>NC_073308.1:57278949-57894574 GCF_027595985.1 Sorex araneus | reverse complement strand
TGTGGCAATGCCCATTAGTGTTTTATATGGCTCCAGCACTAGATTTAGGACACTGTCTATTCTGTGTCCATGGGCCTCTCTGCTGCACTGGACAAGACTGACCACTCCTTCCTTTAAGTGTGATTTCTTATTCTTTCTGCTTTTCATTCCCTAGACCCGCCGATTCAAAATCTCATGGCTAACACCCAAGCAAGTATGCTTTTCAAGAGGCATTGATCATTCTGGTGCACAGATGGGCTCCCCCTTCCCAACATCTCCTGCTCTACTCATCTTCTTGTCCCAGGAATGATTTAAAACTTAGGTGGAGGGTTGGGGTGTGAAGGCGACAGTCAAATTAGGGGGGGCGGCGCAAGACAAGTCTCCTACTTTCATGAAGCAAACGTATTCTCTTTCACTTGAATGACCTATTCCCAGAATACAAGTAGGAACATTTTAATCAGTATGTGTTGATAATCAGTTTACATTAAATAAATTTCATAATATACATATCCATGGTCTACATGCGTCAGCAAATATCCACTGACATGCAGATGGTCTTTTTGTTACCACCGTGATTATTATGTGGGGGTAAGCTCCCCACTACTGTCTCTCTTTGTCCTGGCCTACTTGGCAGTTTCAGCTTTTCATCTAGTGACACCCCAAGAAGGACCTTCAGTCCTTCATACATTCTCTTTTTCTCTCAAATGTTAATCCTTCATCCTCAGCTGATATGCTACACCTCAACCAAATATACTATTTTATTCCCCTAATAAAATGCAGTTAGTTTAATTATGTGACTAATTGCTCAGTCACCTGATTTCATTCTCTCTTATTTGGCAACGTTAGGATCAAACCAGGACTGCATACACTGTGTATAGTCACCAAGCCATATTTTGGGCCCCTTAAATCTATGTTTAATACTGCCCAAATTTCATCTCCAACCCACTAACATTGCTTTATTCCAGATAACTCAGTCTTGTTTGGATTATTGCAACTATGTCTTGAGCAGTTAGTCTTACTTTAGTCTCTGATCATGCTCTCTCTCTGCCATCAGCATACAAAATACTATCAAATTTCTCTTGCCAAGAGCAATCAATTTACCCACACCAATCCCACTTCTTGAAACTTCTTCATGGTTACCTAGACAGGATCAGAATTAAAACTACTTAGTCCAGTATGCAGGATTTTTTTACTATCTAACTCCATTTATTTCCAGCTTCCTCTGTTTCCTTTTCTCCTAAGACCTCCGCTTGCTTAGAAAAGATACTAAATTATAAACATTCAAATATATCCCAAACCTATGCAGAAGCTCACCATCCAGAAATTCAAATTCCTAAACAATCTGTTCATTGTTTTCTGTTTGCTTGCTGTTTGCTTGGCTTTCCCATACTAACCTGGACTGCCACATCACTTACTCCGACTTTCCACAGCAATTCTGCCAATTCCATTTTCAGTCAAATCACAACACAGCAAAACTCAGAAATACTGCCACCTTGTGATCATGAAAAGTGGAAAGCAAAAGCTATCTACATACTTTCAAAATAAAATAAAATAAGCAAATGAAGCTAAGAACCAGGGAGATTCTCTCTATTCCCCTTCCCCGAACTTTAAAAGTAACAGTTATTTGATTACTTGACTTCATAAAACTCTATTTTTAGTATCTCTACTTTTAGTGATTGTCTTTGAAGACTTCTATTAATTTTGCTTAACCAGATTATTTAAGAATATTAAGTCACATTTATGCAGATCAGGTTTCTTTTTGTTTGTTTGGTTGGTTGGTTGATTGGTTGGTTGGTTTGGGGCTATACCTGGCTGAGCTCAGGCATACTCCTGGCTTTAAGCTCTAAGATCACTTTTGAAAGGTTTTGGAGACCGTATGGGTGCCAAGGATCAAACCAGAGAGAGTCACATCCAAAGCAAGCACTCTACTCACTGTACTATCTCTCCAGTCCCTAATCTAGGGATCTTGTTGATCTAGACTATTGTAAACCTGGCAAGCTACCTTTGACATATTCGTATGCCAAAAACAGGAACAAGTCTCACAATGGACTCGTTACTGGTGCCGCTCGAGCAAATCGATGAACAATGGGACGACAGTGCCACAGTGCTACTTGTAAACATCTCTTCAGAAATTAATATGAACACACACCATAACTGTACCAAAGAAGGCATGCAAAAATCCTGCAGACCCACTGATTAAAAAAAAATGAATTCTTAATCACTACTGGTCCAAAAGAAATGGACAGCAAATATGGTGGCACTTTCAAAAGTGAAGACAAATCCATCTTGAAACATTGGCATATTCTAGGACCCTGATTATCTAAGAACCAACAATACCTAGAAACATCCTATTTTTCAGATAGTGTTGGAAAAACTAATGGAATTATTTTCACAGAGGAGAGTTTGCATGAGTAAGCAACTAATCAAGGAAAATTGAGAAATTCACTAATTTTCAATATTGCTTTGAATGAAGCACTTCCAAATCCTTTTCTTTATTTTCCTTGGCCAGTTCTCAGTCATCACTTCACCATATTTACTAGCTTTTGTTTAGAAATCTCTTCACGGAATGACTGTTTTCAAATGACCTAGTTCTGTGTTCTAGAAGCAGTGTGATGGTTACTGGGGACTCCTTATAGAAGAATGAACTAAACTCTTTTGAAAAGTCATCAGTCATTCTAAAGCTCATTTGAATCACATGACATCGTAGAATAAATGCTTTATAAATAATTTGTTTTTCACAGAGTCAATAACTAATTACCAGTTTGCACCCTATAAATAAATCAATATTGAAAAGAACGTCTAAGTGGATTCATCACATAAGCCATTGGTTGACTGACCAGACAATCACCCCAGGGGTTGCTGTTTATTAATCAATGACCAATGACCAATGACTCACTTCACATTTTTTTAAGACTACCTTCATCATTATGATGATAAAGTACGAAAAAAGGAAAAGGTGAGATAAGGCTCACCCTAGGGGTATACTTTAAAATTGTTAAATAGTAGAAAATAATTTTGACTTTTGAGCTATTGAAAATTTCAAGCAAGTTCTATGACATAGAAATAATCTGCAGAAAACTCAGGGCTGGGAAACGTGTTTCATAGACACAGCAGTAGGCCAAAAATTAAATAAAACGTTTCTGTAGAATTAAATAAAAGTAATGGTCCTGTGAACTGCTCAGCTGGTGTAAACACTTGAAGCAAATTAACCATGTCTTTGAACCTCAGTTTTCCTTATGTTCATTCAGGAATATTTACCATGGAAAAAATGTGAACATTAATATTCTATTCAAAATATAATTTCAGTCAAATCAGGAGACAAGAAACAATCCCGGGGTGTGACACTCAGCAAATTGAAGGTCCCATTATGCCTTGAATTCCACTGCCTCTCTTTCTTGTGATCCCAGGGAGGGGGCGGTCTCCAGAGGTCTGGATTAGCCTTTAGTGAGAATTGGGGAATGCACATGACTTGTTTTATTAGGGAGAGCGCGCCTGGTAATGCTAGGGAACTATGCGTGTAGTGTTTGGGTTCAGGGGTTGAATCCAGGCTTCCCATACAAAACAGGCCCTCCAGACTTTGAGCTGGACCCAACCTCCTGCACACAACTCTTCCCACGAATGCATTCCTCTATTTCTTCTGTTGTTTTGTTTCCAAAAGAATCCTAATTGCTTTGGGGAGGTAGAAATATAAATGTCTTCAAGACCATGGGGAGTGTTACTTTGCTGACAGTAAGCACAATTCAGTCTTGTGTCCTTCTGCAGAAGAAATGCAGACCCTCTCCACCTCCTGGCCCCCATCCCCACCCCGGGGCTATACATGCTAGAGACAGCTTTAAAATTTTCTCTGCTGTGTTAACTTTTCACAGGCTCCAACACACAATGCAGTTCTGGCTATCCCAGGAATACAGGAATGATCTATTCCTAATAAAAATACCTCCAATCTAAAAGCAATCAAATTTTCAAGACTCCGGAGTCTTGGGCAAACACAGTGTTGCTTGGCAGAGTTGGTGGCCAGAATAAATAATCAGAGCAATCTTATGTGATTCATGAATGAAGACTGTAAAGTCAAGAGGGTAAACACACTTAGTTCCTGAAAAGCAGTGGTTAGATGCCCAGACAATGGGGTTCTGAGCGCAAACAGACACCTGCAGAAGAGAGCCTTGGAACTCTGTGGCTAGAGAGGTTCTAAATTCCCAGAAAATGATTTTGCAAAGAAGTGGAGAGCTGGTCTACAGAGCTGATCTCCCTTGGGGATGAGGGGATTCTTGGATCTCGGCGGAGGGGAGCAGGCGCTCTGGTGGTGAGCGTGGTAGTGAGACCATGCATGCGTGAAAGTACTGTGAACAATGTTGTCAATCACGACAGTCCACAAATATGGAATTATGTTTTCTAATTTTAGTGTTTCTCTTACCTGTACTGAGTGTACAGGGGGACATTCCTCCACCCCTTTGGGTTTCTCTTCTGCCCATAGAGAAAACAAATGAACATCAAACAGATGAATAAGAGAATGAAGGCCACATTTTATTATATTGCTCTAAAGAGTTCACATGACTGAAAGTTCTAGAATGGATGGCACAGGTGAAGGATTTCTGTCCTGAGTCCAGGCACAGAAATGGGCTGGAGGAATAAGAAGAGAAGAGGACAGGACTCCTCCATGGTGAGGAGGAGGTGGTGATGCCATCTGATAAAACTCTGCTCACTCATGCACTCGGACTTCCTGAGAGCAGGGTTCTCTGAGTTAAGGTGATGTTTAGACATGACACCCCATCTGGGATGATCTATTTGGGGAGGGGACCATGCAGAGAATCCCCCAAGCAGGTCTCGGAGGCCCTGGTGGGTCCTCCCAGTGACTCTCAGATACCTGGGCTGGTTGGCAAATGCCAGGGCAAGGTATGTGATGCTGAGGCTGGAGCAATAGTACAGCGGGTAGGGCGTTTGTCTTGCATGCAGCCAAGCAGGGTTCGCGTTCGACTCCCAGCACTGCATAAAGTCACCTGAACCCACCAGGAGTGATCCCTGAGCACAGAGCCAGGAGCACTGGGCACATGAGAGCTGCCGGATGTGGCCAAAGAAAACCCAAAACAAAGGAAACACCCTCCCACCCCCACCCAAAAAAGGATGTGATACTGTATAAACCCAGTGGGGCCAGGATAACCCAGGCCACCACAGCAGCATTTGGGGGTAAGAGGAGGCTTTTGGGCACGAGGTGGTGCCACAGACTGAATCAGGATTGGCCCCCTACAAGGCACGTGCCTTGACCCCTGGGCTAGCTCTCCAGATGTTAGGTAATCTGTATTTCTTTTTGGGGGGAGGGAGTGATTTTTCTGGAATTTTAAAAATTATTATTATTGAATCATTGTGAGAAACAGTTACAAAGCTTTCATGTTTGAGTTTCAGTCATACCATGATCAAACACCCATCCCTCCACAAGTGCACATTTCCACTATCAATGTCCCCAGTATCGCCCCCACCCCACCTTCCCAACCCTCCCCCTGCCTCTATGGCAGACAACTTCTCCCATACTCTCTCTCTCTACTTTTAGGCATTATGGTTTGCGATATTTCTTAAGGTAATGCCGAGAGTTCCATTTGAGACCCGCAGGATGTCAGCTCCTGTGCCAAGGTAACACAAATCAGAAAGGCCTGCTCTGGACAATCGGGAGAAAACTGGATCTCAACATTTGGGAAGATATCTGTCTTCTAATTACATAACCGGCAAAGAAAATTTATGCATACATAAGAAGCACAATTTGATATTTTGTTATAAGTACATTTATCTAATGAACAATTATCAGCACCATTCTAATAAACTTTCCTATTGCCTCACCTCATTTTCTCTGATTTTGTGTGAATGGTGAGGACTGGTACACACTACCTGTAAGTTTCATACAGCAATATGAACTTAGCTACGCTGCAGTATCTTCAGAGCTTACTCATTTGACATGACACAACATTATGCCCTTTGATTCCATATCTCCACTTTTCCCTTCTTTCAGTCGCTGGTAACCAACTCTCTACTCTCTGCTGTGAGTTCTGATTACTTCAGATCTCACATAGAAATGAAATCTTTCAGAGTTTGTTTTTCTGTGCCTTATTTCCTTGAAAACTTGGCTTCTGGGTTCACCCATGAGATTGGAGTTGGAAGGATTTCTCTCCTTTTCTTTATTATTTTTAAGCAATATTTATTATATGTCATAAATGCAAATATATGTATCCCATTTTACTTTATCCAGTCACCCAGAGATAAATATTTAGGTTGTTCTCATGTCCTGACTTCTTTAAGTAATGCTTCAGTGGACCCAGTGGTATAGCTCCCTCTTTGAGATGCTGATGACGTTTCCCCTGGAAGTCAGCCCAGATATGTATGGGGGATCTTAAGGTAGCTCAGTGTTTAATATTTAAAGGAATATCGCTTGTTGGGGTCTCAGCAGCCAGCCTGAGACTTTGACCAAATCCCCTGACCCCTGGAAGTAAGAGTCGGCCCTGTTTACAGGGGCTCAGGGGCTTGCTCCAGCACTCCACCCACCTGGGCACTCTGGTTGAGGATGAGGGACGTGACAGTTACCATCTACCCATGCTGATACGCCGGCCCTAAGAGCGGGAGATGTAAATCATTAACTGACATCTGTACTGAGCCCGATGAGGTGAACGTGTGGAATGCCCCTTGCTCCCGAATGTATGTATAAAAACCCCTGTGTGAGAGCCAATAAACGGATTGCTGGTTGGCCACCAGCTTTCCCCTCTCGGCATGGTTCTTTCTCTGTGGTGGCTGGAGTCTGAGGTGCGCAGAGGGCCCGGGCAGAGGCTTCCTCCCCTTCCCACGACTCTTGGGGATCATACTCCAGTGCGACGGGGTCAACTGGACAGGACCTCAACAGTCATTGTTTTATCTAGGGAAAGTACCCTTTAGGCTCCACCACAGTGCACTTCCCTTTTCTCCATCTCCCAGAACTTGTTTACTTTGTTTTGTTTTCTCTTTTTGGGTCACACCTGGCGATGCACAGGGGTTACTCCTGGCTCTGGACTCAGGAATTACCCCTGGCAGTGGGATGCTGGGAATCGAACCTGGGTTGGCCACATGCAAGGCAAACACCCTACCCACTGTGCTATCATTCCATCCCCTCCGAGAACTTGTTATCTTTGTCTTTTTGATAGTAGCCACTTGAACAGGTGTTACTTAATAGTGTGTTGTGGTTGTGATTCACTTTTCCCTGATCCTTGGTACTAAGCACCTTTTCACACATCTATTGGCCATTTGTAAGTTTTCTTTTCCTTTTGCTTTGTTTTAGAGCCACACCTGGGGGTGCTCTGGGTTTAGTTCTGGTTCTGTGCCCAGGGATCACTCCTGGCAGACTCCTGAGATCACTTAGGATGTCAGGATCTAACCTGGGTTGCCAGCATGCAAGCCAAGTTCTCTATCCACAATACTATTGCTCCAGCTCCTTAAGTTTTCTTTTTTGAGATTTTTTTTCAGGGCCTTTGGCCATTTTTTAAAAAATGAGTTATTTTTATAATACATCCTATGAGTTCTTTATACATTTTGGATATAATACCTTGTCAGATATTTGCTTTACAGTTATGTTCTCCCATTCCAGAGATATTTTTTTCTCCCAAGTGATTGTTTCTTTTGCTGTGTAGATGCTTTTAAATTTGATGCAATCCTATTTGTCCTGTTTTCAATTTTGTTGCATGTGTTTTTGGGGGTCTAATCCTAAAAAGAGTCCCTGCCCAATCCAAAGTCAGGAAAATTTCCTCCTTTGTTCTAGTAGTTTTACAGCTTTGGCCTTACCATCACAAGCTGTTGATCTAATACACTAATTACCAAACACCTTTGCACAAAGTTGCAAATCTTCAAACCCCCAGAACAGTCAACTATGTGAGTACATTTTTGTTATATACATGGCACTTTTCCTTATAGTAACCTTATAGAAAAAGTAATATATTTTTAAATAGATACTCTTTTCTTATAGCATCGATGCAGAAACTCACCAAACACTGAGAAGATCTTCCCAATAAAATTTCCCTCCAAATAGGAGCTAGAAGTTCCCAGGATCTCCACTCCTGGTCTTCTCTAAATTCCATCTCTTATTTTATACCAAAAGCCAGAATCCTTCCATACCCTTGATCAGTGACGAGACCAAACATGGAAAAGTCAGCTCCACTGCATAAATCATCCACAGTTAACTAACATCATTCATATCTCAGGTCTGCTTTGGGGGTTTTGGTTTTCAATTTCCTGCTTGTGCTTCCTGAAAATGGTACAGAGCCCCGGGGTCTTTCTATCTTGGAGCCACAGCTGGCTGTGCTCAGGGCTTACTCCTGCATTCTGTCTCCTGATTCCCCCGGCAGGCTGGGAGATGCTGTACCTTGCTGGGGATCAAATCCACTTGGCCACATGCAAGGCAAGTGCTTTAGGGCTCTTAAAATTAGAAATGTGCAGGTCAGAACCCTTTTCTTCTCCAAGTTTATTGGGGAATGATCTCCTGCTCCAGCACAAGGGTGGCGGCCAGGATAGAGAATTCCCCCCAGCAGAGATCCTCGAGAAAGCTCAGAACATAGGTTTAAAGAAGGTGTGGAAGGACATGTGGGCAATTTATACATTTCAATTAATGGGCTTCTTTTTTTCTCTTGAGGTTACTTTCCACCCCTCTTGGAGAACCCAGCAAGCTCCCGAGAATATCTCGCCTGCACGGCAGAGCCTGGCAAGCTACCCATGGCGTATTCAATATGCCAAAAACAGTAACAACAAGTCTCACAGTGGAGATGTTACTGGTGCCCACTCGAGCAAATAGATGAGCAACAGGATGACAGTGACAGAGGTTACTTTGTGTTGTCTAATTAGGAAAGATTTCTTCCTGACGTCAGCCAGGATCCTGCGGAGATGAAGCTTCCAGGCTCAGGTTTTTCAGTGGCTGAACTTCCTTAGAACCTGGTCAAGAATTGGAGGGGGCTGGTAATTCTCTCCTGTCCCATTTCAGGGGTCTTGGGAAATTCCTAGGAGCAAGTGGTCTTATTGGTAAGTAGCAAGACAGGAAGTGAGAGAGTAGTAAGTACTAAACTCCTGCAGTGTTAGACTAGAGGATGTTTCCCTTGAGAGGGTGAGTCCCTAGTTCCTACTGTATCTCAAGAGACCTCTAGAAGGGCCTAAGAAGATACTGTCTGGAATCTCTAAAATGGATTTGTCTATTCTGATTTGAATGAAGTATACTAATGCACCATAGAATTGTTCATTCTGCCCCTAAGATCTGCACAGCTAACGCTCATCACTTCACCGGGTGCTCAGATTTTACCTGCAGAAGGCTGTGCACCTGTCACTTCAGACGTGCTGAAGTTCATACCCAGAGTTTGCCCTCAGCACCAAACAGACCTTCTTGGCAGATGCTTCTGTGCGTAGGGTTCAGTCGTCTCCCGAGAGCTGCACAAAAGGCCCTTCATGCCCACACACTGGGATCTTTTCCATACATGCATTCTCCCAGTTACACATCTCCCACAGGCAGATGAGGAGGAAGGCATTTGGTTCTATTTTGTAGATCCTTTTACAAAACGGTGACACGCAGATTACTGATTTATCCCATCGTGTGGTGTCAAGGGATGGGGCAAATCATTCACCTAACTATTGATAGCTCCATTTTACATGAAAATACCCTCTTGTGGCTTTGACTACGTATTTTGAGTACGGATATATTTTTAATGTTTTGTGTGCCTTCTGCCTTTAAGTCAAATCTGCTGAACTATATCTTCAGGTTGTGAGAGCTGAGGAATCATTGATTTTCCAGGGCCTCCAGCGCCTGCTTTGGCCTATAGAGAAGTTTCTGTTTGCATAAGACATCCCGACTGAATTTTCTTAGTTTTCTTAAACTTATTCTCTTGTGTGTGCTGCAGCTGTCTTGTTTTTTAGTTCTATAGTTTAGCTATAGTTTGAAGCATGCCAAGGACTCCCTCCCTGGGAAAGAAATCACGGAGTAGTTCTGAGCAAAGTTCCCCACGCCAGAATGCATGGTTTCATCTTCCTTTTCCTCTACTTCCTGCTTGAGCAGGAAGTAGAAGAGAAGGTACTTGGACTTAGACAACCCTGGTCATGTTTCCTGAATCTTCCTACAACTCGGTTTCCTCATCAACAAAGTAGAACAGGAACAATGTGTTCTTATAATCCAGTAAGTTAAAATCCTGACCCAAGTGTATTTCAAACCAGAAATGACTGGGTTTCCATGAATGGGGAAATCATTTTTCCATCATGAGGGAGAAAAAAAGAGACTTGAGAGCTAAGTTGAATTGAATGAAATCAGTCACTAAACAGAATCCTGTGAGTATACAGTCTCCTTTCCTCACTGCTGATTTCATGGTTACCAGGTAGATACACTTTGCTCCTTCCCTTTACTCTGTTCTGGCTTTTTAACTAGTTGTCAGTCCAGTAATTTGGGAAGGAAGATCATGAGACCATCTTATCCTATAGTCTCAAAACCAGGCCTATGTGTCTGCGGATTCCCTATCATGGTCTCTTCTATCACATTGCAGTCACGTGGGAAGAGAAGTGTTTTACACCTCAACCACTGCATTGGAGTAACTCCTGGTTGGATTCTAACATAAACCCAGTATGTTTATGGTAGCCTCTGAGCAGTGATAGGGCTATGTGTCACTGGATGAGCATATCAGTAAGCTTCTGACCAATCATATCATGCCCATCACCTTAAGAATCCACAGTCTGCCAATTTAATCAGCTTAATCAATGGCTGATTAAATAGCAGTACTCCTACATTATTTTTTTTTTTTGCTTTTTGGGTCACACCCGGCGATGCACAGGGGTCACTCCTGGCTCATGCACTCAGGAATCACCCCTGGCGGTGCTCAGGGGACCATATGGGATGCTGGGATTCGAACCCGGGTCAGCCGCGTGCAAGGCAAACGCCCTACCCGCTGTGCTATCACTCCAGCCCCAGTACTCCTACATTATTAAAAAAAAAAAGAAAAAATAATCCATAGCGTGGGCTGGAGCGATAGCGCAGCAGGTAGGGTGTTTGCCTTGCATGCAGGCGACCCTGGTTTGATTCCCAGCATCCCTTATGGTCCCCTGAGCACCGTCAGGAGTAATTCCTGAGTGCAGAACCAGGAGTATCCCCTGAGCATCATAGGGTGTGACTCAAAAAGAAGAAAGAAAGAATCCATTGCTCACTAAACCTTGACTTGTTTCCATTTAATAAAGATCCACAATTTATATGTACTAAGTCAAAGTTTCAGAATTTTTTTACTTTTGCATCAACTACTTCACCTCTCAGACCAAATGTAATTTATCAAATTAAAATAGTTTTGGAGAAACACATGTGAAAGGATATTCTTTTGAAGAAAGAATCTTCAATTATATTGAAAAGAAGGTATCAATCTAGAATGATTTTCAGTGGCATGGGGTTTGCTTTTTCAGTAAATACTGACTTAACTTTGAAAATCCTGGAATAGTAATGAAAAACATCAGAAAAAAAAATACCTTCAGCCTATGACAAAAACAGATTCAGCTGATTCTCCATAATTACATTCAACAAAGTTCCTGCATCCAGTGAAGTGTTTGGCCAGAAACAACTCAATGGGATGAGCTTTGCATGGAAGAGGTTTAAACCCAGGCACTGCAGGCTCCTCTGAGCCGCTCCAGAAGAGATGCCCTAGCCTAGAACACCACTCAAATACCACCAGGTTTGGCCCCTAAACAAACCAAAACCTAAGTGGTGTGATCAAGAGGGAGACTATCCATTTTTGGACACTTATGTATTGGCTCTACTGGTTTGTCACATGGGATTCAGCTCCTGTTAGGAATCTGTGCTGGTGGTGCCCTGCTCCAGATATTTCCCTGACTCTTCCTGGTGTCTAATACATCGGTGTGGATTCAGAATACAGAATCACTGTACTCCCTTTGTGCAATATCTTCTGTTCCACCAACTAAATTGTCTCTGGATGGGGCACTGATTAAGTTCACGAATAAGAAAGGAGAAAAGGGAAGGTGACTTGATCCAGGAGAAAGTCTGAGTCCATGTTTTGAAATCCTCATTCATTTCCAAGTGCCAACACAAGCATGACCTCATGCTTGCTACCCAAATATGTTGCTACACAAATGTTAACGTCCCAAAATTAGAAAACAAAAGTATGCCTTCTAGGAGCAGAGTAATAGTAAAGCAGGTAGGCTATTTGCCTTTCACACAGTCAACCTGGGTTCAATCCCCAGCATCTATATGGTCCCCAGAATACCACTGGGAGTGATCCCTGAGCACAGAGCCAGAAGTAAACCCTGAGCACCACTGGATTTGCCTCACACTCCTCACCCCCCCACCCCCAAATAAGAATCATTCTAAGGTTTTCAGACTACTGTATATCTGCTATATTAAATATTTAGACGGGGGAACAGAGTTGGGGTCACACCTAGAGGTGCTGTGGGCTTCTCCCAGGTCTTCTCCCGTGCTCAGGGGACCATGTGGTGCCAGGGACAGAGTTAGGTGCAAGCACTCCTGTATTATCTTTCCAGTTCAGTGTTTAGATTTGAATCTAGAGAAATCCTCAATTGCTTGATTGTGAAAAGATCCTTAGAAGAAAGTTTTCTTACATCCTTCCCCTCTGCTTCTCTGCTTCCCTCATAACATTCAAAACAGAACTAACCAGTTTATCAAAATCATGCTTCCTATTAGAGAGGATGCTAGGAAAGATGGATCTCTAAAAGAGAACAATAGTGATAAAAACCTAGAGATGCAGCTAAATCTCATGTGAGTGTGAGGGAGGTGGTGGGGTAAGGGAGAAGATATCGAAGCTCCTTACCCAATTAACCCCTTTCTGAATGGAAAGGGTCTCCACCCCAATTCACTCTTCTGGAGGTCTGTGATGATGGACACGTTCTAGGTAGGTCCAGCTGTTCAATATGATATGCATGACACAAGCTAGAAAGAAGACAAGAAGTGTAAAGAGCTTCTAATGAAATTTAGTTCCATTTAAATTTAAAATTAAATAGCCAGATGAGACCATTTTGGACGATGCTACTCTGGAAAATTTCCAGATCGTGCTTACAAAATTGCTGCTCCAATAGAAAGGGTGAACTTCTAGGAGCTGATGAAAGAAGAGACCCTGCAGCGGGCATAGGAATAAGGTACGTCGCTCTGTTTGACCTTGCTTGTGCTCCTGCTCAGGGCCCCCGAGGTTTACAGCAGTCCACGCTGACAGAATGGCAATGGGCTAACATACACTTTATGCTTCTCTTCCAGGCCCATGAGAATTCTCCTCCATTCATTGTGTGTAATTGTAGTTTCTTCCTTCTTCCAGACATTTTTCTCATTTGGAGATGTGTTGGTTGCTAGGAGACTGAATTGCCTTTTCAAGTTGACTATTTCAGAGGGAAACAATTCTCATGATTTTCTTCTTTAGTAAAATGAAAATTTGCAAAATGTTTGCAGTGCTGAGTGACAGAGTCAAGCTTTCTTTGTCTATTTGTTTTAGCAATCATAGAACCTTTCATTTACTTTTCCCACTGTTTCTTCATACAGCAAGATAAAGACAAAAACGGACTGTTCTGTAGAATTTCTGCAGAAAGAATAGCCTTCCCAGCGTAGCTACTGGGGACAGTGACTTGGTATCCATCCTCCTCACCTCATAAGTGAGTTTAGTGAGGACCCAAAATAATAACATTTATCATGAAAATTGGAAATCAGTAAGCACCAGCCACCATGCATAGGTTAGTGTTTCACTTAATGACTCATAGTTTATCCAAGTATTTTGTTTCACCATAATTGTTCTCAAATTATAAAATCAACCCTGAGCACCCCGCAGGTGACCTGGGTAGATCCCTACGCCCCAGAGACCAAGCGGAATGACAACCTCAGGCCCTAGCACCAAACTCCCCAGCCCAGTTGACAAAGTATCTCCAGGGTAGGTTCCTGGTCCCCCCTAAGTACTGCATGGGAGGCCACCCCAAATTTTTATTATAAAATAAATACTCAGGACACAACATTTCTTAAGTGGAGAAACCACAACTTAGATAAATGAATAAGTTCCCCCAGATTTCTCAGACAAATATTACATTTTTACTACCGTGATTTTTCAAGGAATGTGCACAAAGCACTTCTAAATGTTCAAGCTGACTTATGAAATCAGTGTCCTAATGTTTGAATCCCCCCCAAAAAAACTGTATGAATGGAAGGATATTTCCTATACAATCCACCCAATATAATATCGGCCCACATAAGTACCCCATCAAGAATAGCTATTAAATTAAAATATGGATAATAGCTTAGCTAGTAAAAATCGCTTCTTTCAAATTTCTTGGCTCCTTCTTTAAAACTCCAGTTGCAGCATATTTTTTATTTTTGACCAGCTACAGAGTGTGGTATTGTTTGAGAAACTATATTCATTAACAGCTGGAAGCTAAGGAGCTTCCTTTCTATTTTTGCAATTGGAGTAGCAGATGTAGTTACTAATGGGAAGAATAGGAACATTTCTTTATAAAGAAATATTTTATGATGTAAAAATGATGTGTTTGAAAGAAGCTAGTTGATCAGCATGTAGGAGGCCTCATTATTCCAAGTCAGCCATAGTTCTGAAATAGTCCCAATTTCTTTGACAGTGGGGTCCTGCCCTCAAAGGGAGTTATATTAGATAAGTACTTTGATGTAATCCCACTGTGTAATTACGGCGCTGTGTAATCCCACCAATGGCCAACATCCAGAGACTATAAGACCAAGCTCCCAGAAGAGAGTGATGCAGTCTCTTGCCCCCCCTCCCCTGAGCCTGGCTGTCTTCACTAGGGCCCCTCGGATGAGACAGGTTGTCTTTCCCTCCCCACCCCAAGCACAGCCTTGACAGTTGAAGACCTCTGGAACCCAGCCACAGCCATGCTCAAGGCCACTCTCCACATGTTCGAACGAGCCTCATGCATGAAGGGACCAGCAGAGGAACCCAGGTGTGCGGGACCCGGGGCTGAGATCCCCAAGCCTTCTCAGATTGGGAGTGGGCCTTCTCCACCCAGACCCCCCATTTCCAAGTAGCTTGGCAGCCACACCCACAAACTGCCCCCAGCACTGTATAATCCCACCAACGGCCAACATCCAGAGACTATAAAACCAAGTTCCCGGAATATAGCCTTGTTCTACCTCGTAGAGAACCTGACAAGCCACAAAGAGTCTATTACCCACACGGGAGAGTCTTGCAAGTGCCCCATGGCATATTCATATCCCAAATACAGTAAAAGATATATACATACCTCGGAGAGCCTGGCAAGCTACCGAGAGTATCCCGCCCGCACAGCAGAACCTGGCAAGCTACCCGTGGCGTATTCGATATACCAAAAACAGTAATGATAGGTTTCATTCCCCTGACCCTGCAAGAGCCTCCAATCATTGGGATAGATGAATAAGGAGAGGCTGCTAAAATCTCAGGGCTGAGAGGAATAGAGACATTACTGTTGCCAACTTGAGTAAACAGATGAACAATGGGATGACAGTGATACAGTGATACTTTGATGTAGTTGCTCTCATAAGATGACACTAACATGCAAACACCTTCCCACAGTCACATGTGCTCATGTCTCCAGAAATACCTTGAACTTTATTTTTTTAATGCCTAGGTCCCTCCCTAGGCAAAATAAGTGCCTCTCTCTCGGGGTTGAGTCTGAGCCAAGTGGCTTTGAAAGTTCCCAGGCTGCATCTCTCAGTATTGAAGAGGAGGGTTAGAAGTATCCTAAAGTCATAGGGAGAGGTAGTGGGCACTTTGGTGATGGTGAAGTTCACTAACTATAGATGGAAACCATGATTGTTAACACTATTGTAAACATGTTCTTTTAACTACTCTAATAGCACTGTAGCACTATTTTCCCATTGTCCATTGATTTGCTCGAGCAGGCACCAGTAATGTCTCCATTGTGAGACTTGTTACTGCTTTTGGCATACTGAATATGCCACGAGTAGCTTGCCAGGCTCTGCCATGAGGGTGGGATACTCTCGGTAGCTTGCCAGACTCTCCAAGACAGACAGAGGAATCGAACCCTAGTTGGCCATGTGCAAGGCAAATGCCCTACCTGCTGTGCTCCAGTCTACTCTAACAAGAGAAAGAAAATCCCTACAATACATCCAATGTGCATAGCATAATGTGTGCATATAGTTGCACTTAATCTGATTGGACTAATAATCAGACAGAAATTATGGAGGCCTTAAGCTTTCAGATGTCTCTGACTTCAATCAATATTTCCAGGTCTATCATTTCTACCCCAGCTTAAAGTACTAAGAGGTCAGAAGTTCTTCCACTCCGGGCCAGAGCAATAGTATAACATATAGTGTGCTCTCCTTGCTCAAGGTCAATCTGGGTTTGATCTCCAGCATCCCATACAGTCCTCTGAGCACCACCAGCAGTAAATCCTGCACGCAGAGCCAGGAGTAAGCCCTGAGCACAGCTGGTATGGCCCTACACACACACACACACACACACACACACACACACACACACACACACACACACACACACACACATACACACACACACATACACACACACACATACACACACACAAGTACCTCCATACTAAGATTGCTACATGAACTCTTACACACAGAATCTCTCTTTCTCACTCGCTTGCACACTCACTCTTGCCCTCATTCCCTCACTCCCCTCATTTTCTCTGTGTAACCCTTATCCTTTCATTTTTGCTCTAAGAACTCATCCCTCTCAAAATCCTCTTTAGCTTCATTTCCCCACTTCCTGCCAGTTTATCTCAGGAATCGGTCTTTTGTTCATATCTTATTACATTTTTGCTTCATTGTGAGCCAAGCTGAAAGCTTTGGAGAGACAAAAAAAAAGGGGGGGGGCAATGGTCCAACTTTGTGTAAAAACTCTTGAAAAGAAAAAGGTTCAAAAGGAATCAGCCAGGGAGAGTCACCCCAGTCACAGGCGGATCCGCTTCATCCTCTAATGATACCAGCACACTGCGCTTTTTGCTTACTTTAATGGTCTTCTCTTTAAGTGAAGTGAATGGGGACATCACAGCGCTGGCCTTCATGGCCCTTGGGTTCAATCCTCCACTCCCGTGGCTGGATGCCTGACATACCCGTAGAGATGGAGAAATTGAAGACATTTAGGGGAGAAAAATGGTTTGAAGTCAAGACTGAGAGCAAACCCTTTTGCAGCAATACTGGTCATCTGCCTTTGGCATTCTCTGCTCTTTGGAGTCTTGTGAGAGTCTCCCACCAAGGCCATTTCGGTGAGTAATTAACAAATGCATCTGACCTTATTATAGCATAGTGCGTACTAAAAAGCATGGGTCTCTGTTTTCCCATCAAAACAGAGGCCAGAGCTATAGTATAGCAGGTAGGGCATTTGCCTTGCATGCGGCCAACCCAAGTTCAATCCCCATAATCCCATATGGTTCCCCAAGCTACCAGGAGTGATTCTTGAGTGCAGAGCCAGGAGTAACGCCTGAGGATTGTTGGGTGTGGCTCAAAATCAAGAACAAAATGGGGGCTGGAGTGATAGCACAGCGGGTAGGGCGTTTGCCTTGCACGCGGCCGACCCGGGTTCGAACCCCAGCATCCCATATGGTCCCCTGAGCACCGCCAGGGGTAATTCCTGAGTGCATGAACCAGGAATGACCCCTGTGAATTGCCGGGTGTGACCCAAAAAAAAAAAAAAAGAACAAAATGTGATCAGCAGGGGTTGGGGATGTGGATCAAGTGGTATAACACACCCACAAGCAAGGGTATTGTATTGGTCCTCTCTCTAGCACCATCAGAAACGGTCCCCTTAATATTTTTTTTTATTTTTAGTGATTAACCTATTTTTGAAAGCCCAGAACTGATGTCCATCTTGACCTCTGCTCTCCTCTGTCCCTCTACCGCTTTCTTCTCAATCTTCCTCATGTTGGCCCCACACCTAGGGTCAAAACTTATATTATGCCGGGCTAGAGTGATAGCATAGTGGGTAGGGTGTTTGCCTTGCACATATTCAACCTGGGTTCGATTCCCAGTAACCCATATGGTCCCCCAAGCACTGCCAGGAGTAATTCCTGAGTGCATGAACCAGGAGTAACCTCTGTGACCCAAAAAGCAAAAAACAAACAAACAAACCAAAAAAAAAAAAAAAACCTTATACTACGTCTTGGATTTTACCTTTCTTTTATAACCCTAGAAGGAGACACTTCACCATTCTAAGAGCCTGATTCCTTGAGAATGTTGTAAATGTGTACAGAAAGGAATGTAGCGTGTCAGGACTTTGTACATAAGAAGAGAAAAGATTGGGAGCATGTGCGATAGCACGAGGGAGTCTAGTGACTAGGTGCTCGCCTTGCACACGGCTGACCTGTGTTTGACCCTCAACACAAAATCTGGCCACCCAAGCAAGTGCCGCCAGGAATGATCCTTGAGCACAGAACCCTGAGCACAGCTGTGTGTGGCCCTCAAAACAAAACAAAACAGAGATTATTTGAAGTACTCTTAAGCAGGTCCAGGTTCCCTGGACTTTTGCTGGCCACCTAAGATGGCAATCATGTTTGGCGAGCACTTCTTGAGTCCCGTGTAGCCGATTTTCAGCAACCCCGGGGCCCCAAAGCAGCACGCAGTCGCTGTTCTGAAGGATTCTAAGAGCTGGGACTCCCAGATGTGACAGGAATTCAGTGTGTGGTCTGAACAAATAAGACAATGTTTGGCTTGAGAAGTCTTCTCCTGGGGGACCCTGAAATCCCCTGGCAACCATTCCCTGGAGAAGCAACACTGAGTGGCTGGGAGAAGAAGCCGTACTGAAGGAGGAACCGAACTGAGGAGACAGATGCACCTCAACCCTCCTACCTCTGAGGCACAGTGTCTACTCTCCCTGCTCCCCTGTGTTCCAGACTTCCTCCCTGTCCTCATTAGCATCCCCGCAGTAGCAATCACCCAGCTCCCTCCAGGGAAACCAAAGGTAAAGGAAAACAAAGGAAGCAAAATTCTATGCACTGATCATCCGAAGCTGGGATCATCTTTAAAACTACCAAGTCGAAAATAAACTCGGCTGTTTGATCCCTCTCCAGGGCTGGAAAGGGGGTTGACTGGCGTAAATACCTGCACAGAGAGCATGAAGGGTTGAGCTCACGCCTTTAGTCACTGTACGAGCTGAGGTGATCTGACAGCTTCAGTGTGATTCCCAGGGAAAACAATTTTAACATTTTTTAAAAGTAGGTGGGGCCAGACCGATAGCACAGCGGTTGGGCGTTCGCCTTTCACTCAGCCCGACCGGAGTTCGATTCCTCCGCCCTCTCGGAGAGCCTGGCAAGCTACCCAGACGTATTGGATATGCCAAAAACAGTAACACTAAGTCTCTCAATGAGAGACGTTACTGGTGCCCGCTTGAACAAATAATGAGCAACGGGATGACAATGTCAGTGACAGTTTAAAGTAGGTTTGGAAGATAACTCAAGAGTTACAGTGTATGGGTTTGATCTCCAACACCACTGTGGGTGGCCTGGTATTCCCAGAGCACTGCTGAGCTGAGCACCTCTGGAGATGATCCTTATTTAAAGAAAATCAAAGATGATGTTAAAATGCCTCAAAGAGTAGCTCAAAACAATAAAATTCTAAATGATTTAGGTTACACTTTAAAATTTTTATACAGAATGCTTAGGATATTGAAATCAACCGATCTTTATTGAATGCCTAAATAGTTTCAAAGAAAAATATGTCCTATACACTCGAACTCTGTTAAAGACCATTTTGCTGGAGACGGATACCATTATAAATATTGGCTTCTAAATGCTCAATTCACCAGAACACATTAAGGAAGCATTATTAGTAAGCTTGCTAGACTGTGGAAATTCTTTTCCTATAACTGAATTATCATAGTGACAATTAAAATAATTCTGTCCATATATATATGTATATATAATATCTTTGATACTCTCATCCACATCAGTTCTGAGGTAGACACTAAATGATAAATGATAAGCAATGAATGAACTTCAAATCCGCATAGACCAATGTAATAATAATTTCACTTTGCTTTTCAAGATAGCAAAAAGTGAAAGTAAGTCTTGCTCATGCATACATTTAGTATGAGGGCATTATTCCCTGGTTATGCAGAGCTTCATTGTTAACGCTATTTAATTTTAATAGCCCGTTCAGTTCTGAATCCAACTTACAAAATGTGTGCTTGGCTCAGTGCTGACTATTTCATGCTTGACTTATTCACATACCTAAGAGAAATGTCTATTCTGATTTGTGTTCAGGGTTTTTTTCAAGTCATCAATTTAGAAACAATGGATATTTGAAAATTTGAAAACACAATCAAAAGAATTTTACATTAATAGCTCCCAGGTAAACCAAATTAGCAAATATGAAAGGGCTTTCCAAGGCTTAACTTTGGTCAGTGTTTTCTTAGGATCAATAAAGTTTTGCCTTTAGCGATAGCACAGCGGGTAGGGCGTTCGTCCTCCATGCGGCTGACCCGAGTTCAATTCTTCTGCCCCTCTTGGAGAGCCCGGCAAGCTACCGAGAGTATCTCGCCCGCTCGGCAGAGCCTAGCACGCTATATGTGCCATATTCAATATGCCAAAAACAGCAACAACGAGTCTCACAATGGAGACTTTACTGGTGCCCACTGGAGCAAATCGATGAGCAATGGGATGATTGTGACAGTGACAGCTATTTTTACATACATAAAAATAAAGTCCCAAAGCACAAACATCTATTTTATTGCTGTATTAAGTCTTTAGCTGAGCACACAATTTTTAAAGTCATCTATCTATCTATAATCTGGTAGAATAATCTAGTCCTGCTAAAGGAATTGGCCTTCGCAGAATGATGTGAATATGTTTGAATCATTAGTAAATGAAGTCTCAGAATTGAAGATATTTAAGAAGCTCCTTAGCAGCAACCTAGGAAAAGAATAGTTAAGAAAGTAAAATTGAAGTGTCTCGTGGATTTAGTACAAATTCTCTCTAAGAAATTGACAAATTTCAGTCTGGAGTGGTTGCTAGGATACCCCTCAAAATCTATTAAAGTCAGCTCTTTTCTTTAAAGGTTGGGCAGGGTTTCCATTATTTCAAAATGACTTGAAATCATGATGTGTTCTATAAGGTTTTGTCTAAGTGAACAGAGCAGGTGAATGAGTGTCTTTTAATGACTACCAAAGGAAATCGTGATTACTGAGGTCATAAAAAACACACTCTCATATGACTTCCTTTAAAAGTGGGCTTGACAAATGTTCAGATTCTCATATCATTCATAGTCCAAATAGACAATGAAACTGCTTTGGGACAGTTAAAGATTTTATTAAAGGAAACAAGGAAATTTCTAATTATAGTGGAACTATAATTGGTGAGGCATCATCACAAACCCTTTTGTTTTCTCTGGAATTGAAATTAGTATAAACTTGTCAAGCACTTCACTTCTTCGAAATTTGTCAGGTAACTTGTATGAAATGTGGTAAGCACCTCAAAAGGAATATTTTTATCCAGTTCTGTTATGGAGAAGACAGCTAGAAGGGAAATGATAACCTTTCTAGGAAGAGAACAAGAATGTGACTTCTGGACCCAGGGAGACACATTGATTAATCATTGTTACTTGTATCCCTAGAAAGTGACTAAACCTAGCTGTTCTTGTCTCATTTATAAACTATGAATAACATTTATAATGTCAAGTTTAATTTTGTGGCACCAATAAAGGAAAGTCCTAACGTCAACAAAAAGTGATCCAAAGATATAATGAAATAACCATCAAATCCCAAGTTGTTGTTGTTTAAAGAAATGGATGATAGAGGCTGGAGTGATAGTACAGTGGAAAGCGCGTTTGCCTTACATGTAGCTGACCCGAGTTCAATCCCCAGCATCCTGTATGGTCCCCCAAGCATGGCCAGGAATAATTCTTGAGTGCAGAGCCAGGAGTGACCCTTGAGCATCACTGGGTGTGACCCAAAAAGAAAAAAAAATGGGTGATAGAGTTGGAAGGGCTGAAGTGATAGTACAGCTGATAGGGTGCTTGCCTTGCACATAGCCAATCCAACTCAAAATAGATATGAAGAAACTATTGTGTGTGTGCAACATAATATTTTTTAATTAAAGAACTGTGATTTACAAAATTATTAGTAGCTCAGTTTTAGGCATGCAATGTATTAACACCAACCCACCACCAGTGTCAACTTCCTTCCACCAGTGTTTTTATATTCCCTCCCCTCGTCCACCCCAATTCCCACCCTATTTCCGCCAGCCAACTTGACGAAGAAACTATTTTTACCAAATTCCCTATCAACTGGGGAAATTCTACTGCTATAATATTTCCTTTCAAAGAATAAACAACACAAATTTTTCCTACATATGCTATCTTATGACAATATACCAGTATGGATTTGAGAGCTTCTAGTTTGCTAACTGTTCTTACATGCACAATAAACTGTTCCCAGACCCATTTTTATTGATTTGAAGGCTTTGTTTTAGCTATCTTATGACTTTTGGCAACAATTGAATATTATTGAGCTTTAAAAAAAGAAAGAAAGGCCTGGAAAGATAGTACAGAGGGTAGGGTACTAGCCTTGCAGGTGTTCACCTTTGATAGTGGAATTCTGAGCCACAAGGGTGAGAACCAATGGAACCTGAAGTTCAGACCATGCAAATGGTCTCCAGCGCCACCAACCAGCTGACGTGGCCTTCAAGCCAATGCAAGTAGTGAGAAGACTTGAGTCCCAAGTTGGCTTTCCCAATCTTGCTTATTTTTCAACTAGAAATAGGGCCAGAAAGATAGTACAGTGTTCAGGGCACTTGTCTTGCATGTGGCTGATCAGGGTTTGATCCCCAGCACTGCATATGGTCTTCTGGGAACAATTAGGAGTAATACCTGAGCACAGCACCAGGAACTAGCCCTGAGTACCACTAACTCCCCTAGCCCCACAAAAGAGAAAAAAGAATCCTCCCTGCTGAGCCCAAAGCTTTGTCAACCTTGCTGGAAGTGTAACACATTTCTGATAAAAATTTCACAGGTTCATCATGCTGAAAAGAAAGGCATGTAGCAGTTTAGCTGGGAGCATGGCCCCCTTGCTCACAGAATAATGGTTTACTCGTGCACTCAATGAGAGAGAAGAGGCTATGGAAATGCTATGAAGCATTAACTCATGGTCTTCACCCTATGCTCCCATTGTCTTTACCATGATATAATTCAGTGTACCCAAGGAAATAATGGATTTCGGTTTTAGATTCTTTTTTTCTTTTTTTTTTTCTTTTTGGGTCACACCTGGCTCTGCACAGGGCTTACTCCTGGCTCTGCACACAGGAATTACTCCTGGCGGTGCTCAGGGGACCATATGGGATGCTGGGGATCGAACCCGGGTCGGCCGCGTGCAAGGCAAATGCCCTACCCACTGTGCTATCGCTCCAGCCCCTTTAGATTCTTTTTTTATAGTTTAGTGAAGGTATCTATTTTTCTGAATTGAAAAACTTAGTTATAAAACTATTTCAATTCTTCTCAATTAGCATGATAAAAGCTACTAGAGTCATAAAATATACTTTGATTTATTTTTAATTTCGACATCATTGTATACATGTACATATAATATACATGTATATTATGTAATTATGTATACATGTATACATAATAAACATAAAGTTACTCATGTTTGGGTTTCAGGCACACAATGTTCCAGCACCAGTTCTGGAGATTGTTTACTAACTTTCAGGCCCTGATATGACGACTTCACTCTCTGATAAGCATAATTTAATAAGATCTGTACTATTCTTGCCCTTCTTTCATCCATTGGAAGCTGAGAAGCAGAATATTCTAATATCTTACATCTGGCTGTTGCAGATTCATCGAGACACTGGGCTAAGATTTTAACCAGAGCTCTCTCTTCCTGGCTGCAGCCTCACCATCAGGTGAAAAGATAGTAAACAGGACAACGTGAATCCTCAAGTGGTGCAGATTATGGGAAAACAAAAGGTCTGACAGTTTTAAAGAAATTCATGAACAGTCTTTTTAAAATGATGTCAAAGATAGCAGCCAATATTGCTTTTCTTGGAGGTGAGTCATTTCTATTCCATTTCAGAAATTTCCACTTGCTCTTTTTGATCCCCACAAATGATAGCTATAAAGCAAAGCTACTTGAAAAGCACATCAGTCCTCCTGTTTTCATAACTGGAGCTTAGGCTCGAGCCACCAGGGAAAAGATGTTTATCCCCAGGGAGTCTTTCGCATCAGTGTCAAGTTACAGGAAATACAATTTTACATTCAGACAAATGAAATGCTTTTACTATTCACCTTCAAACCATCCTCGTGAATTTGAATTCCTGAATTCAAAACAAACATAAAACAAAAATGCAATACATGACTTATTTATATTGTTTTAAGACTTCAGAGTTAAATTCCTCAGAACCATATGCACTGTAATAAAAAAAGTCAAGCAATTTTGAGTCATTGTGACATTATTTTTTAAATTTGAAGCACCGTGATTTATAATACTTAATACATTATCATTAATACTTAGCGATGGGGTTTCCTGCATAAAACATTCTACACCCATTTCCATCCCTTCTACCATTTGTCTCCAGGTGCCCCATAGCTCAGATTTTTAGACCGGTTCTCAGGTTCTGTTGCCTTGACCATTTGTTATTGTATTGTGAGTTGTTTGTTTATTTGGTTTGGGGGCTACACCCAATGGTGCTCAGGTCTTACTCCTGGCTCTGCTCTCAGGAATTAGTCCTGGCGGTACATGGGGAACTATATGGGACATCTGGGGATAGAACCCAGGTAGACTGCGTGCAAGGCAGGTCTCCATCCAACCCATGTATTGTGATATTTTTAACCTACAATTTGTACCTCTAAAAGGCAAGTAGAGAGAATGAATATTTTCCAAAGAAAAATATCCCCATAACCACTTCTTGAAAAAAACGTGCAAATGCTGTAAGATTATAACTCATATTTTCTAAATTTCATCCAGTTTGTTCTCATCCAAGGACCTTCCAAATGCATGAGTTTGCTAAGCATTAACTGGCAATTTCATCCTAAATTCATGATAACATGAACTTTCCCCATTAAAGTTACTTCAGACTCCCTATTATTTAATTCTGCAGTCAGTAATTGGCTTTTATTACAAAAGTAAAGGGAAATGGGTTAAATTGCTGAAAGGTGAGTAACCTAATTACTTGGCTAATCACCTCCAATTATGTAGCAGGATGTTTTGAGTACCCACTAGAGTCAGACACTGTACTTAGTCCTGGAAACAGGCTGAGGAATAATCTCTCCCAGTTCTACTCATCTTATGTTATTTGGGGAGAAATAAATGAGTAAAGGATGAAAAAAAATCTCTACTTAAAAGTGATAAAAAAGAATACACATCTAAGATATATATAGTGACATGTGATTTGAGTTGATGGGTAACACTTTTTTTAAAATTTTATTTTATTAGTGAATCACCGTGAGACAAAGTTACAGACTTACAGGTTTTCATGCTCACGTTTCAGTCATACAATGATCGAGTGCCCATCCCTCCACCAGTGCCCATTTTCCACCACCAATGGTCCCAGCAACCCTCCCACCACCCCCATCCTGTCCCCTTCACCCCACCCTGCCTCTGTGGCAGGGCATTCCCATTTGCTCGCTCTCTCTTTTTGGGTGTTGTGGTTTGCTATAGAGGTATTAAGTAGGCATCTTGTTCGGTCTATAGTCTATTTTGAGCCCATATCTCCCATCCCTAGTGGGTCCGCCTAGCACCCTAGTCCCTTCTCTTCAATGGGTAACACTTTTAAATCTGGTAGAAAAAACATCTATTCCCTTAATCATAAAACAGAGAAAAATTAGCAAATCTAGCTAGATTTAGAAAATTTAGTCATTTAATTTTTATCAAGTTAAATCAGAATGTATAGATCTTAAGTGTCAATATTTACAGGTGACGCATTAACCTAATTAGACTATCAAATGTCTATATACATTTTCAAAACAACTGGTATTATTTATTTTTTTGGTTTTTTGGGGGGCCACACCAATGATATTGAGGGGTTTCTCTCATATCTTTATTCAGGAATCACTCCTGGCATGCTCGGTAGACCATATGGGACTCTGGGGATTGAACCCGGATTGGCCGCATACAAAGCAAGTGCCCTACCCTCTGTTCTATTGCTCCAGCTCCCAGAATGCCATTTTTTAATTTCCAGAATTTAGTATTCTTTGGCGGGGGGGGGCGGGGAGGGGGGTTAGCCACACCTAGCAGTGCTCTGGAATTTACTGTGGCTCTGTACTCAGCAGTGACCCCTGGCAGTACTCAGGGTACTGAAGCAGAGGTGGCAAGTGACTTACTTCCTATACTCTCTCTTCAGCCCCCAAATTCTGAGCTCATGAATAAGCATTTTTCATATCCTACTTTATCAAAGTCTTTTTCAAGGATGAACAGAAGTATATGCAAGGAACATTTGTTGCTCCTAAAATGAACAAGATCAAGTCCAGCCATCATCAAATAGCACACAACAAGAAACTAAACATAACCTAGAAAAAAATGCTCAGATTTGAGATCTCGACAAGTTGACTTTCAAAATAAATGAACAAATTTGATGCCCTGCACTAAATATGGTCCCCTGAGCAGAGAGCCAGGAGTAAGTTCTGAAAAACACCAGGTGCACCCCTGAAAAAAAATTATTTAGTGTTTAAATTGGTAGATGTTACTTACAAAAAATATGATCGTGACCAGAGTGATAGTACAGCAAGTAGAGCGTTTGCTTTGCAAGGAGCCAACCTGGGTTCAATCCCCAGCATCCCATATGGTCCACTGAGTACCACCAGGAGTGATTCCTAAATGCAGAGTCAGAAGTAAGCCTTGAGCATTGCCAAGTGTGGCCCCCAAACAAACAAACAAAAATAAAATGTAAAAACTGCAGCTTAAAATTTCATGATAGGATTTTTGAATGAAAGGCAAGAACCCAACTTAGAAAGTTGGATTCTTTTTAAGGATCCAGTGGAGTTTTATGAGAAAATATAGGCAAATTCTTGGCTATTGTTACAGCCATACTGACATCATAGTCAATATAATACATACAATGTCAGAGAATACTTGATGAATATACTAGAAATCCTGCTTCACTGTGAGAAAGTATGAAATGGGCAACGAAATAATAGTATAATAGTAGGAAAATAGTAATTCAACAAAACAAAGATACAGATAGTAATGAGTTGTATATAAGACATGGATGTACATTGGTTCCTCTCAAGATCACCTGGTGGAGGGATGGGTGTTCGATCGTTGTGTGGCTGGGACTCAAACGTGAAAACTTGTGGCTGTATCTCACGGTGATTCAATAAAAAAAATAAAATCACTAAAAAAAAAAAAAAACGATCACCAGGACATCAATTCCCTTGTTAAAACAATTTCCAAGCTATTGGAAAGGAAAGGGTAGCACATAATTCTCAAACTCAAATTTTTGTCTTTTGTCTTCATACTTTCTCATGTTCATTTTCACTCCCAAGTTCTTTTTCTCAACTTAAAATCAAGATTTTTAGGAACAATTTTTTGTTTTCTTTGTTTTTCACTTAATTTTATTATTGAGATAATATTACTTAAGTCATATTAATTTTTATGCTTTTGGAATACAAATTTATTGTACCTCCACCAACACCCAAGTGTCAAAGACCCTCCAACCACTGTCTTTATGTCATTTCTACCGACATAGTTCTTTGCTGTTACTTTGTCACTCTTTCCTTCCCAGCTTCCATTGATAACATTTATTTTCATTGCCCATTGCCCACTCCTTTGCTTTGTTTCTTGATATACCACATATGAGTGAGATCATCCAGCATAGTACAGCGGGGAGGGCACTTGCCTTGTACGTGGCCGACCTGGGTTCGATTCCAGGCATCCCATATGGTCCCCAAGGCAATGCCAGGAGTAATTCCTGAGTATAGAGCCAGGAGCAACCTCTGATCATCTCTGGGTGTGACCCTAAAAGCCGACAAGCTCTGGGAACCTTCGCCATCCACAATCCCAGGGCATTCATATAAGACCCATTTGGAGGGAGGTGTGGCATGTCAAGAATAAAGAAATATCATTTGAACCAGAAATTGGACTAAACACAAAATAAAGGCAAGAGCATCTTAAACACAGAAGGCTAGGAATCCTAATACATCTTCTTGTTCATGTTGCTTATCATATCTGTCAACCACTTGTGCAGAAAATAGTTAAATAGAAGGAGATTGTACAAACCATGGTTTCTTTACCTTTCAATCCTTCCTTATTAAAAAGCTAAAGGCAGAGCGTTAGCAAGAGGTCCAAATTTCAGTAAGTGGAATAAAAACAATTGAGTTGATTTTATGCAGTATTTCCATTGTTCTGATTTGAATAAAATATATACGCATGTGTGAACATGTGTGAACTAAAGACACAAATAGTAGCTTTGCTGATTTTTTTCCTGAGTTAAATGCTCTTATATTAGCATTTAAAACAGGTTTTGTAGAATATGAAGATGAAAAGCAAAATATGTGTGAATAATTTAAATTTTATTTTTTACTTAGAATGAACTTAAGAAACAAAAATTTCTAAATCCTTACCCAAAAAAAGAAAGAAAAGGGTTCTATAATTTAGTACCTTTTATAAATGCACAATTTTTTCCTAATTCCTAGACAATGGGCCCTGAATTTTTATTTTGTGCTTAGTTCTGCAAATTATGTAGATGACTCTGGTTTTAAGGATTTTCAGTTAGTATTTTTTAAATCACTTAGAATAATTCAAGAACATTGATATTCTAATCAATCACTTTGAATTATAATGGGAGCATTTGTAAAATCACTTAGAATAATACAGAATACAATGTAAAATATAGCAAGCATTTTACAAGTGTTTGCTATTACTGTCTTTATCATGAATAAAAAATACGTTCAGATCATTTCTTTTGAAAGAAGCAAAAATCCTCTCTGCTGCTTCTAGAGATGACCTCCAGTGGCTAGAGATAGTACAAAGATTAAGGCGCGCACTTCCATGCAGCATTTCCCATTCCTGCCGGGAGTCATCCCTGAGCACAGACCCTGGAGTAAGCTCTAAACACCACTTGGTAGGGTACACACCTATGCCACAACAGAAAAAGAAAAAACCAGGCAAGTCTCAGCCTGACAGCATGACCTCTTTGTAGAAAGGACGCCTTAGTGTGGACTGACACTCTAACAAACAGCATTCATTTCTCAAAAGTTCTGGGAAGTCCAAGATCAAGATATGTCTGCTGAAAACCTGCATCCTGGCTCAGAGACAGTCATCTTGTGTACCCACTATTGTGTCTTCACCAAAGGTCCAGAAGTCTCTGTGGGGTCTCTGGTAAAAGAACATGGATCCCTTTAATGGGGCTCCACTCTCAAGACCTAATCACCTACGAAGTTCCCACCCCCAGGGGAGGGAGATATGTTCACTACTCATTTCCTTCTTCCGCAACTCCTGTGTAGCCATCATACTGCTTTTGCTGAGCTTCATTTTTTTTTTTTGGTATTTTTGAGATCTGGTAATATCCAAATAATTTTTCATATAAATAAATGGTAATCGCTGATTTGCTCTCCACCATTTCAGCTTGTAGTTTCCTAGAACACTCTTTTCCCAGGTAGTGGGGGAAACCTAAATTTATTTGATGACACTGCTCATGTATTATTGCCTGCCACCACAGAAATGCTCAATGTCACTCTGAGTGACAGAGTGAAACAAGATGCATCTTTTATTCTTTTTAAATACCTCTCTAAAATTCCACACCATTCATACAAGAGATTGGTAGTTACTAACCCACTATAGGCCAGTCCCAGATACTTCTTTTGTTGGTGGCACGTCAAAGTGGGTAGAAGAAACTGCTTCAATAAGTATGCTAAGTGTCTGCTAAGTCCCCGACCACCTGGAGAGATGTCTGGTGTGGGTTTGGACCGGTAAAGTCTGCCCCGAGCACATGCAGTGAACAGCCACACAGATGCAGTCAACAGCCACACACAGATGCTTACACCTGCTAGCCCCTTGAGGCAACTTGTCAAACTGAGTCTGATGGTTTGCTTGCCCAGCCTAGGAGATGATCCCCGCCACACAATATCTCAGGGAGCTGTGGACTCAAAACTGGAGCAGGGAATTGTTCTTTCCAGAAACGAATCGATCCTAACCTCAGCAAAGAATTCCGGGTCGATCTCCTTTCCTCCCAGCAAAGAATTTCAGGAAGAGAAGAAATAATAAAGCAACTATTTCTATTGAATGAAATTAATTAGAAAGATGTGAGGAGAAAGGAGTACAAGGCTTCAAAGATCAAGCCCCAAATGGCTTTTGTGAGGTTATATACAATTGTTCTGAAAGTCTTTTTTCTGGAATACTTTGCACTCATAAAAATTAATCTGGGTGTTGTAAACAGGAAAAGCCGTGCACTGCTGATAGTCTTTTCTAATTTCACTGCAACCTTTAGAATCTCCCACAGCTTCTCCTTTATTATAGGGGCCCATCCTTCTGTGCTAAGGCCTAGTTTGCTCATCTCCAAAGAGCTCAGAATTTGCATCTCCATGAGACATGGCTTTCAGGCCTCTGGGCTAATTCAGGGTTGGGTGGTTTCTTCTTTATTTCCCCCCAGACTATGTTATCAAGCCAAGGCCTGCCTCTGCCTATCAACCTGAACATTTCTAGCATCAACCCTGTGACACTGGCTGGCAGACAGAAAACCATTTCCTATCTTTGGTCTGCAGTCTATTTTGCTGGTTTGCTTCCAGTTAAGCCTGCTGCTAGCGCACCCCAAAGGAAATTACAGGCAGAGGTGGGAGAATGTTGGGGACACAGAATAAGATAGAATGAGGGAAAAGGCAGAATGGGCAGTGACCCTAAGAGCTGGCTCTGATGTGGAAAGCCACAAAGGCAAGGGTCCTGTAATTTGCAGATGTTTGTCCTTGCACTTCTAGGAAAGAATCCCTTTAGATAGCCACAACAAATACACGTGTCCCAATACACCGACAACTTCACTAAATTAAAGCTTTAGCTGGTTCTGAGTAAGGCACCTGGTCAGCATATAGCATGGAGGGGACACAGCCCCCTTCATCTCCCTCCCAAGTTTATACTCGTGATCTCCTGATTCTTCTAATGGTTATAGGAATTATGGACCCTCTTACAAATGCAAGATGAGCTACCTGCAATTAGGAAATGCTTCCTCAAAACCATGGCACAATTTTTTTTAATTTGGAAAAATATCGTTCAAACTTTTCTAACTACAAAAAATGAAATAACAGTTCTTGTCAGGAGGCTGAATCTTAAAGACATGGTTCTCAAGCTGATCAGATGAACGCCTATCAGAACCTCAGTTTTTCTAGTTCTCATGAGATTGCAGCCCTTGCTACAAAGACCTCCGTTAGTTTCTCCAAAGTTATCTTCCCCAAATTTTGCTACATGTATTGTTATCCTTGTGAAAAAAAAAAAAATTCAAACTCAAAAAATATTGCGTTCCCTACGACTGGCCGGCTATATTCAATATGCAATGGTTGCAGAGTTTTTGCTCACAGAACATGTGAGTTTTCCTGGTCTGGTTCCATTCCCTTTGTAACTCATCATCCTCTGCTGCCTTCTCAGGCTCAGCCCAGTGCCACTGACTCTCCGAAGTCCTCCACAATTCTTCCCAGGAAAACCCAAAGGCCTTTTCCTTAGGGACCAGCATTTCATCGCCAATTCTATTACAGAATTTCTGTAAGACATACTATTTTCCTATTTCCGAACCAATATTCATGCAGAATTCTGGAGAACACATACTCAAAAGTATAGAACAATAAACCATAGTCAATAATTTGAACCCCTTAATCCCAAATTATCGGTCACAGAATCAGTTTTAAAGAATTGAAAGTAATTCTGCTCTCAAAACACATCCTCTAGTGCACAATAGTGTGTATAGTCTTGTAATATTACATCTTTAAAAAAGGTTGTTCAATAAAACTAGAAAGATATTCTGTCATTAGAACAGTTGAACAAATTTGTTTATGAGATACTGCAATTTACTTCCTAGGATCTCATATTCATTCATTTTAGAAATAAAGACACAGGTGGGGAGGGATAGTTTATTGTAAAACAGCAATGATCCAAGCATATACATTTTTGCTTTATATTCCTAGCCAGAGCACAAAACTGATTGGATAGCTTCATCAATGCCGAGCTAAGAAAAAACAAATGAAACTGAAACCACCAAGAAAACAATGCCACATTAAAATCTCTTCCTCTTGATAATTTCTGGCTTCCAGCTGACCGGGTGAGTTTCTTCTGTCTAAAAATAGAAAAGTTAGCAAGTCAGAATAAAATACTATTCGTTTGCTTCATATTTACCAAAAAAAGTATCTATTCTAAATTATATTACTGGGAATTACACATTAGCTTTTTAGATAATTATATAAATATCTGACAAATGTGGCATTATTTGAATCTAATGACTAGGTTCACTATAAATTTAACTTATAGCTATTCATCCTAGATTAAATTGCTGTTCTGATATTCTAAGAACACCCTCATCTATCCATTTGTTCTTAATTTTAGTGCTTAAGTTTTTATCAGTAACTCTAATAAACAAAGGCAGAATAAAATTAAAACATCTGAAGATTTTCTGGCATCAATAAAACCAATACAGAAACCTAGGAGCAGATACTATTCAATATGACAAATGGCTTAATACTGAAAAAATTATTTTCCATCCTGATAATTTTAGTAACTTGAAAATGAGATAACACTCGCAGAGCTGTCATGGTGATTGATTTTACTTTAAGATGCATGTGAAATTGAGAACTTACTGCTGTTTCGTCCTCTCTGTACACTTTGATGGTTTTATCAGCTTCAGCTGTTAGTAACCGACTTTCAGACTGATCAAAAGCACAAGCAAATATTCCTGATTCACTGTCCAAAGAGCCGGGCTGCACAGCTGCGTGAACTCTCTGGAAATTATAGCCAGTCCTCCAGTCCCAAAGGTGCATGGTGCCATTGTCCGCTTAGAGGGAAAGACAAGGTCAAGTTTGTATGCCTTCAACAGTTCTGCTTCAAAAACACTTTTTCAGCACCATCAGCCAAGCATCAGAAAAATACCACAGTTAAAAACACTGAAGAGGGTGGAGACAAGTATAGCATGTGCTTGCTTTGCATGCAGATTTGGGTTCAATTCCCAACATCCCAGGTGGTTCCCTAAAACCAGCCAGGAGTGAGTGATCTCTGAGCGCAGAGCCAGAAGTAAGCCCTGAGCACGTCGCTCAGAGTAGCCCATAAACCAAACCAAAACCAGAGTTATCTTAAAAAGACACAGACACATAAACGTCTCCTAACACTGACTGGGCTCCTTTTGCGGGTGCTCAATTCACAATGTACTATACATCTCAAAATGCACCGCAAGATGGTAAGACAAACACAAAATACACAATCAACCTCCAGGCGACTCAGCATAGATGTGTGCTTTATCACAGATTTACTCTGTGGGAACAAACTCAAGGGGGGGAATATAAATATGCTACATGTATAATGACTAACAGTGAAAACCACACAAGCAGATGCAATACATACTAATAAAACAAGTTCTGCTAAACTAGGTGCGATGGCTTAAATTTCTACAAATGTTTATTCATTCTCTGAAAGAAAAATGAGACAAAGATACAATTTGTATTTACCTCCAGACACTAAGACTCCATCAGAGTTTACTGTCAGCGTATTTATAATAGCATTATGACCAGAAAGGTTTTGAATGAAACTTCCATCAGGGAATTTCCACTGCTTTATGTTATCCGGAGAACCAGATGCAAATGTGTAACTGAAATAATAATGGAAAGAATTAATGGCAAAGTGAATTTGATTGACTTTGAAAAGCTCATTACGGTTGTATGTTGCATGTTTATTCACTCATCTATGTAGCTTTAACAAAATATTGTCATACTAAAAGGGAAAGATATCAAGATACTTGTGCCAAGTTAAGTCGGATATTCAAATTATTTTGATGTATTTGAAGTCCTACATTGTCCTTCCCACCCGTGTCCTCAAACCTCCACACAAGCCAGGGCAATCAGTGGGCAAACACTTCAAGGTCAGTAAAGTCAATGGGATCCTTTGGAAGAAAAGCAAGAAAGAAAGGTCATGAGAAGGCAGAGAAGGAAAGAAACAGAGGGTGAGAGAAAGGGGGGGGATGAGAAAGACAGAGAGTAAAGTAAGATTTAGGAAGAGAAAGAAGGAAAAGGAGAGGGAAGAGAGGAGAGTGACCTGCCAGCTGGGGGTGTGACCTGATCCACGGCAGGCGTTGCCATGGGAGCCCAAGCCCGGCACACTCACGACTCCCACTGCTGACGTGCGGAGCTCAGTGTCCAGCCACACCTCCGGGAATCAGACTAGCCACCAGCAGCTTCCAGCTTGATACAAGCATGACATGAAGGATCCCATTTGATATTTTCATTTTTTACCATAAAACTATCCTTATCTTTTTCCTTTGGAGCCACACCTGGACGTGGGGCACTGAGGAAGTGAACCTGTGATCATATACTTGCAAAATACTCTCTAGCTATTCCTCTCCTGGACTGGAACAACAGCACAGCATGCAGGGTTTTTGCCTTGCACATGGCTAACCCGGGTTCAATTCCTCCGTCCCTCTTAGAGAGCCCAGCAAGCTACCGAGAGTATCCCGCCCGCACGGCAGAGCCTGGCAAGCTACCCCTGACATATTCGGTATACCAAAAATAGTCATGACACATCTCACAATTGAGACGTTACTGGTGCCCGCTAGAGCAAATCAATGAACAATGGGACGACAGTGCTAAAGTGCATTCCTCTCCTGGGCCTAGCTTTCGTCATTCTGTCAGAATCTGATTACTACAAGGTAGTCTGATTACTACTAAGTGTCCACACAAAAGTGTGCAGGACTGAAAGTTAAGTAGGTAAATAAAGACCAAATATAGCCTTAAAATACCCATTTCTGTATAATATTTATAAAGAACAGGCAACTAAGAACATTTCACTGAAAAAAACAAAATACACTTACTGTCTTGGATGTAAAACCACAGCCCTGACTGATTTTTTGTGGTTTGTTAATGTGACTCTTGTTTTTCCAGCCACCAAATCCCATAACCGTATTGTAGTGTCATGGCTTCCTGTTAAATACACACATACACATCTAAAACTTAGTTTAGGAAAAAAGATCATAAGTTTTAAAAAAAGAAATATCTACAAGTAACATATATACTAGTTATAAGTCATACCACCTCTTAGTTAACTGCTTTATAATTCTAGATGGATTTTACATAAGATTGTTAAAATGCAACAGGGCTGAGGAGAGTTCTCTGGGGAAGGGCCTGCCTTGCTAGTGTGAGGTCACGAGTCCAACCATCTGCACTGCGCCTCATACCGAGGGCAATTCCCATGGATATGAACAAAGCCTATGATTTCTGGAGCACCATCACAAGCACATGTCCCCTGACAAGTGTGTATGTACAAGCATAGCCAAAAAACATGTACAGGGGCCAGAGATAAGGGTTCACCTTGCATGGAGCCAATCCCAGTTCAATCCATGGGACACCAAATATCCCTAAGTACTGCTAGGGACCACCTCTGAGCAATGCCAGGAGTAACACCCAACCCCGACACCCACACAAAACAGTGTGGAACCCCTGGTAAGAATAGCCAGGTGATAATATCACAGATAGCAACATTCCATCATCGTAAAGCAAGAAAAATAGGGACAAGGGGAAAATATTTTTTCACAAACATTTTGAGTGCAAATACCTGACACACAGTCAAATTATTAACTCTAGAAAAAGTGCAAACAAATAAGTAGAGGGTTCTAGGCACTGACGGAGTAAAAGAAGAAACAACTCATAATTTTTTAAGCTCATAAGATGCATTGGTCTGGAGCACTAGCACAGGAGTAGGGCATTTGCCTTTCATTCGGCTGACCCATGTTCGATTCTTCCGCCCCTCTCGGAGAGCCGGGCAAGCTACTGAGAGTATTGCACACGCACGGCAGAGAGCCTGGCAAGCTACCCGTGGCGTATTGGATATGCCAAAAACAGAAACAATAAGTCTCACAATGAGACGTTACTGGTGCCTGCTCGAACAAATCGATGAGCAACAGAATGACAGTGACAGTGACAGTAAGATGCATTAAGGGAAGGAATTATTTCTAGTCTTAAAGGGTGATGCATTTAATTTTAAGCAAAATAAGGCTTAAACTAGTCATAAAGGTTCCTGAACTCAAAACTTTCATAAACATGGAAAGTATGTTTAAGACGCAATGTGTTCTGAAATGAATAAACTGGAGACACCAGCATGGGGCAATCATACCAGTGATAATCTGTGGTTCTGCAGCTTGACACCTCACTGTAGCAACTGCATTTGTATGCCCGGACAACGTGTGGACACTGGCTTTAGTTCTCACATCCCAAATCTAAAAAACAACCATGGCACACACACACAAAAAAAAATACATCAAAATAAACCCCACAATAAAATGCTGTTATTTCTAACTCAGGAGGCCAACCATCCCCATACACGAGAAATGAAAGACAAGAACCGTCAGCGGGCAGGAAGGAGAGCACAGGAGGGAAGAGCGCAGACTAAGAGGCAGCAGCGTTAGTTGGCTGATGAATGGCTAGTGGGCAACAGCCACGATAGGCCAGAACATGCTCTTACCATTTCAGGAGCAGGGTAATCCCCCAAGGAAAGAAAATGTGGTTAAGCCCAAAGAACTGAAGATACGGGTGAGACACGCACAAGTCCAAAGGACAAGGTGCTGGTAGGTGAGGGCGCCTATCCTGAACTGTCAACAATGGGTGGTTCCAACACCAATATGCATACTGCATGGAGCGATACTTAGAGCAGGACACAAAACTCCCTTTGCTTACCCGTGCAGTTGAATCCCTGCTACAGGTTACAAGAACATCAATGGTTGGATGCAAATCCAAACCATACACTGCACTGAGATGTCCGTGATAGTGCCTTATGACCTACAGGTAAAGCAGCAAGGTTACTATTCCTTTGATTAGAAAGACAAACAGGTCGCGCCATGCATTAACCCCTCACCAGCTCACCTTGTTATACTCGAGGTCCCAGCACTTGACCTGCTTGTCTTCTCCACAGGAGAACAGGTAAGGGCTCCGCGTGCTCACTATCACCCCACGCACAGTGCTAATGTGCCCCGTTAACGACAGTTTCAGCTTGCCACTAGCCAAGTCCCAGATCTGCAATCAAAGAATATTTCCTTTTTCTTCTGGAATACTACAAAGTTTTAGAATCTTGAGCTTAAAAGCAACTCTTCAAAAAGTAAGATATAAGCTTAAGATTTTTAAAACTTTGCAGAATTACCCCCCCTTCCCAAATAAAAACAGGAATTAAAAAAAAGAAAAGAAAAGGCATATTCACACTAGTGAACTTTTTACAACAGATAACAAAGATTATAAAAAATTGATAAAATAAAAAAGAAAAAATACTTGTGTTAAATTATCCAAGTCAAATCAAAGTATGGAAAAATTTCAGCCATGTTATTTTGTATGCAATTTTTTAGAAGATTCAGAGACTAATTTCTGTGTGTTATATTGATTGGTACTTTATTTCACTGTAGCACTATCGTCCTGTTGTTCATCGATTTGCTCAAGCAGGCACCAGTAACGTCTCCATTGTGAGACTTGTTGATACTGTTTCTGGCATATCGTATACGCCACGGATAGCTTGCCAGGCTCTGTCACATATGCAGGATACTCTCAGTAGCTTGCTGGGCTCTCCAAGAGGGATGGAGGAATCGAACCCGGTTCGGCCGAGTGCAAGGCAAAAGCCCTACCTGGTTGCTTTTTTTTGTTTCTGGACCACACTTGGTGCTGCTCAGGGATCACACTTGGCAGTGCTCAGGGAACCATCTGTGGTGCCAGGAATTCAAACCACGGTTGTCAGGACGCAAGCAGGCATCCTGTACTATCTCTCTGACCCTAGCTAGTACTTTTAAGGATTTACAATCGAAGGATCCTCTCCCACACGGCAAGGATCAATTCACCCATTTAGAATTCATACTTTTATGTTAACTTTAGGAATGTTTGGTCCAAATGGAACTTGGTATTTAAAGTGGTAACAATGAGACATACATAGATTTATGAATATACACCTAAGAGAACCCACAGTATTATGAACCAGACAGTCACTGGAAACAAATGTTATTTAAAATATGGTCCAGAGTATTATCATACATTACTAAACAGCATTGTTTGTGATAGAGAAAATCTGAAAATTAACAACTGTAATGGTCAGCAATCAGAAGATAATAGAGCCTGGGGAGATCGCTCCAACCCAGAGAGCACAGCTGGCACGCTCCAGGCCGGGAGTTCAATCCCTCTGAGCACTGCCGATCATAGCCCTGCTGGCCCTGAGCACTGCTAGCAGAGCCCTGCGAACACTGAAAAAATAAACCATTTAAAAGGTTCATTTTTCCACAAGAATATGTCTTTGATAACAGCTTAAGTATAAAAACCAAAAGCAGGGTACTAATTATATATGTTGTACAATTATTACTTATCTTTTGAAGGTCCCCACTGGCAAGTATTGGACAACTACACTGGCAATTCAATGCCAGGGCTGAGGACCATGCAGGTCACCTGGGCAGTGCTTGGGGGCTTCCAGGGCTTGGGGGCTTCCACCTGGCAATGTGTGGGGGACCACGTGGTGCAAGACATAGAAGCCGGGCGAGCCACATACAAGCACCTGAGACCGGCACTATCATTCTAGCCCCAGTGACTTTAAAATTATATGTATTTGCACACAAAGAACAAAAACTCAGGGAAAAAAATGCATTAACACGTTTCATAGAAAATAAATGCTAAAAAAAAATAAACTCATCCAATTATCTGACAGTGGGGCGAGACAGTCAGAGCAGCAGGTGGGGCGCTTGCCTTACATGTGGCCATCCCAGGTTCAATTCCTGGTGCTCCATATGGTCCTCTGAGCACTGCTGAATGACCCCTGAGCACAGGGTCAAGAGTAAGTCCTGAAAACTGCCAAGTATGGTGCCCCCATCCACTAAAAAAGAGGCCAAATATCTGATAGTGAAACAACTGGGTATGGGTGCATGTTCTTACATATTCCCCCTCATTTTCCAGTTTTAAGAGATGAATCTGCTGTAGTTTTGTAACCAAAGAGAAAATCTTAAATATCGAGGCTCAGTGGTCAGTAGTCAGCATTTACTATCTGCGAAAGAATTGTGTAAATTGGAATGTTTAAATGGCAGACAATACATTGTACTCCATTCTCAGGTCTAAGGAGTCAGAGGAACTTTTATTTAATTCCCAGCAGAGGAAATAAGGTAAAGTCAGTTAAATTTACACAAAGCAGACACAAAACCAAACTTATTTTTTCTTGCTATCCTTATTACCTTTATAGTTCTATCAGCAGATCCAGTAACAAACCACTGATTTCCGGGTTCCACAGCAATACATCGAACCCAACCCAGATGCCCACTGATTACCTAGATGAAAAGAAAAAAATGGTAGGATGAAACACTTTATTATATAGAAACAGAAAACTTATTTTCAATTTTGAACAATGACCATGATTTTCACCCCCCACACACACCATTTTAAATGGTATTACAATTACTTAACAGTTAGATTTCAAAATAAGTATTAAATTCACTTCAATGGGTGGTCAGTGGACATACAGTGGGGCAGTGCCCAGTAGGGAGGAGGGGGCCATCAGACCTCCAACAACCTGGAAGAGTCTCAGACACTACGCTGAAGTGAAAGATGTCTCAGAAAGAATCTATTGTATGATTCCCTTTTTATGACCGTAAAAAACTACAACTGCAAGGTGGAAACCACACGCCTGGCTGCCTGGGGTTGGCTGGTGGAGGCTGTGAATATAAAGAACAGCAGCAGGTGTGTTTCACCACCAGCGAACACCTGTATCCTGACTGTGGAGTGGCTACCCAAGTCTATAACCTACTGAAATTTATTTGATGTACGGGTTGGCCGAAAGAAAAACATCTGGCTATATGACATCTGAAATATAAAAATTTATGCTAAAGCACAGAGCAGCAGTTCTTCTAGAATAGGCATTTTGTTTTAGATCAGGCATGAGTCACTTTACTATGTCATCATTAAAGGTAATTAGGAGAATCGCAGAAAGGCCCTCATATTGTATACCTCATCTCATTCCACTGAGTCTATTCTTCATCATATTTTCCTATTGTACTTCATTTTTATACTTCTCTTTGTCATAGAATATGAGTACACCTTTTACTTCAAGAAGCCAAAGGTACCTCAGTGGAGTGTCCCTTCCCCCATGCTGGCCGGGAGGCACTAGCAGGACCCAGTCTGCCCTTCCCATTCCCACTCTCCCCTCAGTGCTCAGCGGGGATAGTGAGCCGAGTGCAGTCACTCACCCTGTACAGTTTCCATGGCGGGTGCCACTGAGGTTTTGGCATCGTGGGGGCCTTTTTAGCTATCAGTGCAGAGTTCTTGGTAGTGCCACTCTCCATAACCTAGAAGTTATAAGTATATGTTATTAGTATGGAGGAATTTTTTAAGTTTTCCTTATACAAATAGGACAACATAGGTAAGAATTTTGTATCTGCAAAGCTGTGGGAAAGTGTCCTCCTAATAAAAGCCCCAAAGTAGGAGTAGTCCCCTGATAACACCAGTTCATTTGTTTATTTTGGGGGGCTACACCCAGTGATGCTCAGGGCTTACTCCTGCCTCTGCACTCAGGAATCACTCATGGCAGTGCTCAGGGATTGCGTAGGATGCCGGGGATTGAGCCCAGGTTGGCCATGTGAAGGCAAACACCTTACCGCTGTCCCATCTCTCCAGCCTCCAGTAAAATCAGTTTAGACATTAGGGCAGTAATCATGTGCCCAGGATAGGACAGAACAAAACTTTTTTTTTTTTTTTTTTGCTTTTTGGGTCACACCCGGCAATGCACAGGGGTTACTCCTGGCTCTGCACTCAGGAATTACTCTTGGCGGTGCTCAGGGGACCATATGGGATGCTGGGATTCGAACCGAAGTCGGCCGCATGCAAGGCAAACGCCCTACCTGCTGTGCTATTGCTCCAGCCCCAGAACAAAACTTTTGAGGAGGGCCACAAACAGGAGCCCAGGCAAGAATACAACAGGAAATTGTCATGATATTACTCTATGCTTACTGGGTGCCTGCGGACAGGCTATGCAAAATATCCCAGCTTCTACTCTTGATGTTCCTATTACATGTTGATGAGTCTAGTAACTGCTTAATGCATCGGTCAATTTAAACTCAGTTCACCTGTTGGGAGCTGAGGACAAGGGGTGGGTGATACTGTATAGAATAAATAAACAGTCTATGAGCTCACTCCTGGCTGCTCAGGCGACCCTAAAGCTTGGACAGTTCTTGTCTGTGTTTGTATCACTCTATACAACCAAAATGACAGCAAAAGGCATAAACTGGTGTTCCTGGGTTTAAAAAGAACCTTCAACTTTTAAAAATTGTCAGCGGATTATGCTTGTTCTTGTGCAGTCGAGAGTCCTTGAAGAGTCAAGATTTAAAAAATTTAAAGTAGCCGGCTAAAATGATAATAGAGATGGTAGGGTGTTTGGCTAGCATGCTGCTAGCCTGAGTTCCATCCCTGGCATCAGCATCCCATATGGTCCCCTCAGCATCTCCAGGAGTGACCTCTGAGTGCAGAGCAGGAGTAACCCTGGAACGCCACCAGGTGTGGCCCCCAAACAAAAAACCCAAAACCAAATTGAGAGTAAGTAGTGTGATATTTAAAGCATACCTATGTTTTGGATCATGGGGGCCCACTCCAATCATAACTAGTAGTCAAGGGTTTTCTAGTCAGCAGTGTGTTTCCCATCTGATAATTTTAACTTCAATAAGGAACTTCAAAGATCTTACAAAGGCAGTATATCAAAAGTTAAGGGCACAATCACTGTAGGGCTTCAAATCCCGGCTCTGCCAATAACTGGCCAACTCACCCTAAGCAAGAATTATGTAACCACTGTACCTTGTTGCAGAATACAAATAATGATGCTTAACAGCTATAATTTTTTTTAAAGAACAGTAAATGCCTCCACATAAGTTCCTACTATTATTTTAGGAATAAGTAAATGCAATTGCCTTTTTTCCCAACGTGTTACTTTAGTAGTATCAATTGAGCACTCCAAAGACAAGACAGACATTCTTCTATTTCTCCTCAGAAAATATACTCAAGAGGCTGCAAAGAGAGTGCAAGCTGTGCCCAAACCCAGCTGATGGAAAGCCTGAGTTTGATCTCAGGCACTAAGTGTCTGGCTCCCCAGCACTTCTGGCTACTCTTGATCCAGTGGTGTGGGCTTGACTGTCCGGTGGTCAGGGGCCCCCAGCACCAGGAATATGTGTCCAGGGGGCCATGAAGTGCCGGGATCCAATCAATCCTTGAATGTACCAAGCATGTGCCTTACCACTTGAGCTATCTCCCTGTTCCCATTAGCACTATCTTACACAGAGTAACAGCTGATATACCATCTGCTGGCATCTGTTTATCCAACCAAAGAATATTTAAACTCATCAAGCACCTGCCCCCTAGAATCTCTTACATCTTCCGAAAGAAGCAAAAAAACCTCGTCAAAGACTTGCAAATGGAAGCCCATGGAAAAAATGCAGCAGGAGGAGATAAGTTCATTCACTTCATAAAGCCAAATCACCTGCTTATAAGCTGAGAATTAAATTTGTCCTTATTTCAAATAACTGCTGAGTAAGATAGACGGCCTACTTTCAGCTATTCTTTCTGTAACAGTGAACAGTAGCTTCCTCTAATAAAAAGATAAATACATGCAATTCTAAATATTTAAAAAAGTGTTTAACACGAGTATTATAATTCTAATAGCATTCAATTCTAACATTATAAATGAATTCAGCTTGAAGAGACTTCTTACTAAAAGACATTAATACAAATTCCAGAATAACAACTTCTATGTTACCAAACTGATTTAATAATAGCTTAAGTTTAGAGCAACTAATAATTAGCTCAGGTTACTAGTGTAACACCTTCAAGAAAAATATTTACTTATTTAACATTTAAGGTAAAAATTTTAGGATATAGGAAAATAAAGCAGAATCTCCAAAACTCAGAAACCTGGGTCAGAAAAGCAGTGTACAGGTTAAGACCTACACTGTATGTGGTCAACCCAGCTTCAGTCCCCAGCACCCTAGATTGTCCTGAATGTAAAGCCAAGAGCATCACCGGGTATGGCTCAAACCACCCTCATGCCCCCACTCCTCCCCAAACACAATCCCTGCAACCAGACTGGAGAGAAACTTACAGTAGTCATCCCAGCAGGCTGTGCGCGGTCAGAAGCCCCCGGAAGTCGATACTCACTTCCAGCAGGTGTGCTGCGATTTGCATCGACCCTAAAGCAAGAGAAAGACTCAAGTGATTGATGCCTCCAGTCACATGGTCTGCAAAACTGACTTTTCATATCGAGAATGTAAGAACACACTGATCAAGGACAATGTCATGAACACAGAACACTCAAAACAAATTTTAAAATGAAAAAAAAACAAAACAAAACTGAACAACGAACAAAGGAAAAAAGTGAAAGTGAATTAAGCCTTCAAAACTTTGTCAGGAGAAGAGTATTTCATTACCTAGCCTGAGAAGACGGTAAGGCCACAGCTAAGGACTGGGCAGCTGACTCGCTTGGCATTCTCTGAATCTTCGTGTCTGCTGTCAAAGCAACCCCTGGGAAAACATTCAATTCCTTTTAGTAGCCAGCTCTGTTTTCATTTATGTGCTTGTAAAACTTAATATTAGAGAATCATGTACTGAAAAGACAATGAAGTTAAATTTTGCTTTACATTTTTCTAACTTTAAAAAAAATATATTGCTCAACACCACATCATTCAAATTTGACTTAGTTAGAAGCAGCTTTGGTATTAATAATACAGTCCAAGACTATAAAGTGAAATTTCTCGGAGGGCTGGGATATAGCTCAGGATAAAGCACAGGCTTGCACATTTGAGACTCTAGGATTGATTTCCAGCCTCCTCCACCCACCCCTCCCACCCTACCGCCAGCCCCAAGTCTAATTTTTCTTATCTTGGAATATTACCTTCAGCTATAAAAATAGGCATTTCCAGTTATTATCATACTATTTCTAAGAGTAAACCCAAATTACTACAAACAGCAACACTGAATCACCTGCATTTAAGATAGGATGGTAGATCCTGTCTAAAATTATTAAAACATACGTATACTAAGCTTTTCATCCTCTGTAACACTAGCCATCCCATTTATGTGTCACTTCCTACACACACACATACACACCCCTAACACATACCTATACTTATACTATCAATGTTATAATCTTGATATTTACATGTCTCTCTACACCTCTAGATAATAAGGTTGTTTTAGCCTTGAGCTATCTTACTCGTTTTTTCCTTTCTAGCACATTGCCTAAAAAGGTGTAAGAGCTTAGGAATGTTTGCTAACTGAATGTCTGTGATATTGAGTCCATTACCATCCGAAAATCAATCCTGGATGTCACTTGACCTCACTTTTCAGAGGGGAACAGAATTATTGGCTAGTTCATGGGAAGATATATGACAATGAGACATTTTCAATGTACAACAGCAGACTTACCAGGTCCTGGTGGATATGGATGTGTACCCGTCACCAAATACTCAACTTCTTGCGCTTAAACAAATATGACAGCAAGGGAGAAAGACACCAACTGTAAATTCATTATATACAAATGACTCTTTTCATTAAGTTGCTATTAAATAGTCAACTGACAGCTCAAAGTTTCTAAACTCATCTCAAGAAAAAAAAAATCAAATAAAAATATTGGTTATGACTTCTGAACATCCGGTAGCTATTTCCTATGCCACTTGCTAAAATCAATGGTGTAAGAATGTCTTCCTCTCAATCAACAATCTGCTCTTAGTATTTCACTCTATTATACTTTGAAAAACCAAGATTCCTATTAATATAAATGGTTAAGCAGTATATGGTTCAAATTAGCCCCTGAAGAAAAGGCACTAGTAAGACATTTAGTTTTTCTATTAAACACTTGTATATCTTCCCCCACCCCAAATTTCATACAAACATTTCTGGCAACAGCATGCTCACCTTGATTAGCAGGATACTGTTTATGACCATATGAATCCGGTGCATTCTGAGGGCCCTTTTCTTTAAAATTTTCTTTTGAAGTAGGCATATGCAACACAGGGCCATACTCATTACGCAGCTTGACTGCCATTTTTCTTTTGTGACTATTTAAAAATCATAAATGTAAGAATTCATCTTTAAGTTCTTTCAATATCTTCACAGAGGCAATAATAGTCAGAAATCTAGGAAGTACCTAAATTGCTTACATTTGACTAATCACACACAAAATGCTCCAATTTTTAAAGGGGATTCGTGGGGGAAAAAAAAAAAAAAAAACAACTAAGTTCCCAGGAGGATTTCCACACTTTCGCTTACAATCCACCATATAACATCAAATCAAAGCAGTCTTTTAGTTTGTTAACCAGCAAATATAAAATTTTTCCTGAATCAAGGACCACTTTATAAAAACTAATGTCACTTAAAAAAACTCAAAGTCAATATCCTTTCATTCAAATGTTTAAATAGAAAAGATAATTAAAAACCTCTTTAAGCAACCTTTATGGGATAACAAAATTAGAACTGATTTTACTTAGTTGAGTATTTCAAAAAGAAACATAGTCCCATTACTTTCAAGAATAGTCCACCTTCTAATTGCAAATGCTTGAGGAATTAAGGAGATTTTAAGAGTAAAAAAAGGAGTGCTGCACATGGAATGGAATGGAATCCCAGCCTAGAACTGAGACGGTGAATAAAAATACGCCGTCACGCATAACTCCTTAGCCTCCTACAGAGAAAAGCTGGGAGTGAGGGACTGGCCAGATGCCATTCAGCTGCGCAAGGCTAAGAGCCAGGTTGAAAGCACATACAGAGGGCTCCCCGCCTTGCTCACCGTCCACCAGGGCTGGATCCCCCAAATCTCGAATGGTCCTTCCTGCACGCACAGCCAGGAGTGACAGGCCCTGAGTGCAGAGCCAGGCGCAAGTCCTGAGCACTGCCAGGCGTGGCCCCCAAACCAAAAACGAAACCAACACTACCCTGACCCTCAAAGTGTTCCCTTATAAAACACCCGAGGGGTCAGTGAGATAGTGCAGGACTTGAGGTGCTCGGAGCATGGCTGGCCCCAGTTTGATCCTGAGCACTCCATACGATCCCGTAAGCCCTGTCAGGAGTAACCCCTGAGTACTGCTACGTATGCACGCACCCCTCAAAAATTAAACACCTTGAAGGAACACTTCTCATTACCGGGGTCTTCATACAATATAACTAATGGGATTTTGACTGTAAACGATCTAAAAATATTTATTTTTAATCACATTAAAAAATATGTAAAAATATTTATTTTTAAACACATCAGCTTATCGCACCAGAACTTCACTCACTAGCGAAGACAGATGCAAAGGCTTCCCTGCGCTCCCCACTCTCTTCCCCAGCACCCAACAGTTTAAACAGCCCAGGGGGCGTGGACGCGAGCGCACGGACCTCTCTTCGTCCAAAGGCACGGGCTTCCCATTATCCGCCACGAACATGTCGTGAGTCCTCTTCAGTGACCTGAACACCAGGGTGTGCACAGAGTGCTTCTGGACCTCCTAGGAAGGAAAGGTGCAGTTAGGTGACCGGCACACACCGCACGCATCGGGAAGCACGGAGACGTCAAACTTCGGGTCTGAACATGCAAGAAGAGAAACGCCCCCTTCCCCCCCCCCACCACCCCCACGCCACTCGCCGCAGCCCCTCCTCGAAAGCAGCCCGTCGGCACATGCACCTATTAACGTGCCCGCTCGGCGCCGTTAGAAGCTAACAACAAAGAACCACAAGCGGTCAGGATCCCCCGGGCTCAAGACGGGAAAAGGAAGAGGAGAGGCAGAGGAGCGCCGCGGCCCGGTTCTATGCCAAACCCAAACAGCAGGGCTGAGCAGGAGAAAGGAAGCACGGAGCCGCCAGGAAAGATCACGGCGAGGAGCACTGGACGCAGGGAGGGAGCGAGCCTTTGCAGAGAGAATCCTCCAGCGGGAATGCAAGACCAGCAGCAGGTCAATGTGTGTGTGCGGGTGTGCGATGATGATGATGATGATGATGATATAATGATGATGATAATGATGATGATGATGAAGACGATCGCAAGGAGACCCGATGGCAGCCAGGGCACCAGGACAGACTCCTGATAACGGTCTGAACTCGGGTGCCGGAGGAGAGACCAGGGACCGTGCGGCGAGGAGACGGGGGACGTGTGCGGACAGCACGGGTCCCCCCCACACCGCGACACGGCGACACGACACGGCAAAGCCGCGAGAACGGCGGCGAATTTGCCGGGGACGAGGTCGCTTTCGGGGGAGCCGTGCCAACCGCGCCGCCGCATCGCCGACCCTCCGGGCGGCGGGCAACCAGGGACCGACTCGGGCCAAGGACTGTGCTCGGCCCCGCCACGCCACGGCTCAAAATACCTCGAGGAAGGGTCTCGGGCTTCCTGCCCGGTCAGTCAGGACCGCCCAGCCCTAATTCTTCCACCCTCTTTGGCGCCCAGGAAAAACCGGCAGCGTCTCCCCGGCCCGGCTCGCCGTCTCCGGTCTCCCCCAGCGCCCCCGACTCCCGGGCCCCGGGAGTCATCACAGACCCTCCAGAGATCCCTCAGCTCCCAAGCGGCACTTTACCTCGACCATGATGCTGCCGTACGCCCCGCCGCTCTGTCAGAGAAGAGACACTGAATCCCCAACGTAGAAACCGCCGCCACAAGTGCGCGGCCCCTTCCGGAATCGGGCTCCGCGGAGCCGGATGTGACGCACCCCCGCGCGTGCGCGCTGGTCTCCGCGCCGGCCTTCTGGGGGCGAGGGGCGGGGCTTACTACAGTGCCTTGGGGGCGTGGCTAATGGGGCTGGGGCGTGGTTTCGGGACGAGAGGGCGGGGCTCTTGCTCCCTCTCTGCGCAGTTCCTGGACTGCTTAGTGCTGGAGCATTAATACTTCGGTTTAGAGCCTTGATTGCACTATAGAGCTCTTCATTTAAAGAGATCAGTTCTAGGGATGGTTTGGAGGGAGTGAACCCTGTCAGTCTACAAGGCTTTTCCACCAGCCTGGCCTCTTGGGGGGCGTGGGGGGGCGGGGGTGGTTGATGGAAGTCTACAAGTTTCTCTTCTTGGCTGAACTGGGCTGGTTAGTGTGTAGATGCCTTTGCAACCTTAAAATATGAACGTCATTCGACTAACACTGTTCTGTAAACACTTGAGTGATGATTGCGGGGATAGTTGTTTAAATCTGAGAAAGTTTGCACAAGATTTTCAGTGGTATATGGCAAAATCCTAGATTTATTTTCCGTTATGTAAATAACTTCTTAAACAATTGCTTTAAAATGCAAACATTTGGGGCCGAAGAGATCCGTTACAGGGATTCTCACTGCGGGATGTGACGCCCACCCACCCAGAAAAAAGAAAAAAACTCTCAGCAATTTCACAGTTTGCTGATGTTGCATGTGGTTTCAGCAGTGCCAGGCTACATCTCTTCGAAGCTGCTAGGCAGACACAATCAGAGATGAGTTATTTTAGGGTGTGCACGTACCGGTGACAGCATTTTGTTTTGTACCGAGATAAAGTGTGCAGTTTACAGTTGGTTCTGCTTAATTATGAATGGAATATATGGTTGTGTTGGGCATGACAAATGTAAATAGATTGATTTCTTTTCACTGATTTATTTCCTTAACATAGTTCCTCTGATCTCGTCTCCAGAACATACATACTGCTTAAATGTTGCAAGGGGGCTTTTTAAAATTTCTCAAAGATTGCACTGTGAATTGCTCATCTCAGACAGAAATTCATTCATTTTTAATTCATTAAGAATACCAAGTTCAGGTTTCTATGAGAAAGTACAAGCATCTCTGAATGTGTTACCCATTTTCCTTGCAAGATGTGATTTTCTATAACAGTGGCCACTGACGGTGGACTCTTCAAGGAAAATCCAGACTATAAATTGTACTTTTGGAACTAAATTATATTACATATCTTACCTATACAGAGTAATAAATAACAAGATCTTAATTGGTAATAAAATGATAAGAACAAAAGCAAGGTTCTATGTATGGCGATAGCATGACTGTCTAGGTGAGTCTACTATTAGACAGTTAATCATCCTGGAAAATATAGCCATAAGCCCAGACTCATGAAACCATTTTAACAGTTCATATAAATTTCACTACAGTATACTTTCACAAAAGCTTGCTTGACTCTCTAGAACTATATTATCCATCTGAAATGTTTAAGTTGATAAAGAAAGGTTATTAGTTTCTGATAATTTATGAAAATTGCATATTTGTGTAGGAAACAGAATATTTTTTTTCTTCTGGTGTAGGAATGAATGTGTTTTTGGATTCATAAAAAGGATTAATGATCCCCCTTCAAACGTTTCAACATCCTTAGACCTGCTGCCTTATTTGAGCAGCAGGGGTCACTGCTGCTCTTCATAAGGCCAGGTGGAAGTGAAGCCAGAAACACAGTGAATAATTTATTAATATAAATATTAGGTCTCTTTTTGTGGAACCAATAGTGCACACAGGAAGGGAAGACTCCTTTCATTATTTAGCTAGCCTTCTTAAAAAATTCACTAACACAGAACATCTCTTTATTCTCTTTCAAATACTTTGTCCTTTCCTCACTAGTGTGAAAGCTATAGGTTTCAAGTGTTATTTCCATCTGTTGATTTCATTTTTTAAATCACTGCATCTTGTTCATAGGTTTTGTTTATTTGTCCCATTTCTAATGCTCATTGTTGCTTTTTTGTTGTGATGGTCATGAACAAAGCTCGAACACACTTGACTCTGCAGCCCAGGAATCCAACTAATTGCCTTCTTTTATTAAGGCAGGTATTTTTACCACTCAGCCATTCGTGGGACTCATAGGCTTTTTCCTTTAAGAAAAAGGTCATATCTTTTTAGGACATGTTCTTTGATCTTTCTGCTCATACTGATGGATGTTATTTGCTTCTCTATGTTTTATTCCACATACGAGGTGAGGACTCAGTTACAATATGTCAAACCTGACCTCTCCCTGTCTTGAGCTCAGAACCTGTCATTATTTGCAGTTTTCATTTTCTAACTTACCCTCTAGACATAAAGTTTCATGAGTACAGGCATCTATCTATCTTGTTCATCATTAACCCCACAATACCACCTACCAGAAAGCAGGTAATCTATAAACATTTGATAAATCCAACTTGCTATGTGCTCTACAGTCTGGATCTGACATGCATCAGAAGAGAGTAAACAACAGAGCATTGACAGTCTGTGCCTGCAGGTTTGCCTTTGGCTCCAGAGAGTTGCTGGGCAGGGCAGATTATGTTTCATCTGTCACTGATTTACTGCCCTTGACTTATGTAACGGCTTCAAGGTATCAGCTAATAAGGACATCACTGCACTATTGACCTGAAAACATAAGAGAACAAATAGTACTCCCTTCTTCCTCCACCAATAAAATGGATATGTTTTTAAATTAATATTTTAGGGGCCTGGAGCGATAGCGCAGTGGGTAGGGTGCTTGCCTTGCACGCGGCCAACCCGGGTTCGATTCCTAGCATCCCATATGGTCCCCCGGGTATCACCAGGAGTAATTCCTAAGTGAAGAGCCAGGAGTAACCCCTGCGCATTGCCGGGTGTGAGTGAGCCCCCAAAGATTAATATTTTAGCAAGCAGAGATGATCTCCCAATATATTTCTGGTCTTTGCGAACATGCTAATTTACTTTGCAGTACGAGCGGTTTCAGAGTGTAGGTTTTCTGTATATAACTCAGCAGGAAAAGAAACCTGAGAAGAAGGACATTCTTCTTCCCAGGTTTCTTTTCCTCACATACATTATCACCACACTGAGCATTTCTTTCACATAAATATGAATATCTGCACACACACACCCAGATGCAAGGGTGAAACAATACATGAAGATAAGACTGTTTCAGTGCAAGACACCATCCGCCCAAGCCCAACACAACAAACTGGCCACAATAACCCTCGTCACAAGCAAACACATTCCAGATTACTTCTTGATCACATTTATATTTTGTTGGGCATCACAGTTTAATGAGCACAGAGCATGGACTTTAGTGAAAAGTAGATGCGGGGCCATGTCCTGGTAACAGAACTTCCTAAACGTAACCTTCGTTAGTTTCCTTAAGCCTCTGGAGTCTCCGTTTTCTTGTTTGTAGAAGTGAATAGTTTCAAGAGTTAAGTAAAATGAATGATTGTCAAGACATGGCATCAGAGAAATGTTTCAATGAAACCTTGAGTCCTGTCGTTGAACCCACAATTATTTATTGGCTGCCTATTCTGTCCAACTTGCTCACAGGGGAATGCCTAGACCCTCACACAATGCCTGGTGCGTAGAATGCTCTCAAGAACTGTTGGTGGAAGAAATGTTAAGTCACTATTCTTATGGAGGACACAAACTAGCCATTCACTTCCTTCCACTTTCCTGAGGATGTTGGCAAGAATTTCAGAGGAGGCAAATGTGTAACTTGAACGGAATTTTTAATTTTAATATAGACCATGATTCTATTGTATGCGAGAAGAAACTTTGAAAGGTGCACACACTTCTGTGAATTTAATGATAGCTCTATTATCAAACATTTCTGTGAATTAAATAATGGATCTATTATTAAGCTGACAAAATGTCAGCGCTTGAAATTGAATGACATGAGACTGTTATCTCAGAAGGAAAAAAACTTCATGTGTTCCTGTGTTTATTGGTTGCTGTTGAGGGGATCCATTAGACAGTGCTCAGGAGGCCAAGTTCAATGTAGGGGGCCAACCTGCTCATTCTTGGGACTGCACGCCAGTAGTGGGTGTTCAGGGAGGGGCAGGTGGGATCGATGTTGGGTCTCTGTATTCCAGGCATCAACTGTTATCCTTTGAGCTACCTCCCCAGTCCCAGTAATTTCTTTTTAAAGATCAACAAGAATCTAATACTACTAACATAAACCTTTGTTCTATAACATTTAAGTTGTTTTGGCTCTATTACATTTGTTTATTTTTGAGTCACATTAGACTGTTCTCAAGGCTACTCCTGGCTTACTGCTCAGAGGTGCTGGGCCCCAGGTCCCCTGCAGGCAAATCTTGTGCTTCCGGCCCTTTCAGCTGTCTTCAAGGTCACTCAATTACTTTAAAGGGTAGAACTCTTGCATTTTATTTTAACTAATAAGAAACAAGAATACAAATAAAGAATTAGAAAATTGCTTCTTTTTCTCCAGATTGTGTGTTCTCAGAAATATTCAAAACATTAGAGTATGTACTCTTTACTAATAAATGGATTACAAACTTATTTTATTAGAAATACAAACTAAAACAGAGCCTAAGGATAGAACAGCATGTAGAGTGTTTATTTTGCTCTTGGCTAACCCATGTTCAATTCCCAGCATCTCACATTGTCCCTGAGCCTACTAGGAATGACCTCTGAACTCAGAGCCAGAACTAGCCTTGAGCACTGCTAGGTGTCACACAACCCCCTTCCCCCCACCCCTGCATCCCGTCCTCCAAATAACAGCTACAAAACCTAGTCTAGGGTTCATCTAGTTAGAGAATTTGGAAATGCCGTGTATGTAGGCAGAAGAAGAAAACAATTTGATGGGTCTCATACCCTTGGGAAGAATCCTTCTCACAGCACTGTTTGTAACATACTCTTTTGATCCAAAGTCGAATAACCTGCTGTGGTTCTAAAAAAAAAATCATTCTGTAAGGGTGAGGGAGAAAGCACAAGGGTCAGGGTAGAGGTCCTGCCTGTGCTTGCGGCCACATGTTCTCTGCCACAGTCTGAGTAGCACCACATGCTTGGGCTCTCAATTGAACTGCTACCACGTTGGTTAAATATTGCTGGACATGGCCTCTGGGAGCCCTGACACTACTCGGGAGCTCTTTCTCCCTTGCAAAAAAAAATTGTTAACATTTTTAGTGAGAAATTTTCACAGTCATATAAATTAAAAATAGAAAATACTTTATAAGTGGCACATGTTACTGGAATTTATATTGTTGACAACTTTAATTTTCTTATCGATTCTTGTGGAAGTTTTTCATTCTGATTGTAGCAAATAAAAAGACAAGAGAAATGGGTTTGGTGACATATAGGAAATTATGTTAGGAATGTGTATATATATGTATATATATATATATATATATATACAAAAGCCCCATTTATTTGAAGTAGAGGCACTAAGTTTTCTTCAATGTTAAAATAACATTTTTATAAACAATATGTATCATACACATAAAATTTTAAAGTTATATAACCACCATGATAATATTTTGATTTATAAATTTGAAACATACTAGTTATTTTTAAATGTTTAGATAATTTGCTGAATATATTTTTTTAATTTTTAATTTGTTGAATATTTTAACCTATAATATTATAGGTTACACTCAGGGCTGAGTGTAATAGAGACGTTACTGGTGCCTGCTCAAATAAATCGACAAACAACGGGATGACAGTGACACAGCAATACAGTGATAATATTATAAGACAAAAATAAAGGTGGTGAGATTTGAAGTTTTCTTTTTTATGTTTGTCTACTATAGTATTGGCAAGAGTCATAATTTTTGTTCTTATTAACATACAAATAAAGGAGATTTATATCCATATATATGTACAGAGTGACATGGCATTATTCCTTATTTTATTAATCCCCTTTAATAATGCAGAATCACATTATTGCTTCTAAACATAGTTTTTAATGCCTGGACTAAAAATATCTTGCCTTTAGACATTCTATGTCACCCTTTGTAACATCATTAATTTACCAGAAATGTGAAACACACCTTTTTTAGGAACAGTCTAGTTTCCCATCATATTATTTAATATGATAAAGAACTTTGGTGTTTCTAAATTTGGCTAACAAAGAAGAATAGTTGTATGACAAGTAAATATATCTTGCTGGGAAAATGTTGCTTAAGGGATAAAATGGTTCAGCCAACAAGTGAGTCAAAGTAATTAAATATTAACAAAGGAAGATAACTGTTTCTAGAGTCAGAACTAACAGAGGATGCAGGTATATATAAGATTGGTGATCTCTCAGTTAAATTCACAGGCAAAAGATGGCTTCTTGGAATTTTCAAAAATTTAAAACCATGAAATATCTTTTACTGTTATTTTCATGCTTTTTTATAATTAATTCCCAAGCTAGCAAAGACTATGATTACGCTGAGGTGATTTTTAAAATTATTATTATATTTTTAGTAATTTTAATTGTATACCTAATATAATCATGTATTTTATAAAATATAATAATCTTAATTACATGTATATATTTGTTTGAATGAAATTAACTTTGATTTTCATTGTGAATTGAATTGCCAATCTTGAGAAACTTTTACTTAGGAAATGTTATATAGTATAAATCAAAATAGTAATTTATTGTTTTCCTGTTTCTGATCTTTACCTTCCCAGGAAGAAGATAACAATCCTCAGGTAAGGTTTGCTTTTCCATACTATTTCTTCTGAGTATTAGTTTTATTTAGTTCTGGTATGCATTAGAACAATTATAAGATCTGAAAATTTAGCAGATACTAAAAAAAAAAATAATATTTTAAAAGAAGATAAGCTGGCAGTTTGCTCATTAATGAAAGAGAATAAAATTTGCTTCCTGAAACTGCTGTATATTTAGAAATTATCTGTAAAAGTCAAATAAATAAAATTCAATTATAGAGAATAAAATTTGTTTTCAAAGGAGAAAATTTAAATCACAGGTATATTGGCTGTTATTACTATTGATTATAAGGCACACAACTAGGCCAATGTATTTATTTGTAAAACAGTTTTTTCTCAAGTACTATTCTTGCAAACTTATTCCTGCTTATTTGAAAATATAAAATAAAGTACATAAGTGCAGCAACAAAAAGAGATAGCAGAGCAGATAGGCCACTGCCTTGCATGAAGCTATTTCTAAGCCCCGGGGGCATCACTAGAGGTGACCCCCAAATAAGTCAAAAAAATATATTTACAGAAGTGCGTTTAAGGAAATGAATATTTAAATAATTTTATTATCAAATGAATCATAATCAGATTTCTTGTTATAACAGTGTAGTTTCTCAGCAGAGATTAGAGTATGCAATTAAATTTTAGTAAAGCGATTTATTTTGAATCTTTTGTCAAATTTAAAGGGAAGTTAAGACATTCTAATTATCAATCTATACAAATAAAAGATAGTTGGTTAATTGTATTAGGTAATAAAAATATGAACAATGCTTAAGAGTAAGTTTTTGTAAAGTTCTTGGCTAAGCACTTTTACATTCTTAAGGCCAACTAACTCAAAGACATAGTTTAATAGTTTTGCTGCAAAAGGGATTATCTAGTTTTAGCTCTGTCAATTAGTAGTCTTTATAAGCCTAAATACCCACATGATTTCTTTTCATTTCTTTTTTTCTAGCATAGCTAAGACCACTAATGCTACTTCCTTACTGGTATTCTAAAATAAAACATAAATATCTTCCTTCTTTCAAATTTGAATTATAAAGACCAATGAATCATATTTATTAATTTGTAATTAAGCCACATGGGATGGAATGACCTTTAAAAACCATGTTATAATATAGTTAATATAAGACAAACCTTTCTACTGTGTTGCATTTTTTACTTTATTACCTTTTAATATCTTTCACAATTATTTTAAATATGAGAAAATTGTGCTTTTAAATCATCTAGAAAGTTTCATGACAGTAGTTTAACAAACTCTTCTGATAGAAGGTAAGAATAGAATGGAATCAGAGGCAAAGTCATTTAACCTATACTATCTACTCTATCTACTCTATGTAGTAGGAATAAAAATAACAATGACTATTTGCTATGTGTAAGGTACTCTTCTTAGGATGTGAGATACAGTAAATAATTTAATCTTTATAGCAATCTTTCTTAGATACTATTACTCCTATTTTATAGTCAAGAAAACTGGACCCAAATCAAGTAATAGGTCCAAGATCGTTTTTCCAGTAAGGAGTAAAGATAAAACTTGAAGCCAAGCAGTTTGGCTTATGTTCCTTACTCCTCTCCAAAAATATTAGGTTGTCTTATTCCAAGTTAAGTTCTAGGTCAATTTTTGTTTTTTTAAAAGCAAATCTGTATTATCTATTAAATACAATTATACAATAGTATACACAAATTAACAATCAATTCCTAGAAGCTGATAAAATGTTTATAGTTTAGTAATCCAAATGGTTTGAAATGTTTGTTGTTGTGACAACACAGAGAATTTTGTGTGCTACAGTGTAGAAGTATGAGGACTTCCTAATCTGGTGGAGCTTTATTTTAGGAGTCTCACTTCAGAAACTGTCTCAGGCTGGTTGGTGCTGGAGTGATAGTGCAGGGGGTAGGCATTTGTCTTGCACAAGACCAGCGCATATGGTCCCCAGCATCCCATATGGTCCCCTGAACTCACCAGGAGTGATTCCTGAGTGCAGAGCCAGGAGGGAGCCCCCAGCACAGCTGAGTGCAGCCCCCAAAGCAAACCAAAGCAAGAAACCAAAAAGCTGTCTCAGGTATAATAACTTTTTAGGCAACTGCTCTATCTACCAGTTACTGAAGTGACCTAAACCACCTTCAATTGATTTACCAGCAATGAACTGGAAGCAAATCATCACTCTTAGGATACAGGGAGTAACTCCTATGAGAGTGTTGAATAACTTGCGTTTGATTTCTGCTCTCTATCGGACTTCTGTTTGGTTCTCCGCAGCCGGCACTGGATGCCCGTGGCCATCGCCCCTATGATAAGAAGAGGGAAGAAGCTCCGAGCCTGAGACCTGCACCACCCCCCATCAGCGGGGGCGGCTACCGCGCTCGCCCAGCCAAAACTGCTGCCAGCCAAAAGAAACTGGAAAGGAAACCCCCCAATGCCGGAGGCTGTCTACATGCTGACCCGGACTTGGTGGGTAACTGAGATTTCCTGCTGTGATAGGTTTCTCTTGCCCTACCACAGAAAAAGCCTGCGTTAATTCATCCTGGTTTCCTCAAAATGCACACATTATTGCAATTAGGGTACAGGACATTACTTTACCCTTGAACTTAGCCTAATTATTTTTGTTTAGCTAGTAAATTTTTCTTAGCTCAGCTATATTTGTTCTGTGGGAAGGACAACTTTTAGTCCTCACAAGAAAGTAATAACTCTAAGAACCTAGAGTTTTAAAGAAACACAAATAGCAAGTTTTCTTTTATTGGTTATGATATGATCTAATATTTAGTAGGCGCTTTTCCACAGACACCCACCACGCCAACGTCTCATCTGAAACCTGCTGTCTTCTTTATTTGCAGGGCGTGTTGTGTCCTACCGGATGTCAGCTGCAAGATGCCTTGGTAAATCAGGAAAGAACCATCAAAAACAATATAAATGAGTTAAATAATAACATGGAGTCAATTTCCGAGACCTCCTCTTCCACCTTCCAGCATATGACTCTGCTAAAAGACATGTGGAAAAAACGGCAGAAGCAACTAAGAGGTAGGTATCGTTGTAATTTCTGTTTAATCCTGTTACTCTTAGATTGCCACGGGATTGCACAGTTATGAGAATATCAGCATTTGGATGAACATACAAAGCATCCATACTGCCATTAATGTGTGTCTGGTTATTCTGACGTTGTTACTGTGCTGTTTTCATATGCAACTTGCTAGAAAAGCACCATCCAATCCTTATTTTCAGTATGGCATAAGAGGGGATGTTTCCTGGAAAAACATCTTTGTGATTCTTGAGTTTTAGTCTTTAAAAAACTTGTCCTGACTCAAGACAACAGTACAATGTGATAATTTAGCACCTATACATAGTATTTTAGGTTTAGAGTATGTGCTTCCACCATGACATATTCAAATAAATTGTGAATGATACCCAAGCTTCAAAAGGATAGAGTTTAGGATTGATTGCTATTGGCTTGGCGTGTAGGTGTTAGCTTGTCAATGAGTCCCATATAGGCATCTCTGTGGGTAGCACGTGCAGATTAGGACATTCAGAGAACTCATGACATTGCTCCTATAACTATCACGACTCAACTCTCCTTATATGTGAGAATACAAAGATCTAGTGGACATACTTCATCAATGGTACATTTCTAAATGGGCATCCTAAATGATGTTTAGATCCTTTTCTACTCATCAAAGAAATAAATAACCTGCTGTATTTATTTATTGTGATTAAATTTTAGCTCACATCTATAGTTAATCTGCAGTGTAATAGCTAAACTTTGCTTTAATATGTGTATGCCATGAGCCAATAATTTCCCCCGAATACAGCTACGTGTCATGGTTGCCCAAGTGTAGCTCAGTAACTGTTCTCAGAAAATTAAAATCACAACAATAAGGTTGAATATCTTTAATTTTGAATGGGAATAAACTACTAATTTTTCCTACCTAATTTCTTTTTTTTCCAGATAATGAAAATGTAATAAGTGAATATTCCTCAGTACTAGAAAACCACAGGTTATATATAGATGAGACTGTGAATAGTAAAATTCCTACTAACATCCGTGTGCTCCGTTCCATCCTGGAAAACTTGAGAAGCAAAATACAAAAATTAGAATCTGATGTTTCAATGCAAATGGATTACTGCCGCAGCCCATGTACCGTCAGCTGCAATATTCCTGTGGTAACTGGCAAAGGTAACTAGGAAATAAGCATATTTCTGGAAATATTCAGAATCACTTAATCTCTGAAAATGAAAAACTGAAAAAGAAAAGTCCAGTATATCTCCCCAGTAGAATTTAATGGCATTAAGTACATAGTGAAGATAGCCTTAGTTTATCTGAAGTAGATACAGCTATATAACTTAGGTAAATTTGCAATTTTTAAAATAAAAATTTATGTAGTCACCATGAATTACAAAGTTGTTCATGATTGGGCTTCAGACATGCAATATTCCAACATTGGTCCGTTCACCACTGTTCACTTCCCTCTCCCAGTGTCCTGAGTTTCCCTCCCTCCCATTAATATTCCAGTTCTCTAGAGCAGAATGTAATGTAAGGACAGCAGTAGCTCTGTGTATATACTACACATTTGACTGCTTTGATTAGCTATAACAAACCCTTATGAGATCTAGGAGTTTCTCCATCTTACTGTTCTGGCAGCTTGAGAATATTCCATGAAAGGAGAGATGGAAAAAAACTTTTGTTTCTTCCAAACTGTTTGAGTTTCAGTAAAAAGTAAGATTCAATCTCTATAGCATAGTCTTAAATGTCTAAATAAACCATTCCTTGGTAGCCTATGCAATCAGTTATAAATTGATGACTGAGGTAATTATGTTATAGTTCAATGAATATAATTTTCTGTTTTATGGTTACAGAATGTGAGGAAATTATCAGGAACGGAGGTGAAACATCGGAAATGTATCTCATTCAGCCAGAAAAATCTACCAAGCCTTATAGAGTATATTGTGATATGGACACAGAAAACGGAGGTAAGTATTTGATAGTTTTTGGTGCACTTATCTATATGTTTTGAAATCATGCTAAAGGAACTAAAACCTTGATTTAACATAATTTAAAATGAATCCTTTGATTTGGAATTCAATCTGATTTTTAGAATTTATAAAATACTTATGCTTCATAATTTAGGGGTAAGATAAAAGCACTTGTGATTTCCAAAGGTTTTAAAAGTTTTCCTCTCATATTTATTCCCCTGTCTTGTATACTTTGTAGTAATAAATCTATATGGGCATAATACAAATTAAATTAGGAAGAAACTCAGTTCCTCACAGCAACATTATGTATTTTTTAATATGTGCTATTTTTGTTTCTTTGAACCAAAGGATGGACAGTTATTCAGAACCGGCAGGATGGCAGTGTTGACTTTGGCAGGAAATGGGAACCATATAAAAAAGGATTTGGAAATATTGCAACTAATGCAGATGACAAAAAATACTGTGGCGTACCAGGTAAAAGTTTCTGGCATAAAATGAAACCTTTCTATTGAAACACTCACTAATTATTTAAAAAAAAAAACATTGCATTGAGAGTTTATTTCTAGGAGTTTGGGACATGTTTGGGATACTTTGCATCAAAAGTGAAAAAGCTAGAGATAAGAGAAGTTTTCATTATACATTTATTATTTTGAGTTTTTAAATTTGGTTTGTTTAGACCTGGTGGTGCTCAGGGGTTACTCCTGGCTCTGCACTCAGGAATCACTTCCAGTGGTTCTTAGGATACCAGGGATGGTGGGAATTGAACCTGGGTCAGCCACATGCAAGACAAAAACCCTATTATTTCTCTGGACCCATGGTTTTATATTTTGGTGAGATTGTATTTTCCTTTTCTCTCTAGGTGAATATTGGCTTGGAAATGATAAAATCAGTCAGCTTACCAGAATGGGTCCCACAGAACTTTTGATTGAAATGGAAGACTGGAAAGGAGATAAAATGAAGGCACTTTATGGAGGATTCACTGTACAGAATGAGGGCAACAAATACCAAATCTCAGTGAGCAAATACAAAGGCACAGCTGGCAATGCCCTCATGGATGGAGCATCACAGCTGGTAGGAGAAAACAGAACTATGACAATTCACAATGGCATGTATTTCAGCACCTACGACAGAGACAACGATGGCTGGTAGGCATCCTGTTTTGTTCTTCTTCTTTAAAAGCCACTAGTACTCTAATTGCTTAGAATTAATTTGTTGTAGTAAGTGTTACTAATACTACCATTTATGGGGGGCTCACCATGTATCAATAACTATAGCTAGCTCTTGAAGAAGTGCCTAGACCTATTTGGCCTATGGTCCCAATTGTCCATTCTTTGGATCTTTCTGGTGCCCCTAACCCCTATTGGGGAAGGTGTCACCCTCCTTGGAAAACACAGAGAGTCAAAATCATGTAATCCATCAGTTTTCCATCATTATCCTCATTTCACAGATGATGGCTAGAGAGATTACATAATTTATCCACCATTGTACAACTATCAAAAGATAGAACTAGAATTAGAGTTACTTTCTGAGTAGTCAATAGTCAGATAAATTTTTCCATCTCTTTAAATTAAGGTGCATAGTAAAAAGTAAAAACTTCACTGTGTGTACCTTAGGTTCTATAGAATAAAGGATTTGTAAACTACGGTATAAAGTAGCAAATATAATGAGTAGATGAATTTTCTGTGTAGGCTCACTTCCCTACCTTGCTTGCTTTTGGTCACAGAAAGTTTTTGGTGAATTGTGACTTGACTTAGAGCCCAGAAGGAAGGGTTCCATCAGGTGCAAGATTCCTCTGTAGATACTTTACAAAGAATGAAGTAGACAGCACTGAAATCCTACTAACTCCAAGCCCCTTTCTTCCAGGCAAAATGCAGATCCCCAAAAACAGTGTTCTAAAGAGGATGGCGGTGGCTGGTGGTACAACAGATGTCACGCAGCCAATCCAAATGGCAGATACTACTGGGGTGGCCAGTATAGCTGGGACATGTCAAAGCACGGCACAGATGACGGGGTGGTCTGGATGAACTGGAAGGGCTCCTGGTATTCATTGAGGAAGATATCTATGAAGATCAGACCCTTCTTCCCGCGGCAATAGTGCTCCCAGTATATATTTTTATTCTTCTATATATAAACAGCATTTTTGTACATTCTGTCATTGGAATTTTCCTTCACATCGTTCCCTATAAAACTGTTCAAAAGCTGTGAGTGTGACTTTTTGGAAAGATATTTAGGAGAAATTAAATTAAAAATACCTCATAATTTTCTTTTGTATTCTTCATTTATATTGTACACCAAGAAGTAACTAAAAGATTAATTGTGAGAGTGTTCTTAAGTGGAACTGTAATTGATTGTGAGGTTCCAAATGAGAAAATTTCTTTATTCCTTCTGGAAAAACCATAAGGTAAACTTTAAAACTTGAGGTTTGAAGTCCACTTTTAAAATGCTATTTATTTATGTATGATTTGTCCGAGAAGCTTTCAAAAGGATTATTAAAGCAGTCTCTGTCGCAAGAAATTTGCTTTCTTTTTTTGTAATCTATGGAGCAATAGCACAGCCGGTAGGGCATTTGCCTTGCACGCAGGCAGACCCGGGTTCGATTCCTCTGTCCCTCTTGGAGAGCCCGGTATGCTACCGAGAGTATCCCACCAGCATGACAAAGCCTGGCTGTGTTATATTCAATACGCCAAAAACAGTAACAACAAGTCTCAAAATGGAGACATTATTGGTGCCACTTAAGCAAATCAATGAGCAACGGATGACAGTGACACAGACAGTGCTAACAAATCAGTGAGACTTTGAATGTGCAAGACAAAAGAAGCATTCACAATTTCAGTTTCCCAGTGAACAGGCACTGAAATTCTGAAAACTCAAAGCCTTACCCGTGGTAAACCACTATTCCGTATTCTGCCACTCACTTAGACTTTGAGATCACAGATACCAATATGATCAGAACCCATCTTCACCACTTGTTTATCAAAGGAGAGAATGAGCATGAAAGTTGTGGTTACCAATTGTCCCAGGAAATTAAGTTTACTGGACTTAACTTGAGTTTTGCTTTTCACATGGTCACATCAGAACTAAAGCAGAAATGGAATTTTTGCTCTTCCTACTTGTCACCCAAGAATTGAGTGTATCAATTCAGTGTTTGCCTTGACTTCTCACATCATTTCACGCCAACTGTCCTGAGCAAGTTCTGTCCCTGACATAGCTTCCCTAGTGAAATCATTCTCACCTATTCTCATCGAAATTTATTATCCTCAAGCTCATCTCTTTTACCCTTTGCTTCTAAACAAAATTTTTATCATGAAACTGCTGCCACTCCCTTATTTTTTCCCAGTTTTTTGAGTCGCTGTATAGTAATGGAGTTTCATATGTACAATTTTACAATACTATACTCACACCTAGAATATCAGTGTCCCTCCACTAATGTCCCAAGGTCCCCTCTGACCCAACTTTACACCCTCATTGGTAAGCTCCATTCTGTTGGCAAGCTCTCAGATTCTGTTGCCTTTGGATATTTGTTATTCCATTACTTCTTGACATCTCACATATGAGAGAGATCAATCTGTATTTGTCCCTCTTTTTTCGGCTGACTTCAGCAGGATACCCTGACTCAGCAGGATACCCTTTAGGTCTGTCATGTAGTGGCTGCCACTCTCTTAATTCTTCATCTACACTGACTTCAAATTTGACCTGGTTTTCTCGCAACAAATTCTGTTCTGTTTTACACATTCTGGTAAGCCAGTGATGATACTGTTTCACATGCACTGTTCTAAAATCGAAAAATTCTGGACAAGTTACCTTTCTGGTAATGCCAGATCCTTGTTACCTAAATATTAAACTCTGCATTCCTTACTTTGGAGTGAACATAGTCACAGAACCATTTCCAGGCCCTCTTCATTTGCATCACACTGAATTATCCCCATTTCAGGAAAAGTGAGCCCCTTTTGTACACTGCCCTTGCCCCTGATTACCAGACCCCCAAGTAATCTGACAGATGGCTACTCATTTTTAAGCTTCTCTTGAGTTTGCCTATTTTACATGTCTTTCTCTGAAAATTAACTGTCATTTATCTTTGATTCCAGAATTATCAACCAATCAGAAGACAGATTTAATTAATTCACAAATGTTGGATGACTAAGTTCATTACTTTCAAGATCTTACCTACCTTTTAAAAATATGGATGGTGGGACTAGATCAATAGTACAGTGGGTAGGGAGCTTACCTTGTACACAGCCAACAAGGGTTCAATCCCGGGTACCCCATATGGTCTCTCAAGTCCTCCAGCAGTAATCCCTGAGTGCAGAGTCAGAAGGAAGCCCTGAGCACCACCCAGTATAGCCCCCAAACAAAAACAAAACAAAGCAAAAAGAAGTATATATAAAACCTGGGGTAGGCTAGAGAGCTAGTACTAGGATTAAGGAATTTGCCTTGATGCAGTTGATCCGGGTTTGATCCCAACTCTACATAGTGGTCCCCTGAACATTACCATCAGTGATCCCTGAGAAGCATCAGGTATGAACAACAAATATATGTAGAACATATTTTCCAAGAAAAAGCTTATACAGCAAATCAACATGCAAAATATTCAAAGTAGAATTATCATCATCATTATTATTATTTTGAAAAGAATGAGTACAGTGAAAACCTACTGAGTCATGGGGGGGTAGGGTGGCAGAAACCAAATCCAGAATAGATGAGAACTTGCTCACTTAACAGAGAATAATGGCTTCCTAAAGTTTAAAGTAGAGCTACAGACTAAAAGCCACTAAAGTAGGTAACCTTAGAGTAAATTATTTGTTCATGTATAAGCTGCAGAAACACGGAGACCACATCTGAGTGAAATTCAATCTATTGAGAAAGAAGTGAACTTTCTCAAGGTTTGCCTACATACCTGGTTTTGCCTCTTCAAACATCATTGGGGATTTAAATAAAAGCAGAAGCATCTCCGATTCAGAGTATATACAACACTAGTTAGTGTCTAACTACTGGCAAAAGGCAAATTGATGTGTCCTCCTTGGACAACAGGATGACTATTCCTTAAAAATATAGAACTGGAAATATAGTACAGTGGGTGGAATGGTGCTTGTCTTGCATAGTGTTGTTTTGGTTCAGATTTCTGGTACCCCCACATGGTCCCCAAGGCCCAACAAAGTGATTCCAGAGTCCACTGCTGTGAGTGAGCCCTGAGCACTTCCTGTGCCTATATACATATGATTGTATATATATGCTCCCTAACCTCTGAGGGTAGTGCCTATCTTGCATGTGCCAGAACCCGAGTTATTACTGCATGAACCCTGAGCACAGCTGGGTGGGGTCCTGGTTATTGGGCATAACAGTTCCATATCATCAGGCCCGAGCATTGAATTAGTCAGCAGGTCTTCAGTATGGACTATGTATTATCAGGAGTGACCCCCTCCCCGAGACCTCCTAGCACTGCTATGGAATTCTGTCCATACCTACTCCCTACAGCTCACAGTTATTTCTTCCTTGCTTAAATTTTCACGATTGCTTAATTTGTACCAAGTCACAATGGGTCAGCACGGTTATGGCTCAATCTAGCCAAAAGTAAAATTTCATTGTTTTTAACAATACTAGGGATGGTTTTAAATAATGGAAGTGCCACATATTATTTAAATATGTGAGTTTAAATAATGGAAGTATCACATATGCAGACATTTGGTGAAATAGAGAAAAAATTAGAACCATATCTAATTTGACATAAACAGCGAAACAGTTAAGATGGTGTTTTATTTTTTTCACATTATCCTGAACGTTTAGTACTTGAATTTTTCATGTGCCATGAAAATAATTCTGTTACTGAGTATTCTTCTGTAATGCCACTTGCTACAATATACTTTTTAATGATTATAATATATTCCATGATATGAATTTACTCTAATTTTCAAAAGTGTTCCTTGATATTTAGATTTCATCTAGTTTTTCTAACATACTAGAATTTTCAATATATTAGATGTAAAATATCTACTTCCCTCTAGAATGAATTCCTTAAATAGAATTTTTGGAGGAAATAATGTGTTTGGACATTGTAAAAGATTTAAAAATATATATGAATTGTCAATTGGAACTATAAAAAACTTGTATCCACTTACATTTATGACACAGAATTATAGGTGCCTGTTTTTTATTTTTATTTTTCCTTCTTATGGTATAAATGAGTTCTGGTGGAGGGTGTGGTGCAGGAAAACTGTTTGCCTAAATCATTAATGCAATGCCATTGTAAATCATGATGCCTTAGTTTTTTTAAAAAAAACCTTCAGAATTCTAATGAAGTAAGAATGTTGATGATTGCATTCATTTTTGCTTTTAAATTATTAGTGTAACAGATTTTACGATATTTAGTGACAATCTTCTTTTGAGAAGTCTCTTTATTTTATACAATTTTATTTTACCTTTTACTCTTATAAGTCATCTTTCTTATGAATTAACAACTTTTATATGTGAAGACCAGCAATCATAAACGTGATATAACCTCTGAATTATTCAAATATTTAATTTTCTGAGTGATTACACTGCTTATGAAACAGTCTTACTTTATAACCATTTCTTCTCCCGATCAGGTTGTGGTCAATAAAGGGTGCATTTTCAGCATTTTCAGTTGTGTTTCTTTTTTATTAAATTATTTCTCCAACAATATTTTATTTTGTTGTTTCAGTATGTTCATTAAGCCAGGATAGCTTAATGAATACCTCTATGTCCTTCACCTAGATTCACCATGTTTTGCTGTATTTGCTTTATCTCTCAAAGGAAGACACTTGAAATGCTGTTTTGAAACAGTTTTGTAGGCATGCAACCTTGGGGTCATAGACCTATTGAAGATAGAGTCAAAGGTCGATTTAGCAAATATTTTCTAGAGTTCTCTTTGCAATCAATATGGTGTCACATTTGGAAATGAGGGCAATGAGACCACTCATGGCTGAGCATTTCCCAGTTCAAACCTGGCAGATTCTCTTTAAGTTTCCATGCCTTTGTGGATTTTAAGTATAGATTTTAATAAGGAAAATGGAAGGCATAATGTCAGTCTTTTCTGTTGTTGTTTGGGGGAGTCACACTTGGTGGTGCTCAGGGTTGACTCTTGACTCTGTGCTCAGGGATCACTCCTCAAGGTGCTCAGGGCACTATATGTGGTGCTGGAGACCAAACCTATGCATGGAAGGCAAGCTCCTTATCCCCTGTACTATCTCTCTGGCCCCTAGAGCTTAGGTTCTTTAATTCAAAAGTTTGTGTTGGGTTGTTATTATACACTAAATCATTAGAGGTTCACAAACTTCTTTGGCCTACCACCCCCTTTTCAGAATAAAAATTTCTCATTACTACTGTGAAAATCTACCTTCTTCTGTTAGGAAACAAACAGAAAATGTCCTGCGACTACACAGGAAGCTAATACCAACCTCTTCTCCCACCCCAGCCATCCTATTAGGGTGTGTGGGGGGAGGGGGAGGGCAATGCCCCTCCCCCCCATTGTGAGAAACGCTTTTCTGAATATTGGGTGAAACACTGAAAATAAAATAGTTACCATATTAAGAATGTTAAAGTTAGTCACAGGATAAAGGATGAAGAACAATATTTCCAGATGTAAAATTTAAATTAACTGGACAAACTACATTTCTTATTATGGTTTGAAATCCCCAATTTAGCTTTTTCTTCTCTAGAATAAGTTTTTTTAAAACCATGTACTTTTCAGGTAAAAATTTCAGGTTCCTATTAGTTGATTGATTTATTAATCCAATTACAGGTTGTTTTGAGATGGACAAGCTAAAAGAACTTGAAGATTACAAGAATACAGAGGAAGAGTCTCAGAGGAGAATCACGAATAAGTGGAGATATATTTAAAATAGAAACAAAACAGTTAAAACATGTAAATAGAGTAACAAAATAAAATGCAAACAGAAAGCAAAACAGTAAATAAATGTAAATATAAATGCAAGTATAAATTTGTCATCTGTCATCCTGTTGCTTGTCGATTTGTTCGAGCGGGCACCAGTAACGTCTCTCATTGAGAGACTTATTGTTACTGTTTTTGGCATATCCAACAGGCAAGGGTAGCTTGCCAGGCTCTGCCGAGAGGGCTTGATACTCTCAGTAGCTTGCCGGGCTCTCCGAGAGGGGCAGAGGAATCGAACTCGGGTCGGCCACGTGAAAGGCAAATGCCCAATATAAAATTACAATAGATCTAAAGATTTATCTATTATAAAATTATGTAAATTATGTAAATTATTATCTATTATAAAAATTATGTACTCTAAATTATGTAAAAAAGTTTGAGAATCAAGAGACTATATGCAAAGAGTTAAGTAAAACCACAATGAATTTTAAAGAAGATATAAAATTAGGTTGACAAATCCTTTTATTTTAGAAAGTCTTCTAAACAGAACAATAAAAGCTTTTAAAAACAAAATGTCATGCATAGCAAGGAAAATCATCCACAAAGTGAAAAGGCAATGTAGAGGGTGAAAGAAAAGACTTGCAAATCTAAATCTGATAAGGCATGAATATCCAAAAATATATGAAGAATTCATGCAACTTAATAGCAAAAAACAAAAAAATCCATTTTGAAATGGGAAAAGGATCTGAATGAACATATTTCCCCAGAGGAGACAAATATGGCCAACAGATACACAAAAAGAGGAACAATATCATTAATCATGAAAGAAATGCAAATCAAAACTACAATGAGGCTAAACTCACCGCTGTTAGATCAAATGCTGTAAAAAAAATATAGTAACAAAAGCTAAAAAGGATGTAAGAAAATAGGAACTCTTGAGAAATATAGATGAATTATGATACATATTCCTTAAGATTAAAAACTGGGTTCAGTCCCAGTGTCTATTCCTTTGTGTTAAAGTTCTAAGTTCGATACCTGGGACCATACTTCCCGCTTGGCACAAAAAAATATAGAGAGCTATATATTGTCCAGCAATTCCACTTCTGGATAATTATGTGAAGGTGAAAAAAACACTGACTCAGAAGTTATTTGCATTTCCATTTTATTTGCCACATTATTTACTACAGCCAAGATATAGAAGCAATCAATCTAAGTGTCCATGAATGGATGGATGAATAAGCAAGATGTAGTACGATGAAAATCTTGCCATGTGTAACAAGATGGGCTTTGCTAGACATGATGTAAAAGGAAATAAGTCACAAAGATATTGCATGACCTAATTTATATGTAGATCTAAAAAATAACTCAAAATATTTAATATAAAATTCTGGAAGCTGTACAGGTGAAAAATTCATTATTACCTTTTCCTACCGATCATTTACAAAAATAATGAATCATGTGCCTGTCTTGTCCTAACTTAGAAATAGTAAAATAAAGTAGGTTAGACTGTGAAATATTTGGAAAATAGATACTAAAAGATGACCCACCCTAGTGCATTAAAAAAAAATCAAATGCATTCCTAAGGAGTCCCTAGACCAACAAATGAAGTGAAAGGCGAAAGCACAATTTCGTCTAGTTGTATTTAATCCTTTTCTATAAACCCCAAACCTAAATAAATTAGTAATGAGTACGTCTTCATAGTCAGAGTCAGTTTTCCTCTGGGGTTCCAATTCTGAATCCAAATACTATAATATCCTGGAAAATAAAATATTTCCTATTTTCTACTTAAATTTTGTGGAGGAAAATGTGAGTGTAAACAAAGTGGGCATAAAGATAGCATGGAGTTCTGGCTTCTGTAATAAATGGAACATCTTTCAAAGCTCAGGAAGTTCTTCTTCGATAATGCAAAGATTTGGAGGCATATAAATTATTCATACCAAGAATTTTCAATTGCACATAAGGAAACACAGAATAGTGGCATTTCAAATGTGATTCATGCATACTTTCATGCTAATCTTCCATCTGTTCTCCGTCTGTGGCCCCTAACCCTAGCTCCCTTCTGCCTTCTTTCCTTCCTTCCTTGAAGAATGGATGCAGTTACATTGGGATGAAAATTATGCATGTGAGGGCAATACACTAGGATTCCAAAGCACTTGGGGTATTTCCATGTGTATTTAAAAGCTAAATGGCAAAGAGTTCGTACTAGAAGGGAATATAAACCCAACTACCAATCAAAGATGAAAATAAAATATAAACCAATGTAAATATGCTAAACTTGTGAATACGGCCTGGATTGTATTTAGTGAGATATTTTAAAGTAAATTTCTCACTTACAATAACAACTAATAAATCACTCTATTTTTGGTGGGAAATAAAGTTGAACGCTGTGGGGACTCTTTGGAAGTGTGCAGCTTCAATCTGCTTTTGCAGTACTTGCAGCTATGTTTTTAAAAAAAGATTTTAAACGCACCTTTGGATATGTTTTCGAAAGAAATTGATTTTGGCCCCGGGAAAAGTTAAATGTGCATTATGGTCCTGGAAAAGATTAAGTCTTAATTCTTTGCTGCTGCTCTGCCTTTCTGGATTTGCTCGCTCATCGAGTTTGACTGTTCTCTGCGAACTTGCGAATTCCTTTACAAAGGCCACCCACGGTTGTCCTATGCTAAGTGATTTGTAACTCAAAAATTGGGTTTCAAAAGATCTAAATAGAACGGGTGAAGTAACTTTTGACTTTGGGTGATGTGGGACGTGTAGTTCTCAACGCAACCCCCTTGGAGGGTTGCAAGGAGGATGCTAAGCGGTGCCTCCTCCCACAAGGGTCCGTTTCCCAGAGGGAAATGAACGTCTGGTGGTGTGTGTGTTTATCCTTTGCCACGAAAAACCCACAAGCTACATATATATATATATATATATATATATATATATATATATATATGTATATATATATGTATATATATACATATATATATAAAATCTATATATATACATATATAGACATGTATACATATAGAGATCTTTTTTAAGCCCCATTTATCACCTTATTGTTTTCCCGGCACTAATGTGTCTGGGTGACATTCAGCTACAGTACAGAGAAGAGTAAAATAGCACCTGAAGACGTTGTGTGTGTGTGGGTGGGGAGGGGGTAGGGGGAGGATGTGAAGCCCCCGGAGCACCGAGAGGCGCGGGGACGCGCACTCCCGCGGCTACTGGGGCACCAGGGGCCTGATTTTCATGCGAACGGCCCTGAGAGAATAATCGGCTCCGCGGAAGGGGGCCCAGACCACCCCGTTCTCGACCTCGTACGGGCTGTTGTCGCGCGGGTCGTAGGCGCCCCCCGGGTAGTAGACGCCGTTGAGGTTGGCCGCCTGGCAGCTGTTGTACCACCAGCCGCCGCCGTAGACCTCGGCGCAGTTCTCGTCCCACCGGTCGGCGTCGCTGTCGAAGGTGCTGAAGCGCATGCCCGCGTGCGCCGTGAACTCGGGGCCCTCCTCGGCCCAGCCCTCCTGCAGCGCGTCGCCCGCCGTGCCCCGGTAGCCCGACACGTGCAGGGCGTAGCCCTCCGCCTCCGACCCGACCCGGAAGCGATACTCGGCGTACGCCCCGCGCCCCGCCCAGTCCTCCAGTTCCACCCGCAGGGTGGAGCCCTTCCGGGTCAGCAAGTGGAGGTAGTCATTGCCTAGCCAGAAGTTGCCTTCCCCCTGGTCATTCAGGCTGCCGAAGCCTCTCTTGTAGTCTTGCCAGGTCCGGTTAAAATTCAGGGAGCCATCCATTCTCTGCTGGATCAAAAGCCATCCTCCCAAACCGGTCTCTTGATCGCAATAAACAGAAAAAATCTTACTGGATCCCGGGAGGCTGATATGGAAAATGCCACTTTGGGCACCTGAAGGATGTGTTTGGAGGACATCATGACAGTCTAAAAAAAAAATTAAGCTGGTTGGAAGAAGTTATTCTCATTTCATTTTACCAAGATAGGCATGGCCCAGGTTAAAGACGACAGACACTGGCTTTTTGCCCTTCTTTCCTTCCGTCCATGGGGAAAGAAATGCACTCACCCTACAGTGAAGCTTTCTGTGAGTGGGATGTATGCTCACAAATTGCAAAGAATTCCCGCCATGGATTTGAAATTTATTTGCATATGCCAATTGATAGCAGGTAACCAACTAAGATATCTAGGCATCTTTTAGTACTCATCCCACTGAGACACCCCCTAAAAAGTATTACTACTGGGTGACAATTCCAAGAGCGCACATTTTGAATGTGAAAAAAATTTGGTTAAACAACTCAAAATCGAGTTTCATAAAGACCCGTTCATTCATTGAACATGTATTTATTGAATGACCACTCTCTGCATTGTTAGGCATTTGAGAATACAGAGATAAACACAATAGACAAAGTCCTGCCCCCGTGGAACTTACAGGCTAGCATGAAAAAACAAACCAAAAAGGGCAATTTCAATAATAGATGGTTAGGAAAGAAGTGCAATGTGCTAGGGGGACACAGTGTGGGAGTAAACTTAGTTTAGGGATTCAGGGAAGGCTTCCCCAAAGGAGAAGTGTGGATACCTCTGGTAGCGCGACCTTTAGTCTGGCCTCTTCTTGTGCCTCTTCGGCTCTCTTCACGATCCTTTACACTTTCAGCCTCATCTCCCAATTTCAAGCTCTTGGATTCAACTGTGGAGCTTCCTCTGCTAGTGGTTACTGTTTTCTTGCTGTAACTTGAAGTCTTACTACTGGAAGGTAACTCAGGGACCCCAAAATGGTGCGATTCGCTTTCTAAGTCTCTAAAGATGTCAGAATCTGCGTCCATCGACTGCCTCCTACTCTCAGTATGTTTGGTCATCTCTGCGAATGTCTTTCCAGTCGAGTCCGTGTCAAAGAACTCACGTAAATCAGGGTACCTCCGATGAAGATCACCTAGGCTACCCATGCCAGGGAACATATGGTCCATGTCACCACAGTCAGCGCCATCTTCTGAGGTGATCACCTCTTTGTTAATTTTTTTGCTACCATCTGGACCAGTCACTTCCTTAGTAATGACTTTGGAGCATGAACGACGAGTGGTGGTGGTCGTGCTGCCAGGTCTCTTCTCATCACCAATCAGAAGCTCCCTCTCTCCTTTAGAAGTGACCAATTTATCTGTGTGGTATTCTTTCTTTGTCCCTGGATTTTCACTTCCTGGTACCTCGTCATATTCGCCCCAATCTGGTTGACTTGGCCTAGTGTTCCCATGTCCTGAGCTCTCTGGCCTATAGCTTCCAGGTTGAGAGCTACCTGGGTTCCAAGAGCCAGCACCACCAGGATGAGAACTGTCAGGGCCCCAAGATCCAGCACCACCAGGATGAGAACTGTCAGGGTTCCAAGAGCCAGCACCACCAGGATGAGAACTGTCAGGGCCCCAAGAGCCAGCACCACCAGGTCTAGGACTGTCTGGGTTCCAAGAGCTGGCACCACCAGGTCGAGAACTGTCAGGGTTCCAAGAGCCAGAACCACCAGGTCTAGGGCTTTCTGGGGTCCATGAGCCAGCACCACCAGGTCGAGAGCTATCAGGGTTCCAGTGTCCATGCCCAGGGCTCCCGGGGTTTTCTGACCCTGATCCTGCTCCATGGGGAGAGTCTCCTCGGGAGGTGCCCTCTTTGCCCTCTAATGTCATCCTTATCTGCTTCATTCCCATGAGCGCCTTCAAATCTTCAGGGGCTTTCTGAAGCTTGCTCTTGAATTCTGGAGGAATCGGCTCCGGAACGTGACTCATTTTTATCAGTGGTAAGTTTTGCCTATCTCTAGAGGGATTCAGATTTATGGCAATAACCTGCTCAAGTTGTTTCTGCTGATCTTCATAATCCTTTAGATTTGTCTCACGATTTAAAGTCCTACTGCAGGACCCTTTGCAAGATCGAATCTTAATATCAATGTCCACCTATAGAGAGGGAGGAAAAGATGTGGGAGGAAGGTAAATATAAAGCAATAAGCAATGTCCATTGAGTTTTCAGCAGTTAATTAATTAATTAATTTATTTTTACAAATGGGCTTCCTTAGTTGGCAGGACTTGGAGGTCTACCAACCAATACTATTTGTATCATCCTCAGTGAGAAACATGTTGGGCTAGCTTGGGGAAGCAATAGGAAGTACTTGAATTCACCTTAAAACAGACCAAAAGTAAGGTGAGGTTTTGAGCCTGACAATAGAGATTCAGAAACTTGGTGGTACCCAAGCTTTGGAATAAAACTAAGAAGAACAGAGCATTGTTTCTGAAATTTAGCATCCAGATGCCCTTAAAATTAACTTAATGTCACTGAGGGTTTTTTTCTTCAACTGTAGGATAAGTGGATAAGTAGGTAAATAGATATTTCATGTACTTACTTGGTAGATAATAAATGTACCCAAAAAAGGGAGTCTGTGGTTAGAACCATACTACTTACCTCTAGGCGTTTCATATCCACCAGCTGATCTCTCACATTTTTTTGCAGAAGGTGGATTTGTTGTACTTGTTCAGTGACTTTGCGCTTTAAGATCTCGATTCTGCTTCTCAGATCTTCTGATACTTGGCTATATGTTGTATCATAGTCTAAAATAGAAATTGGGATATTAAAATAACTATTGGCTTATCTGCTTATAATAGCCAGTAAAAGAAATTTGCTTATAACTATTCCTTATTTTATTTTGAGCATAGTGTGTTCTCTGAACGTTTAATTTGGATGTTCCAAATCTCTAGAAGGCACTTGATCTTTAGACGATATTATATTCTGTAGCCATCCAAAGAGATCAGTTAAGATAGCTAGCAGCTCTTAGTAATTGTAGTAAATGCAGAAAAGGAAATTTCTTTGGAATCTTGAAGGCATAATTAAAAGGGGAAAAGTATCCATTTGAGACTCTGAGGAGATAATCCAGGGGTTCGAGCCCCTGAAACATGTGACCTTCCAAGCATAGCTGGATGTGCCCTGGAGGTCCCTGATTACCAGAGTGGCGCTGGTGGTCCCCACCACCACACAACCCAAGTAACAGAACGTCCTTGGGTGTCAGCACTGACTTGCTAGTCTGTCTGGCTGAATATAGATGGGAGTGGTCCCCAAGACCTCTGAGAACTGCTTGGGATCCCCATAATAAAATCAATTTGATCATTGGATTTTCTTGATGTGCAGGTTTACTTCCTACTTATAGATTCAAAATTATTTATAAGCTTTTAGTATGTATTAGTATACTTGTTATGGGTCAATAGGATCACCAACTCACCATTAATTCTGGGATATTTAACTTTAAATTAGTTAAGTGTCTCCAAGCTAGGCTTAAGAACTAAGACCTCACTAAGTTTGTAGCCCATACTCAGGGGACCCAGTTTCCTGTCCTCATGAGGTCTTCTCCTAGCCCTCTGAGAAAGCTATAGCCTGGTGCTATACTTTAACTTTAAGAACAGCCACATAATCAGGTTAGTCAATTATGCAATTTGAACCCTTGGCTTCTTCAGAAGAGGAAGAATCTGTGTCTTTGGGCAAGTTTCTTGACCTCAGTTTCTTCCTCTATATGAAGGAGACAAAGAATACCTATTCTAAGGTTTGTTCAGGGCCAGAGAGATAAAACATCAGGTAAGGTGCTTGCTTTGCACACACCTGACCCGGTTCAATCCTCAGCATGGAATCCCCCAGTACAGCCAGGACTGACCCTGAGCACTGAACTCAGAGTAGGCCCTGAGGACTGCTGAGTATGGCCCAAAACCAAACAAAAAATTTAAGTGTTTGTGCCCATCTGATTGTGGCATATTATCTTTAAAAAACACTCAGCTTTTCATATCCAAAGTTCTGACATACTTTGTTATCTTACAGAATACCAAGCTAAACATTTTATATTATAAAATAGCAAAAACAAGGCCCTCCTTAATAGTCAGGGGGAAAATAAAGGTCTATTTCTTTATTCAGTGCATTGGAATAAAATTCTTGTTGTACAAGAAGATATAATGATATTCACTCGTGTTTTCATTGTGTGCTATTATGTCATGCATTAAATGCTTGATACTTACTATTTCCTCTGTTAAAATCCCCTTGCAAAAGTTCTATTATATTCCTGGTCACCGAATTAGAGTCCTTATTGTGCTTCTGATGATCAAATAGTGAATTTCTGAGTTTAGCTATCCTGTTAGTGAAATCTTGGTTGACTTCATCAATCAGCCCTTTCATCCTGCAGCCAGAAGGACATTTGCTGTTCTGAAAGCAAAGACGGAAAATATGTGTTAGGGGCCTTTCCTTTGGATTCATCAAAATGTTGAAGGTTTCTACTGAGTTTCACTGCCCCATTCCCACATTGCTTCCATTCTCTCCTGATTCTAAATCAGGGGGCTAATGGGAAGCCATGGAGGAATTCTGGAATGAAGATGAATGCACTTAGCCATTAGAAATTACAAAATCTTTCAAGTTGTAATGCTCCGGTTCTTCATATTTGCCTGATCAAACAACTAAAAGTCAGTTTGTTCTCTGTTCATTGCTCTTAAAGAGCTGGCTTTGGGGAGGTGATTTAAATAACATTCTTTAGGCTGCGTTCCTTTTCTTTTTTTTTTGCCTTGCATTCTTTTTTTAAAAAAATTTTTAAATTCATTTTCTTTATTTTAATTGAATCACTGTGAGATACAGTTACAAAGATTTCATGTTTGAGTTTCAATCATACAATGATCAAACACCCATTCCTCTACCTGTGTACATTCTCCACACCCATGTCCCCAGTATACCCACCCCACCTTTCCAACCCTCCCCCTGCCTCCATGGCAGACAATTTCCCCCACACTCTCTCTCTACTTTGGGGCATTGTGGTTTGCAGAACAGATACTGAGAGGTTATCATGTTTGGTCCTTTATCTTTCAGCACACATCTCCCATCCCGAACTAGGCTGCATTTCTTTCTTGCTCTATTTTGCCTTATATGGAGCTATTTGATTATTTCCCATAGAAAACGATTTTTGTATCCCCACTCTGTGCACTTCTAGCACAAGAGAGAAGGGGGTGCCAGGAAAAGATGCCCCCAGGACCCTGGCTCTTGGCTCACCCAGTCATCATCTGAGCAGAAGGGCCAGTCAGACTCTTTACAGGTAGACTGCGATTTCTCCACCAGTCTTGGACCACGGCCTGCTCCTCCTTCGCCTAAAAATTCACCTTTATCCTTTTCGACTGCCTGTAAGGATTTATGCACAAAAGAGAGTGAGGTCGGCAGTTAAGAATTTGATGTTGAGCTATAAATCACAGGGAACAGGAGAACTCAGGAATTCAGAGCAACACATCCTGGGATCTGCAAGGGTTTCAATTAATCTTTCAGAGAAGTAAAGGAGGTTATTTAAGTGTAAACATTTGAATTGACCTAGTATAAAATAAGTGGCATGAATTTGAAAGGATTCAGTAGATAAAACTATTTACAACTACAGATTTATTGAGCCCTTTCATTTTCACTTATATCTAAAAACAGAAAGACTATTGGAAATTCAGAGTTCTTTCTCTTACAGTTCTCATTTCCTTCATAGGAAACACCCCTCCCTCACCCTGGCCCACTACTTCAGCCCAGATTCTCTCTCTTTTGATTTTATACTGTGATGCAGGTATCACTGGAGCAAATGTGCAACAAAACACAAATATGGCTAATTCAGACCGAGAATTGTTTTTTTTTTTTAAAGATTACTCAATCACATAATGGCTTTGTTTTTGCTTGAAATGGAAAAAAAAACCCAGAAAGCCAAAGTGTTGACTCATCATGACCACTTTTTAATTAAAACTACAAATTTATAATTAGAAATACAAATTTTAAAAACTTCTGTGGTGATTTACTGGAATATAAAAAATTCTTTCAACAAGATTTTATGTTCCGATAAATTAATGTAGGTTATACGTTTTGACTAGTTTTATTTATAGTATGAATTTACAAATATTTTGCTATGATTATCTTAATCTAGATAGTTTATTCTTATAACTAGCTAACATTTACTGTAATATTATTTTTCAAGGATAGGAAATGTGCATGTTAAATTTTGCTAGGGCAGCTTTCTTATATTTTATATATTAGAAGAAATTTTTTTCAGTGCATGGTTTAAAGCATTCTGATTAAGTAAAGGGCAGTAACATAAGGCAATTTATTGATAATTCAATATCAGATTAAAATATAATCTAAAAAGTCTAAATGATGACAATCATTATTCAAGCAATCAAATGGAATTTGTTAAAGGAACAAATATAGTTTTTATAAGAAATATAATTATAAATTTTACATTATACATTCATAAATTTATAAAATTGAAAACATACTTCAGAATAAAGTAGCACAATAAATAGTGACAGAGTAATTATTTATGCCAATAAGAGAAGATACACTAAAAACTTAAGCATTATCCAAAATACCATTATAAATAACCAGTTTTATATCCGATGTTTAAAAAATTGTATTATTTAATCTTAAGGAGAAATTTAAATTTGACCTGATCTTTAGCTTTTTCTGTTTGTTCCCTAGTATTGGAGTTTAAATGGTGAAGGAAGACAAAACATAAATTAGAATTTATTCTAATTTTAGAAAGCTAACAAGTAGCTTGAGTTTTTCAAACATATTAATCAATATAGAAGCTTGGATTGTTTCAGAAGCCATGTTAAATAAAGTTTCTCTTCTGTAGTTCTTGGAGGTCAAATCAGAATTGATTGCAGTATCTAGTAATTCTCTCAAGAGATTATAATTACTCACCCAAAGTACATTGATTTATCAACAAATCTTTCTGAATTAGCTATGTTGTTTTTTTTAATCATAAAGACAAAATAAATCTTTCAGAATAAAATGACACCAAACCACTCCTTTGCTTCCTAAGGACAAATAACAAGAAATTAACAATGTCTTTACGTTTTTTTTAATCACAAGAATGATTTGCTCAATTAGCCAGCATTAACTATGACAAAGAATTCTTCCCCTTAAAATCAGAAACAGTGTTGCCTGACTGAATTCAGCAGGCCAAACTCTCCTGGTGCATTTCTGTTGTTTGGTTTGCTAAATCTCTCAAGATTCACTTAACTATCCTTTGAGATGTCAAGCCCATCTTAGGAACTTGTCTCAGGATGCGCATAAAACTGACTCAGAACCGTAATCTCTTGTGGCATAAACTTCAGACAGAAAGCAAGAAAAGACAGAAAGCAGAAAGAACAAGGACCATACCCAAACTGTGCCAACCACACTGAGGACCAGACAGAAGATCCTCAGAGATACCATCTTTGCAGAGATGGCTCCCAAGGAGCGCTCCAGCAGAGAGAACGGTTTCCTTCACTTCGGTCCCATCCCATTTAAATCTGCAGGGCACTTGATTAATCATTATCTTTGTCCTGTTTGGAGGCCAACGTGCACTCCGCTTCTCTTGCTTTTTTTTTTCTTGTGCTGAGAAATTCTTGCTCAATTTTCCTTCAACCTTGTTTGCTTCCGATAAGCAGGATGGCTTGGAAATGCTGAAGGGGATAGAGTAGGATCTGCCTGTGCTAGAACGTTGGAAGACAGAAAGCGCGGTGAGTCAGGCTGCATGTGCACCATTGGGAAACAGAGACTTGGCCAACGATCCCCTTTGTAGAAGAATTAGGATAGGATGACCTGAATTTTATTTTTTTAATGTTTTAGAACCATTTTTATTGAGGGACTGGGATTCACAACACTGTAAACCACACTTTCATGCATACTTCCTGCCAACACCAAACTCATCACCAGAGAGCTTGCTTTCCCTCCATTGGGGTCCCAAGGACCCTTCCCCAGCCCCGACTCCCATGTAAGCCCAGTTTAATAGACAAAATCTTTAGTTCTGATGACTTTGACCCTCTGTTGGTCGCTTAATGTTTCTTTTTCTGCCCAACATATAGGAGAGATCTTTTTGAGTGTTTGTGGAGGGAATGCCACCTCTCTGTCTCTGTCTCTCTCTCACACAAACACACACACGTGTATATATATGTGTGTATATATATATAGAGAGAGAGAGAGAGAGAGATGCATAGAGCTAATGTCCTGAAATGCCACAAAAATAGAAATAAAACTTTTTTTTCAAAAACTCAATTTTAGAGGTATGTAAGTTTGAAAAATATTATGGATAATTCACACTAATACATTTTAGAATATATATTAAACAGGTTAATCCTATAAATGTAACTTTTAGTTAGTAGGAGTGAAAAAAATTTAAAAATTTAAAAGGGGAAATATGAATAGGCCCCCAAGAGTACTAAGTGTGTTTTATTCTAAGAAAGGAAATATTGGCTTTCTTTTAGAAAATATTATAGTTATTGCTGAAATGTCTGCATTAATAAGACTGTAATAAAGTGGATGTAAAAAGCCCTAATCAGACAGAAAACATTCAATATAAATGAGATATTAATTCATTACTGAAAATGTATAAAATCTGTTAGCAAGCTAGAAGTAAACATGCCTTTCCATTTAAAATATTTTTTTGAAATTACAGTTTTTATTTGGAGGTTTTGAAGGGAAGGAGGGAGAGGAAGTGAGAGAGAGTGTGGTAATGTGCTCAAGAGAGAGCCTGGGCTTTTCCAAGGGCGGGGAGAGCCCCTACACACATCCAGCATTAGATATGAACGCATGAAAGTACACAACTCAAGAGGGGAGATGCGGGCGACACATATGCTCAGGCACCGTATGTGTTTGGTCACATGGGCATAAACAGCACATGGGCTTGGGCAGCATATGCACCCATTAAATTTTTTTTTAATTAAAACACTGATTTGCAAAGTAGTGTATAATATACTTTTGCCAGGCATATAATGTTCCAACAGCAATCCTACCACCAGTGTGACCTTCTCTCTATCAATGTCCCCAGTTCCCCTTCCCCCATAAACCTCCTAATCTGCCCACTTAGCAGGCACATCACAAATTTCATTTGGGGGCTGGAGTGATAGTGCAGTGGGTAGGGTTCGATGCCCAGCATCCCATATGGCCCCCTGAGCACCACCAGGAGTAATTCCTGATTGTATGAACCAGGAGTAACCCCTGTGCATTGCTGGGTTTGACCTTCCCCAAAAAAAATTACTTCATGTCACTTGTTACATCAGAACTTGATTGGTGCTATATGATTTAACCTGTGTAAATAAAAAAATTCAGGTAATTTAATAAAATATAATGCCTATTCTCATTTGTATAAATTAGTTTTCAACTTTGGCATCTAAAATTTATTGCATTAAATTTTATTTTGTCCTTGGGACTCCTTCTAGCCTTTGAAAGCAGAGACTGAATTTTTCTGCTCATATTTACATCAAATTTTCTTTTGGATAAGAGTTGCTAAATTTTATTAAAGAATACCCCATCAAATTTGAATTTCAGATAATCAGTTGATACACATTTTGGGGACATAAATATGTCCTAGGCAATATTTGGGATGGCATTATATCCCAATTTCTGTTTTACTTTTTTCTGGAGCTCATATTAAACTGGGTGTCCTTTATCTGGGTTGGTCTTCCTACTTGCCTCAAATTTTGTTTCCCATGTGAAGCCAGTCCTGATCATTGCAGTAGGTAACATTTATTGACTGTTCACCAAGTATCAGGCCCTTTGCTTGAGACAGTACTTACTTAGTATATAATTTCATCTCTTCAATTAAAAGAAATCTCTGTTACTTCCATACTTTCTTAGTCCATCTGCACCGGATGGCATTTACTGTAGTAGGGGTATTGTCCAACTCATCCACGAGAGCGTAAAGTCAGAGGGGGCATATTATTTCTTAATATTTTCTGACAGGTGTGGGCTCTCACTGGGCAAGAAATGTTAGTGGGGTATGCTATCGTGAGAGGTCGGCGGTGGGCCTGATTTGTTCAAATGAAGGCTCATGATTGTGCAAGATCGTTTGCTCTGTGTGTGTATGTGGCGGGGGGGGGGGGCAGCTGAGCTCACCTCATACCAGGCGTGTGAGGGCTTGGGTTCTCAGAAAGCCAAGTTAAACTCTATCGTGATTGACGTGGCAAAATGTCAGACATGAGTAAGAAGTTAAAGCTCGACTCCCTCAACCGTTTCCGTCTGCCCACAGGAAGTGTCCCTCTAGGGACAGGAACACAGTGTTTGGGAGACGCTTCCCAAAATCATCTGGTAGACCTCAGGTGATTTAGTTAAACATCTAAGGAAAGTGGGTCAACAGGAGGAGTTTGTCAGACTGCCACCTCGTGGTGCCCTCTCAGGGCAGTGCCGATCCTCCTGGGGATTTTGTCTTTGCTGTTCCCCCAAGACCTTCCAGCAGCTGCAAGTCAATCCCGGGTCACATGGCACCTTGTCAGAGAGGCCTGCTTTGACCTGTCAGTCTAGAAGGCAGCCTCTTCAGGAGCTGCCCACTGACCCTCGTTTGTTTTCCTTCATGGTATATTTTCATGACCCAGGCAACATATATTTGAGAAACTATTTGTTTTCTATTTCCCGTACACACTGAGCTTCCCAAGGTCAAGGTTCACTGCCTAGGACAATGTCAGACATAGAGGAAACACCAGTTCAAATTTGTTGGCGGATCTGAAGCCAGCATAGGGATGGCCCAGCCTGGCGAGAGGCCGCGAGCTTTAGCAGAGTGAGATCTAAGTGACTGACTGGACAAATGAGTTTGTGTAAGCAAATTGACTGCTATAGAGTGGAGCTGACAATTCCTATCTTGCCGTGTTGTCGTGAAGAATACATAAAATGGGGCCCGAGAGACAGCACGGAGAGTAGAGCGCTGGCCTTACGCACGGCTCACCCGAGTTTGATCCCTGGCAACACTTATGGTACCTGGCGTCTTGCCAGGAGTGACCCCTGAGCTCAAGCCAGGAGTAAGCCCTGAGCACTTCCGGGGATGGCCCCCCAAATCTGAAAAATCATTACATATAAAATGGCATTTATAACATGTCAGACATACAAACGAGGAGCCCGGTAGCGGTAGCTCTTCTTCTCCCTAGAATGTCCAACACCCTAAGCATGAAGCTCCCATGTCATGGCTCCCATCCAGTGTCTGAATGCTCTGACCTGACCCTTCGTCATCCTTGGGGCCGGGGCCTGCAGCAGGAGCACAGGCCAGACCCCACCGTGCCCTAGGCACCTGCTCATGTGAGCTTTGAAGAAGGAGGTTTTGTTTAGACCTAAAGGTATGCAGATGAATCAGTCCCAAATGACACCAGAAGCATCTTCTTTGAAAGATGATCAGTGAAATTTTTATTTTCTTTTTAAAGAACACAAGTTGATTTTATTTACAAATTTTTCCAAAAAATCTCAGACTGAGCATTAGTTTACATGACTGCATTTTCTGGATACAGTTTCTTATTTCTTCAAAGTTTATGTCAGCACAGCACAACTAACACCAAAGACTCAATATCACTTTTAAAAGCATGTGACCATAAGAATATTTTTTACAATACTCGAGAGGAGGAAGAAGAAAGTTGGGGTTATAGCTTGGTAGCAGAGTGCATTTCTTGCATGTAAAATGTTGTGGTTTCAATTCCTAGCACTGGGCAGGGCTGGGGGCCGGGGGTGTTGCAGAAGGTAATTCCCATTCCCAAGCTCCTGGGTACTGCATTTCCCTAGAAATAACTATATGCTCCTAATTCCTGGAGCTTTCTTGAGAGAGATGGTTCATTTATTTTGTTCTGTTTCGGGGTTCTAGTGGTGCTCAGGGATCACTCCTAGCAAGGCTCTAAGGACCATCTGTGGTCCCAAGGATTGAACCCTGTTCAGCTGCATGCCAAGGCAAAGCTCCTGCCTGCAGTATTATTTCTCTCACTCAAATAATCCACAAATTACAATTATTTAATGGTACAAATTTATGTTATCCTAGAACAGAACAGCGGGCAGGACTGGAATCATTTTTATGTAGTATATAGGGTAAATAAAATGAGTAGAAATTCTATGGTGATAGTGAAATTTCCATCATAATCTATTTCCAGCGGCCCAACAGAAAGATTTGGCAGTAAGTGAGTGCTTGCATCATACAAAGGAGACCCGGGTTTGGTCTCTGGCATTTCATGGTCCTCTGAGCAAGACCGGGAGCAACCCCTGAGGACAAAGGCAGGAATAGCCACTGAGTCTTGCCAGGTATGGCCCAAGACCCAAAAATAAATAAATACATTCTGTTGACACATAAAAATTTACACAGGGAGAAGAAAACACTGAACCAGTCATTCAATATTTGCCACTGTCTGAACAAAACAAACACAGATTTCCTGCAGCATGGCATTTGTCCTTGCTTGAGCAGAAAGTAGAACATCTCTTTATCAAATTATTTTAAGTGCATTGGATTCTGAGAGTAGGTCACTTATTCATTTTTTTCCTGGTAGCAAACATTTGTTGGGTCATTTTGTGCTCAGAAGCTATTCCTGGCTCTGTGTGCAGGAGTGACATTTGATACTGGGGATCAAACCAGGGTCTTGGAGAAATGGCCACATGCAAGGCCTTACTTCCTGTATTTGCTCTAGGGTCCTCAAACCATTTATTGTATATCTACTATTTGCTTGTCCTGCAGGCTATCATCTTGAGGAGTGTAACATAATAGTTCTATACTATTGAGCTCTATTTTTTCTCTTTTTGGGTCACAGCCAGCAATGCTCAGGGGTTACTCCTGGCTCCGCACTCATGAATTACTCCTGCAGGTGCTCAGGGGACCATATGGGTTTCTGGGAATTGAACTCGGTTGGCCGCATGCAAGGCAAATACCCTACCTCCAGCCCCTACTATTAGCTCTTTACAATTGTTGAGCAAGTCAAATACCTGAATGTCACATCATATAACCTCATACAATAGAAATGTTCCTATAATGTATATTCAAAGTTTCATTTGAATGTAGAGCAGAAGAGAGTTTCTGAATCACTTTGTTATAGTTGGTGCAAAATATTCTTTAAAATATCAAGTTGAAGTATTGAAAAAGGCAGGATATGTTTGGGGAAAGTATTCAGTGTTTTCTAGCAAGTTTCATTGGTAAAAAAAATCTATATGTACCAAGGCAGAGAGATAGTACAGAATCTAATGCACTTGTCTTACACATGCATGACTTAGGTTAGGTCCCTCATACCTCACATACTCCCCTGAGTCGTGTCAGAAATGATCCCTGAGCACAAAACCAGGAGTAAGACCTTAGTACTATTGGGTGGGACCCTACATTTAAAAAATTTACTTGTACATTATTTTCCTAATAAAAAGAAGGTAATGGTGCTTTATTAGAGGAGATTTTTTATAAATAAAATTTATACATAGTTGGAATTTAGTTTCTAAATTGTGATATTCCTGAATTCTAGAGATTTAGGACATTCTGACTTTCATTTTAGGACCTCTACCTTGGGTTTTACTACAGTGACTAATTCAGACATGATTTACTGGAAAACCTTGGCACTGAAACCTAGATTTGTATATTTTATTTTTTCTTCTTGATCCCTGCATATCAAGGGTATTGACAAATTTTATTTTTAGCCTATATGCTTACTAAAAAAAAAATGAATGAGTTAGTATGATAATCTAGGTTAAACGTAGCTTGTGGGACTTTGTCTTCAAAGGTCATTAACACCTTAATTCTGGTTGGATTTCCTGAGAGTTACTGCTTGTAAAAAGAAGATGGAAATTTTCTTAAATACACAGACATGATAAATGATTTTAAACTGCCTTTATAAAAATGAAGAGTAGAAAGAGGGAACATTTTGACCTTTCTTAGCTTTGTCACATGCAGTTTCTCTTTAATCATCTTATTAAGGAAAGAAATTTACTTTCTTACAATTAAGATTTCTCCAAATAAATATTTAAGTATTTTAAAGCATTTTAAGAAGCAAGTTCTATGTTCAAACAATACAATAAGCACTCTTTTTTGTCATCATGCATAATTTTGTGATTTTTTTCCTTCTTGGGTCACACCTGGCAATGCACAAGGGTTACTCCTGGCTCTGCACTCAGGAATCACCCCTGGCAGTGCTCAGGGGACCATATGGGATGCTGGGAATTGAACCCAGGTCAGATGTGTGCAAGGCAAACGCCCTACCCGCTGTGCTATCACTCCAGTCCCTTTGTGATATTTTTATATGCACTTTAACCAAGGGTTCACTAGAATTTATGAATCTGTCTGTTTTTGTGTGTGTGTGACAAAGAGAAAAAAAGTGGAAGTGAGATTCTGAGTTTCCCTCCTACTTGATTTCTTTTTATATCAATTTTAAGTTGGTTTATCAACTAAATATTCCATTTTTCAAGATAAAGTTGTTTACTTATGCTGAGCTCTGCTAAATTTTACTAGATTAATTTTTGCATTGAATATGCATGAAGAGTAAATCTATGTTTGAAAAGTATAACCATTATATGCTGGTTAATTGATTGATATGTTAACATCAATAACATGGATACTCTACCACAATTTGCCTTAACTCTGTTAAATCTGGTGTACTGCAGCGGGATAGTACAGAGGTTAGGGCACTTGCCTTGCATGTGGTCAACCCCGGTTTGATCCCCAGCATTCCAAATGGTCCCCTGAGCTCTGTCAGGTGTGATTCCTGAACATAGATCCAGGAGTAACCTCTGAGCATCACCAGGTGTGGCTTCAAAATAAAACCAAACACATCTGGCATACTTCTCTCCTGGTCTCAGCAGGCTCAAAGATTAGCAAAAATGGGGCCAGCGAGATAGTACAGTGGGTAGTGTGCTTACCTTGCACATGGCCAATTTAGGTTCGATCCCTGACACCCCATGTGATCCCTTTGTTAGACCGTGACTCAGTTTCCCGAGGACCACCAAGGAGCCAACTCCGATGCAAGTGCAAGAGGATCATCTATATCGACAGGTTCAGCTAACTCCAGCTAGGATCCCCGTCCAGCACACTGACACAGCGACTTCCTCGGAACGAGCGACCCTGAGCCACGGAAGCACAGGGTTTTTATATTCCAGCATTACATGGCAGGGGCTTTCCTCTGGCAGTGGTCTAGGGGATTGTCCAGTTACTTGTTCATTTCTGATTGGGTGGAGGCTGAGGTTTATGGCGAGCATGGCAGGGACTTTCCTGCTAGTTGCTTATTGGCTGCCCCTACTGAGCCTACCTTTGCCACATCATTTTGGGGAGTCTCGCCATTTGGGGAAAACCTTAACCTATACTCTAGGGAACTGAAACTTAGGCTTAGCTCCCCATTGGCCTGTCATGGTGCTGCTTTGGCCATTCTATCTTTCACCTTGAACTCACTAGGAGTGATTCTTGTTTGCATAGCCAGGAGTAAGCCCTGACAATGGCCCTCAGAAACCAAAAATAAAATACATAATAAAGATTTTGTAGCAAAAGTGATCACCCAATTGGTATTAACATAATAGTGATATTTTGAGATTTGGGGAAATAACATTTAAAAGGTAGACTTTCTAAAGCAAGGAATTACATGAAAACTCTGAGGTAATTTTATTGCAAAGAACCAATTAGTTTTGCTATTTCTAATGCGTCATTTTTCACTAAAACAAGGGCAATAAATGGATGCATTTGCTAAAATTCTGCTTAGAGAAAACTCAACAAAAAGTATTAGGACCACAGGGGTCTGGAGTGATAGTGGGTAGGGGGGTTTTGCCTTGCACGTGATTGACCCTGGTTTGATTCCCAACATCCCATATGGTCCCCAAGCATTACCAGGAGTAACTCCTGAATGCCAGGAGTAAGCCCTGTGCCCTGCGTATTGCTGGTGTGACCCAAAAAGCCAAAAAAAAAAAAGCAATAGAGTCACAGAAGTGAAATCCAGCAGAGGGATAATTTATAAAATATTTGACCAATATGACAGAAAGTATTTCTCTAGACAGTCAAAGTCACAAATATAAGGAAAGACTAAGGGAGAAACTGTTATCAAAGCTTGGCTATGAAGATGTCACACTTAAGTATAATGCTGTGTCCAGGGTGGGCTTCTGGAAAAGAAAACAGATGTTAGAAGAGAAGAAGACAGAGTGAAAGCTGGCGGAATCTAAATTAACTGTAGAAGAGAGGAAAAGCTAGAGTTAGCTTCTTATTTTGACCAACTCTCCATATGATATGATGTTAGGACTGAAGCAATAGCACAGCGGGTAGGGCGTTTGCTTTGCATGTTGCTGACCCGGGTTCGATTCCTCTGTTCCTCTCAGAGAACCAGACAAGCTACCGAGAGTGTTCCGAGAGTATCCCGCCCACAGGGCAGAGCCTGGCAAGCTACCCGTGGCCTATTCAATATACCCAAAACAGTAACAACTCTCACAATGGAGACATTACTGGTGCCCACTCTAGCAAATCCATGAACAATGGAACGACAGTGCTACAGTGCAGTGCAGTATGATGTTAACATTACAGGAAATTGAGTGACACATGTAGGCAACTTCCTAGAATATCTCTGTAGCTCCTCTGTAAAAGATCTTTTTTTCTATATTAAAAAGCAGTTTAAAGAAGAGAAGGACCAGAGAGATAGTCCAATGGGTAGGGCATTTGCCCTTTACACATCCCAATGCGGTTCCATTGCCAACACCGCATGCGATCCTCCAGTTCCCTCCAGAAGAGATCCCTGAAAGCAAAGCCAGGTACTGCCAGCTTTGAAAGCCCCCAGTTATTTTTAACTTAAAAAATTATTAAGAGTTTAAAATAACATTCTCAAACTTAACCAGAATGGATTCCAACCCCATGCTGTCTCATCTAAACTGCAAAACCAATCCCAAATGCTTTTACTTTGTGTTGGTCTCTGGACAATTTCATGTCTTATCTCATTTGACCTTTACCACAGCTCTGGGAGGTACAAAGAGCAAATTGCAATGGAAAACATTTCCAGTTCAAGGTCTTGACACCTGGGGTCTTATTTTTGTTCTCAAGTCATTTTGTAACTCTTTGCCCCTGAGGATTAGAGAGACCCCCCCCCTCTGCTCCACTCTGTTTTTTCAGGAGAGTTAAGCTGGGGTTGATCCTGGAAGTTTCCAAGTGCCTAGTCCCTCCTGTGCTTTTCTGGTGAAGACAGAGAAGACTGGATTTTAGGCTTAAGAGACACTTTTTTTTTTGGCTTTTGGGTCACCTCTGGCGATGCACAAAGGTCATTCCTGGCTTTGCACTCAGGAATTACCCTGGCAGTGCTCAGGGGACCATATGGGATGCTGGAAATCGAACCCGGGTTGGCCGCATGTAAGGCAAACACCCTACCGGCTGTGCTATCACTCCAGCCCCACATTTTTTTTTTAATCAGGATGCAGGCCCAACAAAATGTCAAGGTCCTACATTTCTTCTCTTTGTATCTTCAAATGTATCCCAATGAAGCTGCTGTAAGCAAGAGCATGAAATCCTCATGCCTAGAAGGCCTTTAACCTGCCACTGAATGTTCTGTGAACCAGTGGTCACAGCTGTCAGCACTGCTTGTAATGGACAGGGCCACAGTGCCATGTGGGGCAACTCTCAGATTTATGAAGAAAAGTGACTGTCTTTCATTTTTTCACTTTCCTTCTCAAAACAAACTTAGTAATTAATTTCGGGTATGCTTGTGTGCAAACCTTTGGGGTCAATTAATTCTCTCAGACCCCAAATTATCTGTGAAATCTCTCTGCAGAATCAGTATTACTGGGCCACAATGATAGGAAAGTGAGTGGGGTGCTTGCCTTGCCCAGGCCAGGTCAAATTCCCTGCACCCCATGGGGTGCCCCAGGCCCTGCCAGGAGTGATCCCTGAACGCAGACAGAGTAAACAGTGAGCACTTCCAGGTATGTCCCAATAAACAAACAATTAGCACAGAGTGCATAGCACATGATTGTGATTTCAAATCCCTGGTGCCGAGCACCATCCTGGGAGCCCTGCTCTCTGTAACCCCAGGCACAGCAAGCAACAATTGCCAGTCACACTTCAGCTTAGGATGAGTGTAAGCAAGATCACAAATAGGTGCAACTCCCAGCAAGCACTGCAATTTAAAAAAATATGTGTGTGTGTGTGTGTGTGTGTTACTTCTGGGCAGCACTACAACCAGAAAATGTGTGCCTTAACAGAAGATGTGAGCCTGCAAACACATGTGTAAGCATGACAGCTAAAGGAGAACAAACAAGGTGAGTGATCCTGATTGAGTGACAGGATCAAATGTGCAAGCATCATGCCCCGGGCGAGGACCACAGCTAAAACTGTGTGAGCATCTTAGCCAGGAATATGTGCAATCCCTGGTCATTGCAACATCAGAAACTGCAATGGAGGGAAAGAAGAGGGGGTAGGGAATTTGAAAAATAACAAAATCATTGAGATTATGCTCACTTACCATTATTCAAAAAACTTTGACCTTAGTTAAAGTAATGTTTAAAATAAAATGTTTTGGCACCAAATGATATTCACTTTGTAACCAACCCTTGGGGGTAAAGAAAAAATCAAGACAAGTGGTTATGCAATTATGAAATACCCAATTATAAATAGATCTGAAAGTATTGGTGCTGAATGGAAAGAGTAATAAGTAAAGTGAAGACTTTACAGTGCTTTTCAAAAGTGTTTGTGGTAAAGAGAATATTTTTAAAAAGCTAAATCAATCAGAGACCTTTTGGATTATAAAGTGAAATATAAGCACTTACTGGAAATGTCAAATTAAGAAAATGAAGGAGAAAGTATAGGTCGTATTTTTACTACTAGATTCCAGAAATATAAAATTACTTTTACATAAAGATAATCAGTGCAAACATAATGGAGAAAAAATATTCCTACATGCAAATTATCAATATTTTACGTGTTTTAACTCCTATTGGTAAAAGCAGCAAAGAGTTTGCAGACTGATCATGCTGTGTTAACACTAGTTTATAGCATAATCATACTTACATAATTCAATGGTGCACAGATCAAAAAAGTACATTCCTTACAAAAATGCACACAAATCTACACATCAAATACATTGAAATGATTGCTATGGAACAAAGAAAAGGAATTTGAATAAAAGAAAAATAATAAAGAAAAGGAGTCAGCACAGATGAATGAGAATGACATACTTTTGCCTCTGAGGACACACACATATTGACATTTTAATTAATTTCAATTACATTTTAGAATCGATGTTTGTTCAGTAAGTGATCGCTTCTCTTGTCTGGTAGCTGCATAAACTCTTTGGCTGCATGATCCATTCATGGTGTCAGCACATCTCTGTATCTTCCTTCTGGGAATCTTCCCTCTATAGATTTTCCAGTTCATGTGACTTTGCTCTTCTGCTTTGATCTTAGTCTCCCTGTTACAGTGACCTGTGTTTTGTATGCCCAGGAAAGTAAACAGAGTGGTTGAGTAATAGTTAACTGTGACTTGAGCTTTAGAGAAAAAAAATCTGTTTCTACAAAGGTCTAAATTCTCAGCTTTAGAGTTTCAGCTGAAAGTAGATTTTCAATAGTTGATTTATTGGGCTGAAGAGATAGTATTCAAGGTAGGGCACTTGCCTTGCTTGCAGCTAACTCTGGTTAAGCCTGGCACTACAGGGCCTGAGCTGCTTTGCATTCTTGGTCATTCATATTTTACCACTGGCTTGATTGTCTGAGAATTAAAATTGCTGGGAGGGGGCCTGGAGTGATAGCACAGCGGGTAGGGTGTTTGCCTTGGATGCAGCTGACCCAGGTTTGATTCCCAGCATCCCATATGGTCCCCGAGCACTGCCAGGAGTAATTCCTGAGTGCAAAGCCAGGAGTAACCCCTGAGCATCGACGGGTGTGTGTGACACAAAAAGCAAAAAAAAAAATTTCTGGGAGGGAGCCTTACAGCCTCGTGAACATTGCTTGGGAGATTTGCGCCCACAAAAATATAGGGGAGTCCAAATGATTTTGAAAGATGATTATATAATTGATATATCAAAAAGGATATTGGGAAAGTGATCATGGGGAAAATAAGGCACTTGGATTACTTTATATATTTCTTAGTATTTTTATTAAATTTTACATTATTATATTGGTTGCAGGAGGAATAATATGTGCAAATAATTATGTATATGATCACCTGTCTGATTACACACATGCATTTCTCACAAATATTGTTTTTCATCTTAAACTCTTACTTTATAAATCTTTTTATTTGTACATTATGTATAATCACTGCTATTGTATTAATAGACCACCTTGTTTGTCCATTTCCCACTGTTAAATATTTTCTTATTTTTTGGGTTGAAAGATGCATGCCGAAAGAAGAGTATAGACCAAACACGATGGTCACTCAATACCTCTATTGCAAATTACAACACCCAAAAGGAGAGAGAACAAAAGGGAATGCCCTGCCACATAAGTGGGGTGGGGAGGTGGGGGATGGGGTGGGGATGGTGGGAGGGTATTGGGAACATTGGTGAAGGAGAATGGGCACTGGTGGAGGGATGTTTGTATGACTGAAATGCAAACACGAAAGTAAGTTTGTAATTGTACCCCACGGTGATTCATTCATAAAAAAATTTTTTAAATAAAAAAGTAAATAAATATATAACTGTCTTCATAGATTTGAATTCTAGAAACTTTCACTCACAAAAAAATATTTTCTTATTTTTTGATTGTCATTAAATGTAAGAATCCATTTGGCCATGAATGTTGCTCATATACCCAAAACTCTGTATTGATTCCTGACACAGAAAACAAAATAAATAATAATAAAAAATAGTCTTATGGAAAATCAATGGAGTGATATTTAAAACATTCATACTTATACAACTTTTAATAACTTTTTATATCTGTGACCAAAGGACCAACTCAATATTTCTTTTGATTGACAGAGGACTACCTGAATTCCAAGTTTAGACATAATTGGGAGCAGGATTGGGAAGGAGCAGGCAAAATGGAGACGTGATGAGGCTACAATGAAGTGATTGCCATTATCCCGGCAAGAGATTCTTTTATATTCCCACTTGAATGATACCAGCGGGTTTAGATACAAAAACAGAGCGACAATTTAAGATGTGGATTTTATAGATCTGATGATGTGACAGGGGAAGAAACAAGGAAAACTGGAGGGTGAATTATTGATTTTTGGTAACTTGAGAACTTGAGAATGGCAAAGAGGAGGTGTGGGGGAGGGGAGGTTACTACTGTATTACCAGATATTGTCAGTGTCAGTGCAGTGCATAATTACAGCAAAGGCATTCAGTGTAAGTCAACGAGTGTTTCATGCACACCTGAATGGCTGAGTGCTGCGAACAGTGATCAGTATTCCTATTTCCCAAAGGCCTGTGAGCATTTGGCTGTTTACCTAGAAGTTACTACCCTGGTTACTTTTTTCTCTTCAATGGGGTAACTGAAAGTCAGGCTTATGAGAAAAACATAGAGCAAGAACGAAATTGTGGAAAGGAAGAAATTCCAATGCCAGTGCTCAGAGCTTCAAAAACACCACATCTAAAGGAGTTGACCACATCTCATACCCACTTACAGAGGTGGAGTTATTCCTTAGTTATCACAGAATTTATGATCCCTGTCTCCTGGCTGCTTACAAACCCTATTCCCCTGGACTGAGAAATAAGTGACAGCTCCATCTTATTCCCTGGTGCTCTCGGTAGTGAATGACACAGCAGATGCTATCCCAAGTTCTCTGCTCTGGGTTTCAGTCTTTTCAAGAGTACCCACATGTGGTTATATAAGTCTAGAGCTAACATGTTCCTCAAGGAACCCCACTCATGTCTTGAGGGTATCATTTGGTGCTTCAAGTACTATTCACCTTAGTTTTGTGACTGTGATTTGTTTTTGCTTACCCATGAAATTTTGTGACTGGGTTTCCCTCCTATCTTTGTCATATCTTTTCTAGAGGCTTTCAGTTCCTTTCATAACACCAGGAATTAATTCATGCATATGTACAGCATAACGTGACGGTTCAACAACTACTGCTGATCGCCCAACATTAATCACTAAATTGAAAGTCGTTGGTGATTTGTATGGTCAATGAAAGGCACAGCATAGCTAATTTTAGGAAACAAAAGTTTATTGAAATAGTATGTAGATAAATTATCACCAGTATAAAACTGTTAGTGGAGTTTTTAACATAGGTTATTTTTTCTGTTAAAATGAAGTGAGGCTTTGCAAGTCCATTGTCCCATAGGAAAAAAATACTATATTTTTCTGTTCAGATAAAGTCCATTTAAAAATGAAAATCACTTTTGAATGGTCTTTTAAACGTCTCCAGCCTATGACCAAAAATAAAAAATATGTTAAGAAGCTATATTACTCAATTTAAAAAATTAATCATGTTACTTCAGAGTAATAAATATGGCAAAACACTTAAGCATTTGGAATGCTAGAATTTACTCCTATTTTACTTTCATCTTTATTAAAAGATTTTATAAAAGAAATCACCAAAGTACAATGATGTGCTATCATTTTAAAAGAAAAAACATGACAGTTTCATTATATTCTAGGGAATAAGCTAAACATTTTTCCATAAAATAAACTAATTTAAATATTTTTAGATTAGAGCCAAGGTAACTTTTAGTTCCTATTGAAGGCTAAGTATTCTTTATAAAAATCTTCAAATGAATAAATATGGTAAGAGAAATAAGAAGAAACTCTCAGTGAAGTTTCTATGACTCGTCGGTTGATAGAAATGAACAACCCTGAGGTGAATGGGTTTGCTAATAATCTATTTCAACATGGTGTTCCGGTCCGACCTGTTTGGCTCCCCCAAGGTGGTGCTGCTGTCCTTCTCCTATGGAGAGTCTGTTCAGTGGGATGATCTTCATGGTGGTTTTCTTCATGGAGTACCACCGGGACTTCCAAGTGGCCCAAATAATGCCATTGTCATAACCATTCGGAGTTGATGCTTTTGAATAGGTGCCACCTATAGCAAAATGCAGATACAAAATATCAGTGCTCTTAAATTTTATCCTAAAAGCTTATAGAGGATAATTACAATCCACATCCAAGTAATATCGCTCCTTACCAAGTGGAAATATCTCTGGGGAATCCTAAACTCTGAATTTACAATCAAAACAAATGTATTATTAGGTATCTCCTTACAATTTGTATTATGCTTTCTTCTCACATCTATTTATTTTTAATTTTAATTTTTTTATCAAGACACCATGATTTACAAAGTTATTCACTGCTGAGTTTTAGGCTCACTATGTTCCAGCACCAGTTCTACCATCAATATCAATTTCCCTCCACTAATGTCCCCAGGGTCCCCCCCCACCACCCCATTATTTAGAGGGCTAGAAATGCATATTACCCAAAATCTCTTTCTCTCTCTCTCTCTTTTTGTCTAATTAAATCCTTTTTCCCTCAAGTAGGTTTCAGGTTATGATGGCGGTAGTGAAGAATTCATGATCCAGTGGTCTCTGATTATTAGAAAACTCAATTTTACTGGAAATTATGAGGGACCCGAGAAAATAATTCTGGTCGTTAGTTTTTACATTTCCACTGAAAAGATGAGGTTGATTGGCCTTCTCCTTGTGCTTGGCATCAGGTCTAGGCATTCTTATGAGGGACTGTCTGGGTCCAATGCTGGAATGTACGCCAGGCTATCAACATGCACCTCTGGGTTTTAAGAACCAAGCTCCTTCTTGAGAGTTTCTCTGATTTATGGTTTATAAGTACAAGAATAACTTAGTTTTCTCAAAAACAAGGTGAGAACCAAAAGGTCAACTGAAATACTTGGAATATTCCAAGAGCTCTGTTGTCCAGCACAGTGCTATAGGAGGGAACTACACATCTGAGTGACTCCTGCAGTACTTCCGGACTTCCCCATATTTAACTGGTAATAAGGATGGCAACTAAATAATTATATAATTATATAACTACATAAGGATGGTCTGTAAGCAAAGCCAAGCGTAGAGCTGTCCCAGCCTTGGGGCAAACTATTGCTTGAATTCTCTCATCCTGAAGTAGGTTTCTCCACTCATTGGGCTCCTCCCTCCAAGCTTTCAGATTCTCTGCCTTTGTCAACATTTGCCACCTTATCACTCCCTCCAGTCTGCTGCTGAACTCACTGACTATATGTGCTGCATCATTCATGGAAACTCAATGTTTCTAAAACAATGACAAATTAGATGGATTTCTTACAAAAGGTCGATTTGAGGTGCATTATCCATTTTTTAATTACATCTCAAGCCCCTCAATATTGCTATTAATTATTTCTCATTTCCTTTCATTTATTTATGCATTGTTTTAAATAAAGAGAGACGAACCTGGGTAATAAATTCCATTGAGATGGCCGGCATGGCATTTGTTCATCCACCAACCAGATCCATCCTGTTCAGCACAGTTGCCTTCAAACTTATCATTGTCATTGTCCCATGTACTGAACTGCATGCCATTGTGTGACGTGAAAAACTTGTCACTAGCGTCATCACCAAAATCAAAGCCATCAAAGGCATCGCCGGCATCTCCGCCAATGAAATAAGCATATGTGAGACGGTATTTGTCAGCCTCTGGTCCCACCTTGAATGTAGAATAGTCTGCAGTGCTACAAAGAAGAGAAGACAGGAATCATATTCTCAATTCAAGAGGGTCTCAGAATTTCCCTCTTTCATAGAACACTTGGGGATTTTTAATGTTTGTTCTTTAAGTCTGAAACGTACTCAATGGGCCAAATTTGCTCAACTCTGAAAAGTTAGTGGATGAGTGAACCAGTTCAGAGTTGATTAGTACCAGTCAAGATGAGTTTTGAAATTATTGAAAATGGCAAACTTTTTACCTATCTGAATGCTTCTGGTCTAGAGGATTCTATTGTCAGAATCAAAATAACTTATGTACATCTAATCTCCTTGTTCCCACTTTTTATTTAAGCACTTAACATTGTGAACAGTTATATATACACCTTAGTATTAATCTAATAGCGAACGACCATTAATTAGTTCACCAAGCTTGAAAGAGCTACAGTTTCTTTAGCTTCTTACACCACCAGAAGTTTGAGACCCTTGGCAGTGTAGCAGTGGCACAAAGGAGGAATTCTTATATCACATATAAGAAATGATGCCCCCCAAAAAAGAAAAATAGGAATAGACAGAGACTCTCCTCTAGAAAAAAGTGTGGATAAGGACTAGAATTCTATGTAGTTTAGGGAAGAATGGGCCTGGTATGAACAAGAATTCTATGTAGTTTAGGGAAGAATGGGCCTTGTATGAACAGGAATTTCTAGAAAATTTCTTCTTCCCTGGTCTCCAGTGCTTGGGAAATAGGTTTTCTTAGAAAAGAATGTTTACTAACTATGCTACCTTCCAAGTTAAGAGAATGAAAATGTCAGAATATGTATTTAGGAATAGAAACTATTTCACAGATTTAACATGAGAGTTCTGTAGTTTTTCATTTTTAAGTAATCACACAAAGCCCAAACCTCACTTATAGCTTTCAGCACAGAGAGCTCCGCTCCATCTCACCTAGTCACTAGTTGATTAAATTTAAGATAGCTCATAAATTTGATTAGTTACTATGGCAACAGGATCTATCAGAGGCTACATTCACTTTTCATCTAAGGTAGGTCATTAGGAAGGAAGGTCTGAAGAGTCCAGACTCCTTGAATTCAGATCCATCCAGCTCATGCTATACACCAACAAGCTGCCCTTGGGAAGGTTAATCTGTAAAATGGGGTTAATCACAGTGCCTATTTCATGAAATAGTTATTTGGATTAGATTAGGTTCTAGTCACAAACTCCATTTCTGGTACATATTAAACACTCAGTAAATATTAGTTACACTCTGTATGGCTCAAGGGTCAGTCGATTGCACCAAAGCATTCTTAGCTATCCTAAATAAACCTCTCTGGATGGCCCACACTGGCTTCTGGGCAAAGTAATTGGATGTGCTTCCTGAGTGTGTTAGAGTATCACTGCTAGGCAAAGAGAGATTCATGTTCCTACAACGAAGGGGAGTTCCTTCAAAACAGTACCTGGTCCTGCCATTCCAGTCTTCTAGCTCGATTCTCAGTGCATATGGCATAGCAGACTGTGTGCTTATCAGATGAATCTTCTCATTTCCCAGCCAAAATTCTGTGTTGCCAGTAGGAGACAGGTGTCCAAACCCTTCTTTATATTGAATCCAATTTCTCTTGAAATCCTCACTGCCGTCAAGTCTCTGATGACATAATTTTATGGGTAAAAGGAAAGAAGATGATTGGTGCACTTAAAGAAGGCGTTTTGTCAAAAATATAGTGGATAGGTTTCCATCATCTACTAAATGACCTAGGGCAAGCTGCCTCGGTCTTTTCATTTGACAACCGAAAATAACATGTTTCTTAGGGTTCGTGCAAGAGAGAACGTAAGAGACACGCCTAAGAAAGAAGTTCGTATGTGGCAAGTTGTGGTCGTTTTGAAAAGACATGTAGAGGACCAGCCAACTCCCACTTCATTTTGCTAAGTCTTACACTGTTGGAAGGAAGGTTCATCCATAGCCCAGTCTATGGCTGCCCATCACAGCTACATCACTCGAGTGCGCCCCCTACAGGATGCTTCTAACGTAGTGGTCAAAGGTAAACTAGCTAAGGGAACCAGGATCTGCAGTGAGTGCCCACTGCTGGCAGAAGACAAAGAGAACTTCATCCTCGATCAACCAAAGAGTAACCTGTGGGGAACTTGCTGTTCTTGCGATGGGCAGCCTTAGGTCTTCATCTTCTCTAGTAAAAGAAGCCCATCAAGTTCTTTCTCTCTGCACTATTCTGATTATATGCTATCCAGAACCCATGCAGGGGCTGGAGCGATAGCACAGCGGGTAGGGCGTTTGCCTTGCACGTGGCTGACCCGAGTTCAATTTCCAGCATCCCATATGGTCCCCTGAGCACCTTCAGGACCTCCAGGAGTAATTCCTGGTGCAAAACCAGGAGTAACTCCTGTGTATCGCTAGGTGTGATTCAAAAAAAAAAAAAAAAGAGCCCACACAGCATTGAGTCAAGGGACAGACACTGAAGCCACATGCATGGGTTCAAATCCTCACACTGTTACTACTGTTACTAGTAAACCTCCTTCACCTAAGTTTCCTGCTTTGAGAAAAGAGGTAATAACTGGTCCTGCTCTTTGGGGAACGTTGTGAAACTTAACTGATGTCTGGCAAAGTAATTGGCCCCTGGTAGGAAGAGCTGGTGTGCTTTAAATCCCTCTGGTGAAAGGGAAAGTACCTTCTGAATCACAGTCCATCCATTCCCAGATCCATCGATCTCACAGTAGACTAAGAACTGCTGCTTGGCCTTTATGGGCTTGATGAAGTAAAGTCCACTCTCTTTGGCTCCCTTGTTGGCGACGTCTTGACAATCTAAATGAGAAGATATCTTGGACTGTTTGTAATCCAGGCAAGACCGCCTCAGCCTTGAAAATGAGCTGATGTTGCTTTTAAACATGCCACAAAATGCTCATTTTCCCAAAAGCATTTGCTTATGTCTCACATGTTTATTGTTTTCAAACTAATTGTAGTTCCTCAAGAAAAGTCTAAGGTACTAGACACTTTAGATTTAATGTCTGGACACTTTCTAAACTATTCGTATATATCCCATTACATCAAGTTTCCTTTCCTTTGACTTTCTTTGGTGAACATAACCCCAGTAAAAGCCTCTCACTTACCTTTTCCAGTTATAGTCTGGATTTGGACCGTGTCTTTGCAAGGCTCCTGACATTTGGCTTCAAGTTGGGCCACTTTCTCTTTCAGGTTATTAATCTTTTGTTTATTTGAATTATATATATCCAGCAAAAATCTACGAGGAGAAGAGAAAGTTTTCCTTTCAGAGAAGTGATTTTTCATTTTATTGAAAAAAAATCCCTATCTTATTATTGTCTCAGAAATGCCTTCCCAATAAATTGTTGCACTGCTGGATGAATCATAAAGTTAGTTTAATCAGTTGAGCTGAATTAAAATCATAAGCTTTTTGGAAAAGGAGAATGAGATAAAAGAGAAATATATTTTACTGGTTACTGATGGGATGCATATTGATTTTATTGATTTCTTTTTAAGTTATCTTTGGGTTTTAATGCTATTGAATCTCAGGAGACTTGCTCCACATCTCACTGCCATCAATTCCTCCAAAGTCTACTAGGAAAACGACCCCTTAATCCAGTCCTACTTGGCCCTAGTCATTCGAATGACCACTCTCCCCTTCAATGTAGAGGGGAGCCAATAATGAGCCCAGATAGAGGAATCTGGGGAAGATTGACCCCAACCTTTCCTGACACAGAATATTCTTTCAGGAAGGAAAGGCTCTTTGCTCAGTAATTCACATTGCTGAAACATCCTTTTCACTTGGATCTATTTATGAACTTGAGCTATAACTTAAAGGGAATGTGCATCCGTAGCACTATTTAGGTAGAATAAAACAAGTATGCCTCTCTGTCTCTTTAACATACTCATTTATGTAACTCTGGGAAAAACTGGAGGAAAATCCTGCTTCAGAAGTTTCTCCAGGGTTGTATGTAAATATTCAGAAAGGACAGAGAGGTTTTTTACAGTACATAGACTATATGCTTTTCTTTGGAGGAAAGAAGATTGAAAACATTTTGACTGCTCTTTTACAGCACTAGAAAATTTCTGCACAACAGTCTCCTTCACGTTAAAGATGGACAATAATAATGTAACTTACAGTGATAACAATAGTCACGACAAAAACAACCATGATCCTTGAGAGCAAAAAGCAACCGGTAAATTCTTCCCCTACACTTCTCTCCAGCCACTATTTTGTTTGTTTGCTTGCTTGCTTGTTTTTGAGCCCCACCTAGCAGTGCTCTGAGATCACTTCTGGTTGTGCTGGGGAATCATATGCAGTGCCAGGGACCCATACCTGGTTGTCTGTGTGCAAGACAAGCACCCTGCCTGCTGCCCTATCCACTCTGGTCCCCTACAGTCATGTATCTCAATTATTTTATGTTGCTTTGAGAACATTTTAGAGAAAAAGAGCACCAATAGATTGAGGAAGAAACTAGACTGTGTTTGAGATTCTATGTTCAGAATGTTTATGAATCCCTAAGAAGCTATTAAGAGACACTTTATTTTCAAGCTAAGGGAGAATACACAGTTGTGGGGTTCATCAAACCATGATAAACATGTAATTTCACATTTGTTTCACCAAGTCTCATAAAGCCTGTTTGTGTTTCTGTTCTATCGTCAATATATTTGATCTTTGCCACTAAGATTCTTCCCAGTCCTCTGCTTGCTGATTCCTCAACCATTAATTTGCTGACATTCTTTTACAGAGAATTTTATTTTCAATACCCCAGTTCTCATTAGATTGAATTTTTGTTGTAAGACAATTGGAGCTGGGAAAAAAAATTTTTAATGACTATAGCTGTGATTGCATTTAAAGACATCTGAAACACCTTTCTTTCACATGATGATTAAAAAGCAATTAGAACTCATGAAATTTATATTGCAATAAAAGCTATCTCTACTGTGTTCAAGATGGTTGGGCATTATGGCAATCATATATTATAACCGGAAAATAAAAAGATAGTTTCCGCTATGCTTGAACTATTAATTGAAAACTAAATCAAGCCCAAAGAATAAATTAAGACAAAAGTGCTTACCGAATACCTGATGTCTGTGTTACAATCAGTGCTTCGTATTTTGCAATTTCTTCCAACATTTTCCTGGACTCCTTAGTGGCAATGTCTACTCGATCTGTAATATTGGATCAAAAACATACAGATATTTAGGCAAACAGGATCCTTGAAACCTCAACCCTCAAATGCCATAAATTTATTTCTGAGTCAACGGTTTTTAGTTTCTCACTTGGCTTGGCTAATTCGTCAGGATTATAGCTGACTTGGATTGCTTTCATGAGTTCTCTGGCTTCTACGGTGTTGTTTTCAACTTGATGTAAGACATCCTCCAAGGTCTGTAGGTCTTTGTCTACTTTATTTTGGTAAATAGTCAGGAAATCTGCAATTCCACAGGTAGTGGGGCAATAGCTGCCCTGAAAAACAACAATGGAGCCATGGGAACATTTTATGATAAAACTCCATAAATTTTCCTTCAATAAAGTTTAAATAAAGATCAATTTAAAACGCAGGTAAAACTTCCACTGTGTCAAAACACAAAAGCTTGAAAAGATGCTCCCCCTCCCCGCCTCCAGCTCAGACACAAAGAGGAACATCAAAACTACTTACAAATCTTTCATCTAAGATGCAGCAGTTTTCTCTGGTAGGAGCATACTAGAGAGAGGGAAAAAACAAAACAAAACAAAGGGAAATTAAAAAGTTTATCATCTATCCGTACTTTTCCCGCTTCCTGGCTCAAGCAAGTACATTGGGGAAACCACACTTACTCCCATGCGTGCTGTCGAGAGCAGTGAAAGAGTGTAGAAGCAGACAACTAAACTCGGGGGGTGCCAGGACCAAGTCATGATGCGGTCCCTGGTGGCGCTGAGCCCTGCAAGGTCAATACTGTGGCCGCTGCTCTCTGATGGTCGCCTTAGATAACTCCCAGGTGGCCGGGCAGATCCTGGGGCTTTTAACCAGGAAGCTGGAGGATGTCCTTCCGGTCTTGTTCCTCACCCAGACCCCCACCCTGTGCTCACTGCATTTCCCAGATTTTGCACACGGTTGTTGAAGCTCCTCCTTTTCTGGCCCAACTCAGTCTTGCCCCTCTGGAAACAGAGTGTCTGCAAAGGCTGGTGAAGCATTAGCCACCCTGGAGCGGAGGTGGGGAGGCCAGGAGGCTGCGTGATGCAACCGTTTCCAGGACAGGGTTGGGATAGCAAACACACAGTACTGACCTCGGCCCGAGCAAGCCGGCGCCAATCAGAAGATGGAGCCTGGTGCCCTAAGCCATTACACCCAGTTCTCTCTTGGCGCAGGGTAGAGAGCGCAGTGACTTATTTATTCATTTGTTTTATTGAATTGCTTGTAATGCACAGTTACTTAGTTGCTCATGATTGAGTGTCAGTTATACAGTGTGAGAACACAGTTATTTTTATAACCTGTGGTGGTGGCAAAAGGGTCGGGCTATTCCTGGGGTCCCCCCAAATCCTGGAAGCACAAATGGAGGAAAGGGGTTGGGGGGGCACAATGAGCTATCAGGGAAGAGTCATCAGTTTTGCTGTATCCCAGGAGCTTTTCAGACAGACATAAGCCAACTCATGATAGTGTGCTTTAGGACTTTGCAAGACTGGCACTCAGGGGAAGGCCGACTCCAAACTTTGCCTTGCTTTTCCCCCACCCCCAAGGCACACATGCACACACATGTGTGCCCAGATATGCAGTTATGCTATTTTCTCTATGATGCTAGCCAGCAGTCACAAGAGACAGCACACACTAGCCACAGATCATGAGGGCAAACAGCCGCTGCTCTACAGTGTACCCAGCCGATCTGTTGGAATGGGTTTTTCTACACCTCCTGGTGCCTACAAAAGGCTTATCCATGTCTCCCATTTTTAATGTGACAAAGAAAAACAAACTTCAGTGTAACTCTTGATATTTGCCCCACTGTAGGCTAATGTAAATTGTCTTGGGCCTTTAAGAAAGGCTTTGGCAAGCTTTCTTTCTTTCTTTCTTTCTTTCTTTCTTTCTTTCTTTCTTTCTTTCTTTCTTTCTTTCTTTCTTTCTTTCTTTCTTTCTTTCTTTCTTTCTTTCTTTCTCTCTCTTCTTTCTTTCTTTCTAGTTGGGGACAACCCAGGTAGTGTTTAGGGATACTCCTGGTGGTGTTCAGAGGACCATATGTGATGTTGGGGTTCAAACCAAGTTTAACTACATGAAAGAGAAGCACATTACCACCGTACCATCTCTCTTGCCCCTCACCCACCCTCCATTTTGGCATGGGGGCAGGGGTGGGTGGGGTTAGTCACCCTGGGTGGTGCTGGGCCAACAGGGCAAACTGAGTACTGCATCCAGCAGTGCTTCGAGAATGGGGTGCAGGGATCAACCGGGCATGTGCTGTAGCACTTGAACAATCTCAGCCCCTCAAAGCTTTTTGATAGTGTTTTTTTAAGGTCACTTCTGCATCATTCTTTCTATTTCCACCAATGCTTCCTAGAAATCACCTCTTCTAGATTGCTAAATGGTCTCCCTTGCTCCTTGGATCACTTTCTCTCCCAAACCAAGAATCACTAACTGACATTGATCACTTGCTAACAGCTCCCTGCTCTAATCATGACATTTACATGATCAAAAACCCCTCTCCCATCATAGTGAATATAAACAGAATAAATAACCCTTCCTACCTTTGCTGCTTTTACTCACAAACTGAGCTACATTACTGTAAAGTGTATCATATAGTTCTTTCTACCTGATTGTGTGTGTGTGTTTCATTTGTAGTTCCCTGAGCCTTTATACCTCTGACCATCAGAGATAAGGCACTGGGGCTTGCACACAATTGACCCCAGTTTGATCCCCGGCACTGCATGTGGTTCCCTGAAACCAGCCAGAGTGATTCCTGAACACAGAGCCAGAAGTGAACCCTGGGCACTGATGGTTGTGGACCCAAAACTAAAAAGCAAATCACACCACAATATCCCACACAAACAAGAGGCATATTTCATAATTTCTACTTCCTCCAAAACCAAAACTCAAAGTCTGCACCTCCCTCTACCTCCTTAACAAGATTTACAGCCATTTTGTGTTATATATAGACTTGCCATATTCATTTAATTAGATGTAAATTAATTTTTTATAATGACTTCACCCAGTATAGGAATACTTTACACTCAATCACTCAATGATTTGATGGTATGGAGTTTTATGAGCTGGTTACATGCTTTTGAAGTTTACACTTCTAGGACTGAAGGGATAGCACAGCAGGTAGTATGCTTGCCTTGAACTCGGCTGACATAGTTCAATCCGCAGCATCCCAGATGGTCCCTCATGCACTTCAGGAGTAATTCCTGAGTACAGTCAGGAGTAGTCTTTGAGCATCACTGGGTGCAGCAAGCCTAAATAAATAAATAAATAAATAAATAAATAAAATTTAAAATAAAGTTTACACTTCTGATCTCAAAATATTCTCTCAATTGTCAAAATAAATTAGTTTGGCAAAAATGCTCACGTAACAGTAGCACTGTAGCACTGTTACCCCATTGTTCATCAATTTGCTCGAGCGGGCACCAGTAGCGTCTCCATTGTGAGACTTGTTGTTACTGTTTTGGCACATCGAATACACCACAGGTAGTTTGTCAGGCTCTGCCGTGTGGGCAGGATATTCTTGATAGCTTGCCGGCTATCTGAGAGGGACGGAGGAATTGAACCCGGATCGGCCACATGCAAGGCAAACGCCCTACCCACTGTGCTATCGATCCAGTCCATGTAACAGTAAATTAACAATTACCAAAAAGTGGCTTTGATTGACAATTTAATAAAAACTACTGAACAAAAATTGATAAGCATCGTTTATCAAAGTAATAAAGAATTAAGCATATAATGGACTAAATAAATCGAATTTAAAATTTTACTTTATGGTGTGATTTGAGTCACATCCACTGATGCTCCAGGCCTACCTCTACATTTGTGCTCGGGGACAATCAGAGATCATGTGATACCAGGGATTGAAGTGGGGTCAGCTGCAGTCAAGGAAAATGCTTTAACCCCTCTACTGTCTCACCACACTGACAATTAAAATTTTAACTGCACACTTAGACTAGATGATGAAAAATTAAACAAGATACAAGCCAGGAGGGCCAGAAAGATGACTTAAAAAACTAGACTGCAATGCAGGCCAGGTTTAATGTATGTGGCACCTACCAAAAAAGATGCAAATAGGCCAAAATATATGTTACTAAAAATTTAGGGTTATAAAATAAAAACTAGAACTATAAAGATCAGTATTTCTAAATAAGAGAGAAAAATATAAATGTCAGTCGTTTCCATGAAAATTGTGAGTTGTATTTATGGTTCATTTCTTTCATTATGAAAAACTGAATAAACTCCTTCTAAATATCAAATAAAAGAAGAAAATCAACTCAAGATTCTAAACAAGAATAAGGCAAAAATATATCCCCAATACTAAAACATGCTAAAATTTCTAATTTCTTAAACAATATTCAGGGTAGATAAGTGCTGTCATATACAAGGCTACACAGCATTTTGTGTTTAGCGTCATAAAGTTGGCATTGAGTAGGAATGGCATTAAAATGTGGTATTAGCCTCTTCATCATTCTCAGCAATGGAAAACAGATTGTCAAATGCTTCCTTTTCAGCAGGTCTGACTTTAGGGGGGAGAATCTCCAAACAATAATGTGAGTTTTGTTGAAATATTGAATGCAATCAAAGTGAAAGTAAAGTGAAATTTATCAGTTACACAGGCAAGGGGGGGCTAGGGGTGGTGGGGGGGGCTAGGGGTGTGGGGGAACGGGATGGAGCTATACTGTGATTCTTGGTGGTGGAATATGTGCACTGGTGAAGGGATGGGTGTTCGAGCATTGTATAACTGAGACTTAAACCTGAAAACTTTGTAACTTTCCACATGGTCACTCAATAAAAAATTTTTTTAAAAAATAAAATAAAATGTGGTATTAGCCTGGTGGCAGGAAAAAGTTAGGTGACAAGGATACATAACTTCTTATGCCAAATGAATTCCAGATCAAACAAAGATAAACAAGGAAACTGCAAAAATATTAGAAGAAAAATGTGAAGAAAATAACTATATTTGGAGATGGAAGGTCTGTCTAAATAGGACACAAAAACTCCCCCAAGTTGACAAATTGTGGCCACATTTAAATAATTTAATGCCCCAAATCAAAGACAAAACAAAAAATGAAAGTTGACTATAAAAATACAACACACATATGTACAATGAATATTATTTTAAGATTATATTCTAGAGTTTATCCTTGTGGAGGAGTTTGGAGTAGGGGAAGAAATTTGGGGTAAAACTTTATTTCCCCTTAATACTCTGTGTTTTAAAAATTCTTAATACATGAAGGGGGCTGGAGCGATAGCACAGTGGGTAGGGTGTTTGCCTTGCAGGCAGCCAACTCGGGTTCGATTCCTCCATCCCTCTCGGAGAGCCCAGCAAACTACCGAGAGTATCCCTCCTGCACGGTAGAGCCTGGCAAGCTACCCGTGATGTATTCGATATGCCAAAAACAGTAATAACAAGTCTCACAATGGAGACGTTACTGGTGCCCGCTGGAGCAAGTTGATGAACAATGGGACGACGTGAATACATGAACATATTACCTACCCCCAAGTTCACAAATTGATGAATATAACTTTGATTGTCCACACATTTGTTGTACTAGTCACTATTTCTTGATTTTTATTGAATGTTGATTTTTTTATTTGAAAGCTAAGGCATTGTCTTTTAAATAGCATAGACTCCAATTGAAAAGACATAAGAACTTGCTAGTCTTTCTGCCCAAGTTGGAGCCTTATAGCTACCACTTACAGGTTGTGTTACCCAACACAAGTTACTAAACTTCTCTGAGTCTAGGTCGTGCTGAATAATCATACATGCAATGCAGCATCTATTTCACCCAAACTGCTCAGAGATAATACAGGAGGTAAGATGCTTTGCCTTGCATGTAGTCAACACAGGTTTGAATCCCTGGCACCACATAAGATTCCCCCAAACACCCCAGGAGTGATCCCTAAACACAAAGCCAAAAGTAAGCCCTAAGCAGCTCTTGATAATGACAATGCCCCCCAATATAGTACAAAATAATAAAATGATTCAGTGATGATTATTCAGCTGAGATCATTACTCAGGGAAAGGCAATGTTTATGAAGTTTATGAATTAAAAAGTAATTGATGATTGGAATATGAAAATAGGGATTTCAGTGCAGAGAATTGGAAAGAGGGACAGTTATTGATAGATGTATTTCAAAGAGACACAAACCATGTTGTTCTCACTTCAGAGAATTGTTTTTAATAAGTGATCTGTTGTAACTAACATTAGGTTGATCTGCAGTGATCCCCAGGGAAAAATCACATTTAGTTGTTGAATTCACATGCAAAATTCCCCCTAAAATTTCCACCAACCATAGGTGCAAAGATAGTAGAATTAAACTCTGTGCCTTATGAGAAAGAAGGTATATGTCTTATTAGTAAAAGATCCTAAACAAAGTGCATTAACATTGTGATTTTTCTTGCAAAGGAACATAAAATATTAATTTGTTGAACTTAAGGCAACAGTTCATAACTCTGGATTAATCTTGTCAGTACAAGATTGCTAAACACTTAAAAAGACAGTGGGAAACAAAATGGAGAAATTCTCTTATCCGATGTTAGAAGGCCAGTCCTAGCTTTTTACCAGTTTGCACTGGAATCTGAGATATATTATCACAATTTTAGAGAAAAACACTTGTTTTCTACCAATAGCAAGGTCTAAATTTTACCAGGAAAAATTCTGCAGGAATATGACCATAAGTGATTTAGTGGTCTAACATTGATCCATGTACTAATAGGTTTATTAAAGGTTAACTACTTGTTCTCTAACATGTTTGGGTCAGTTTTTCTTTGTAAATTCTAAATGATTAATGAATTCCCAGAAAGAATATTTCCTTTACTTCCAGTTTATCTTTCTGAGAAAATAGCGTAGGTTGTATTTAAGTCAAAATGACAATTAAATTGAATTCTAAGGTCAAAGTACTTGTTCAAATAATAACTTTCCAAATTTCCTGTTCTCCAACTGTTTGTATTTTGATTTGAAATTTAACATTTACTGATGACTGTCTTCAAGTACTTTATAATTCACTCTGTGGAAACCTCATCTTTTAATTTATCTGCCCCCCAATTTTTTTATTTTAAAATTTTTAAATATTGAATCACCATGAGATACACAGTCAAAAAGCTGCTCATGATTTGGTTTCAGTTATATAGTCTCTTCACCAGGGTACAATTCCCACCATCAGTGTCCTCAGTTTTCCTCCTGCTCCCCCCTGCACTCTGCCCCTACTCCTCTATAGTAGGTACTCTCTCTCTCTCTCTCTCTCTCTCTCTCTCTCTCTCTCTCTCTCTCTCTCTCTTTCTCCTTTTGGGCACTATGGTTTGCAATATAAGTACTGAAAAGTTATCATGCATATCCCTTTCAGCACTCAATGCTTGTTCAGAGTGATCTGCCCCCATTTTTTTTAAGTGAATATCAAATTGGATTACGTAGAGTTGAGTGTTCCTGACCTGGTGAGAAAGAGTACAATCTGGAAGGAATTAGGAGGGTCACCAATTTTGATTCTTTATGCTAGTCGTCATGCTGTAATTTAGGTATTGATGATTTGTGTTATCTCTAAAAACAATTATAAAACATTTCTTAATATGAGGTGATATATACATACAAGATGTTCTGAGAATTGAAGTTAAATGAAATAGGTTTCAAACAAAGTCTATAGATTAAAAAATAATGTATCTGTCTCTTCTTTTTTTGTTTGTGGACCACGTCTGACTGTGCTCAAGGTTTACTCCTGGCTCTGCACTCAGGAGTCACTCCTGAGGGGGCTCTGGGGACAGCATGAGATACCAGATATTGAACCTGGGTGGGCCACAAGGCAAGTGCCCTGCCAGCTATGGTATCATCCATCCCAAATAATATATATTTATACGGATGAAAACAGGCAGAAAGAAAACCATCCTTCCAGATGTTGAAAATCACTCCAAACTAAGAGCGTCCTACTAAGGGAAACAAAGTTGCTTGTTAAAATATTTGTTTATAAAGAGTAGCCCAGGGAAAGTGAAAATGAAATGTTTTTGATGCTCTGTGCACTGCGTGCCTTAGTTTCACTATCAAATACTGTGAGAACAACATGGAGCAGTGGCCTGATTTTCACTGGGCAGATGCATGTGCTAGATGATTTCATGAGCATATATTTACTTCTATCTAGTGTTTTATCGTGTCTCAATTAGTAATGAGGTTGGCTAGATAATCTTTTAGTCTTGCTCAAAACTGTAATATTTGTGATTTCAGTACAACATGGAATGGAAGCAGTTTTTTGATGTTGACCACAAGATTCAGGCCCAACACGAAAAGGAGTGTTAATTTGCTCAGGAAATTAAGGAAAGATGTACCCTTGAGGGTAGTCTAAGCTAGAATAGATGCTGACCACTATATACCTATCTTTTGATTAGTAAGCTATTTTAATAACTAGCTTAATATTATAACTGAAACCTTAGAATTGGATTTTCTCAAAATAGGCAGAAAGAAAATTATCATCTGGGATGCTGAAAATCACTCTAACATAAGAGTATCCTATTAAGGGAAGCAAAGTTGCTTGTTAAAATATTTATTTGTAACAGTAGCCCAGGGAAAGTGAAAATGAAATGTTTTCAATGGTCTGTGAACTGTGTGCTTTAGTTTCACTGTCAAAGACAGGGAGAACAACATGGACCGGTGGTCTGGGGTTTCCACTTGAAGGGGGGCAGTAGATACAGGTGCAGTTTTAAGTTTCATCACCTCATAAAAATTTATCAGATCTATCCATCAGGCCATCTGACCTAGGAGCAGAGTTGCTAAGAAGTAAATAACCAATCCCTACAGAAAGGACAACTCCAACTAGAGGTATATCCTGAGCCAAATATGACCAAAAGTCAGCGATTGTTTCTGTTTGGGGCCACACCCGGAAGTGCTCAGGGTTTACTCCTGCATCTGCACTAAGGAATGGCAGTGTTTGGGGAACCTCATTGGATGTGAGGGACTGGACCAGGGTCAGCTGCATGTAAAGCAAACACCCTACCCACTGTACTATAGCTCAGTCTCCAGAATCAGCCTTTTATTCCCCCGTCCGCCAGCCATTTTTAATATGCTTGAAGATTTCAGGATGCTCCGTGGTTTTCCTGGCTTGAGATAAACTAGAATGGAGGGATTAGGCTGAATTGTTTGCTGATCCAATCTGATCTCAGTAACTTGTTTCTTTTTTCTTATAATCTTCAAATGCAGTTCCCCCTATGAAGGAAGTTTGAATACAAACTAGAGAAATATAAAACAAAAGGCTGACAAGAGGGAGTGAATGTGCTTCAGAAAAATTATCCAAGGATCGCGTTCCGATGACAAGAGTATGTTTCAGCGAGAAGAAACCATTTAAGCCTCTGAGTGGAGCTACCAGCCTAGGGAGTGTGGGGCAGCCCTTAGGGGAATACTGGTTATTTTGTAAAACAAAGAATTTCTGAAGAAAAGAAAAATTCAAATTCCCAAAGAGGGAAAATCAAGAGGACAAAGAAAAAAATGGTATGAGAGCACTGAAAATGATTCATCCTATCTTGCTGAATGACCTCATTTCCTTGAACCTCCAATCTTGATAAGAGCAGAAGATATATATTTAAGACTTGCATCTTTGCTTCAGAGTGTAATTACTTGACTTGCTTTATTCACTGACTGTGAATTTACTATAGTCCTTTCAATTCAATGTTAAATACCCAAAAGAATATGCTATGCTTACAGGCTAATTTTCTACTGACCTTTGAAGGTTATACTTTACCCATGAAAGCAGGCAGTTGATGTTAACTCTTCTTCAATGTAGATTTTACCTTGAATACTTTTACCTTGAATGGCTGGAACAGTGACCTCTCTGGTAAACAAAGATACCATCTACAAAAACACAAATATTTACTGAATGTGTTGCAAAGAGAACCAGAGTGTAAATTAGTCTCTTGCTGCATAACTCATTGTCAGTAGGTTACTGAAGAACAGTCTGTCTGCTGAGGAAAAAAAAAAGACTAGGACGAGCTCATCCATGAAGATCTAAGTCAAAACTCAGAACACCATGTCTCGTCATTTCTAAACACCAGAGAGGAAATTCTGTTTACCCAGATCCAGGAAACCAGTTGCTTAATCATATATCCCTCTGGCTCAGAAAACTACCCAAATAGTCTCTGACCAATACTTCCTGCACATCTCACCAGTGTGCTTTATTATGTTAATTCCCCACCAATATTTACTATTATTTTACCATTTCCTTATAGATACAGAAGACCTTTTCTCATCATTATCTTCTCCGCATTATAAGTAGTACTATAAGTACTATAAATAGCCTCTAGCACAGACACAAGGACTATAATCGAATTATTTCAGAATAATTTCTCACATCTAGCTTCATTACCGCTACACTGCCAGATTGCCTAAAGGGTTACTGTCCTCTGATGTTTCTCTACACGCTCAGACTCAGTGTTTGTTGAAAATGTATTTGCTCTGCCATTCTGTTTAGATATAAAGGAAAAAAACAGACAATGTTCCTGGTGTACACAAGTTGACATGCTAGTGGAGAGAGGGAGTAAACGGCAAGAAATGTCAATTGTGGCAAAGACTCAACAAAAATGAACAAAGGATAAAGGAGCGAGAGAGACAAGTGCCCATGCTAGATCAGATGTGGTCTCACTTGGGGCTGGTCCCATATCACCTCCTGCAGTTCTCCAGAGAAATAGAGCGGGAAGCCAACGCACGTGTCCTTGAGATGATTTTGATTCTCCTTTTCGAATGATATACTTTTCTTGTTGTTTTTTGGACCACATCTGCGACACCCAGGGGTTACTCTGGATCTGCACTTGGGGGGCCCTATGAGATGCCAGTCAGCTGCATGCAAGGCAAGTGCCCTACCCACTATATTATCACCCCAGGCCCTAAAAATGAGATACTTGAGAGTTTCTGCTTCTGTTCTCTCGGCTGCTGGCAGACGCCCTTCTACCCCAACAGATACAATATAAAATGGATCTCCCAACTTTGTCTTGGCTCAATCTTTCAAGCAAGAGCTATTCTGGGTCATTCTCTGAATCACTGTCATCCCATTGTTCATTGATTTGCTCAAGTGGGCACCAATAACGTCTCCATTTGTCCCAGCCCTGAGATTTTAGCAGCCTCTCCTTACTCATCCTTCCAAACGATGCCGTATTGGAGGCTCTCTCAGGGTTAGGGGAATGAGACTTGTTATTACTATATTTGGCATATCAAATATGCCATGGGGAGCTTGCCAGGCTCTGCTGGGTGGGCGAGATACTCTCAGTAGCTTGCCTTCCTCTCTGAGAGGGATGAAGAATGTATATAAAGAGAATACAAGCAAGTATGTTAAAACCAAACACATGTGTGCTGCTTTAGGTATATCAGTGGGTTAGATTATAAGAGCTCTCGCAGCCGCATTCGCTTCTGGGAGCTTTGTTTTATAGTCTCTGGATCTTGGCCATTGATGGGATTACATGGCGCTGGGGGCAGTTTGTGAGTGTGACTGAGAAGCTACTGGAAAATGGGCAATCTGGATGGAGGAGGCTTGGAGATCTCAGCCCCAGGTCCCGCATACCTTGGTTCCTCTGCTGGTTCCTTCATGCATGTAATATACAGGTAATAAACCCAAGTCTTCCCAACTCTCAGAATGTGCCGCTTGGTTTTTGGCTGGCTCAAGGTGAGAATTTCCACAGCAGACATGCTGGTGGCTTTCACACACCTCTCCCGAATGAAATTGTTTGTATCTTTTGTTGATCTAAGTGGGCGTTGGTATGCTTTGAAGGAATGATCAGCAACGAGAGAGAGACAGGGACAGAGACAGAAAGGGTGGGGAATCTCCTACTTGCACTATTTCCCTGAAGAGCATGAAGGAATCTGTTGGATTGCATAGAAAGTGCAATTTCGCACATTCTGTGTCATTAAAACTGTTTGTGCTTGCTTCCAGCTGACCAGAGGGAGAGACAGAAAATAAGGTATTGCAGTGTAGGCTTGTTTTAGGACAGGGTGCTCGAGGGCCTGAATCTCTGATATGTAATGTCACAGTGCCACCTGCTGGTAAAGTGACTCCACTCACAGGGAGGACCCTGGGTGTGACCGCACACCTTTCCGCTCTAGCTGTCCAAGACATTCGTGTAGGTAAAATTTCCCCTAATTCTTGCTGTTGATGTCTATACCGCCTGGATGGTAGATGCTTCTCCTTTTATACTGATTGATGCCGTGATGGGTCCCAGCATTTAAAGTGGGTCTTCAGGTAAGAGAATGGATGTGGAACATGTTTCACAGGGACGGGGCCTCAGTTAGGGCCTGGTGGAATCCTGGGTTCGTTCTCTCTCTCTCTCTCTCTCTCTCTCTCCCTCTTTCTCTCTCTCTCTCTCTCTCTCTCTCTCTCCCTCTTTCTCTCTCTTTCTCTCTTTCTTGCTCTCTCTCTTTCTTTCTGTGTGTGTGTGCATGTGCATGTGTATGTGTGTGTGTGTGTGTGTGTGTGTGTGTGTGTGTGTGTGGTTTTGTTTGGGAGGGCACACACCTGACAGTGCTCAGGGCTTCCTCTTGGTTCTTTCTCAGGGATCATTTCTGACAGTCCTTGGGGAACTACATGCAGTGCTAGGGATTGAACCTTGCCACATGCAACGCCAGTACCTTAACCCCTGTACTCTCTCCGGCCCTAGAAGTATTTGGCTGCCCTTCCTCCCGGCTCATAAACGAAGATGGTGTCTTTACTTCAACTGCTAGAATGAAGGCTGCTTACTTCTTCTCTCTCTAAGCAAGGTGGGGCTCGTGGACTCAGAAACCTGCTTGAAGCCAGCTTTGTTCTCTTGGGGAAGAGTTATGCTAGCCAAAGGCAAAGTGACTGACCCAGAATTTGGGCTGGAGTACAAGGCCCTTCCTATTCCTGCCATCATTGCCGAGTGCAGGGGTGAAAGAGAGGCTTGTCGCATGAAGAGGCAGTTAGCTTAGTTCAGGCAGAGGGCAGACATAGAGGGACTGAGCCTGGAGCCTGTGGTCAGTACTTAAAGGCTGTCCAAGATTCATGCTCTGTAGGCAACTCCTGCTCCTGGGAAGGAGAAAGCAGGAAAGGAAGAGCAAGGCCCCTCCTGTTAGCCCAGGATCAGACTGGCAGGCAGCTGTCTTGTCCGCACCCCCTACTAGCTCTGTGCTCTGGAAGGAGTATTCCACCGCTTGTGCCTGACTTTCCTCATCTGTAAGACAGAGACTGTAACACGCCCCCGCTCAAAGAATTGCCTGATATTTAGCTGAGATCATGGCTCGTAAGGATATTTTCTAGCCCAGCTAGTTTAACAGGAGTGGAGCCAGTCTGCCCTGGGTTTACGTTCCAGCTCTGAGGGTCTGGGAGACAGCTCAGAAGCCTTTGTGTGCAGGAGGCCTGGTTCGATGCCTGAAACCATGTGCCACCAGCCAGAGCGACTCTGAGCACTGAGTCTGGGAACAGCATCTGAACACCACCAGGCAAGACTCCCAGCCAAACAGAAAGGAACAAAAAAGTTCAGATTTAAAACGCACAGTGGGTAGGGTGTTTGCCTTGCACGCAGACGACCTGGGTTCGATTCCCAGCATCCCATATGGTCTCCTGAGCACCGACAGGGGTAATTCCTGAGTGTAGAGCCAGGAGTAACCCCTGTGCACTGCCGGTTGTGACCCAAAAAGCAAATAAATAAATAAATAAATAAATCTCACTATGTGAATCTGGAAAAGCTCACTTTGTGCCTCAGTTTCCTCAACTGTAAAATAGGAATGTTTAGTGTCTATCTCATATGATTATTTTAGGAAGCGTATTAATAAATTTTAAAAAGTATTGGTGAGAAGGTAACTTGTATTATTCAGGAAAGCTCTTGGAATAGTTTCTTGATAAAAGGCAGAATCCAGTATTAATTATTTTACTACCATGAAACTGACCCGCTAAATCATAGACTTTATGAATCACTCTGGAAAGACTCAGGCCCTGTTTTCTGTTAGTTTCCTTGTGTAACAAAAGTTTCTTATTAGGGGGGTGAGATCGTTCTGGGGATTAAGGCACTTGTCTTGCATTCAGGAGACTCTGATTGGATCCCCAGGCTAATTCCTGAGCACAGAAATCTAAGTTTCTTGAGTGAGCACTGCCTGAGTGACCAGAAAGTGCTCCCTTCTCCCCTAGAGTTTTTCTTTGTTTTGGTATATTTGGTTGGGGTCACATTTTGTAGGGCCCAGAGCTTGCTCCTGGCTCTCGGGGATCACTGTTGGCAGACTTGGGGTACCAAACCCGGTGTCGGGGATCAAATCCAGGTCAGTCTCGTGCACGGCAAGCGCCTGACCCGCTGTCCTGTGATCCTCCAACGTTTCACTTAAACGCTTGCTCTTCTAAATTGAATCTTGGAGTGGAGACTGGGTGGGAAGATAAGCGCATTGGAGAAAACCAAGGACTCAAGGATGAACTGATGTCTTCAGCATCCCTTGCAGTGCATAGGAAACAAACAAAATCTGCAGTGACCCTGAGGTCCCCTGCAGACCTCGCTGGAGTGACGCTGGAGGCCAGGGCCCGGGGGCATATTGATCAGACCACGGATGCGGGGAACACCACTAGCTTCTTTTATTGACTTGATGGCAAAGTCGGGACTTTGGAAAATCAGCTGATGCGGACTCGGGAGAAGAGAAATCGCGGGGTCCCCTCCCTAGCGTGCTGGGGTTCTCCAGCTCCGAAAGCGAAGAGAATGGGCCTTCCCGGGAGGTTGTCAGGCCTCTGCGGCCAAGTGCAAAGGCGGAGGAGAGGCGGTCTGCAGGAGGCGCGCGGGGCGCGGCCCTCCCAGCACAGCTCGGGGACCCCCGCCGCGCCGCCCTGTGCTCGTGGACCCCCCGCTGCCCAGCTCCTACTTGGGATTCCCGGACCCCAGGACCCGAGGAGTCCCACAGCGGCGCTGGCGAGCAGTCCCGGGGTAAGGGAGGCCGCCTTCGGGGGGCCACAGGTCACCCCCGCAGCAATGTGCGCCCCCGAGCTGGCCTCCTTTCCTCCTCGTCCACCTGGGAAGGGCCGTCCCGGGAGGGGTTGGTAAACCTCCCCTCCCCGGCCCGGGTCAGGGTACGAGCGAGCGTTGCGGACGCACGGGCGGGGTGGCGGCCTTTCCCCTGGGCCCTGAGCGAGCCGGCTGCGAGCGCGAGTTGCTCAACCTCCAGCGCGCACCCGACCGGCCGGTCCGCTCTAGGGACCGTCCCCGCGCGCGCCGCGACGGAGTTTACCGCGTCTGTCTCGGTTCCTCCAGCCCGCCGTCCTCTCGCACACCGTTCCCGCCACGCACGGCCCGCGCAGGTGGGCGCCCCGGACCCCGCTTCTGGTGGTGGTGGGTGTGGATTGGGGGGGCGGAGGGAAGACAGTTTGTGGCCTTTTTTTTTTTACCTGCACGGATTAGGACTTGGAGGTGCCTTGGTGTCCTCAGAATTTGCTTGATCTGATACAATTTAAAGTACAAATAAAGCTTCTCCTTCTGAGGCGCCTGGAAGAGGAAACCCAGGGATGGGAAGAGGCAGGGGAGGGGGATTCGGATCTTTCTTCTTTCTTTCTTTCTTTCTTTCTTTCTTTCTTTCTTTCTTTCTTTCTTTCTTTCTTTCTTTCTTTCTTTCTTTCTTTCTTTCTTTCTTTCTTTCTTTCTTTCTTTCTTTCTTTCTTTCTTTCTTTCTTTCTTTCTTTCTCTTTCTTTCTCTTACTCTATTTCTTTCTCTCTTATCTCTTTCTTTCTTTCCCTTTCTTTCTTTCTTTCTTTCTTTCTTTCTTTCTTTCTTTTTTCTTTCTTTCTTTCTTTCTTTCTTTCTTTCTTTCTTTCTTTCTTTCTTTCTTTCTTTCTTTCTTTCTTTCTTTCTTTCTTTCTTTCTTTCTTTCTTTCTTTCTTTCTTTATTCCTTTCTCTCTTTCTTTCTCTTTCTCTCTCTTTCTCTTTCTCTCTCTTTTTATCTTTCTTTTATTTTTTTAATTTGAATTTTCTTTGAAAAGAACTGGTAGAAACCAGGACCCTACTCGGTGAAGACAGAGTGACGGAGAAAGGTTAGGTGAAGAAACAGGGAAGGTGTATTGGCGTGTGCTGCTAGGCAGGCCTTGCTGACCTCTGGTGAGGTTGGGGCAGGGCCTCACCTGGAAGGGACTCTGGGGTTTTTAAAGTCTCTCTGGCAGGAAGGTGGGGGACAAAGGACAGCATGGATTCTCTGACAGGAAGGAGCAAAGGAAGGTGTGCTCTTTGGCGGGTGGGAGGGAGGTAGAGGATGGTGTGGATCGTCTGGCTTGTCTTTATCCCTGGGCAGATGGAAAGCAATGGAAGGCGGCCTGGTAGGATGCAGTCTGGTCCTCTGTGTGAGGGCCGGGGCCAGAGTGACCCCAAGCAAACCTTGCAAGAACCGTTTTTAAGAGTAGGATTTGCAGGGGCTAGAGCAATAGCAGGTAGGGCATTTGCCTTGCAAGCGGCCGACCCGGGTTCGAATCCCAGCATCCCAGAGGTCCCCTGAGCACCGCCAGGAGTAATTCCTGAGTGTATGAGCCAGGAGTGACCCCTGTGCATCATGGGTGTGACCCAAACCCCCTCCAAAAAAAAGAGTAGGATTTGCTTAAATTCAGGACGAAGCGTTAGGTCCTAGAGAAGCTAAGGGGAAAAGGGCATGTCTTATAAAGGAAACTCAATCCATTATTTCAGTGCAGCCCATACAGCAGAAGGAGAAGGGCGGGCCCTGTCCTATGGCCACAGCCTCGGGCTTGCAAGCACACCAACCTGCCTCGTTCGTTCGTCTTGACTTCCTTTGTGCTGAAACTCTAAAGTGCCAGCCCTTGCTTGATAAGTTTTGTGTTGAGGCCTCTGGGTCAGTGTCTCCCCAGCCTTATGTTTTGACCTTGGCTCCCTTCTTTCCTTTCCAGGGTTGAAGGAAAGAAGTCAGACTACTTTTCCTCCTCAGCCTCGCGGCCACAGCAGGGATCCTGCGAGAAGGAACTTGGGCAGCCTGTACTACTCCTCTGTCCCGTCCATTCTCGCACCTTCTCTGTGGATGCAGGGCTGTTTGCAGGGTCCTTGGGCTCTCGAACAAAGTCAAACCAACAGCCCTTTGCTCCTTTATTGAAAATTTTCCACTTTGACTTCTCTTGTTAGCATGCCTTTTCTCCAGCTCAAAGATTCCACGAGCTACTTCACTTGTTTTGGGATTACTGGAGCACTGGCAGATGATGGATGTGTCTGAGCAAGGAAACATGTAGTGACAAGTGATGCTCATTTGCATTGCAGTTTGCATCTCCAACTTGGGGTTGCCTTTGTCTTTGAGGCCAGCGGTGGTCTTGTGGGATCCCTCAGCCACAAAGCAGGCTCTGTGTCATTTTTGCAGCATCCATTTGTTCTTGTCTTGCTTTGCTTCCTTGCAGCCATATTCCCACGATCCCAGACATAGCCATTTGTTGTGCTCCGTCTCAGCACCACATTCCTCCTGAGATTCTTAACCCCAAACCTCAAAGTGACATCTTTCTCCTTTCTCTGAAACAGAATATGTAAAAATCTGGGACCATGCCCAGGACCAGCTCCAGGTGAACAGACTTGAAGCAGGGACACAGTGAGGATTAAGAAAAAAGAGATGGGGCCAGAATGATAATACAGTGGGGAAGGCATTTGCCTTGCACATGGCCAATGTGGGTTCAATTCCCAGCATCCCATATGATTCCCCCTGATCACCACCAGGAGTAATTTCTGAGTGCAGAGCCAGGAGTAACACCTGAGTATCATCTAAAAGACAAAAAAAAAGAGAAAGAAAGAAAGAAAGAAAGAAAGAAAGAAAGAAAGAAAGAAAGAAAGAAAGAAAGAAAGAAAGAAAGAAAGAAAGAAAGAAAAGAAAGAAAGAAAAGAAAGAAAGAAGAAAAGAAGGAAGGAAGAAGAAATGAAAGGAGAACAGCAAAGAGATAGAAATAAGAGAAAAAGAATGGTATCAAGGGGCTAACAGCCTGGTGGACTGAAAGCCTCAACTGTTCTTCAAGCTAGTATTTATTGTTTAGAAGCAGGAAGAGGAAAAGAGAACAACATCCTTTGTCAAGTGCCTAACCCATCCTCGATTTTTACATATCTAAGAGTCTTCAGTAATGATGACCATCTCTCTTTTTTTTTCTGTTTCTCTGATTATTTACTTTTTTTTAATTGATTTATTTTTAATTAGTGAATCACCTTGAGGGTACAGTTACAGATTTATACACTTTTGTGCTCATGTTTCCCTCATACAAAGTTCGAGAACCCATCCCTTCACCAGTGTCCATTCTCCACCACCAGTAAACCCAGCATCCCTCCCACCCTCCCCAATCCCATCTCCCCCTACCCCACCCTGCCACTGTGGCAGCCCTGTTCTGTCCCTTCTGTTCTGTCTCTCTAATTAGCTGTTGTGGTTTGCAATAAAGGTGTTGAGTGGCCACTGTGTTCAGTCTCTAGCCCACATTCAGCCCGCAACACTTTTCCCCCGCATGGCCTGAGACCTCATTATAGTTGGTGATCCCTTCTCTGAGTTGCCCTCTCCCCAGAATGTGAGGCCAGCCTCCAAACCATGGAGTCAACTTCCTGGTACTTATTTCTACAATTCTTGGGTGTTAGTCTCCCACTCTGTTATACTATATTCCACAGATGAGTTCAATCTTTCTATGTCTGTCTCTCTCTTTCTGACTCATTTCACTCAGCATGAAACTTTCCATGCCGATCCACTTATATGCAAAATTCATGATCTCCTTTTTTCTAACAGCTGCATAGTATTCCATTGTATAGATGTACCAAAGTTTCTTCAACCAGTCATCCGTTCTAGGGCATTCGGGTTTTTTCCAGATTCTGGCTATTGTAAACAGTGCTGCGATAAACATATAAGTGCAGATGTCATTTCGACTATACTGTTTTGCTTCTCTGGGATATATTCCCAGCAGTGGTATTGCTGGGTTAAATGGGAGCTCAATACCTAATCTTTTGAGATTCGTCCATATTGTTTTCCAAAAGGGTTGAACCAGTCGGCATTCCCACCAGCAGTGTAGAAGGGTCCCTTTCTCCCCACATCCTCTCCAACAGCGGTTGCTTTTGTTCTTTTGGATGTGTGCCAGTCTCTCTGGTGTGAGGTGGTATCTCATGGTTGTTTTGATTTGCATCTCTCTGATGATTAGTGATGTAGAGCACTTTTTCATGTGCCTTTTGGCCATTCGTATCTCTTCCTTGGGAAAGTTTCTGTCCATTTCTTCGCCCCATTTTTTGATGGGGTTGGATGTTTTCTTCTTGTAGAGTTCAACCAGTGCTTTATAAACCATTGATATCAACCCCTTATCTGATGGGTATTGTGTAAATATCCTTTCCCATTCTGTAGATAGTCTTTGTATTTTGGTCACTGTATTTTTTGCGGTGCAGAAGCTTTTTAGTTTAATATAGTCCCATTTGTTGATCTCTGTTTCCACTTGGTTGGCCAGTTGCGTGTCATCTTTGAAGATACCTTTATCTTCAATATCGTGGAGGGTTTTGCCGACCTTGTCTCCAATGTACCTTATGGTTTGTGGTCTGATGTTGAGGGATGACCATCTCTCTTGTAAAGAGCTTTCAGGGTGCAAAGTTCAAAGAGGAAGGAGGTACAGGGCCCCCTGGGGGCAGCATTCCAGGATTCCTGGAAGCTCCCCTCTTTGGATTCCAGCACCCCATCCTGTCCGTTTGTCTAGTCCCCAACATCTCCCTCTTCTCCTTCTGCTGCCCTTTGTTCTGTGAACCAGTCACTGTCCCTGTCACTGTCATCCCGTTGCTCATCGATTTGCTCGAGCGGGCACCAGTAAGGTTGTCTCCATTGTGAGACTTGTTGTTACTGTTTTTGGCATATAGAATACACCACACCACGGGTAGCTTGCCAGGCTCTGCCATGCGGGCAGGATACTCTCGATAGCTTGCCAGGCTCTCCCAGAGGGACAGAGGAATCGAACCCCTTGCTGCATGCAAGGCAAATGCCCTAGCTGCTGCACTATTGCTCCAGTTCATGACTGTACTCTTGACCAATTATACTTCTTGTGGACCTTTAGGCCATCCCATGTTGTGGCCAAGCAGATTACTGCTTGCCCCAGATTCATCCAAGGCCCTTGGGGGATTCACCTTTTGGGGAGTTAGAAATTAAGGCAACAGAAGCTTAAGTCTTAGGTAATTATGACAGATGCCCAAGAGTTTCAGGATTCACCTTTATACAGATATTTTTTGAAGACAATTAACTCCCACATTACAAAAGCATAGCATTATTTGTCTTCCTGTGTCTAGACAAAAAAGACACTGCTCTAAAATAAAACCATGCAAAAGGCATAAAGGAGAGAAAAGCAAATATTTCACTTACCTTGTGAGGAAGTCTTCCGCTAATTTTCTTAGATCACTTAGAACAAGCATATGAATTTCAAACAAAATTGTTTGAATTATAAAGTCTAATTTTTATAAGTTTATGTGTTTTCACACACTTTTATACAAATGATTAAAGAATATTATTTAACTGCACACTTAAAGGGACACTTTTGTCCTTCAGTTTTTGCCCCTGGGGACAGGAGTAATGCTATCCCCCTTTCATTCATTACAAAATCTGCATTGGGATGCTGTACAGTAACATGAAAGTATGGACACAAGGCCTTTCATCTCATTTGCTAGATATTTGATAACATCATTCTAATAAGATAGGCACTTATAAGCCACTTTTTCTCAAATTCTAACACAAGCACAGGCCAGGCTACATTGGTAAATCAGGAAAGCAGAATTGAATTTCAAAAATAATAAAAGCCAAATCTTAAATACAGGTACAATCAATGTTTTGCATAAATTGTTTTTACTCTACAGTACTGATTACTGTTTGTTAACAATTAAGGACCAGAATTAAATTAAAGATCACATGACACAGAGTACTAGGCACAAAGGCTGTTCCAGGAGGCTCATCTGTCTAATTAACCTTTTTGAACTAAGCATTTCTATTTACCTTAGTAGATGCCTATTTACCATTTTGTTCTTTTGTTTATGCTACTTTGCTTGCCAGTAGCTTCAGGATAGGGGACATCTTGGTCCTTTCGGTGGCACAGACTCCGTGATGACTTCTCCAGACTATCATAATAATAAAAGTATAATGATTAAAAGAAAATCCATTAGAATTGCCATGAGGAATGAGAAATATTTTAATGGATTGAGACTGCTTTTACCATCCGCCATGCTTTCAAGTAAATCACTGCCGGAAAGAACTTTTATTTATGAGAGAAAATATCAAAGACTTCAAGTGATAAATGTTGTGAGAAATATTTCCCTGATTAAGCAAGTGTTTTTGAATTAATTTCCCCAATGCTGTGTTTCAGTGTAAGTTTGGGGAGTAAAACATAAGTGTGTAAAATTCTAATCACATTTTAAACGAGCTCTAGTTTGTATGTTTTTTATTTCATCACCTAGAAAAATCATGGCTTGTAAATCTGCTATTTGAGTGACAATCTTAGCATCAATTTGTTGTGAATGTGCCGTGATAGACTGGCATTTTTATGCCAGGACCGTTTGGGTGCCCTGGTGGAGGGCAGTTCAATAGCAGCAGTAGTGGTGGCTAAGGCGATTAATCAATCCCATGAATCCAAAGATAAGCATAGATAGAAACCTTCCAGATCTTTTCAATATCTTCTCTAACAAACTTTCTACAATGCACATTGATTTAAAGAGATGGTTGCCATGCCCTGGGTGGCTTAACAGGCATCTATAGAAGTCCCCTTCTCCCACTCCCTCCCTCCCCCAAGTAAGTATAGGGACTCTGTAGCTCTCAGGGATATGCTGGAATTTAGGGACATAATAATCTACAAGAGATACAGACCAAAGCCTACCTTTCTTTATTAATACTCACTTTTCCTAGTAAGATAACGTAAGGTTATTTTCACACAAATTTGTATGAAACGAGTTTCTTTCTTTTTTTTGTGAAACTGAAGTCAGATTGTATCCATTCACTAAGATTTTGATATATCCTTTCCCGCCCTTTCATGGGCTTTAAGGCAGAAGTAAGCCTGAAATACTGAGCACTGTGGATGAGAAAATCCTCCCAGGTCCCATTGTACAGTGTAGTTGGAATAAGTTGTCATAGTTTCATTTCACCATAGATAATCCTATCGTGTTTAAGTAAGTTTTTTCAAAAAGACTCCAGTCTATGATCTTTTTTCTGAGGATTATTCAGTAAAATAGACCCCCAAGGCCTCTGCATGGAATCCAAAGTTGAGAGCTATCAGAGGCTTTAAAGTTGCAGGTCTCCAGTAATAACACTTTTGGGAATATATCCCAGAGATGCAAAAAAAGTATAGTAAAAGTGACATCTTCACCTATATGTTCATTGCAGCACTGTTAACAATAGCTAGAATCTGGAAAAAACCCAGTGCCCGAGAACAGATGACTGATTAAAGAAACTTTGGTACATCTACACAATGGAATACTATGCAGCTGTTAGAAAAGATGAAGTCATGAAATTTGCATATAGGTGGATCAACATGGAAAGTATCATGTTAAATGAAATGAGTCAGAAAGAGAGGGACAGACATAGAAAGATTGCACTCATTTGTGGAATATAAAGTAACAGAATGGGAGACAAACACCCAAGAATAGTAGAGATAAGTACCAAGAGGAGTACTTTACAGCTTGGAAGCTGACCTCACATGCTTGGTGAAGAAGCAGCTCTGATAGAGAAGGGATCACCAAGCAAAGGGTGCTAGGTGGGCCCACTAGGGATGGGAGATACGGGCTGAAAATAGACTATAGACCGAACAAGATGCCTACTTAATACCTCTGTAGCAAACCACAACACCCAAAATGAGAGCGAGCAAATGGGAATGCCCTGCCACAGAGGCAAGGTGGGGTGAAGGGGAGAGGGTGGGGATGGTGGGAGAGTTGCTGGGACCATTGGTGGTAGAAAATGAGCACTGGTGGAGGGATGGGTACTCGATCATCGTATGACTGAAACGTAAGCATGAAAACCTGTAAGTCTCACGGCGATTCACTAAAAAAAAAATAATAATAAAGTTGCAGGTCTCATATCTAGCCTGGAGATGTTTGTAGTTACAGAGATATGAGCACCTCACCCCGGCCATTTAAGAGAATCGTTAGGTCACCATTGCCATGCTAATCTCCATTCTGTAATGTGAATGACTTGAAGCCAGACTTGATTTGGGAATTTGGGACAATGCTCTCCTTCACCCAAGGGAAAGAGAGGAGCACCCTAGAGTGTAATTATTGAGCAATGTCCCTTCTTCTGAGGGATTTTTCTGGGCCTCTGGGATCCCAGGGGCCTAGTGTCCCAACCCTTTCATTTACAAATGCTAAAGGCAGTGTATCCTCCTCCCATTCTATACCTTGCATTAGTGGCAGGTGAGAAATGAATGTCCTGTATTGGTGCCCACCTGCTTGACTTACCAATGTGTTTAAAAGGTCAACCAGAGCTAGAGAAGCATGTTAGCTGGTGTGTCCTTGGTCTTCCTTTGGCTCAGTACTTTCTCTGCCTCGTAAAAGTGCTTCTTTATCATCGTCTCTGCCACTTCTTATTTTTATGAGAGATAAATTGGCCATCTCTTTTATGGGTGTATTCAGGTTGGAACAATGAGATGATGCTGATCATCTTTCCTTGTAAAATCACAAGCGTTGCCTTCCCCCGACATTTATACCCATCCTTTATTCCATTCCTCCTTTTCTTCATTCTTAAACCAGATGGGTTTAGTAATCTGAATTTTATCACTAGCCTTTTGCCAGTCTTTTGCTGCCACTGAGACTTCTTGCCCTGTAAGATTGAAAAAAATTAGAGTTAATAAAGATTTATGTATTTGTTGCCTGGGGGACTCCCTTTTCCCCTTTCTGTTTTTGTAACTTAGCTTTGAATGAAACATTGGCCCTTTCTATGATAGCTTGACCTCATGAATTATTGGGAATGCCAATAGTATGTTTAATAGGCCATTGTTGAAAAAAAAGTCTTCAGTTTTGAAGATACATATGCTGGACCATTGTCCATCTTTATTCTTTTAGGAATTTCCATGACTGCAAAGCAGGAATAAAAATTTCAATTACATATCTTTTCTGTTCTCCTGATAAGGATTGAACCTATAAAAATCTTGAATGAGTATCCATTGCAACATACATGTAGGCCAGGCGGCCAAAGGATATAACATGTGTGACATCCATCTACCATAGATCATTAACCCTTTCACAATGGGGATTAACCCCAGTTGTCATAGAAGGACAGATCATGGGAACACATGTAGGGCAAAGGACTCTGATCTCTCCAGTCTGTGCTCTGGTTAGTGCAAATCTGTAACAGAGAACTTTGTTGTTGCTATGGGTCAATTGGGGCCATTCCTGAGCTTTTTGAATATTACCTATTAATAATCGGTCTATTATGACATTCCTTTTAACAATTTCTCCTGGTAAAGTAGAATGAGCATGTAAATGCATAATAAATACTTTGATTTGACAATTTCATAATTGACTTTGTAGTTATATAGATAATTCATCAATTTCTTCCATGGTGTCCTAATGATGAACAGTTTCTATATGTTGCAATACTCTGATTACATACTGGCTATCAGAAACAATATTTACCTCCTGTCACACCTCCTAATAATTGGCTCACTGCCACCATTTTCACCCGCTGAGCCATTTACCACATGAATGAGGCATTTACCACACCTTCATAGTGGGACCCCAAGAACCTGCTTTCCCATTACTGCCTCCATCAATAAAGTAGGTAGGTGCATTGATCAGAGGCTGAGATGATATCATTTTAGGTAAAATCCAATTAGCTATTTTTAAAAATTGAAACAGTTTTGTAGAAGGGTGAAAATTATCAATTTGCCCTATGAAGTTAGAAAGTCCTAATTCCATTCCAAATTAATTTGAAATGCTCCTTTCACCTGTTGTTTAGTAAGGGAGTGACTATTTTATTTAGATCTTGATCAATTAATTGGCATAGGAATCACCATTCTAAATAAATTGTTTTCCTATTTGGTCCAAGTAAGTCTCCAATCTTTCTTAGTTGTGCACGAGGTGAAAGCATCTATTGCACTATTCTTTCTTGGAGGGAAAGATTATTTCCCTCATTTAAAGAGACACAAGCTTGTTTCCTCACCTAAAGAGACACAATCTAACTGGGATTCAAGAATTCTAGCTTGCACCATTTTAATTTAGTGGCAAGGGTCAAATGACTCTCCAAAAGGTTATTCAAACTAGGATCTCCTTTTAAAATGTTAAGTAAGTTACTTTAAGTCTATAAGTGGGAATTCCTAAAGTTGGAGGAATCCAGTTAATACCTCTTAATAATTTCTGAAAGTCATTTAGGGGATTCTAAATAATTAATCCTAAACTGCACCTTTTGTAGCACAAGGATATTCCTATTTGTTAATGGCCGAGATATTAAATGGGATATTTTTTCTGGATTTTATCAGGACCTAAACAAAGCCCTGCCTGAATCACTGTTCTTTGAATACCGGAATGAGAGCTTGAAGTTGATCATCAGTTTGAGTGGCTATTAAGATATCATCCATATAATAACATAAGCTTGAAGAAACTGTTCCCTTGTGGGCTGTAGGGCCAGGCCAACAAAACTTTAACAAAAGGTGGGACTGTTTAGCATGCCTGAGGCAAGACCCTTCATTGGTATTTGGCCTCTGGTTCTAAATTATTTAATGATGGAATAATAAAAATAAATTTTTCCGGGGCTGGAGTGATAGCACAGTGGGTAGGTCGTTTGCCTTGCACGCGGCCAACCCGGGTTCGAATCCCAGCATCCCATATGGTCCCCTGAGCACCGCCAGGGGTAATTCCTGAGTGCAGAGCCAGGAGTAACCCCTGTGCATCGCCAGGTGTGACCCAAAAAGCAAAAAAAAAAATAAATAAATAATAAATAAATAAATAAATAAATTTTTCCTTGTCTACTTCTACAAAAGGAATAGTCAAGAAATAGTCTTTTAAATAAATTACAATAATTTTCCAATTCTAGGAATTACTGCAGCTGTGGGCTGACCAGCCTGTAAAAGCCCCACCGGCTGAATTATCGCGTTCACCTTTCTCAAACCAGTCAGCATTCTCCAGTTATCTGATTTCTTCTTTATTACAAAAATAGGGGAGTTCCATGGCCTATGGAAGGCTCAATATTTCCCTTATTAACTACTCTTTTACGAGATCTTTTAATGCATCGAATTTTTCTTCACTCAGGGGCCACTGTTCCACGCAGATGGGCTGAGTGGATGTCCATACCAAAGATATGGGCTGTGGATACAAAGCAACAGTGGCCCCAATCATAAATTTGGATGCTCTGACCTTATTTGATTTACTTTATGAACAGTCTGATTGGGTAGCAAAATATTGGGAATAGTTATATATTCCCCCCATTGTCCAAAGAAATCTCTTCCCTGTAGACTAATAGCTATCAGGATAATATAAAGTTGTAAGGTTCCTAATTGCTGCCCAGGTCCTTCATTTATTAGAATTTGCTAACTTTGTTGTATACTTTTCATAGTTACTAACCTGGACAAAACCACTGGAACAATAGTAGTTGGCCATACCTGAGGTCAGTGTTGTTCAGATATAACAGAAACATCGGTCCCTGCATCTGGCAGTCTGATAAATGTATTTTTGTTTAATTTTAAAGTACAATTCAGGGAGGGTGCTTTTAATTTTTTCATCATCATCATCATCATCATCATCATCATCATCATCATCATCATCATCATCCCATTGATCGTCGAATTTCTCGAGCAGTCTCAGTAATGTATCCATTCGTCCTAGCCCTGAGATTTTAGAAGACTCTCTTTACTTGGCCTTTCCAATGTTGCCACATTGGAGGCTCTTTCAGGGTCAGGGGAATGAGACCCAGCATTGTTACTGGGTTTTTTCATACCAAAAAAAAAAATGTCTTTTGTCCTTGCTATCAATTTCCTTTAACTGGGGACCTTTCAGCTTAATATATGGTTAAAATTGAGCAAAATAATCTTCTGTTGAAATTTGGTAGGGTTGATTAGCACTCACTGTTGCTAATGTTCTCCTTTATACATATTCTTCATGTATGACCCCACTGAGGTTTTGAATACCCTTGCTGAAGAGGCTGTTTCTACCTATACTTAATCCGACGGTGCTGGGAGGAATGGGGCCATAGATTCCTGCCTCTACCTTAGTAATTCCCGATGAAAGAGCCCGCAGAACTATATTTCTGCTGGGTGAGTCAGCGGCAATACTTCTTGCTGTTGTAGGGAAAAGTTCTGAAATTCCCCAGTATGGAGGCTAGAATGGGTTGTGGACTGTATGGGCTGCTGGGGGAAGAAATTCCCAGTGTTGCTTTTAGGGGACCCCTGGCTAAAGCCTTGATTCCTCTTCCCCTGCTGTAAAGGTTGCCTATTTTTGCCAAATTTGGAGTGGCACTGGGTAGACCCATGTTTTCCTTATCATAGTGAGGGCACATTCCAGGTCTGGACTGGATACTTTGATTTTCCAGATAAAAGGCCTCAGTGTTGCCAATATGATACTCTCTGTATTGATGTTCAAGATTACCACGTTTAAAACAATTCCTGCACCCTCTTTCCCGTTTCTATTCCTGTCTGGTTTTCCATTCAGGATCTGGGCCAACATCTGCATTTTATGTGATGCTGCGTCTGTGCAAGCTTTAATCTAATCCTCTAGCTTTCCTCCTGCTGATTTTACTGCTCTTAACGCCCTCTGACAGTCTACATTAGCATTGTCAAAGGACAAGGGATGCTGTAGCACATCTGAGCTCTTGGCGTGGGAATAGCTCTAGTCAAATTATCTTTTAATTGAGCAGCAAGGCCACTTAAGGCTCTTTAAAGCCCTGGCTTCACTTCAACAAAGAGCTGAACGGTAGGTCCTGGAGGGGAGATTTTTCCCCCCAGGCTTTTACACAGCAGTCACAAACTTGGGAAATAACCTTATTATTACAAGCAGATTGTATAGTTCTCTATCTGCCCAAATCCCAGTTTCTGTCTATTGCTCCATAGAAATATCGATCCGGGACTTAGATTTTGCATCTCTAATTCCCAATCTCGGAGCCTCATCTGCCCACCACATTTTAAATTGTGAAAATTTGGCAGGTGAGAGAGACTTTTGCAAGCCAATTGTTCCCAGAGCAGAATCATCCACTCTGATGTATCCAAGCCAAGAAGTCCCATAGTTTAGGGAGAGTCAGTTCCATATTGCATGTGAGCCTGTTTAAATTCCTTTAAAATCTCAAAAGGTATGTATGCATCCGTCCCTTCTGGGAATTCTTCATTTGCAGGGATAGGAATAAGGAATATAGCAAACAGGAAAAGGTTCTTGGACCCCCACTTCCTCTTCGCTTTCCTCAGATTGTTTTGTTTTTCAAAGCTGTCTGTATATCTTTCTAGTTCTCCTCCTTGCTTTCCTTTTCTTCTTTTCTCTGGGATTTCCTCTTCTGACTGTAATGATTTTAAGGCCTATAAATAAAGGGACTACATAGAATCAGGTACCGATACCTCCAAAGAGGCCCGAAACCTGGATACCTCGAGGATTAAGATTAGTTTAAGCACATGCTCTATGCTCAGGGGTGACTCCTAGCAGTGCTCCGGGGACCCTACGGAATACCTAGGATAGAACAGTCTCAAGCACCTTATCCTCAACTCTTGGAAGTACATTTCATTTCTGACAAAGGGGAAATAATTTCTGGAGTGTTGGGAATAGAGAAATTTGCTATTGTGGATACTTTTCTTGTTTAAAGTCTGTCTTCTTAATTTGCAGTTTACTTTTTTCTCTGCAGGATTAAACATGTGGATGAGAACAACATTATGGCTTGTATGCTGCAGTGAGTGAAAACTAATTCAGATGGGATGGTGCATATCCCCCAAATGCATAAGTAAATTTTCACAGCTTCTGTAATTGGGTAGTGTAAATCCTTATACATTTCCACTGTGATTAAGTTGTTAAGTTTAAGTTTTATTTATTATTGTGGGTTCGATTCCTCCGCCCCTCTAGGAGAGCCCGAAAAGCTACTGAGAGTATCCCGCCTGCACGGCAGAGCCTGACAAGCTGTCTGTGGTGCACTCGATATGCCAAAAAACAGTTAACAAGTCTCACAATGGAGATGTTACTGGTGCCCACTCAGGCAAATTGATGAACAACGGGACAGTGCTACAGTGCTACAGTTTTGGAGCCACACCTGGTAGTGCTTAAGAGATCGTGTGGTGTGCTGAAAGTGGATAAAGGACCAAACGTGAAAAACAAATAGTTTTATTATTTCCCCTCTCTTAAGTAGAATTCTTTTAAGGAAATATGGCAAAGGTGTGGAAGAGTTCTCTGAGCAAATATGAAAACGTTGCCTTAACAGACAGACAAAACTGAAGACCAGAAGGAAATAGTTTAATAAATGATTAGAGTTCCAGGCAATAAAATTTACATAGCCACTAAAATGACATTTATTCAAAACTTTCTTAACATCGAACTTTAAGTATGGTGTCATATCTTCATTCTAGTATTGAAATATTCCTATTACTTCCAGTGGATTGCATGTTCTTATTTTAATATTTAAGGCCAAGAAATAGCATGAGGCACCGAATATATGAGCGGGAATTTCAGTTAGGCAAGAAAACTGTTTCAAGGCCAGAGTGATAGCACAGCAGGCAAGAAAACTGTTTCAAGGCCAGAGTGATAGCACAGCGGGTAGGCGTTTGCCTTGCATGCGGCCGACCAGGGTTCGATCCCCGGCATCCCATATGGTCCCCCAAGCACTGCCAGGAGTAATTTCTGAGTGTAAAGCCAGGAGTAACCCCTGAGCATCGCTGGGTTGTGACCCAAAAAGAAAAAAAAAAAGAAAGAAAAAGAAAACTGTTTCAATTATTTAGCTTGTTGTAGATTATAGAAATCTTGATCATCTTGATCTCAACTATTAACTTTGTAATAGTTGATCTCTGTTGCTGGTTTGACTTGGAGTATTGTAAAAATGAATGCACAATAACAGAGCTATTATATAGTCCTTGTGCTCACTTGTGGTCAGGATGATGGAGACTGGAATAATGGCATCATCCATGGTAACTTTTAATCCAAACTACATTTTGGACTCCTATTTGTGTTTCTGTATTCTAATAGGAAATAATTGATCTCTCCTTGCAATAAGTGTAGGGTTCAGAGATAAATGTTTGTGCATGTATAAGATTTGGAATTATGGCACGGTTTTTTCAGTGACAGGTGACTTCTGAGTCTTGCTCAGGAGTCTTGGGGGCCACCCTGGTGATACTTGGCCAACTGGACTGATGGTTTAATGGAAGGGACTGAGGAGGTGGTGCCACCTGGTCCTGCAGTGACAGGGGTTTTTGGTCACTCAGGTGTGACCCCAGAAAAAAAAATTACTAAAACTGCTAATAGATCACAAGAATAGAAGTTTGGTGACAAAGAAAATTCCATTTATTTTGAACACAATGTTAGACACTTCCACTGATTCATGACATTTAAAGATTTGCATGGAATTGGGTCTTTCAATACCATAAGTATAATAATTCAATAATTAATATAGAATTACAAAAAATTCAAAGATGTACTCTGTTACCTTTAAGTTGGTAATTTAAATTAATGTACTCTGTTACCTTTAAGTTGGCCAAATATATTTTATAATGGATGGCACATTTATTTTTATGTTTTAGGATGTTAGGCCCAAATGCATTTTATAATGGTAGCATATTTATTTTTATGTTGTAGGACTTGGGTATGTTCCTGATTTTGTGCAGATGGCTGTGACTCCCTACATAAAGGACATCCACCATAAAGGTATTATGAAAAATGTTTCTGATCCAGTCAAGATTTTCTGGACAGTGGCATATAAGATTTTAATGTGAGAATTTATATATATATATATGTAAACATACATGTTTAATATTTTTACTGAGTCGATAAATAATTATGAACATTCAAAAAGACTTTATTAACTATTTTGATGAAGCTCTGAAAAGAAGGAATTTCCATTAGGGGGAAGATTATTCGAAAACATAAAGCCTGGGGCTGGAGCAATAGTACAGTGGGTAAGGCCTTGCTCACAGCTGACCTGGTCCCATCTCTGAGGTATCTTGGAGGGGTAATCCCTGAGTGCAGAGTCAGGAGTAATCCCTGAACACAGTTGGGGATAGCCAAAAAAAAAAAAAACCCTAGCTAACCAACCAACCAAAAAACCATAAAGCCCTTGTGAATCTATGGGGGAGAGGGGGGTGAAGCTTGAGTTTGAATTCACTGGACAGTGCTCAGGGGTTATTCCTGACTTTGTGCTCAGGTGGTGCTTGGCGGAACATATGCAGTGCCTGGCATTAAAGCTGGGTGATGCAAAGCAAGAGTCTAACCTCCTGTTCTATCTCTCTGGCCCTGATTCCATGTTTGAGTTGTTTCCAAGAGAGCACGATTCGTGCTCACTTTTGGGTTTTTTGTTTTGTTTTGTTTTTGCTATTTCAGCCTGTGTGTGCTGCAGGCAAACGTTCTGAAGGCAGCTCCCACATGTGGTCTCCTAACGTTGCTAGGAATGATTCACGGAGCACAAAGCCAGGAGTCAGCCCTGAGCACAACTGAGTGTAGCTCAAAAACAACAACAACAACAACAACAACAAAATTATAAAGTAGTACATGTCTTCAGAACAGTGTTTTTGTCAATGTCACTTCTGGAAATATTTGAAGCATATTTGAGCCCCTTGGACCAATAGATACGTTTTGTGTGTTAAACTTGATTTATCCAAGATAAATACATGGCATGTCCTGTTTCCCATAGAGCAAGGCCAAGAAGCGGAGCCCTGGATGGGTGCTGCGCCTGGGTGAGGGGTCCCTCATCGCCACTGTGCATTTATGGGGAGGACTCACCCGTCTCCTCCAAGCTTGTCCCTGGGTCTACTATCATGGTTGATTTTCTATGGGGTTACAAAATGTGTTTTTTTTGGTTTTGGGTTTGTTTTTGTTTTCTTGCCTAGTAAACTTTAAGAAACAAACTGGCATAAAGAACTTGTTTCCCTGGGCAAGACTGAATGTTCCGAGGCTGCCAGAAAGCACACAGTGAATTTCAAATGCAATTTTATGGACCTGTGATGTTCTGCTAAAGAACAATGGAAGGGTTTTTGTTGTGACGTCAAGCAAATGATTCAGAAATGACCATGTGATATATGGCTTATAAACTGGTTTTTGTTTTGTTTTGTTTTGTGGGTCACACCCAGTGGTGCTCAGGGCTTACTCCAGGCTCTGTGCTTAGGGATCACTGCTGACAGGACTTGGGACCATATTGGGTGCTGGGGATCGAACCCAGTTTGTCTGTGTGCAAAGCAAGCACCTTACCTGCTGTACTTTCTCTCCAGCTCCTGGTTTACAAACTGTTATTATGGTTACCATAATAATTTTGGCTGATTTTTATTCCCCACCACCGGACTCCTTATATTGGAATTCTCTAGAACAGTGTCTCTTTATTATTTTCCCAATTGTGTGCCCCTCGAAGCCTTGTTTTCTCTGAGCTTCCCCCACCCAATCCCACTGATTGGATCCCTCTCCTCCTTCCTTGGTCCCCGTTGATGTGACTTTCCCCAGTGGCCCTTTTTAATTATCCTGGGGACCCACAGGAGTGCATAGGCACCCGGTTGAGAAACGCTTCTCTAGGCTCTTAAGATAACTAGAAAAGTGCTAGATTTTATATTCAATATGTTGGAATCCTCTAGAACCTCAAAATAATTAGGAAAGTCTTTACCATTTGTGGATTCTTCAGCCAGTTTGGGGACTATTTTCCCCATGTTAATCTGATCTTTTTTCCCTAAAATTATTTTTCACCTGAAACTTTTAGTTAAGGGCCGGAGGGCTAGTACTGAGGTCGGGCATTCCCCTTGCTTGTGCTGGGGCTTAGGTTTGATCCTCAGCACCCTGTAAGATCCTCTCCACTCCCAGCAATGCCAGGAATTCCTGATTTCAGAGCCAGGAGTAACCCCTGAGCATCACTGGGTGTGGCAAAACAAAACAAAACAAAACAAAACAAAACCCGTATAGGTAAATTTTTTCCCCATTTCTCTTCTTAAGCCCTTTCCTGATCAAATCCCCGAATCTTTGTGTACGATGGTCTCACTCATTGGGGGCCGGGAGTTCTTTCTTGTAAGTGATTGTTGAGGTTCTGGGTCTCATTCCCTGGGATGGAGAGAGATGAGGATGATGGAGTGAAGCTCTTCAGAAGTGAGACCTGGATTCTCAGTGCTCAGGGGCCCTGCGCACCCTTTGGCTCTCAGGGGGATGTGCTCAGGAGTCTGGGCCTCTGCATTGTTGTGGGGAGATGCCTCTAAAGTCACATCTCGGTCCCTTCTTTCTACACTGCCGTTCCTGTCACTTTGGGGACCAGCTATTTCCTTGCCAGACTCCTCCCTCCCCCCACTTACCAGTTTATCTCCTTTGGGCCTCAGTCCTCCTGCAGTTGGTCTGTCTTTCCTCCCTTCCTGCTGTTCAAGAGATAGTCCTCAACCTCCTGTGTCCACATTGACACAAGTCCTGGAGGCTTCTGGTGTTTCTCACCATCATGACGTGGTGGGAAGTCGCACCCCATCAGGCCTGCTGCTCCCTCGTGTTCATCTCCACGGGGCTATTGGACGGCACATGCGAGAGAGTGCAGGAAGGCCCAGCCAACAGGCACGTCGTTACCGGAGCTGTGATGGTCATTCTAAAGGGCGTGTTCAGGGGACCCAGGAGGCAGGGCTGGTGCTCTAGCGTGATCTCAAGCAGGCCAAGAGGCCCCTCTGGTAGAAGTGACTTATATTGAGGCCTGCAAGTGGAAGACCTGGTCAACAGAACTGCCCTCCCTAGCCCCGGAACACACATTCTGCATGCACTGAAGGGAGCGGAGGGTTGTTGGGAGAAAGATCTGGAAGACTGGTGAGAGCTGAGCCCCTGAGTAGCAGACAGGAGCCTGGGGCAAAGGACTCTGGGTGGGATTTTAAACCGACTTGACCACGAATCAGGAAGCACTGAAGGAAAGAAAAAGTGAGGAGATGACAAGACTGTGGGGGCCCTGCAGGACCGTGACTAGGGGTCAGCTGCAGAACCATCAGGCTGTCACTGGGCGCCAGGCCTGAGCCCAGACAACCTGAGCCTGTTGAGGAAAGAATATTTTGGTGAGGCTGGAGAGAGCACAGTGGGAAGGGCACTTGCCTTGCATGTGGCCGACCCAGGTTTGAAACCCGGTGTCCTTTATGGTCCCCGGAGCACCACCAGGAGTAATTCTTCAGTGTAAACCCAGATTTATGATGTTAAAAAATGTCTGACAAGGGGGCTGGAGCAATAGCACAGCGGGTAGGGCTGCACGCAGCTTGCATGCGGCTTGCACGTGGCTGACCCGGGTTCGATTCCCAGCATCTCACATGGTTCCCCCGAGCACCGCCAGGGGGAGTGCAGAGCCAGGAGTTAAGCCCTGTGCATCGCTGGGTGTGACCCAAAAAGCCCAAAAATAAGATGTCTAACAAGGAAACATCTCTAATTTGGTTAAGCTTATTCTTTGTGCTATTAAATGATATGTCATTGTTAATTGATCTTATAACAAGCACAAACTTAGGAATGGCTGGTTATTCAAGGAAAATTATAAATGCATATTTATGAAAATTTAGAAGTAGGTTGGTTTTAGAAGACGTTAGAAAACCAGACATTAAAATTTTTTGTGTCGGGAAGGATCAGCTGAGGTTGATAGAGGCTTAGTAAGTGATTTCTAACTTCCATGCAGAGAGGTATCTATAGGGGATTCAGAAGGACAGTTGCAAGTTTAAAACTAAATTTTTGTTTCCTCATCAAGACAGCTAAAAGAAAAAACAAAACCCAAGGAATGAATGCAATCTCTTCTTTTGCGTGACGTTTTCTAATATACATGAGGTATGCCACAGGGGGGCGCCAATGCACCATTCATTTGTGACTTGGTTAGGAACAGGTTTTTCTCTTTTCTGGTCCCTCCCCTCAACCCCTACCCACCTTCCCACCTTCTTTCTATGGCGAGTTATAACTTAAAAATATTTTTTAAGGTTTACTTTGGCGTTTAAAATATTAATTCACACTTAAAGCATCACAGGGGGCGATAGAGAGACAGCATAGGAGTTAAGGTGCATCCCTTGCGTCCCGGGACCCAGTTTGCACCATGTGGTCCTGACAGTAGCGCCTATTGTCAGGCGCAACCCTACCCTATTGGCTGAGATTCTGAGGGAGAACCCTCTTCTCTAAAGAGAACAATTATAACGAGATTTCTATTTAAAAATACGGATATAATTTTTAAATAAGCACAGGGACTGACATCTAATTTTTTTATTTAAGAAATACATATCAGGTACAGTGAGTGGGGCATTTGCCTTGCACTTGGTCAACCCGGGTTGATTCCCAGCATCCCATATGGTCCCCTGAGCACCACCAGGAGTAATTCCTGAATGCAGAGCCAGGTGTGACCTAAAAAGGAGGAAAAAAGAAGAAGGAGGAGAAGGAGGAGAAGGAGGAGGAAGAGGAGGAGGAGGAGGAGGAGGAGGAGGAGGAGGAGGAGGAGGAGGAGGAGAAGGAGGAGAAGGAGAAGGAGAAGGAGAAGAAGAAGAAAGAAGAAAGGAAAGAGAGAAAAAGAGAGAGAAAGATAAACAGAGAGAAAGAGAAAGAGAGAAAGAAAGAAAGAAAGAAAGAAAGAAAGAAAGAAAGAAAGAAAGAAAGAAAGAAAGAAAGAAAGAAAGAAAGAAAGAAAGAAAGAAAGAAAGAGAGAGAGAAAGAAAGAGAGAAAGAAAGAGAGAAAGAAAGAGAGAAAGAAAGAAAGAAAGAAAGAAAGAAAGAAAGAAAGAAAGAAAGAAAGAAAGAAAGAAAGAAAGAAAGAAAGAAAGAAAGAAAGAAAGAAAGATCATGTAAATGAATACATTGTGGACAGTGTGTGTGCCCAGGGTCAGATTTGTGGAACTCCCCGTGTGTAGAACTGGGCTGGCATTTGACTTCACACCTAGTAGAAATTCAGGTTTTAGGTTTTCTTCAATAGGAGAGAGCCTCACAGTGGCCACTCAACACCTTTATTGCAAACCACAACAGCTAATTAGAGAGAGAGAACAGAAGGGAATGCCCTGCCACAGTGGCAGGGTGGGGTGGGGGGGAGATGGGATCGGGGAGGGTGGGAGGGATGCTGGGTTTACGGGTGGTGGAGAATGGGCACTGGTGAAGGGATGGGTTCTCGAACTTTGTATGAGGGAAACATGAGCACAAAAGTGTATAAGTCTGTAACTGTACCCTCACACCCTCACGGTGATTCACTAATTAAAAATAAATAAATTTTTTTTAAAAGTTTTTTTCCATTACAATGACCAAGTATATGCCACAGCCTTAGTGGGCCTCTTAGCAATCCCTGTCTCTGATTTATGTCTTTGTCAATTCTGTGTGGAAGGTATTTCTAAAATTAATATAACAAAGAGGTTAAATTAAGGTTGTCTTCCAATGGGCACTATCCTTAAATATAATTAGGGTATTAAATCCTGTGCAATAAATATATAAGCAAAGGCCAAAAAAAAAAATAGGATAGCCTCACCAGCCTGCCTCTCCTCTCCCTCCCTCCTGAGCCTGTCAGAGGCGCAGAGAACTTTCAGAAGACACACTCAGCGGTTTGCAGCTGCATCTTCTCATCTGTAAAAATATTAAAGAAGGGCCCAGCCACTGGTGTAGGGGGTTATGACCACCCCCGGTCGAGCGTGTCCCAGCATTGCTCAGGGGCGCTCTGCGGGGTAGGTGGCACCAGGCATGGATTTTGGACCTCCTGCATGCCAGGCATGGTCTCTCTCTCTCATGGGGCTGTTCTGGTCCTCCAGAACATTCTGAAAGCACAGTGCAGCCTTGCTCTGTTAAATTACATTTGCATCATTCATTATGTCCTCTTTAGGAAATGGCCTTTGTGATGGGGTCTGGGCCACACCCAGCAGTGCTTGGGGGCTGCACCCAGCTCCAGGCTCAGCTCAGGGGTCACTCCCTGCAGTACTCAGGGATTAAACCAAGGTCACTTGCATGTAAGGGGAACACCTTAATACCTACAATATTTCTCTGGCTCCTAAAATGCCATTTTAAATTCCTAGTATCATAATGGGCTGGAGCGATAGCACAGCAGTAGGGCGTTGGCTTTTCACGCAGCCAACCCATGTTCGATTCCTCCGCCCCTCTCAGAGCCCGGCAAGCTACCGAGAGTATTGTGCCCGCACGAGAGATAGGACAGGGATTAGGTGCCTTCTCTGGGACTCTGATGACACATTCATTATGTCACTGAAAGTTTTATTGGGGCCAGAGCAGGTAGGCCTGCATTTGCAGCAGGTAGCGTGCATTTGCCCTGCATGCTCCCCTGAGCACTGCCAAGAGTAATTCTTGAGCGTAAGGGCACAAAGCCAGTGCTACCATCAGGTGTGGTCCCCAAACAAAAACCAAACATTCAAAAAAGTTTTCTGGCAACTTTCTAATACCATTGTCTTAAAAAAATATTTTTTCTTTCCAAGTAGCTTTTGGGTCATTTCCATTGCTCTAGTTGAGCAAATCATTTTTCTATGGTATTAAATTTGGCATTATCAGAATCTATATTTTTTTCTTTTAATATCAGACTGTAGGTTTCTTTAAATGTTCAAATTTGGATCTTTTATGATTTGGTTTAGGTGGTCTTGTTTTATGGTAACTCATGGAGTGTAGTTATAGTAATGGTGTTTTTAGAATATGTGATTAATATGATTCTTAGTTGGTAGATTTTCTTTCAGTGTGGCTCATACTTTCTGCTGTTTTAAATTGTGCCTGGTAATTTTGGGTTGAACATTAGACATTGTGAGCACGGTAGGTTGGTTCCTGAATTTCTCCGTTTTCCTATAGATTGTTTGGCAAAGCTTTTTTTCGAATTGTCATAATCTATTTTGCAATGTATAAATTTGTATGAATTTGGAGTTAAGTTATTCCTTCTCACTGAGAGGAAAATTCTTTCATTTTACTTTTTCTTTATTTAAATTTAGGCACCGCAGTTTACAAAACTGATAACGGAGTTCCAGGTGCTCTTAGTTCTACCTCTGTCCTACCACCAATTACGGCATCTCTACATCATAAGTGAGGCTCCATCCCTCTCCCATTCTTCCTCCTTAGGAAATGATATATATATATATCACGAAATCACAAAAATCCCATTAATCACCGATTTCTTGGGCGGGCTCAGTAACATCTCATTTCATCCTTTCCCTGAGATCTTAGAAGTCTATCTTGACTCGGCCCTCTTGTTGCACTGGGGGCTTTTCAGGGTCAGGGGCTCTTCAGGGTCAGGGGAATGGGATCCAGCTTGCTACTGGATTTAGCATATGAATACACCATGGGAAGCTTGCAAGGCTGTCCCATGTGGGCAGGAAACTCATAAGCTTGCCAGTTGCTCCCAGAGGGAGAAGTAGGCTACAAGATAGCGCTTCTGGGAGCTTGCTTTTAAGTCTCTCTCTGGATATTGGCCGTTGATGGGATTACACACACCTGGGTTCCTCTGCCGGTAACTTCATGCATGAGGCCTGTCCGAACGTGTGGAGAGGGGCCTCGAGCATGGCTGTAGCTAGGTTCCGGTGGTCTTCGGCCATGGGGAGCTCTGCTCAGGGTGGGGAGGTGTAAAAAACTAAAGCACACGGAGGGGCGTGTGCATTCACGGCCTTTCTGGGCAGCTCTGTCTCACCGCCCGCGTTAGGTGCTCTGGAACTGCTGTGTATGGGCTGGATCGGGATGGCCGTTGGCCAAGGACAGGCAAAGGAAGAACGAGGACCAAGCTGGTTGCTGATTAGTTACTGTTTATTCAATCTTCCATCTTTCTTCTCTCCCGCACTCCCAGCTCCGGCCTCTCTCTGAATCTACTGCTGCCTTCTGGATCCCCTGTCTCTCTGTCTCTCCCCTTCTTGTCTCTTCCACCTTGCCCTCTAGGCTACAACCAGCCAGGTAGCAAAATCAACATAAGAAAGCCCTTCCTGAGGGCAGAGCATTCCAAAGCCCTTCCTGACTCCTAAGGTGTTTTTCTCCTTTCCTTAGTCCAAACACTCATTAACATCTTAATACTAGTTATTTTTGTATGGACATAGCAAGAGATACATTGAGGCCTGCAAAAGGCAACTCTCATGTAGAGTCAAATGACTCCCAGGTTACAAAAGCATGGCATTTGCTAAGTCTTCCTGTGTCCATACAAAAAGGATGTGGCTCTGAATAAACTATGCAAAGGACTCAAGGAGAAGAGAAAAACAATATTTACAAGTCAACAGAACACTAAGAAAGAAGTTACAAATAAACAAAGAGGAATGGGAGCACTGTAACGGGAGTAACCCAATAAACCTAAGCTACCTGAGGCTATGTAATCCTACAGGGAGGGAAGCTGGAGCCCATCCCCTCCGAGGGGCCCTGGGGAAGACAGCCAGGCATGTGGGCAAGAGACTCTCTGCATCACTCTTCTGAGAGCTTGCTTTTAAGTCTCTAGATGTATATGTTGGCCATTGATGGGATTACACACACCTGGGTTCCTCTGCCGGTACCTTCATGCATGAGGCCTGTCCGAACGTGTGGAGAGGGGCCTCGAACATGGCTGTAGCTAGGTTCTGGTGGTCTTCGGCTTCGAAGACCACTGGAAGACCATCAGATATATATAGATATATAGATAAATCATATATATGATTTCCTATATATACCACATATATGATATATATCAATTATTAAAGTTTGGATCATAGTCTTATATAGTCATAGTCTCACACTAGTGTTGACTCTTACAGTTTTGATGCACATAGTTATCGCCATGTCACTCGGTGTCCAAGGCAGTGACCAGTCCCCTTGAGTTGTTGCCAGTCCGCCTTCTCCTTTCCCCTTCTGCTCCCCTTCTTCCTTGGTATTCTCATTTCTATCGTTCAGGGCCCAGCGTTTGCCATCATTTTGGTAGCTTCTAACCTTTCCATCCTTTGTCTTGTTATTCCAGATACCTCAGATAAGCAATTGTAGAAAAATTTCTACTTGAAGTTTTCTGTTAGTTTTATGATGGAGCCACACTTGGCAGTGCTCAAGGCTTATTGCTGGCTCTGCTCTCAGAGATCACTCCAGGGGGCTCTGGGTACCATCTGGGCAGTTGGGGATTGACCCAGGTCAACAGCGTGCAAGGTGAAAATTTGCGCTGGTGGTTGCTTCAAAATGTTAGGATCTCTCTCCAGCATATTTTTAACGTAGAATTGTAATCAATTCCAATTGCAGTACAATTCTTTCTAGGTAAGACTGTAGAAATAATTAGCAGTTTGGCCATGTGATTGTTGGTACATATCCGTTGGTAGTTGAAGTGAAGTCGGAGAGATCGTCCAGGTTCTCTGTTAATTCATGTTTAACAATTCATCAGAAAAAGAAAAAATATATATCTGATTTCAAGCAAAGTTAGCAACTTGTTCCAAGATTGGTCTGTTGAATGTAAATGTATTCTTTTATAAATGCAAAAGTATTTCCATGTAAAATGGAGTTCTTTCATTTATACGCATTTATTGGTGCTGAGGATCAAACTAGTTTCTCACATAAAAACCACAGGCTTTGCCACTGAGCTATATTCCTGGCCCTTATTTACATGTATTATTTTTGCTTAAAATTTCTTCTGCTGGGTTATATGCTTCTTAAAAGCGAAACTGTTTGGTTAACTTTTGCACCCATGTAAATAAAAGTGGGATGTTTCGTTACATTAAGAAATTAAATACTATGATGCATGCAACAATTGGCAGTATATTGTAAGTGCAGACATGCTGGAGAAACATGTGCTTTTAAGTTTGAGATGCAGGGGCCGGGAGCAATCATACAGCAGGGTAGGATGTTTGCTTTGCACATGGCTAACCCGGGTTTGATCCCTCGCATCACACATAGTTCCACCACGCTGAGCCAAGATTGAACCCTGAGCGGGGAGCCAGGAATGAGCCCCAAACACCTTTGGGTTTGGCCCCCAAACAAATAACAATTTTAAGATGCAAATTTCAGGCTTTAAATTACATTTGGAAACTGATGATATACATTTGAAAGGAGAAATTGAGATACAGAGGCATGCATTTTTAATTCATTCAAAATTTGGACTTCTTTAAAAACTCTTATAGGTACCAGTACCTTATAAAAAGAAACTTTTATTTTTTTTTTATTTTATTTTATTTTTTTTTTTGCTTTTTGGGTCACACCCGGCGATGCACAGGGGTTGCTCCTGGCTCTGCACTCAGGAATTACTCCTGGCGTTGCTCAGGGGACCATATGGGATGCTGGGAATCGAACCGGGGGGGTCGGCCGCGTGCAAGGCAAACGCCCTACCCGCTGTGCTATTGCTCCAGCCCCTAAAAAGAAACTTTTAAATCTAGGAATCTAAAGTTATGTCCTAAACTTTTACATATGCTTATTATTACTTTTCTTTAAAAATATTCTTCTGAACATTTTTATTATGATCTTTCCACCCCAAAGAAAATTTTCATTTTTTTCAGCTATAAAACAATACTGACTAATGTCTGTTTGATTTAGATAGTTTTTCTATTGATTGGCTTATTTTGCTTCAAACAAAACATCTATTTTTATGTGAGTGTCTTTCTTAATATGCCATAAGCAACTACGAATGATGAATCTCCAATAATATTCATAGCAATTGAAAATTTAAAACCATTGCTATTCAAATAAATGGTAATATGCTCTTCATTTATTATTACTGATGTTTTGTTTTCCTATGCCTCAATATCACTGTTTTAAAATGCATCACTTAAGCAAACTATTCAATATGACATTAAGTATAATTTCTCTGTCTTTAAAAAGGTCTTGGACAACTGAAATAATTCAATCAACTATAATTTCTCCCCTGAGAACACCGTGAGGAAGATGTCTAAGCATCTTCTTTCCAATCCTGAATGCTGGCATCATGCATCACTCATGACTCTTTAAAATTTATAATATTGGGGCTGGAGCGATAGCACAGTGGGTAGGGCGTTTGCCTTGCACACAGCTGACCCGGGTTCGATTCCCAGCATTCCATATGGTCTCCTGAGCACCGCCAGGAGTAATTCCTGAGTGCAAAGCCAGGAGTAACCTCTGTGCATCATCATGTGTGACCCAAAAAGAAAAAATAAATAAAGTAATATTTATAATATTTATTTATGATGCTTAAATAGGTAGTGCTCCTAATGTAGTACAAAATAGTTTCAATTGGTATGCTTATTCTTTTTCCATTGCTGTCTTTAAAAGTAATAATAAACTTCCAGTGAACTTTTATCCTGCAAATGACCTGATATGACATATTTGAACTTACAATGAACTTTCACATGAACTTCCAGTTATTCTGGAGAAATATAACAGATGGAAAACAAACAGATTTTCCAAATAATTTTAGATGCAGTTCTTTGACATATTTAACCAGAGACAAGGTCCACTATCTCTTTGCAGTGTTTACTTTGTTTATTTTATAATATCACAGGCTGCTTCGTTACAGTATATGTCGGAATTCAGAGGGTCGGTTTCTGTTTGGCCACATTTTGCAGCCCTTGCAAATGCACTTAAAGATGAACTAATTGGGCCATAAAATATAACCAATTCTAAATGAACTTTATTGAACCTGTTAAAATAATAGGGTTTCAAATAATTTAGAATCTGAGAGCATTTAACTAGCTGTTTCAGAATTTTAGAATGTGAATCATAGCCTTTGTGTCTTTCAGATAAAATTGTTTGCACCTAGGTATTCCCTTTAAAATGTAAGTGGTGGTGCTGGAGAGATAGGACAGTGGGTAAACGGCTTGCCTTGCATGCAGCCGACCCAGGTTTGATTTCTAGAAGCCTCTCTGGTTCCCTGTTTCCACCAGGAGTGATCCCTGAGTAAAGAGCTAGGAATAAGCCCTGAACACAGCTGAGTGTGGGCCCAAAAAGCAACCAAGCAAATTAAGGCATACCTTAATTGATAGCTAAAATTGATAGCTAAAAGTGAAATAAAGCTAGAAATTATGGTCATCTTTATTTTGAGGATTTAGTTTGTTTTTTATGTGTATATTTTTTGCCATGCATTTACTAGATTGTATTGTTAATTTAGATTTAAAAGCTATTAATTTTTCCAATGATATGAACATTATTTTTTTTCTTTTCCTGAAAATTTCCTTTTGTTTATGAAAGGTTGGATATATCGGTTACAATTACCATAGTGTAGGCATGTATCACTTGCATCACTTGTCATCCCATTGAACTTTCGTTTGCTTGAGCGGGCGCCAGTAACGTCTCCATTCATCCCTGCCGCATGCTAGTGTAGCCCAGTGGTGTCTGTTTGCTGCAGGAACACGAAGAGCCTCAAACTGTTTATTCAGGGTCTTGGTGTAGGTGGGCGGCCATGCGGTCTCTTGACATCCCATGGAATCCAGTTGGTAACAACTCTAGTTCATCAGTCATCTCTGAATCTCATTACGTGTCTGGCCCATTTGATTGTTGACACCTTGGCAAAAGAGACAGCATCCCTATTCTTGATTGTCGATGAAGGTCAGAACTCCGGTTTCCTTCTCTCACCTAAGTGGAACGTGATACTCCAAGCATAGCTCTTTCAATTCCCCTTTGGGTGACCTGAATAGCGTTCTCATCCTGTTTTTGTAGGGCCCAGGTCTCTGAGGCATATGTTAGTGCAGGAAGAACGGTGAAGTCGAAAAGATGTGCCCGGAGCCGGAGATTCTTCCTCCTCTTAAACACTTCTTTGACACTCTTGAAAGTGTTCTGCGCTGCTCTCTTCCTCCTGCGCAGTTCAGGTGCCAGGTCATTTGTCATGTTGAGTTCTCGACCAAGGTACACATAACTGTTGCATTTGGAGATGTTCATTCTGATGTTCAAATGGAACATCAGGAACCAGTTCATTTCTCATGAACATTGTCTTTGTGAAATTCAGTTGCAGTCCGACCTTTCCACACTCACAGTCGAAGTCAGCCAGCATTCGTGCAGCTTGGCTAATGTTTCGTGTTATTAGAATGATATGATCAGTGAAGCAGAGGTGGTATAGTTGCCGACTATCTCTCTTCATTCCCATTCCTTCTGGTCATCGCATGATGTTCTCGAGGGTGGCATTAAAGAGTTTCGGTGAAATGGTATCGCCCTGCTGAACCCCTTTCTTTACGACGATGATCACTTCTTTGTAGAATGGTGAGATCCTGGTGGTGAATCCGTAATACAGCTCACAGAGAATCTTGATGTACCGAGTGTGAATGCCCTGTTTGGCTAGGTCCTCGATAACTGCTTCAGTCTCGACAGAATCAAAGGCCTTCTTTAAATCAATGAACATTAGACAGAGCGGCATCTTGAACTCTCTCGAAACCTCAATGAGCTTTGTCACTGCATGGATATGGTTGATCGTGCTGAATCCTTTTCGGAACCCAGCTTGCTCGCATGGTTGTCCTTCGTTAAATGTTCTGCTAATCCTATTCAGGATGACTCGAGTGAACAACTTGTAGACGATGGACAACAGGCAGATCGGGTGATAGTTGCCGATGTCGTGGACGTCTCCCTTCTTGTACAACATGACGGTCCTGCTGGTTTTCCATTGGGATGGAACTTTGCATTCAGACCGGTAGCGTGTAAAGAGCTAAGACAGTGTATTGATGAGTACTGGCGGCAGATTCTTCAGGTGTTCGGGTCTCACCTTGTCTGGACCGGGTGCTGTATGCTTCTTGACTAACGAAATGGGGTGTTGGATTTAGAAGTATATATTTTTATATATAATATATATAATTACAATATATTATATTATATCACAATCACGAAATCCCATTAATCATCGATTTCTTGAGCAGGCTCAGTAACCTCTCCTTTCATCCTTTCCCTGAGATCTTAGAAGTCTCTCTTGACTTGGCCCTTCCAATGATGTTGCACTGGGGCCTCTTTCAGGGTCAGGGGAATGGGATCCAGCTTGTTACTGGATTTTGCATATGAATACACCATGGAAAGCTTGCAAGGCTGTCCCATGTAGGCAGGAAACTCTTAGAAGCTTGCCAGTTTCTCCCAGAGGTAGTAGTAGGTTATAAGATATCTTCTGGGAGCTCGCTTTTAAGTCTCTGGATGTTGGCCATTGGTGGGATTACACACACCTGGGTTCCTCTGCCGGTAACTTTATGCATGAGTCCTGTCTGAGCGTGTGGAGAGGGGCCTCGAGCATGGCTGTAGCTAGGTTCCGGTGGTCTTTGGCCGCCAGGAGCTCTGCTCAGGGTAGGAGGGAAGCTGGAGGCCATCCCATTCGAGGGGCCCCGGGGAAGACAGCCAGGCATGCAGGCAAGAGACTATATAATAATAATATAAAAATATATAATAATATATTAATATAATAAATATATATTTATCGTATATTGCATTAATTATTATCTAATACTATATTATATATAATATATTGCCATATACTATATGATACAAATTATATTATATTATAATATATAGATAGCACTGTCATCATTGTTCTTTCCCCTCCCCATTGTTTATCAATTTGCTCACATGGGTGCCAGTAACGTCTCTATTGTGAGACTTGTTGTTACTGTTTTTGGCATATTAAATATGCCATGGGTAGCTTCCCAGGCTCTGTCGTGTGGGCGGGATATTCTCAGTAGGTTGCCGGGCTTTCTGAGAGGGATGGAGGAATCAAACTTGGGTCGGCCGTGTGCAAGGCAAACACCCTACCCGCTGTGCTATAGCTCCAGTCCAATATGTATAATATATATAAACTCTAATGGTTTATTCTGATCTTGCCTGTGATGTCATTTTAATGACTAACAAGTTAAAGTAAATTCTGTGCAGATTTTACTTTAACAAGTTAAAGAAATAGTGCCGATTTTCTCTCCAACATTCAGCAATTAAAGGTGTACCAGCACAGTTTCAAGATATATTACTATATATTATGTATAATATAGAATATAAGTATATTATATATTATAATATATGCTAATATATCTTATTATTGCATATATTCAAGAGTATACATGTAGGTATGTATATTTTTCTTATTTTGTTTTGCATTTTTTGGGGGCTACACCCAGCTGTGCTTAGGGCTTACTGCTGGCTCTGTGCTCAGGGATCACTCCTGGTGGGTTCAGGGGACTATATGCGACACTGGGGATTGAACCCAGGTGGGCTGTGTGTAAGGCAAACACCCTACCTGCAGTCCTATCGTTCTGGCCCAGTTATGTATGTATTTTTCTTCTTGCTTCATATTAATTCTCTTAACTCTCATTTTATTTTCAGACCATAATTTACTCATTCTGAGTTGTGTTTATGTTGTTTGTAAATTCAGTATGAGATTAGACTTAATGGACCTAGACATGCAAGATGGTGCTCAACTGTGTTAATGAGATCAGAACATGAAGCATGTTAAGCCATCATTAGCTCAGCCTTTTCTGACACTCACTTGGAAATACAAGTGAGGAAAATAAAGATCTTTCCCTTTCTCAAGTAAATGCTCAGAAACTCTAATGGCTTATTCTGATCTTGCCTGTGAAGTCATTTTAATGACTAACAAGTTAATGCAAATTCTGTGCGGATTTTACTTTAACAAGTTAAAGTAAATAGTGTAGATTTTTCTCTCCAACATTCAGCAATTGAAGGTGTAGCAGTACAGTTTCTAGGAGCAGAGGCATTCTCTTTGACAAGGGCGTTTCTCTGGTGTTATTTTGTGATGCGCTTTTGTTTTGAGGCCACACTTCCTAGGCTGTTCTGACTGTATATTGGGAGTTTGTTTCCTAAGGTCTGTGAGGGTCATGTGGTCTTGGGATGAAACCAGGGTCAGAGTGTGTAAGACAAAGGTCTTAACATCTATACTCTCTCTCTCTCTCTGACCCCAGGACTGTTATTTCTGTTTGTAATCTTGTCATTAGGTCAGTGCTTGTTACCAGGATGGTTTCAGGGTCACTGTTGTCTGCCCACTAGGAGGGCCCAGAGCTACAAACATGGGAAGGAGGACAGCTAAAAATATCTTGAAACAAAAGCAACAGTTTTCCCACTTAACCAAATCCACATATTAGGGAGCAAAGTATTCATCATTATGTTCACTAAACCTTTACCCCTTCAACACACTCTAGGCTAAGCGAAAGATACTACTACAAAGGAGCTTGGCATCAAATACTTCAGAGTTCAGTTTTCACAGACAGTGCTAGAAGCAGAATTCAGGAAGTCGTGTGGAGGTTCCATTTTGCTACAAGTCTTACACATGTTCCTCTCAACTGTGAATTTTTCCCCAAAAGTAAAGGTAACAGACCTTAGATAGTTCTAATTATACCTCCAACTCTTTGGTGTCTGAAGTCCACTTAGTTTGTCTGAGAAACTTTTCTTTTCCATAAAGCACCATTTTCTTTTCCTGTAACAAATTTAATTAATAGTTTTTCCTCCCCTCCACTTTTGTTTTTTTAAATTTCTTTAATGAATCACCATGTGATATATAGTTACAAAACTTTCTTGATTGACTTTCAGGCATACAATGATCAAACATCCATCCCTCCACCGGTGTACATTTTCTACCAACAATGTCCCCAGTATCTCTCCCTGCCCACTGACCCAACCCTCCCCCTGCCTCTATGGCAGACACTTTCCCTCTTACTCTCTACTTTGGGATATTATGGTTTGCAATACAGATACTGAGAGGCCATAATGTTTATCTATTTTTATCTATTTTCAGCACACATTTCCAATCCCAAAAGATCCCTCCAGCCATCATTGACTTAGTGATTCCTTCTCTATCCCAACTACCTTCTCCCCAAGCTCATGAGGCAGGCTTCCAACCATGAAGAAATCTTCCTGGTTCTTGTCTCTATTGTCCTTGAGTGTCATATTGTGTTATTTTATATTCCAGAAATGAGTGCAGTCCTTCTAAGTCTGTCCCTCTCTCTCTCTGACTCATTTCACTTAGCAAAATACTCTCCATGTCCATCCACTTACAAGTGATTTTATGACTTCATCTTTCCTAACAACTGCATAGTATTCCATTGTGTAGATGTACCATACTTTCTTCAACCAGTCGTCTGTCCACTTTTTTCGTGCTGTTTCTACGATGATCAGGTCACACACTCTGGAGGTGCTTGCTGAGTCTGCGCACTTGAGTTCTGGTGCCTGCACACACTTGGTCACAATGCACTGGAGATCGTGCACTTACTTTGTGGTGCCAATCTTCCAAGCCAGCTTCTTCTAACAAAAGGCAAGTTCTGTACGAAAGTAATTTGTCATCAAAATATTTTCATAAATTTATGATACATCAATATTCCCTTAGGTTGATCACTGGATAGAGGTCACATATTTTGAATATCAATAATAATTACAGTTATTTGCTCAAGTACTATTAAAGCCCTATGGAAACCTAGAGCACGTAAGGGCTATTACTGAAATGTGTATTCACATACTAAATGGATGATGATGAGACAATCTTATCTATATTGCTTTCAAATCTTCATGTTCAAATTCGAATTTTAGAATCTGAAGAGACATATGAGGTACATGCTGAAGCAATTTTAAATGGTGTGTGTATATTAGAAGATTTCTCATTCCATTGCAAATTAATGAGTTAGAATAGTCTCAATTACTTATGGCATATTTAGTATAAAGGCCTACCTGGATATGGTTTAGTGGGCTATCTGTTTTGAGTTAATTTAATTTTATGGTGTTTTATTTATTTATTTATTTATTTAGGCTTTTTTGGGTCACACTTGGCGCTGCACAGGGGTTACTCCTGGCTCTGCACTCAGGAATCACTCCTGGCAGCGCTCAGAGGATCATATGGGATGCTGGGAATCAAACCTGGGTTGGCCTCATGCAAGGCAAATGCCCTCCCTGCTGTGCTATCGTTCCAGCACCATGGTGTTTTATTTTCAATCTCTGATTTTTATTGCAAACTTGTCAATTAGAATTTCCCATGTGTTTTTCCTTTCTTGATACACCTTTAACGTTTGAGTAATATGTAGGCTCTTGGTTTCACATGGCACAGCAACAGCATGTGTTAATAGGATTAATACTGATTGAGATGTCAATATTTTTCAGGTCTCATTCTTTTTTTTAATTTATTTTATTGAATCACCATGTAGAAAGTTACAAAGTTCTCAGGCTTATGTTTCAGTTATACAGTATTCAAACACCCATCCCTTCACCAGTGCTCATATTCCACCACCAAAAACCCCAGTATACCTCCCACTCCCTGCCCTCCCACGCCCACCTGCGTAACTGATAAATTTCACTTCATTTTCTCTTTACCTTGATTACATTCCATATTTCAACACAAAACTCACTATTGTTGTTGGAGTTTCCCCTCCCCCACAAAAAAGACAGCCCTACTGCCAAGGAAGCATTTGATAATTAGTTTTCCATTGCTGAGAATGAAGAGACATGAAGTCCAGCTGTTCCAAGTACATAACTTTTTTTTTCCTTCTTCCTGCACCACCAAGTTCATGCCTGCTTAATAGTCCTCATAATGTGGCTGATGCCATGCCACCCTACAAGGGGGAAAAAAAAATGAGAAAGAAGAATATTTTCCGTCCTCGGCTGGCGTGGGGCTATGGCTTAGTTCACAGTCTAGAGACATGGCTGCAAGCAGTTTCTGGAACCAAAAGTAGTCTAGTTGGCCTCCGGATTCTGGTCGATCAGCAGCAAAGCAGCAGCACGAAAGTGTGTCCACCTGGGTGGAATCTCGGCGTAGCGTGCGCTGGTATCGGCCCCGGCCCGAGACTGCCCAAGCGTCCCACTGTTCCAAGTACATAATTTTTTTTCCCCTTCCTGCACCACCAAGTTTGTGCCTGCTTAATAGACCTCATAATATGGCGGATGCCACGCCATGTTTCTCCCTGAAAAGGGAAAAGAACCGAGAAAGAAGGATATTTCCTCTCCTCGGCCAGTGTGGGGCTATGGCTTAGTTCAGTCTAGAGAAATGGCTGCTACTTTGATTACCTTCAATATTTCAACAAAACACTCACTATTATTGTTTGGAGTTTCCTCCCAAAAGTCAGACCTGCTAAAAAGGAACCATTTCACAGTGCTGACAATTAAGAGATATTAGGTTTGGGATTTCTGTATAAAGCCCAGGGAAAATTCTGCCAGAGATTGCATCCCTGCAAGCTTTTACTTCCCTTTTGTGGTGCTCATAAGATGGAAAAGCCTGGAGAGAGAAACCCTTCCCTGCTGGCGCCGCATGGGGCAGTGGCTCAGTTCACAGTTTGGAGGCATTTCTGGGAGCTGCTCATGTCCAAAGTAGTTCAGTTGGCCTCAGGGATCGTGCTCGTGCAGCAGCGGCAGCAGAAAGGCCGTACATGTGTGGCCGTTGTACTTAAATATCGGCAGAGGGCGGGGTCAGGTCCCATTCTTGATGCCTTCCCTTTCTTGTCATTTGTACCTCTCTACAGTTAGTGTTCATGTTTTATGAAAGAGACACAGAGAGGTTGTTTGTGAGGGATAGAACCAGGACTTGAACACAGCTCCCACCTCCTGCCCCCAACATGATCCAGTTCTGACATCTGCACTTGTAACCCTCAAGATAGAAGAGTGCTGCTGTAGCATAGAAGAAAATTATGTGTGTATATATATATAATATATATACACACACACATACATATATATTTTTTAACTTGGTAAGGCTTGGATAGCATCAAAAGAGAATCCATTGCATTTTGAAATAAAACTACTGTTATTTATAGTCTTAACTATTTTCCAGATATGGACTTTTCTTCTTAGGAATTTTCTCCTCTGCGATGGTTAGTGCAGGATTTTATTTTGATCACACTTTTTTTGAGGAGCCATTTTTGTTTTCATAATTTCTGCAGTCTGTTACTAGTTTCATTTTATAATGGCCCTCAAATACCAACATCTCTGGTGTTTTATTTTGTAGGCTAGCGTGCGGTAATGTCAGGATATAAACTTAGGCACTTTCTAGAAACACATGAGATCTTTTAGATGCTTGATAAAACACTCAGAAGAAAGACCCGGGACCTAGCTGTTGATGTGCGGCTGTTTCACTTTGCAGAGACATAGTCGTGCTTTTAGCTGGCTCGAGGCTTAATTGCTGCATTGAAATCACTGAATCAGAATTACTGAACGTAGATGTTAAAATGAAAGGTTATTGTGAAACTAACTTTTAATCTGTTGTTTGGGATGTGCTTTTGTTTTGAGAATGCTTGAAAATGAAACCTCTAATTTTTGTGATGCATCTATGAATCTAATTTCATCCCATCATTAAATTGTCAAATTGATTCATTACATTGGTTTTGGACAGAGATTGACAGTGTAATTGCGGAAGTAGAAGTTTAATTACTGATCTTATTAAAAACCATTATATTTGTACTTGAAAAGGTTTTTCTATGACACCACATTGGTACCTCATAATAGCTCTGTGAAGTAGGTAAGTTGATACAATCAGCATTTAACTAAGAAGGAAAGCTAAGTTAAGAAGAAATGAACTGACTTCACTAAATACAAGCTTTAAATAATAGATCCTGGAGATCTTACACTTCCAGCACTTTCTTCTGTCCTTCCAGTTGGCAACATAGTTCAAAGAAGGTGATTTCTGAATATTAAAATTTAAGATCTCTAATCTACATATATACGGAATAAAGTATCACTTTTAGAACTCCATCTGATGAAGCTCCCTGAAAGCTACAAAATTTATATATATTGCAAAGACTGCTTGTTATTTGGTAGGTTGCCTTCATATTGATCAGCAACACTTTTTGCTGTGTAGAAACTTTCAAGTTTGATGTGGTCCCAACTACTGATTTTAATTGTCTTAACTTCATTCATTGATTTATTTTAATTTTAAAAATTTATCTATTATTGTGGACTGGAATGATAGCACAGCAGGTAGGGTGTTTGCCTTGCATGCAGCCGACCTGGGTTCAATTCCTTCATCCCTCTTGGAGAGCCCAGCAAGCTACCGAGAGTATCTCGCCTGCACGACAGAGCCTGGCAAGCTACCCGTGGCGTATTCAATATGCCAGAAACAGTAACAACAAGTCTCACAATGGAGACATTACTGGTGCCTACTCGGGCAAATCAATGAACAACGGGATGACAGTGCTACAGTGCAGTGCTTTTTATTATTTATTTATTATTCCCCATAGAGCTCAGGAAACCACATGGTGATGGGATTGAAGCTGGTGCTCCTGCTTGCAAAGCACACTCTGCAGCCCTTTAAACCACTCCCCTGGCCCTACATTGGTTTAATTTTAAACAGAAATCTGACATAGCCAACAGTCAATTTTCTAGACCTCTAACCTTACCAGCAAAAAAAGAGAGAAGTAAAGATAGACTAAATCATTTCCTGGAAACGCTAATATTCCTAGAACGTTTGCCTTCTCTTCTTGAGAGCCAAAGAAGAGTGACTGCTTCTTCTCATTCGCTGTACCTCTCTGGGTCTGTTACTCGTTCAGTGAAATGAAACTGGCTCAATGCATTGACAAAAATGAAGCCTGGGGAGGCCTGGTCCATTGTGAGGAGGGCCATCTCCTTGTTTGGAAAAGCAAGAGGGAGCACTGCAGGAAAGTGTCCTGAGAATCGGGGAGGCATATCACAGGACACCATGAGATCTGTTCGGTGTCAAGCAGGGAGAATTCTGGGAAAGGGAGGCTGACATCAGAGAACTGGAGCATAGAGGAAGGGGTTGGGGGCACAGGCAGAACAAATCTGAAATGAATGTTCCAAATCTCTGGAACAGTCACCAAAATCCCACTAGTGGGCATATACATCAACACACAAATCCAGTATCAAGGTCAGGATGCTCTAAATTTTTGATGAACTTTAAAAACAGCTAAAAAGAGGTAGGAAATTGTCAAATATGCAAAGGTATTAAAACACTCAAATACACAAAGGGTGGTGATGTGGCAAGATCCATGTGGCTGAACACAAAATGCCAAATTTAGAAGGACTAAATAATAAATTATTATAGTTGATGATGAAGAGTCAGGAGTAAGCCTGAGCACTGCTGGGTGTGGCACGATAAAAAAAGCAATTATAAATAAATCTGAGCACCAGCATACAGCATTGGGACTAAAGTTGTAGACTTGAAAGTTATTTCAAGAGGGGCTGGAGCGATAGCACAGCGGGTAGGACGTTTGCCTTGCACGCGGCCGACCGGGTTTGATTCCCAGCATCCCATATGGTCTCCTGAGCACTGCCAGGGGTAATTCCTGAGTGCAGAGCTAGGAGTATTCCCTGTGCATCGCCGGTTGTGACCCCCCAAAAAAAGTTATTTCAAGAATTTAACTTAAATAGTTTTCCCATAACAATAATCACAAAATAGCAGTCATGTGAAGTGCAGGTGTTAACTAACCTTGTTGTGGGTATTTTGCAATGTGCCCATGATCGAATCACCACAGTATGGCCCTCAAATGGGACTAATGTCAATGTCAGTTGCATCTCAGTACAGCTGGGAAGATGAAGTTAAAGCAAGAACATCCTCTGGAAAGAGCAGAGGCACAGTTCCCTCCAAACCGGTGGAGCCGCACCTCCAGGGTCCTGAATTTGCATGAAGCATTTTCTTAGCCGCTCCTCTATCTATGCTTTCAGAATCAGGCATCTTTGTAAATTTTAAGACCACGTTAAAAATGAGAGTTCATTAAGAAATACATTTCTAATAAAAAAGGGTAAACTTCAAATCAAAGCCAATTAATGGTCAGTAATAAATCATCTGAGATGCACTGGAAAAAGACTTTATTTCCTTGGAGATTTGACAGTGACATTAATAAAGTAGCATAAAACTTGTGATACCTTACTGAAATGAATCATCAATGATCAACTGATTGAGGGGTCCCATAAATCATTTAAAATTGCCTTGGACAAGGAAATGAGAAGGTCCTGAAATATTATGGTTTATGCAGGAAAGAAATTTCTATTACAAATTTAATCTTAAATGATTAAGTTGTGGTGCTCAATTTTTAAAAATACAATAAATAATAAGGATGCATGTCAATTTGCTGTGCTGAAGATATGAGTAAACATCTGAGTGTCATATAGGAAGTTTTCTATGTATTTATGCATACATATATTTATACGGACATATTTATTCCATGAATATTTTTGTTTTGGGGCGTTGCACTTAGGGATCACTCCTGGAGTGGGTCAGGAGACCATATGGGGTACCACGGATAGCACCCAAGTGGGTCAGCACATTACCCACTGTACTATCCCTTCATCCCCATATAGAAAGTTACATTAAAAAAATTATTTGCTTTTGAAGACATGACCAGGGAATATTACCTAGAGAAATAGGAAAGGATATTGGACAAGAATGCTGAACAGTTAAGTAACAACAATATTATGATTTCTTTTTATATTTGGTGATATTCATGGCATCTGTAGGCTTTATAAAAAGTATTATTTGTTGTAATTCTTTTCTCCATCACTCTCACAGTTGATTTTGCAAATTTTGTGTAATTTCACTTAATAAAATTCATCCAGTATGTATTAACTTTGGTCTCAGTATCTGAAACGATCCAGTTTTACCTAATACCAATTTTCCTGCTTACTTTCCGGGGTCTGGGTGTTTAGGCCATGTCTATTAGCACTCAGGGCTTTCTTCTTGCTCTGTGCTCACGGATCAATCCTGGCAGTGATGCTGGGGATAGAACTAAGGTTGGCTGCATGCAAGGTAAATGCCTTAGCACCTGTGTTATCTCTCCAGTCTGCTACTTAATTTTATTTTTTGTTATTAACACTTTCAAAAATAGGCACTGTGATTTATAATACTGCTAATGGTGAGGGTTCATGTATAAAATGTCCCAGAGCACACACGCTCCCCAGAGTATTTGCTTTCTTCCACCATTGTCTCAATTCCGCCCCCCGACACACACAACCTCCTTTTACCTCCCTCCCCTCCTTTTGCCTTACCTCCCACCAAGATAAGCTCAGTTCTGTAGATAAGTTTTCAGGTGTATAGAATACCTTTGCTGATTGTTCTTTCCGTATTCTGTCTGTGTTCCACAGAGACAGATCATTCTGTACTTGTCCTTTTCCTCCTGACATCACTCAGCATGATGCCCTCCAGATCCACTTACTGCTGCATAATTTTTTTATGTTGAAAAGCTGTAAAACTTTTCTTTAACCCCCAGTTTCTTTTTTTTTTCTCTGAGAAGGACAGTAAATGATGCCTATTGCAGTTACCTTACAGGGGAAGGAAGAAGGACAAGGAGAAGGTGGTAGGGAGAGTGGACACAAATCATTTTACTTCCTATTGATTTGGGGGTGTCACTTGGAACATGAATTTGCATGGGCCGATTCTCCCTTTAGGCCTGAGAAAGATCAGATCCCTAGGCTGGTTCTTTTTCGCAGCTTTGCAGGCAGGCAATAGTAATTCAGGTGACACTGAATTAGAGAAGTGTATATAGTTCAGGGTACTCTATTTCAAATCTTTTTTTTTAAAACTCTTCTAATGGAACATTCACAGCATTTAGTCACACTTCTAGAGCACAGCATAAGACATTTTGACAAAAATTCTCATCAGTGCATAATAGTTACTGGTTTTCTACCTTTGGTATCTGAACATCTATTGTCTGAAACTCCCCACTCCTTCAAAATCGATTTCCACGTTAGCAGGCAGCATTTCATTTCCAGGTACCAAATTGTAAATAAGTCAGGGGTCCTGGATCCAAATGAAATTATACCTAGTTTAAACATAAAGAGAATGAGTGAAGCTTACTTAGGTAATTCCCAGAATCTTGGAGAAATATAGAACAGTTATAAATATTCCTATTTAACAAAATAAAACAAAACCCAAAAGTCAATCAGACAACAGAGAGTGATTCAGCGAACTGCACACAGCAGGTAAGATACTATATGCCACAGTTCACCTTAGATAGAACCCCAGAAAGAGCTCCAGAGCTTCACTACCAGGCTCCCAGGATTTTTAAAGTTCCTCTGGGCCTGACTCCTTCCCTCTCAATGCTCAGTGCTCAGTCAACTTCTGCCAAGATGTCTCTGCTTACTCCAAACTTCAGCCACATACCTAAACCCTACTCAAAAGAAAACTGGGAATTGCTGGTGCCCGTGTGAGTGCGGCTAAGGCAGCCTGCAGAATCTGCCAGTTTCCTGCCTCCTGACAAATTTATTGTGAGGCTCTGGGCAAGGTACTTAATGGCACTAATCCATTTTTCCTAATACCGAACAGGAGAATTTTAAACTCCCAAGAATTCCAAGAGTCCTTATCATAATACAAATCCGTGTGTGCTCTACTTCCAGTTCTGGCTTCCAGACCGGGAATCCTTACATGAACTAGTAGAAATCAGTCGATGAGATTGGATGGCTTTCCTGGCCAGCTTGTTGACTACTCTGGATTCTCACCTCCCTTCTTTATGTGTGGATGGGAACACAGCTTCTAGGCCCCAAGGCTTAGATCCAGGTGACTCTGAGATGACAAGAGGGGATACCGCCTCTTCTCAAGAGCCAGTCCTTAAGGTCCAAAGGGAAGATTTCTCTTCAACAAGTTTATACCCACTCACATGACTGACCAAGGAGGTGAAGTCTTTATCCAAAGGGGTTGGGGGGTGTCATATAGGCATGGTCACCAGAGAATGGTTTAGAGGAGGTCAGGTACCCCAGTCTGTTACTAATGTGAATTTTGAGGTTTAAGTTGTCATAGTTTGGAGCATTTTCCTCTGTTGGGGGACTTTGTGGTGGTGTATCATGCTATTATGTGGGACTTAATGGGAGATACATTGAAATGCCTACATTCAGGGACCCTAAATTTTATAGAGTTGAAAGCAGAGGAGTATGAATCCTAATTGTAAACACAATTTAATTCTTTGGAGGAAATATCTGAAGTCCTCTAGCAGATGAGAAGAGAACTGGAAGGGATATATTGTTTTAATCTTTTTTTTTTTTTGCCAGGCATTGTGCCCCAATTCATATTTCCATGCCAAATCAGATTTGACTTAAAAACTCACTGGCCCAATGTAAAATTGATGTTTTCTTGATTTATCCCCCCTGATGTTGGCATATAGACAGCTTTCCTTTTGGAAAGTTAACATTACTATATTGAAAAAAATTAACGAACTGTGACATCATGGTCCTGTGAGCTTTACTTTATAAACTTATATGACAAAAATTGTACATTATTTTCAAGTTATAATCAAGGAATGGAGAGTTAAATCAAATATTTATCAGTGCTGCAAGATGCGTTTGCTTTTTTACTGACAGTGTGTTGGCAATAAGACGTTTGAAAATGAGTGAGAAATTTACTCTAACTAACATGTCTATCACTTCCCATCATAGTATTTTAATTTCTTAGTCTATAATCTGAAGCACATGATTATTAAGAAGAAAAAACAAATGAAAGTAATTCCTGGCAATAATCCGGTCATTCAATGATGTCACATTGCTATTTCTGAACTTACTATAAAACTGTTATGTAAGGGTCTTATTTTTTAATGTGTTAAAATCTTATTGGCCTTTACTTCTTTGATAATATGCTTATCTGCCACTTCAGAGTCCATGAATGCATTTTGAAGTTAGTGGGTCTATTAATTACTTCTTGGAACTTCCATTGCAATAGGAACTCATCAATTTATTTACTTCAGAGACTATAGATAATCATTTCTTGCTTTGAAAAGTAAGATATGTTCATTCCAATAAGTGGAGTGCAACCATCCTTAATGAACACCAGAGTCATCTTAATGACATTCCCTCCATCTTATTGCTTCTGTCTCTTCATTTTGAGGTGAGCAACTCTTGAAAAATATATTGCAATATTTTCTCTTCCAGGGCTTCAATGCACAGGCTTTGTTGAATGTCAATACCATAAGGAGGATTGTTGTCTTGGTGCAAATACAATGAAATTGCTGGCATTATAATATAATAGATAAATCTGTTTGGAGAAGCAACTTATGATAAAATGCTTCCACTTAGAGCAAAAGAGAACAAAACCAGTGATGGTTGGGTGTGGGTTATTAAGGAGCTATCCAGCTGGAGCACTGGAGCCTAAGGGTACCAGGGCAATGATAGCTTTTAACTGGGAATAGAAAGGTCATTAGGAGTGATACTTAGCCTTGTATAAAGAATTCTAATCTGGAAATAGCATACAGAAAAGCTCAGAGGTGAAAGAGAGGTCTTTAGTAAATAAGTTCTTTCAATTATTATAGAGGTAAGGTTCAAAAGGTAGAGCAATATATATATATATGTATATACACATATATATATGTATACACACATATATGAGGGCTGGAGCGATAGCACAGTGGTAGGGCATTCGCCTTTCACACGGCCGACCCGTGTTCAATTCCTCCATCCCTCTCCAAGCGCCCAGCAAGCTACCAAGAGTATCGTACCCCCATGGCAGAGCCTGGCAAGCTACCTGTGGTGTATTGGATATGCCAAAAACAGTAACAAATAAGTCTCTCCATGAGAGATGTTACTGGTGCCCACTCGAACAAATCAATGAGCAACGGGATGACAGTGACAGTGACATACATATAAATATATATATATATGACATATATATATATATGAATGATAGGGGCAGGAGCAAGAGTACAGTAGGTAGAGTTCTTTGTCTTCTTTGCTGCTGACCTGGGCTCGATCCCCAGCATCCAATATGGTCTCCGAGCACCTGCCAGGAGTGAGCCCTGAGCACAGCCAAATGTGGCCCCTATATGCCCTCTCCACACCCTAAACAAAAACAATAACTAATGACAGAAGAGCCTACCTAAGATCAGCTTAGCAAGACAGAGAAATGGCCAAGCCTTTCACTTATGGATTGAATGGATTTGAGAATTAGGGAAGGGTAGATGCTTCTAGAATCTATCTTAGACAACTTGGTGGATAGTTATGGCTCTGGAGACAGGGCACTGTAAATGAGGACACAGGAAACAGTGGTTGTGGGGGATCTTGGTGGGCATTGCTAAATTTATCCAGTGTAGAGCTAAGAAGTTAGTTTGGAAACAGCGAGTGAATGGCATTTAGATCAGCCAAATGGTCATGGCGAGCCCAGAACAGGTGCAGATACTGTAAGTTTGGGAGCATGCAGTGAAGGGCTTCCTTGATGAAGTTTGATGTTTTTTTTTAATATGGAATGAAGTCATCTGTTAAGAGAGTTATAAAACACTTTAGTGATGAAAGTAAGCAGTACCCTCTTTGAGGATTTAATGAAAAACACTTGAGCAACATGGAGTTTTGCAACCTGATGAATCATACCAAGGCATTTTTAACCATTGTGCAGAATTATACAAAGTATGTGATATGGGGTTCCTGATTGAGTGTAAGAAATTTGAATTATTTACTACTGGTGTTCTAAAAACATCACATTTTCAGGTAAAAAGATCCTCTAAAAGAACAAAACTTGAAAGTAGATATAGTCAGCTCACTGCTATCTCAGAAGTCAAGGCTTCTTCACAGAATTACCCCTCAAAGATTTTTTTAAATGAAATAATATGCATGATGAATCTCTGAAGAGTTTAGAATGATGTGCTAGTTTGGTATGACAGTATTTGTATTTTAATACCTGCAGAACACATTAGTGGCTGCTTTTGATGTATTTCAACTTTAGGTCCTTTTCCCAATTCCCATCTGCTTAGGCTAGAGCAAAAACCAGATAAATTTTATGCCTTGGTTCTTTTCTGTTTCTAATCACCCGTGTCTACATTCTGTTGACCACTAATATGCTTTCAGAGGAGTAAAATGATTGATTTTTTTTAGAAGACCAACATGGTACTTCTTATTTTGTGTGTGAAGGCAGGCAGGTTTAGGCTACACTCAGTGGTGCTCAGGGCTTATTCCTGGGATCACTCCTGACAGACTTGGGGTGATCATATGGTGTTGGGGATCGAACCCTGGTTGGCTGTGTGCAAGGCAAACACTTTATCCACTGTACTATCTCTTTGGCCCCTACAACATGGTACTGATCGATTGCTGTTACTACTTCCTTTATAACGTGGAGTGCTAATGGAAAGGAAATGCCCAGTTTCTCTTAAAGTTTCAGAAGAGCACTCCAAGGCCTCCCTCCAACACTGACTCCTTCCTTATCCTGTTCCAACTTCACTCTGGATCTCTGTCCTCCTGCCATGGGGAGAGCCTTCTCATGCACTGTTTTGAAACTACACACGCATCTCATCTTGAAGGTGGTCAGAGGGTCATCTGATTGTGGCTTCCCACTGCTATTCAGCAGAGGACAAATTCCTTCTGTGGCCAGAGTTTTACTTGGGGGTTGCCATCTGTTGCTCTGACCTCACCTCTTAACTCTCAACGCCCATTCCTGCCTTCTCTCTGCTGCAAGAATGTGCCCAGCCCTCTTGTTTCTGCTCCTTTGACATCTTCCTGAGTCTGTTCTTGGCTTGCGTGGGTCTTGCCCTGAAGCCTGCCTTCAGTACCATGACAGAATAGCATCTTTCACTAGTTATGCTCTGGCTTGTGAACTTGCTTCTTCCTATAATAAAACGGTTAGATAAAACTGACAACTCCTTGAAATTGTGTTCTCTTTCTCCTATCTTTGCTGTCTGTCTTCCTTCTCAAATGTCAGCTTTCAGGATAAGTTGTCATTACCTGTTCTTCAGCATCGAATTTGTTCCTGGCACTTAGTAGATGCTTGATGTATTTCTGTTCAGCGAATGGATGGGACAATTGTGTGCAAATGACAGTGAAAGTGTAAACTGGAAGAATGATTCAGAAGTACTTACCCACATGGACGCCTTCAAACACTTTTCAAATGGTCTCATATAGTCTAAATACCATTTGAATGCATAAGTCAAAGCCCTTACTTGTAATGAAATAATGCCATACAGTTCATTATCCTGCTGCTGGTGAGTAGCAGTTTTAAAAAGATGAGAATCAAAAGCTTCTTTCCCCCAAAAGTCAGAAATAGCTATTGGTACCAGAAAATGGCTATTGGTACCCAAAATATCATTTTGTGAGCTAAACAATAAACCAAAAAGAAACTAGAAATAAATCCTTATGTTTTAAAGGCCAATCATTTAGTAAAAATTAACATCATCTTATAGTGTAGTCTCTAGAACAAGTAATGGAAAAATGGCTTCCTACCAATTTTTGGATGTAAAGAAAGAATTGTAGCATTGTCGTCTAGTTGTTCATCGATTTGCTCGAGTGGGCACCAGTAACATCTCCATTATGAGACTTGTTGTTACTGTTTTTTGGCATATCGAATACACGACAGCTAGCTTGCCAGGTCTGCCATGCGGGCGGGATACTCTCGGTAGCTTACCAAACTCTCCGAGAGGGGCGGAGGAATCAAACCCAGGTTGACCACGTGCAAGGCAAATGCCCTACCCGCTGTGCTATCGCTCCCAGTCCAAAGAAAAAAATACCATCATGTAAACATTGGATATCAATTTTAGTCATAAATGCTTCTCAGTAATCATTGTTAAAATTGTGTAGGCCATACTGGATTGTGTTTGTTCCGGGTTTTTGATACCTCTTTAATTATTAGCTTGCCATTTTTATATTTTTTGACTTCCATATATTTTGCTGGTGAGCTGGAATAAAATGCTATGTGACCTAAATAGTGGGACTAAGCAAAAAGGGCTTTCTGTGAGATGTTTAAGCAGAGTTTACTGACTATAAAGGAATTCACTGGTAGGAAAAGGATAGGAGAAAATTCACTGCTGACCTTTTTTTCACATTAAAATGACCAGAGTTTGACCCCAAAGTGACAGCTGGTTAAAACAGTTTGAGATTTCAAAGTGCTTGAGTGCATGTAAATATTATGACTGACCTCATAAGTGTGTTGGAAAATCATTGAGAAAGGTCCCTCTTTTAATAATTTGTTACATTGTCGGCTTTGGGTTGGAAGGAACTATCACCACCAGAGGTTTTATCTTCCGGCTTTGGAGGAGAGTAATTAAAAACATGTAGTTGAACTCAGCAGAACCAAGAGTGAAGGGCACTGTGGCTAGAATGACTAGGGTTCAGATTCCTGTCGTTTCATAATAGGACGGAAACTCTGCAAATTTGCCTTATGTAACAGACGTCAGGAGTAATGGAAAATACATCTCCAGGAATTACGTTTGCCCCTTCTTTTATTGCATCAGAATATATGGGAGCAAGAAATCTGAGCTGGTGAAGGCACAGTTCAGTCAGATCATTCCTGCAGTTTGTTCTCGGAGTGGTCTAGAGTCACATTTGCTACCAATCTCTACTCCTAAAAGTGATCTCAACTTCATTCTGGAATCTCATTCAAGTCTCTGTCACAGATAGTAGATAATAGTAGTTTGTCTCCCGTATTCAGCCTTTCCTGGGCAAGAAAAACAGGGAATGACTGGATAGAAAGAATAGGAAGTAAGGCATAAATCAAGGTCGGAGTGATGGCGCTGGTAATTTGACAGGGTAGATTAAAGTTATCAGCAATTCAGAGTTCAGGCATTTCCCATGAGGATTCTACACTTTTATTTACTTAATTTTTTTGTTTAGGAAAGCCATTAGCTACAGTTAGGGCAGAATTCATTCAGGAAAGTGCCGCGTGGGGTTCTGAATAGGGCTGGCCATCTGGGGGTGAGGACAGATTGGGGGTCCCCACCAGACAAGCTTGTGAAAGAAGAGGGGGTTGCATGTTTGGCACAGGTTGAGGTGAATAATATTCTTCTCTGTTTTATTTTTCACTTAAAAAAAATCCATTCTAGGTGCACATGCTGCCGGAGCCCATGTGCCGCTTGCGCCCTCGTGGTCAAGCACATGTGGCACCTGAGCACGTGTGTCCCCTGCGCCTCCTCCCCTCTTGAGATGTGTTCTTTCCTACCTAATGCTGAGGTGTGTGTAGGGGCTCTCTCCACCCTTGGAGAAGCCCATGCTCTCCCTTGAGTGTGTTTCTTTCTTGCTTTCCCTCCCTCCTCACCTTTGAAAATCTCCAAATAAAATCTGTTCTACTTTAAAAAAAATTTTTTTAATTTATTTTAAACACCAAGGTTTACAAGGAGTACATAAGGAGGCACCACATTCAAACCACGCACCTGGCAGTGCTCAAAGTGTGGCCCAAAACCTTCAAAAAAGAAAAAATATGTATCCATATATATGCACATACATAGGTATGTATGTGTGTGTGTATTAGAGTGAGAATGGAATGATAAGAAAATAAGGTTCCAATTAAAGTGATATATTTAGGACCGACTAATTTATTCTTGGACTGAGATAAATTGTCATGAGGTGATAAGGTTGATAATAAAAGTTAATAGATTACTAGAGCTCCATTGCTCCATAAATTAATTAGAGGCAAACAGCAATACGGATCTGAGAGTTTGATGCTAATCTTCACTGACTAGAAGTTCAAAGTTAGGTAAGTGGTTAATGAAAGTGAGTAAACAGCAAATAGAAGGTAGACCCCACGTGAAACCTCCGTTCTTATGCAGGAAAACATCTCATTATTGAGCAGCTGTTTTCTCATAGCATTAATCACTGGTTTTAAAAATGAATTCCGTGAGAAAAATGCAGCAATACATAGAACCAATGAGCATGTGAAATCTTAACGCAAAACAAAGACATGAAAATGAAAGTACATCTTTTCTGTGCAATCCAGAAAAATAGTTGTTTTTGAAACTACGTTAGAAAATAACAGTGTTAGGAGCCAGAGTGATAGGATGGCGGTTACGGCGTTTGCCTTGCAATGCGGCTAATCCGGGTTGGGTCCCTGGCACTCCGCATGGCCCGGGAGCCTAGGCGGGAGTGATCTCTGATACTGGCGTGATGAGGTTGAGTTCTGAGGTCGGGAAAACTACACACATGGAATTTGATCATGGCTGATTGTAAAGTTGGGGTGCTATGAATAACTTTGTAAATTACAGTACCTCAGTGAGAAAGAAAAGAAAAGAAGAGAAAAGAAGAGAAAAGAAAAGAAAAGAAAAGAAGAGAAAAGGAAAGAAAAGGAAGAAAAGGAAAGGAAGAAAATAAAAGGAAAGGAAAGGAAAAGAAAAGAAAGGAAAAGAAAAGAAAAGAAAAGAAAGGAAAAAAGAAAAGAAAGGAAAAGAAAAGAAAAGAAAAGAAAAAAGAAAAGAAAGGAAAAGAAAGGAAAGGAAAAGAAAAGAGAAGAAAAGAAAAGAAAAGAAAAGAAAAAAGAAAAGAAAACAAAAGAAAGAAAAGAAAAGAAAAGAAAAGAACAGTGTTAAAAATAGATCTCTGTGGGGAATTTTTTCTTTTTTTTTTTTCTTTTTGGTTCACACCCGGTGATGCTCAGGGGTTATTCCTGGCTTGGCTTTGCACTCAGGAACTACTGGAGGTGCTGAGGGACTACATGGTGTTCTGGGAAGAGAACCCAGGTTGGGCCATGTGCAAGGCAAACACCCTACTCACTGTGCTGCCGCTCCAGCCCCATCTGTGAGGAACTCTTATGTTAACAATCAGAATACTGTTTTTTGAAAACCTGACTTGTAAATATTCATATTATGTTGTTAATTTAATACTACAAAGTTAAGGAAAACTAAGGCATAGAAATTGTTTCTGTTACAGACCTTGTATTTGTCAAAAAGGGACACTAAACTGTTAGCTACAATAATCTCTAATGTGATTATATGTTTTTCATCATTACTTTTTTCCACTGTACTGTAGAAAATCCTTATATTTAGAAGATTCTTTATAGAGGAATGAAAGATATTGAAAAATAATAGAAATGTAGCTGTGTTTTATATTTAACAAGCACTGTTTAAAAAGGGATGATCCTTGTCTCAGATGATGCTTTCTTTCCATTCTTAGGCCCTCCTATGTTTCTGGAAATAATGAAATCAAGATTTCTTAATGAGCTCATAATATTATAAACATAAATTTTAGTCTGTCAAGAATAAGGAAATATATGCATCTTATTTATATGCTTTCTGTTGTCTGTAATCCTTATTTCTTTTACTTCTTCCTTTCTATAACTAGTGACTTTTAGGGAAAGCTTCTATCCAAATTAGGTTCCCTGGTTCGTTTTTGCATTAAAAAAGGTGAGTTTACATAGCTTTGTCTGGATTTTAGCGTCTTCTCTGTATGTCCTTTTACTTTATCAGGTGGGGGCAGTGGAGAAAGGGAGATTCATATAATGCATTCTGTTCTGTTAGCCATTATAACGGCTTTATCACAAAGACAAGAAGTGTTAGTTAGGATGTGGGTAAAGAGAATCATTGTGCTCTGCCAGTGGGGATGGAAATTGGTTCCATCCTTGTGGAAAATTTCCAGTGTGGAAGTTCTTCCAAAATTTAAAATTAGAACTTCCATATCACCCAGAAATTCAATGTCTGTATGTTTATCTGCAGAAAATGAAAGCTCTGAAGATTTATGCATATCCGTTTTCATTGCAGCATTATTTACAATAGCCAACAGATGGAAACACCAAAGTATTCATCGATGGATGACCGGATGAAGAAAATGTGGTGCACAATATAGTTCAAAAAGAGGAAAGAGATCTTGTCATTTGCAACAAAATGACTGGAACTTGAAAGCATTTTGTTGAGTGAAAAAAAAGTCAGTCAGAGAAAGGTACAATAGGATCTCACTTCTATGAAATTAACACACACACACACATACACACACACACACACACGTGACTCACAGATACAGGGAACATATTGGTAACTGCCAAAAATTGGGGCAATAGGGTGGATGGAAAGGGCAGAGGGAGTCAAAAGGTACAGGTACAAACTGGACTAGAGTGAAAATGCAGCATGTAGGGCACTTGCCTTGCATGTGACCAACCTGGGTTTGATTCCCACCATCTCACATGGGCCCTTGAACTGGCCAGGAGTAATTCCTGAGTACAGAGTCAAGAGTAAGCCCTGAGCACAGCTGGGTGTGACCCAAAACCAGAAAAACAAAAACAAAAACAAAAACAAAACCTCCAATAGTAAAATAGATGTTAGGAGGTATAATGTCCAGTCTGGTGACTATCATTACTAATAGTGTTGCATATTTCAGAGTTGCTAAGAGTGTCTCTTAAATCCTCTCCTTGCAAGAAAGAAATTGTGTAACTCTATAGGAACTAAGTCTCACAATGGAGCCTTTACTGGTGCCTGCTCAAGCAAATCAATGAGCAATGGAATGACAGTGACTCAGTGATACAGTGATATAATAACTATATATCTGGTGGTGGGGTCTCTCCCAAGCAGTACTCAGAGGATTTGAGCACCACTCCCACTGATACTCATCTAAGTGGGTCGAGGGCTCAATGTGCAGGCCCAGTGAAGTGCCACTGGGCTAAGAGGTGCTGAGGTCTATCAGGCTTATCCCACTGGTGCTCAGGCTCTTCAGGTTTACACCGGTGGTGTGTGTTTGTGTGTGTTGGGGTGAGGGGTTGAGGGGGGTAGAGTGAGGTGGTGTTGGGGATCATGCCCAAGACCTTGATCTTTCTGATGCCACAGGAAGCTAATTAGAACAGTGAGCATAGTTACACATTTATCCAAATATTGAATCGAACTATACCCGATTCTAATCTAATTGTATATAACAATTGTATCAAGTTTAAAACATCTAAAAGGAAAAAGAGATTTGAGTTCTAGTTCTGAGATCTAAGATCCTGAATGGCTCATGATCCATAATCTGAACTTTTAGAATATTATGAGTAATACAGAATCTAGTGAAACACACATAAATATTGAATACTAGTATAGTCTTCGTCTAATGTGAAAAATACCTAAATATTGCAGTTATAAAAGAATAATGCAAATGAAAGTTTATGTAATGTGTTCATTCAGAGTAATTGAACAATATGATTTTTACTCATGGGATAGTCTCTTGTTTTGTTTTCACCTTTTACATATTTGTCTAACACCAACTTATCCAGATAACTTTTTAAAAATATACTTTATATGTAGAAACAGACTATTATCTCATGCCAACTGTTTTCTTTCTTATATTCCTGTCCTTGCCTTATTTTTAATGTATTGTTTTTATTTGGTTCTGTAATTTGAGTTATTAAATCATGCCGATATTTTTGCATTCTCGTTTTGGTTAAACTCTAAAGCTGCTAAAAGGTATATATTATTAAAGATGAAAAAAATTGTTTTCTTTCCACTCCACCTCAAGTCTAACGGTTCTAACAAAGGAAGAGGCCAAAAGTTTCAGGTTGTATTTTGTTTTTTGAGTAAGGACATAGAATTCCCATCAGAAAAACGCAACCAGAAAAAGGGATTTTCTGCAGTAAAGTCTGTGTGGACTGTTAATATAGTTGTACAGATGGAATATTTAAATTGCAAGAATAATTCAATCCAGGCGATAAAAATGGCTTCTCCTTATCTCTTTCTGCTTCTCAGTTGTGACAGTGACCGGACTTTATTCCACAAAACTATTTGTCCAAGTATTCCTCCCCTTACTGATTCCTGCTTATGATTCTGTTCATTGTTTTTGCCTCCATTTTCTGAAGTGTTTGTGGCACATTTTATTAGAAAATTGATCTTTTGTTACACTGGAGTGGACAGGGGCTATATTGGAGTGATTTGGCAAACTCTTATATTGTTAAAAGGAACTTGTGGGTTTTTTCTTTTTCCTTTAGCACCTGGTCTGACAGCAGCCGTTGGAGGTCATCCAACAGTGTAAGTTCACTGGCGCTATGCCAGTCAGTCTTTCCTTTATCGTTCTCCTTGGCATGGTTTCCTGGATCAGGGTGAGAGCAGGGCAGTTCTAGGGATCAGATACTCCCTTGTCCTCCACTTCAGGCTCCTCATGAGCTCTCCTGAAGTTCTTAGAATTCTACCAGGGGTCGGAACAGAGAGCTGCTTTATCTGAGAATCCCTGAGCTGATCCTGGATGAATCAGACCCAGGGTGAACTGAGTCCTGGGGTTAAAGTTCTCCTGAGATAAATGACTTTTCTAAGGGAATAGCATAAGGTTGAGCTCATTTACTTTTCCAACCACTCCTGTTCAAAGTAGAGGGGGAGGGAATTCTATTTATGGACCGGGGTGGGGGTGGCTTCTTTGGCTTCACATAACTTTCAGAATGGTATCTGGGTTATTGCTTCCTCTCCCACAATTCCTATTTTAGTTTTTTCTGTTCGTGGAAAGTAAGCAAATCCTTCCTTCCTTCCTTCCTTCCTTCCTTCCTTCCTTCCTTCCTTCCTTCCTTCCTTCCTTCCTTCCTTCCTTCCTTCCTTCCTTCCTTCCTTCCTTCCTTCCTTCCTTCCTGCCTTCCTTCTTTCCTGCCTTCCTCTTTCTTTCTTTCTTTCTTTCTTTCTTTCTTTCTTTCTTTCTTTCTTTCTTTCTTTCTTTCTTTCTTTCTTTCTTTCTTTCTTTCTTTCTTTCTTTCTTTCTTTCTTTCTTTCTTGTGTGTTCTTTCATCTCTCCTTTTTTCCTTTCTTCATCCCTCCCTCCCTTCCTCCCTCCCTTCCTCCCTCCCTTCCCTCCTTCCTTCCTTCCTTCCTTCCTTCCTTCCTTCCTTCCTTCCTTCCTTCCTTCCTTCCTTCCTTCCTTCCTTCCTTCCTTCCTCCCTTCCTTCCTTCCTCCCTTCCCTCCTTCCTTCCTTCCTTCCTTCCTTCCTTCCTTCCTTCCTTCCTTCCTTCCTTCCTTCCTTCCTTCCTTCCTTCCTTCCTTCCTTCCTTCCTTCCCTCACTCCCTCCCTCTCTCTCTCTCTTTCTTTCTTTCTTTCTTTCTTTCTTTCTTTCTTTCTTTCTTTCTTTCTTTCTTTCTTTCTTTCTTTCTTTCTTTCTTTCTTCATTTACTTTTATTTATCACTGTGAGATACAGTTATAGACTTACAAACTTTCGTGCTTTCGTTTCAGTCATACAGTGATTGAGTACCCATCTCTCCACCAGTGCACATTCTCCACCACCAATGATTCCAGTATCCCTCCCACTCCCCCACACACACACCTCTGTGTCAAGAACATTCCCTTTTGCTCTTGCTCTCTCTCTCTCCCTTTGGGTATTGTGGTTTAGTAAGCAAATTCTTGTCCATTCGTGGGATATTTTGAACTTCTGTCTGTTCTGTTCTGAGAGGAGATAAAGTCTGGCTAGATTTTTTGCATTCCAGAACATATTTTGTATATATTTGTTTACTTTAATTGAGGCATCCTTGGCTTACAAGACTGGCATTATTGGTGGAGACTTCATCAGGAATATGTAGATCCACTTTCTGTCTGAATTCAGATCAAGCTGGAAAAAAATTTCTCAAGAGTGTGTCTTTAGTTTCTTCCTCTTCCTCTCTGTGGAGATTGTTTGCGGGGTTTCACTCTCCGCCACACTTCCAGATTGCCTTTGTCAAGTATTGTCATCTTCTTACTTGGTGCCTTAGCATGATTTGACACCATGGCTCACTCCTCCTTTCTTAATATCCAAGCGAGGCCCTACTTTTCCATACATGGCTCTGATACTCTGTTATCCTCCCCGCCCTTATCCCCCCCCCACCCTGGCTGGATCTTGCTCTTTCTCACTGACTTCTAAACATTGCCAGCCCTCAAAACATGCCCTTGGACCTCTCTACTCACTACATTACCCCCGATATCTCCTCCTATCTGTAACTGTTAAATACCACTTATACACTGATAGCCCTCTAGTTTATTTCTCCAGCCTCTAGGCCTCCTTTGACCCTTATTACTCATAAGCCAGCGGTCTACTTCCCAGCACCATTCAGACGGTCGGCAGACACCGCTGGCATAAAATGTCCCAAACAGAAACCTACCTGCATCCTACCAGCTGCCTATCCTCTCAGTGAATCAACTAACTGAATCAAAAGTCTCTGCATCCCCTGCCTGTCCTTTAACTGTGTGTCCATATAGCCCACCAGTAGTAGTTTTGTGCTTGTCTTTGAAATATGTCGGAGAGGGGCCAGGTAGATGGCCCGGAGGGCTGCACTGTGTGCTTTGCATGTGGGGACCCTGGATTCTGTCACTGGCAGTAGCCCCTGTGCACCACTGGATGCCAGAAACACTGACCACTTCTCACCTCTTATTGTTGCCTCCTTAGGCAGCCATCATCTCTGACCTAAATTATTCAACACTCCCCTAATACGCTTGGAGAACCTACTGCTACTTCACATTCTCATTTCTTCTTAAAAGAGTGATTTAAAGAAAAAAAATCTTCAAGTAGATGCTGTTTCTTCTCTGGTTCGAATCTGTGATCTCACCTAGACTACAGACCCAAGTCCTTAAAGCAGTCTTGCAGACTCTGCCCTGCTCTCCTGCCCCTCCTGCCCTTTTCCCAGGCACTCACCGGGCCCCAGCTCCCTGGCTTCCTCTCCAGGTCGCCTCAAGTCTTTGCCCTTTCTCCTCCCTCAGAGTCCTGAGCCTCTGGTTCCCGCTCTCACTTCCGCCCTTAGCTCCAAGGTCGCTCCCTGTTCTCAAAGAGAAGCTCCAGTCTCCCCTATGGGATCGTGCCTACCATCTCTTCCCACTCCCAGGCCCCTTCCTGGCCATATTGCCTGAGCACACTTAGTCTCATGTGACTTATTAATTCATTTATTTATTTATAATATGGCCCAAAAGAACAAATGAAAAATTTAGCTCATTGTTTCATTATATTAAGAGGCTAGATGGAGAGAAAAAGACGAAGAACTTCTTTGTTTAAGTGTTAAATGTGTCTGGGTAGTATGGATGTCTAAGTTGTGGGATTTCATTCTTTCTTTTTTTTTTTGCTTTTTGGGTCACCCCCGGCGATGCTCAGGGTTCCTCCTGGCTCTGCACTCAGGAATTACTCCTGGCGGTGCTTGGGGGACCAAATGGGATGCTGGGAATCGAACCCCAGTTGGCTGCGTGCAAGGCAAACGCCCTACCTGCTGTGCTATCACTCCAGCCCCGCATTTCATTCATTTATCATACAGTAGTGAGAAGTTACTATTAGTATTTACTGTATGGAACTGAATATGTCATAGCTATGTTGTGTGTAGTTATAGCATAGTTATAGCATGTGAGTTTCATGCATGTACTGTTGAATGAACATAGTGAAAAAACAAAGCTGTACATGCAGTGATTTCATTTATTTAAAGTTTGAAAGGTCACCAATCTAGTGTTTGGGGTGAAATTTTAGGTGGAAAAAAATAAAGTTAAATAGAGGATTTTCATAAAAACTAGGAGACTGACTACCTTTATGGGGGACAGTAATGATCAGAATTGTCTTAGGTTCAAACATGATCTATTTCCTGACATCAGTGGCTTATATATGACTGTTGTTTTTACTATTTCTGAATCTTTTAGACCTCTATGTATTATCTATATATTATAAATATATCTACAGATATATATTATCTATATATTATCAAGCTGAACATAAAAATTCCTGCTATAGCCATTACATTTAATTATAAAAAGTTTTTAAATTATTATGCATCTCAAGATATTTGGTGCCATAAACTTTATCTTATTGTGAAATTTAATGATAGCATTCTTAACCTCTCATTTAAAACCCACAGATACTTATCTTTTCTTGTTTCTGTGTTTCTTATGATAAGTTTTTGTTTTTATTGTATAGTAATGTTTATCCAAATTGAATAAGAAGATTTCCTTCTGTCATAATTGTGCTTATTGTTAAACTTAAATGTTAGATCACACAAAAGCCATTTACCTCTTTCCATGCTTAATACTTATTTATCTCCAGATTTCTTTTAGTTTTTTGCTTGGTCCTCAAGGAGACTAAAATAGGAATATATTGGTTAAAAAATATATAACAATACAAACAACTTCAACTTCTAAGGACTAATCATTGGTTTTCATGTACATTGACACTTTCTGATTATATAATCTCAGTGGTCCTTGGTAGGATTAAAGGAATACCAATAAGAAACAGATTTGGGGTTTCCTTTTTTGCAAAGGTTAGTCTTGATAAACTTTTTTGTTTAGTATTTATTGTTTGAAGAGAATGCAATGATTAGTGGGTATGGATGGGAAGTGAATAACTCAAATAATCTGATCCTATAAGATGAACTCTTCCCGTGAGTTGGATCTGTCTTGATTCTGAACCAGTGTTACTGCATTTAGATTTTTTTCCCTCAAGGTTAGAGTTATATTTGGATAATACCTTAAATGTTCACAGTAAGAAATGGTGCATTTTGCCACAGTTCAGTGGATAGGATGCTTGTCTTGCATATAGCCAACCCGGATTCATCCTCAGCAGCATTCCATGTGGTCCCTTGAGCACTGCCAGAAGTAATTCTAGTATGCAGAGTAGGATTACACCCTGAGCAACACTGGGTGTGACACACATACACACACACAGAGAATACATTTTGTTATTCATTTGCATACATTAGCATTCACAGCGACCATTTACTCTTAAAATATATTTTGTGTCACTGACAATTTAAATGTAATGGTATAAACCAAAATAAAAGTGTTTCCAAACCTTTCTACATGAAATATAGAATTTCAGATGCTATAGTATTCCTGACCTGATCCGTTTCGGACCTGGGTCATTTCACCCCTCCTTAGGCAACCTGGTGGTCCTCTGCTCCCAGGGGGATCACCATATTGATGCCAAACTTAGTGCAGACACCCAATCGGCATAGGGTACTGCAGCCCAGAACTACTGGACTCAAGCAATCCTCTAGCCTTGTTTGCCTTGCACAGGGCCGACCCAGGTTTGATTCCTTCGTCCCTCTTGGAGAGCCCGGCAAGCTACCGAGAGTATCCCACCGGAAGGGCAGAGCCTGGCAAGCTACCCGTGGTGTATTGATATGCCAAAAACAGTAGCAACAGGTCTCACAATGGAACCATTACTGGTGCTCGCTTGAGCAAATTGATGAGCAATGGGATGAGAGTGCTACAGTGCTATAGGATTCCTGAAAATACATGTCTGATTAAATGTGCATTCTCAATTTAAAGACTCCCCCAAAATATTACAAGTAGAACTTCTGTATGGCCCAGTGATTCCATTTTTCAAATTTTTAAAGAACTATGGAATGCTTCACAGATTTATGTGTCATCGTTATGCAGGGACTGTGCTCATCTTCTCCGTATTGTTCTAAGTTTTAGCATACATGCTGCTGGAGAGAGCACCCAGTGGTTCCATTCTTGGGCCTCTGATCCAAGGACACAAAAACATTCTTAAAAAGGAATATGCCTGTATTATTTACAGTCACCAAGATGTGGAAACAACCCAAGTGCCCAACCACAGATGTGTGGATAAAGAAATTATGGTGCATATAAACAGTGGAGTATTCGTCAGCTATGGGTAAATGAAATCCTGCAGTTTGCTGCAACTTGGATGGAACTGGAGAGTATTCCCAAATAAAGTGAGCCTGAAAGGAAAAGACCAGTGTCAGATGATCTCACTCATATGCAGAGTATAAAGAAGAAGCAGAAGGGATTAGGCAGTCCCCTGCTGAAGTAAGCCCTCAGAAATGGTCAGTAGAACTAGGAACTGAGGAGGCGAGCAGGACAGGGAAAGAAGCTGTATGGGAAAATAGTGGAGGGAGCTTGATACAAGGGGAAAAGAGTTGGTGCAGCAGCCCTGCGTGCGTGAAACAGTGACCAGCGTGACTGTAAGCTATGATACATCAGTCAAAAAAAAATATGAAATGCTTCCAAATTTCTTAACAGCCTTAGAAAGTTTTTTTTTTTAAAGATACTCATCATTTTATTTATTTATTTATTTATTTTGCTTTTTGGGTCACATCCAGCGATGCACAAGGGGTTACTCCTGGCTCATGCACTCAGGAATTTACTTCTGGTGGTGCTCAGGGGACCATATGGGATGCTGGGAATCGAACCCGGGTTGGCCGCGTGCAAAACAAATGCCCTACTCACTGTGCTATGCTCCAGCCTATAGCCTTAGAAAGTTTTAAGTCCTAACATTTATTACTCATAAGCATGAACGGAGGGACCATATCTATGTTTCATTTGCTCATTCATTACATCCCTAGTACTTGATGAGTATCCAAAACATGGTTTAAAAGGAATGGATAGTTATTGTAGGTTACCAACATTATATGTCACCTTATTTAATTTTCATAGTCATCCTAAACATTAGGTTGGGGGATGCCTATTTTATTGACACAGAAGCTGGGTCTCAGGAAGGTTAAGAGAGTTGCTCAATGTCAGACAGCTAGGAAATAGTTGGGTTGGGAATCTGAGATGTGTCTGATTTGCTGTAGATCTCCCTTTTTAGCAGAGACTGTTGGTTATCTACTCAGGAGCTCTGTCCCTTCTCACCCTTAATTGGACTTTAATCTTGTCTTCATGTCCTTAGGTGACTCAGGTAAAGTTTAATTGCTCTAAGCCAAAGCAATGAATGCCTCCATTCCTAATGCCTGTGATCCTCTTAGGGAGACATAAACCGGAGGGTGACGCCAGAGAGAGTACATAAGGGAGGCACTTGCCTTCCACGCAGTTGGCTGGGGTTTGATCCTGGCACCTCATATATGGTCCACTGATCCCTACCTCCAGTTATCCTTGAGCACAGAGCCAGGAGTCTTCCCTATAAACTGCTCAGTGTGCACACCACCCACCCCGGAAAAAAAAACAGAAAGACAGAAAGAGAATATAACCCAACTTTTACCAGTTAGATTGAAAGATAATGTCTGATAATGGCCACAGGGGGTTGGTCCCATGAAAAGGGCTTTTTTGCTTTCTTAACAAAGAAACACGAGCAGGAAGCAGACCTTTCTTTGGCTCCTGGGTGTTGATGAATGGGCATGTGATGCCTCCAATACTAAAGCCCTTTTGCTGCCAGCAGGGAAGCTAGAAGATTGTCCTAGATGCCTAATCAGCTGTCAGACTCCCTGGGATGCTCAGTAAGTGACAACTATCAATCAAATACTTGCTTTTGCTCAGCCAGTGACTTAAAAGCTTGGGCTGCCAACCAGCTAATTAGGCATCAATTGCTCTGTGACACAGGTGCCAAGAAAGCTGCTTCTCTCCAGTTTAAATATCTTTGTTCCAAATGCACGAGCAAAATGAACTGCTGTTATAGTGTTTGCCTTATGGAAATGAGACACACAGACTTATTCACTAGCCACTTATGGGGTGCCAGTTGCTGCTGAGCACCAGAACTGAGAAAACATACATAGAAAAAATGACACTCTGCCAGTCTCTCCCTGAAGAGTGAAGATCAGAGAGGAGGGGTCATGAGGTCTTTGTGCCAGAACTAGGAAGAAATGGCATTTGAGCAGAACCTCAAAAGAACAGGAAAGGTGGGGGAGGCTATCCTGGCCAAGGAGGTAGCCTAGGAGATCCACATGGATGTGAAAGAATGGAGCAGTGAAGGCAGTACAAGTGATTGAGTGTGTTGTGTGCAGGTTAGAATTGGGGGACGAGTCCAGATAGGTGAATAGGAGCGTGGTCGTGAAGAGCTTTGGAATCTAGCTTTAGTGTGATTAAAGGAACAGGAAGGTAGGGAAGGATGTTAAACATATGCACATCATAAAGATCCCTTTGGTAGCAGAGAAGAAAATATTTTTGGAAGACTAAAGAGATGGGTAGAGAAGATGATAGGAGAAAAGGGACTTTTGGAATGAAGAGAGATTTAGGAATGTTTTTGATAGCACTTGACAGTTAAATGTCAGAGTAGCAGAACAGGGGTCTGTAAAGAAATGCAGAACCAGACAGAGGCATAGAGGAAGTTGCCAGGTTGTGTGGTTGTGGGCTCAGGGGAGGATAAAGACTGTGAGTCTAATAAGCAGTATCCAAGGTGGAGTGACCGACTTAGTATAGACTCAGGCGTTAGGAAGTTTGGATTTATCGACTCGTGGGTAAGTGTTGCAGAAGGAAAATGGCCTGAGAAATGTAAGAACTTGAAGATGCTTATTCGAGAGTTCAAAGTCTTTTTGGACCACTAAACAAAGGAGCAGATTGCCACAGCAGAGGGATATCACACATGGAGTGGAGGGTTGGGATCTCAGTTAACTCTTTTTTTGTTTTGTTTTGTTTTTTAGGGTTATTTGATTTGTTTTGGTTTTTGGCGCCACAGTCAGCTATGTTCAGAGTTTACTCCTGGCTCAGGAATTACTTCTGGTGGGGCTTGATGACCATATGGGATACTAGGGATCATACCCTGGTCTACCACGAGCAAGGGAAAGGTCCTACCCGCTGTATTATACCACTCTGGCCCCTCAGTCTCAACTGTGATGGTGAAGCTCAGATACCGGAGCAGCGAGATCTGGAGAACAAAGTTGAACTTTGGTGGCCTAAGTTTTTTTTTCTTGGTTTTTGGGTAACACCCAGCGATGCACAGGGGTTATTTCTGGTTCATGCACTCAGGAAGTACTCCTGGCGGTGCTCAGGGGACCATATGGGATGCTGGGAATTGAACCTGGGTCAGCCGCGCGCAAGGCAGATGCCCTACCCACTGTGCTATCGCTCCAGCCCCTGGTGGCCTAAGTTTTTGTTTGTTTGTTTGTTTTTGTTTTTTTGGGTCACACCTGGCAATGCACAGGGGTTACTCCTGGCTCAGGAATTTGGTGGCCTAAGTTTTTACAGGTGGAATAGCTCCACATCATACAGGAGCAGGATGAGTGGTCCACATCTAAGGAGGCAATCATTGGTGTTGAAGAGGCAGTGTATGGGGTGTGAGAAGGAGCACACACATGAACATGGATGTGATCAGGATTATGGTCAACTGGGGGCAGAGGAGAAAAATCATAAGCCAGCTCTTGAATCTCTGGTACCTTTCAGGTATGATGAGAACCACAGAAGGGATAGAGGAGATTCATAACTGAAAGCCACAACTGTGCCAGGAAGAAGAGTTTCTCATAAGCAATTAGGGGCATACTGAATGGGCACTGCTCACAGTGATTTAGCACTTTCTGCACACAAGGGTCTGTTCTAAGTGTCACATAGGCTAAACTCATTTCATTCTCACCGATGAGATTAATGCTGTTATTATCCCCCATTCGTCCAATAAGGAGACAGGAACCCTGAAACATTTCATAACTTGCTCAAGGTACATCGCAATGATTCGGTCCAGGCAGCTCGTTCCAAAGTCCACGCTCTTACCCACACCACTACCCTGTGATTCTGTGGGATGATTCTATGAATCGAGCCCCTGGGAGTAGGAGAAAAGGTCGGGAACAAGCTCCCTCCACTAATGGGTGTGTGGAGGATGTTACGTCTGCAGTGGGGCACATTCACTAAAGGCAGAACCTGGCTGTTCCCGATAGCATCAGAGCCTTTATGTTTTCTAGAGTCTATTTTATTTAGTACTTAAACATAATGGCGTGCCTTTGAACTGTGTGTTAATATGTAAACTGCCCAGGGCCTTTAAGAAGTGGGTGTGGTAAACTTTAAAATAAATGGTTTCACTAATTATTAACTATAAGTCCTCAATTACAGAAAGGAATTAATTTGCATCTTTTAGAGAACTTGGAACCCATTCTAAGAAGGACAGAAGAGAAACTGCAATATGCAACTCTGAATAGTCTGGGGCCTTGTTTTTCTTCCTGGCATTACAAAACCATGACCAGTCAGATATCAGAGTTCACGATAACCTGTTGAAGAAATTCTCCTTTTTCTTTATGTTACCAACCAGACACTTTTTAATTTTTGGTTTTGGGGTTATACCTGGCAGTACTCAGGGCTTACTATTGGCTCTGCACTCAGGGATCACTCCTGGTGGGCTCAGGGGACCAGCTGGATGCTGGGATTCAGCCCAGGTTGACTATGTGCAAGGTAAATACCCTAGCCCCTGTACTATCTCTCGGCTTCCTACCTTGATGTAGCTGTGTATCTCTTATGTAACGTTTCCTTCCTCAAATTGCCTTCAGAGATATGTTATTGTTGAGGCACCTAACAATCATTCTTGTCACCACCGAGCATTATATTTTATGGATCATGCCTTCATTTGTAAACTTTTGTTTGTTTGTTTGTTTTGGGTCACACCTGGCAATGCTCAGGGGTTCCTCCTGGCTCTACACTCAGGAATTACCCCTGGCATGCTCAGGGAACCATAGGGGATGCTGGGAATCGAACCTGGGTCCGTTGTGTGCAAGGCAAATGCCCTACCCGATGTGCTATCACTCCATCCCCTTCATTTGTAAACTTTTAGAGGAATGTGATCAAAAGTTATCGATCGTTGTTTTCTTTGCTCTCATAAACATGACTTTCTCTAATCTCCTTGTACACCTGGTGTCACGTAGAAAATCAGTCGTCTCGGGGTCTGCAAGTAGGATTTTGTTGACGTCATCGGGCAAAACCAACATTCACTTCAATTACTGCATTATGGCAACTTGTTTTCCATAATACTAATTTATGCTCCTCATTCTGTATGCCAACATTTCTCTGATGAATCACACTACATGACGTCGGTCCCTATAGACTAGGTGTGTAGATGACGCCATCTAGGTTTTTTGTAATTACACTCTGTCAGCATTTCTCAATCAGGTGCTATTTGGATATTCACCCACAACCTCTAGAAAATTTCTGTAATCTTTACTGTGGCCCCCCACGCTCCGCGGGATAGTCTTAGGGGAGTGTTGATGAAAATCGTGGAAATTAGGCATCAAGACAGGAGATTTAGGGGTTCACTGGAAACAAGTCAGACATGGTCATGTTGGAAAAAGAGTTGAGAAACATTATAATGTTCAAACAAGGGCAAAACATTTCTTAGGCCCTATCCCTATTGTTCTGGGACACAATGGGTAGTTTGAGAGGCTCTCCAACATTTGGGATTACCCAAGGTTGGTTTTTTTTTGTACTATTATAAGTTTATCATTGCCATTGTACAAATGGTCAGTGCATGTGGTTTTAACTCACATTTTTGTGATGTTTACTATCATTCCAATCTGTGCTTTTCAGAGAATGAGAGTAGAAAATGCCCATTTGTATCTTTTGCTCACTTTTTTCCCTGTTAGGCTGAACTGACTGTGTTTTCCTTTCTGCTTTTGACATCTTTCATTTCTCTCCTGAGTTTCATATATCCTGGATATGAGTTCTTTGTTAGGAACTCAGATCACAAGTCACTTCTACCAGGGTTGTGGCATTGTAGTATTTATTAATGAACAGAATTATTCATTTTAGTGTAATTTATTCTATCACATTTTTTCTTTGTAACTTTCAGTAGATAGCTTTCAAAATGTCTTACCAGGACCAGAATAATCGTCCAGCAGGTAAGGAATACGCTGACCTAGATTCAATCTACATCACCCATACAGTCCCCGGGGCTCTGACAGGAGTGAGCCCTGACAAAGCTCTGAGAACCGCCAGCTGTGGCCTAAAAACAAAAACAAAAACAAAATCTTAGGTATTCTGAGGTCATGTGTTCCCCCCTATGTTTTTCTAAAAAGTTTTATTTTTTCTTTGGTATTTAGTTCAATCTGAATTTTAAAATGCATTTTCAGTAACATGTATTATTTGTATATATCGAAATAGCTGTATTTTTATTCTTCATAGTCTGTTAAAGGGAGTAGTAGAGTAAACCATTGGATAACATTAAGTGCATCTTATACTAAAACAGAACTAAGTCATGTTATATATTGCTTGTTTTAGCTTGTTATTACTTATGAGTTTTACTTAAATTTATGATATATGTGAGACATATACTGAAACTTTTTCTTGGGTTTGACTCCAATTTATTTCAGCTTAGCTTTCTCTCCTCTTTTTTGTATATTTGGAAGGGAACAGAAACTACTTCTACTTAATGGAGAATTTGCCTATAAAACTTTTTGTACTTAGTAATTTCCTATTGGAAAAAATTTGACTCAATGTTTTATAGGCTTATTCTTTTTTCCCCAGTTTTGAATTATTTATTAATTATAATATCCAAGAATTATATATCTTATATTTTCAAATACACAGCCATAAGTAAATCATATCAGATTATGTTTTAATCTCTCATATATCTGAAGTAATGCTCCTTTTTCATTGTTATGTTCTTTCTTTGTCATTTTAACCTTTTTGTCATAATCAGGTCTTGTTCAATATATGATGCTTAAATAAATTTCACATATTTCTCTGCCAGAGAGTGGGTACAAGAGTTAAGGTGTCTTCCATGTGAAAGCTGCAGATTTGGTCCCCAGTATCACATGATCTTCTAAGCATCACTGGACAGGCCTCCCTACTCCCGTGACTCAATTTATTTTCTCTTTTTAATATTCATTTAAGAGATTTATTCAAAGGCCAATACTTGACTTTTTAATTCATCCATTGTACTTTTAATTTATATTTTATAGAGACCGCTCCTAGAGGATCAGGCAGAGAGGTTTGGGAGCCTCTGCCATAGTCCTCTGACTCACTTGTGCTGGGCTGACCACTCAGGTTCAGTGGTTAGGGCTAGTGGGGTTTGGGGATACCAGGACACGCTTGGTGGTGCGGCAGGACATGCTGAGGGGGGAGAAGGGCATGCAGTGGTGAAGTTGGAACTCAGAGCCTTGTACATGTCCAGCAAATACGTGCCCATGACTTTTATTTCTACTTTGTGTCTTTTTGTAACTTCTTATTTTGATGTTTGGCAAAATAATGTTCATTTGTTCTTGTCTCAGAGGACACTAGCTTGTGAATATCTAGGCAATTTCATACATATTCTTTTACATGTTTAGAAATTTTATATGTTTGGGGCTGGAGCAATAGCACAGTGGGTAGGACGTTTGCCTTGCATGCGGCTAACCCGGGTTCAATTCTCAGCATCCCATGTGGTCCCCTGAGCACACCAGGAGTAATTTCTGAGTGCAGAGCCAGAAGTAACCCCTGTGCATCGCCAGGTGTGACCCAAAAAGCAAAAAAAAAAAAAAGAGAGATTTTATATGTTTACTATTATTTTCTTTTTTTTTTATTTGTATTGATGTAACATTTGTCCTTCATTTGTTTGTTTTATTGTTTGTTTGTCTTTGGGACTTTTTTTTTTTTTGGTTTTTGGCTCACATCCGGAGATGCTTAGTGGTTACTCCTGGCTCTGCAAGCAGGAATTACTTCTGGCAATACTTGGAGGGGACCATATGGGATGCCAAGAATTTAACCTGGTGGGTTAGCCATGCCTGAGGCAAATACCTTGCTGAACTATTGCTCTGGCTCCAGTAACACTTGTTTTTAACAAAGTTCCAGGCATAGTGCATAATATTTAAGCATCTGTTTATGCTGTGTTGAGATATAATATGTACATATGTAATGTTACACATATTATACATGTGTATATAAATATGACACTTATATTTACATCAATATCAAATATCTACATGGTCTGGTTTCCACACAATTGGACCTCCTTAAGTTGATTTACTACTTCCATCTCCTTGCACTCTGGGGTGGCTAGCATTTTGTTCTCATAATCTAAGAATGTATTTTTGTTTTACTTAATTTGTTCTCTTGTTTTATTTATTTGCCACAACTGAAATCCTGTGATGTTTACCTTTTTAAAAATCTGATTTATTTCACTTACAATAATAATCTCCAAGCAATTTTAATTATTTTCTAACTTTTTATTATGTTCCCTTTTTACTGAGTTAGTTAGATTTGTTCACGATCATGTCACGATCATGAAATCCTGTTAATCGTTGATTTCTCAAGCGGGCTCAGTAACCTCTCCATTTGTCCTTTCCCTGAGATCTTAGAAGTCTATCTCGACTTGGGCCCTCCAAAGGATGTTGCACTGGGGGCTCTTTCAGGGTCAGATCCAGCTTGTTACTGGCTTTAGCATATGAATACACCATGGGAAGCTTGCAAAGGCTGTCCCATGTGGGCAGGAAACTCTCAGAATCTTGCCAGTTTCTCTTAGAGGGAGAACCTCAGTTCCAGTGGTCTTCGGCCACTGAGAGCTCTGATCGGGGCAGGGAGGGAAGCTGGAACCCATCCCCTCCGAGGGGCCCTGGGGGAAGACAGCCAGGCATGCGGGCAAGAGACTCTCTAGGTTTGTAATTTAGAATTATTTAGAATTATTTAAATTCCCAAGTGTATGTTTTTCTACTAATGATTTTGTTGCTGGTTTCTCATTCTAGTAATCTAAATGTTATGATGTAAAATCTAATTATGTTACTATATAAAATAATACATATGAACTTTTTAGTATTAAAATACAAAAAACCCTAAGCAAATTAAGTTGAATTATTAGTCATCCTATATATGTCTTCAGTATTTTTTGAACCCTAAACATTTGAGATAAGTATTGCTTTATGCAGTACTTTATTTTTAGACTTACAGGAATGTTTGCCATTTTCTGTGTAAATTCTTCCACCTAATGGCTGGAGAAATAGTTTAGGGGTTAAGGCTTGTACCCTGCATGTGGCTGACCCTGGTTCCATCCCTGATACCACATGTCCTTTGAACACCACTGAGATTGGTCCCTGAATGCAGCTGGATGTGGCTCAATCACCTTCAGTCTACCCCACTCACCTCCAAAACTGCTTCTCCAACCCCAATTCTTATATATCTTAGACAACCTTTCTGAGAAATTCTTCTTTTCCTTTAGCAAGTTGTCAGAAACATTTTATCATTTTATTGATAGAAGAAGACATGGACAGACAGTTGTTCCTTGAATGTTTTAAAATAAAATTCTAAAAGAGACCAAGGTATTTTATGGTGAAGTTGTCAGTTATTAACTTCAGAGAAAGTGTATGGGGGGGAGGGGTGGCATTTATGTGGGAGGGAAAAAGGTGCAGATAAGCTTTATCTGGTCACAGAAATAACTTGGTCTAGACAGTTGACACATGAACTAACTTAGACATGAGTTTTTAATAGTTTGGTAACTCTATTACTCTGCACTGTATTATCTGTAAACTGTACCAAATCAAAGCATAGTTTTGACCAAAAAACATACAACACCCAAGAATGTGTAGCTATTTCAATCACCAGCATGAAGTTTCAATGGTGTAAAACAGACAAAGCAACAAAGATACATAAACCAAAGCAAAATTAGTCAGTTATTTCCATAGGAATAAAAAACTTATTTAAAAAGTATGTGTGTGTCAGTTTGGGGGATGGAAAATGGTCAGCTTTGTGTCTTTGGGAAAGTATATTTAGGATTAGCACGGAGGGTAGTAGAGCAAGTACCTTGCATGTGTGAGGTTCTGGGTACAGTTTCCATCACCACCTGTCCCCACCCCAGCACCTGTGGACGTAATTAGCCCCTGATGATCTCTAGGTTTGGCCCAGAAATATTTTTATGTGTATTTTTGAGAAATAAATGCTTTTATACTAAGATCAGTAGCAACAAGAAAGGGGAGACCTTTCTAAGCACTCCCCGGCATCACTCTGAGAGTCCTAGTGAATTAAAACCAGCAAAGATGTGGGAAGAAAGATAAGATGATTGTGTAGGAAATCTGAATCAATCAAAAAGCTTCAATGTCGTGGAGGGTTTTGCCAACTTTGTCTTCCATGTACCTTATGGATTCTGGTCTGGTGTTGAGATCTTTAATCCACTTTGACCTGACTTTTGTGCATGGTGTGTGTTAGAGATCTAAGCCTATTTTTTTTGCATGTAGCTGTCCAGTTTTGCCAACACCATTTGTTGAAGAGGCTTTCCTTGCTCCAATTCACATTTTTGCTCCCTTACCAAAGATTAGATAATCATATATTTGAGGGTGTGTGTCAGTCTATTCAACCCTGTTCCATTGGTCTGTGGCTCTGCCTTTGTTCCAGCTTACATGCTCAGACAGAGAAGGGAACACCAAGTGGAGGATGTTGGGAGGATTTATTCGGGTTGGAAGATGTGAGCTGAAAGTAGACTATAGACCGAACATGAAGGCCACTCAATACCTCTATTGCAAACTACAACACCCCAAAAGACAGAGAACAAAAGGAAATGCCCTGCCACAGAGGCAGGGTGGGGTGTTGGGGGATGGGTTGGGGGTGGTGAGAGGGATACTGGGATCATTGGTGGAGGTGAAGGGGCACTGGTGGAGGGATGGGTAAATGATCACTGTATAAGTGAAATGCAAACACAAAAGTTCATAAGTTTGAACTGTACATCACAGTGATTCTCTAATAATTTTTTTTTAAAAAAGACCTATTTTAATAAGTAACCAAGGCAAGGTGACAGGATAGATGGATAATATACATGTTGATTGCTTTTCTGTAAAGGAAGCTGTCACTTAACTGCATTTTGTTGAACGACAGACCAAATCAGCAATGTACAATGTTGTATAGCCCATAACCTACTGTGGCAAAACTTCCCAACACATGTCTTAGAATGTATTTGTTTCCTAAGCGATGTGTGACTATCAACAATGAACATGTGAGATTTTCTTTTTTTGTTGTTGTTGCTTTCGGACCACAGCCAGTGGTGCTCAGAGGTTACTCCTGACTCTGCATTCAGGAATTACTCCTGGTGGTGCTCAGGGCCGCGTATGGGATGGTGAGGATCAAATCTAGGTCAACTGCATGCAAGGCAAGCACCCTAAGCACACTACCTGCGCATTACCTCTCTAGCCCCTCAACAAGTGGGATTTAAATGAAAAGTGCACCAATATAAAATACCATAATATGAGACTGACACCCAAGGACAGTAGAGACAAGGGCCAGGAATATTGCCTCATGGTTGGAAGCCTGCCTCATGAGCTGGGGGAGAAGGCAGCTGGGATAGAGAAGGGATCACTAAGTCAATGATGGTTGGAGGGATTGTTCGGGATGGGAGATGTGTGTGAAAGTAGATAAAGGGCCAAATATGATAGCCTCTCACTATCTATATTGCAAACCATAATGCCCAAAAGTAGAAAGAGAGTATGGGGAAAATTGTCTGCCAGAGAGGCAGGGGAAGGGTTGGGATGTGGTGGGGTCAATACTGGGGACATTGGTGGTGGAGAATGTGCACTGGTGGAGGAATGGGTGTTCGATCATTGTATGACTGAAACTCAAACATGAAAGCTTTGTAACTGTACATGACAGTAATTCAATTAAAAAATAATTAATTAACTAATTAAAACCACATTTAAATTAAAACTCAATTCAGCATGCACAATAGGAAATTTTTAATGTAAATCTAACAAACTATAATATCTATGTGAGAAAAATGATAGAAGTCTGATAAGGGAATCAGAGAACTAAACAAGTGGAACAATAGTCTATGTTCACAGATAGGTGTTTTTTTTTTTTTTTTGCTTTTTGGGTCACACCCAGCGATGCTCAGGGGTTACTCCTGGCTCTGCACTCAGGAATTACTCCTGGCGGTGCTTGGGGGACCATATGGGATGCCGGGGATCGAACCCGGGTCGGCCTCGTGCAAGGCAAACGCCCTACCCGCTGTGCTATCGCTCCGGCCCCTCAGATAGGAGTTTTTGATGTCAAATGTCAGGTTTCCCCACATGCTCTGTGAATTCACTTAAAGTATAATCTGTGAAAGAAAACTATGAAGATGGTGAAAAGAATCAATAGTTATCAGGGTTAGAGAGAGGGAGATAACAGGCAAGGAGGATTCATGGGATATGAAGAAACTCTAGGATACTTAAGAGGTAGATTCACATCATTGTACATTTCTTTAAATCCATAGAATTTAAAATTCCAAGATAAAATGTGGACTTTGGATGACAGCAATGTCTCAACATGGGTTGTAATTAATGTACCACTCTGGTGCAAGATGCTGATAATAAGGAATTTTATGCATGTTTGGAGATAAAGGTCATGTGGAAGTTTTCAAATTTGGGGGGGGGGGGGCGGGGGCCACATCTGGCTGTGCTGTGAGTTCACTCCTTGCTGTGCACTCAAGAATCAGGCCCAAACCACAGTACTATCTCTCTGGCCCCACGTTTTCTAATTTTTGCTCATTTTTTCTTTGAAACTATATCCACCCAAAAGGCTCAATTCTTGGGCCAGAGAGGGAATACAGAGGATAGGGCACTTGCCTTGACACGGCAGTCCCAGATTTGATCACTGGAACTTCATTCTGCTCCACAGAAAATGCCAGGAGTGATCCCTGAGCACAGAGCCAGGAGTAAACTCTGAGCACTACTGGGTATACCCCCAAAACAAAAACAAACCAAAGGGTTTAATTCTTGTAATTGTATAAGAATTATACTGTTTTCAAAAATAAGCCTTGGAAAAGAGAGTAGGTAGAGGAGTGGGGAAGAGAAAGAATGAGGGGAAAGAGAGAAGAAAAGTGCCTGCCATGGAGGCGGGGGTGAGAGCAGGAGGGAAATTGGGGACATTGGCGGTGGGAAATGGACACTAGTGAAGGTACGGGGGTTGGAACATTATATCACTAAAACCCCATCATAAACAACTTTGTATCTGTGTATATCACTCTGATTTATTTAAAAAAATAATTAAAAAATAAGCCTTGAAGCTAGAGAGCCCAAAGCCTTGTACCACTATTAAGAAGCCTTGCTTACCATCTTAGTTTGATCCCTGGCCCCTCACATGTTCCCTTCACATGTCCTCAGTACAGAGCCAGGAGTAAGCCTTGAGCACCACAGTCGTGTTAACTTCATCTTTGTCAAAAGTTCTAGGAAATATATCTTCATAATTTCTTGTATGTATTTACAAAATATATCTTGTAAATATGCCTATACATTCACAAGCATTTATATTCTTGTAAACTAGTTACCTTGATGAAAAATAAAATATTTGAAAAACAAAGAAGACATTTCCTGTTAAGAACCTGGAGACTTGATGTTAGAACCCACCTGAACCATGGCCTTCATAAATTGTCTTCACTTGTCAGAGGTGAACTTGAGAGAACAAAGTAGTATGGTTTATGCTTGATATAGATGAATTCATCTGTAGGGTGTGAATTATGGCTGCTAAACTGTCATTGGTAATATTGATATTTGAGATGGCCTGCTCTGTTGGGTTATAGAAAGTAAGAGAAATACTCCATGACAGAAAAAGAGTGGGTGGTAAACCCTTGGTTTATATTTGGTTTATAGTTCTTCAACATTGGTGGAATAATTTCTGAGGCCGCCAATGTATGACAGATAAAGCTAACTCTTGAAATTGATTTACAATTCCTTTTATTGCTTGATGTTAAAGTTTCCTCCTTACCCTTTATTAAATAGGTAAGATTACTAATCTGTTCTTTATAAGTCACCATGAAGTCATTAACAACAGGGAAATGAATGATAAGCTAATTTGCAGATGGTAAAGGTCTCCATCTGGAAGTAGATTGTCAGAGCAGATATTCCACTGCCTTTGTGTCAGCATGTTTCTTTCTCTCTTTCTCTCTTTCTCTCTCTCTTTCTCTCTCTCTTTCTCTCTCTCTTTCTTTCTCTCTTTCTTTCTCTCTTTCTTTCTTTCTTTCTTTCTTTCTTTCTTTCTTTCTTTCTTTCTTTCTTTCTTTCTTTCTTTCTTTCTTTCTTTCTTTCTTTCTTTCTTTCTCTCTCTCTCTCTCTTTCTTTCCTTATTTCTTTTGAATCACTGTGAGATACAGTTACAAGGCTTTCATGTTTGAGTTTCAGTCATACAATGATCAAACACCCATCCCTCCACCAGTGCATATTCTCCACAACCAATGCCCCTAGTATACCCCCCTTTTCCAATCCTTCCTCTGCCTCCATGGCAGATAATTTCTCCCACACTCTTTCTACTTTGGTGCATTTTGGTTTGCAACACAGATACTGAGAGGCTATCTAGTCTGGTCCTTTATCTGCTTTCGGCACATATCTCCCATCCCGAACAATTCCTCCAACCATCATTGTCTTAGTAATCCCTTTTCTATTCCAGTTGCCTTATCCTCCAGATCATGAGGCAGGTTTCCAACTGGTCAGCACATTTCATTATATTAGGAGCAGATTCTGAATGAGAACATGCTGGTAAATACCTGACATGAGCATTTGCTATAATAACTTCCATTTGGCCAAATCCCTTAGTAAAATGAATGAAGCTTATTATTCCCAGGGATCTTAGTTTTGCATAGGACTTGCACGAACAGGTAGAGAACCTGATGTTTATTAAAATTGTGGCTGTCATTTGACTCAATGACAAATTAAATTAGTACCTGTGCCTTAGTCACTTTAAGCAGGAAAATGTAAGCAGTACTCTTAAGCATACTGGGTAGAAAGGGGACGAGAATGAGGGTATCAATTTTCAGATAAAAATGCTTGGAGGGCCAGATAATCTCATCATCAGCCACCATCCAGATCACACAGCTGCTTCTCCTGGAAGGGAGCATAACATGAGACCCCCAAAGCCATGCCACCGGTCTCCACACCAGGCTGTTTTCACTCGGGGAGCCCCAGAGGGGGGAGGGTTGAGTTACCCTCCCCACCTCAAGCAGAGCCCTGGCAGCCAAAAACCTCCAGAACCCAGCCACAGTCATGCTCAAGGCCACTCTCCACACACTTGGACGAGTTTCACGCATGAAGGAACCGGCAGAGGAACCCAAGCATGTGGCATCCGGGGCTGGTATCTCCAAGCCTGCTTGGATTGGGACTGGGCCTCCTCCACCCAGACCCCCCATTTTCCAGTAGCTTGGCAGTTACACCCAGGAACTGCCCCCAGCGCCATGTAATCTCATCAATGGCCAAGATCCAGAGACTATATAAAACAAAGCTCTCAGAAGTGTGTGGCTGCAAGCCCACTGATGTGCCTAAAGCAGCACACATGTGTTTGGTTTTAACATACTTGCTTGTATTCTCTGATATACATTCTCCGTCCCTCTCGGAGAGCTTGGCAAGCTACCGAGAGTATCCCGCCCACACGGAAGAGCCTATTCTTCCCTGTGGCATATTCGATATGCCAAATACAGGAACAATAACAGGTCTCATTTTCTTGACTTTGAAAGAGCCTCCAATCATTGGGAAAAACGAGTAAGGAGAGGCTGCAAAAATCTCAGGGCTGGGACAAATGGAGACATTACTGGTGCCCACTCGAGCAAATCTATGAACAACAGGATGACAGTGTTATAGTGACAGTGATATGTATATACATATATGTGCATATATATACATATATACATATTTTCAGGCATATATACCAAAACTCACATTACCCAAACTTTAACATGTTAGTGATATCCTATAGAATGTCTTAATGGCTCCTGCCAAAATAGAACAATCTTCACACTGTTTCCTATATGAACAATTTTTTGTAATCATGTTTAGCAGTTTTTTATAACAGACAATACAAAATATATTCTTTCGGTTGTGTTTTGGGACAGGGATTGGGGCTTGGGATGGAAACATCCCAAATTTGGTGGCGGGAAGGTGTAACGGTGGTAGGATTGGTCTTTGAATATTAAATGTAATAAAATATTGTAACTTATAAAATAAAATAAATAAATAAGTGCTTGTGTGACAAGCTCATCCTGATACAAAGACAGATTTCCCAGCCGATATTTATTGTCTAACCTACTTTGTGCTGGTTGCCTGAATCCTCACTGTACTGGCATTGTTCATAAAATGAATTTAAAAAATCCAGGCAAGGATGGTCTTGGGGGGCTGGAGAGATAGCACAGCGGGTAGGGCGTTTGCCTTGCACGTGGCCGACCCGGGTTCAAATCCCAGCATCCCATATGGTCCCCTGAGCACGGCCAGGGGTAATTTCTGAGTGCAGAGTCAGGAGTAACCCCTGTGCATCGCCAGGTGTGACCCAAAAAGCAAAAAAAAAAAGAAGGATGGTCTTGGAGAACAGCAAATAAGTATGTCATGCCAGGTGCCATAGCAGCTACTAGAGGTCTAAGTTGCTAGCACTGATTTCAGGGCACAGAAAGGAAAAGTTAACTCAACCCTTGTGGAAATGAACACAGTCACCTAAGTCAGTTAGAAACGCACAGTTCTAGAGTCGCTGTCACACGATGAGTTAGTGGACTGTTCACCACACCCTGAGTCAAAGATGAGGACACAGGAAGTTCCATTGTGTGACTCTGGCGCTGTGGAGAAGGTGTGCCCAGACCTGACTGAATTCTCGGAGGCCAGGGAGAGGAAACTGAAAATGCTTTTCTCGGGAGACTGGATACCGTCCGTCATTCTTCTGTGAAGACACAAAGAATCTTTGATTCCTGTGTCTGCCGTGCATGCATGGTTGTGTTGCCTCTCCAGCTTCAGGGCCCCATCTGCTGAATTTATTGTTGCCTTGTCCCTCACCCTCAACAAGCCGAGCTCCCAAGAGGAGAGCGCCGGCCCAGAGCAGCAGTTAAAAGCAGATTCTACACTTGCATTTTACTATTATTTTAATTGTATATATGTTTTAAATGGAATCACAGTGAGATGCACAGTGACAGAGTTGTTCGCAATTGGGTTCAGTCACACAACATGAAATACCCAAACACTTGTATTTCACTCCTGCACTCTAGTGAAGCAGATTGCTCTGCTTAGTTCCACTAGAGCCTCAACATCTGAGCTCCTAAGGTCCTTGGATAAAGATCTGACCCAGGAAATGAATTCCCATGAAATGAAAATTAAAGTACAGACTTTCCATTCATAAAAATCTTTTATTTATTTTATTGATTGTGTGTGGGGGTGGGTGGGAGGGCTGGGACACAACTGACAGTGCTCAGGGTTTACTCCTGGTTCTGTGCTCAGGGATCACTCTTCGTGGGGCTCAGGGTACCAGAGATCAAACCCAGGTTGGCCATGTGCAAGGCAAGCATCCTACTGGCTGTGCTATGGCTCCAGCCCTCATGAAATCTATTTTGCTCATTTCTTGGCTTCCTCTTCCCCCCAGATTGATAGCCACAGTAATGGAGGACCTGTTGAAACTTCCTATGAAGATTTCACCCTCACATTGGGCACGTTGGGTTCACCAGATTCACAGAGACATGATGGCCTCAAAAGCATGTTGTTGTTTTTTTCTCCCAAGTGCTATCTGTCAAAAGTCACTCTGTTTTTCATTCCTTACATGTTTATTGCTTTTTGGGGGTAGAGATAAGTTGATTTGGCAGCAAAGTCAGAACTTGGGCAGGAAATGCTTTTGGGGTGTCCCTGAGATCAGGGCATGACAGACCTATCTGTGGTGAGCAGGACAGAGGTGGGGAGGGGTGTTGGGGGGTTCATACCTGAAAGGTGATGCATTGATCCAGGGTCCTGGAGAAAAGTAATGAGGGTGTCATTCCTCTGGATCCCTTCTGGTTCTTGATGACTGAATGGAAACGAGGGTAAATTGGCCATTGAATAAGGAAAGCAAACTCTCACAGTGGAAGGCTAGAGTTTAGACTTGATTTTTGATAGATATACTTTTAAAGGCAAGATAATCCCACCTGAGTGTGATATAATGCCTAGACAAGCTCAAATAAATGCACTCTTGTAAAAAACTAAAGCACGCCGAAGGGCATGTGCACTCGAGGGCTCTCTGGGTGGCTCTGTCTCACCGCCTGTGTTGGTGCTCTGGAACCGCTGTGTGTGGCTGTTGGTCAAGGGCAGGCGATGAAGGAAGAAGGCCAAACTGGTTGCTCGATCAGTTTATTTCATTCTCTCCCTCTGCTTCTCTCCCGGTTCTGGATCTCTCTCTGGATCTGAGGCCGCTCTCTGGCTCTCTGGATTCTCCTGTCTCTCTCCTCCCTCTTTCTCTCTCCCCCTTGCCCCTAGGCTCCACACAGCCAGGTAGCAAAATCATCATAAGAAAGGCCTACCTGAGGGCAAGGCAAGCCCTTCCTGACTCTTAAGGTGTTTTTCTCCTTTCCTTAGTCCAAACACTCATTGGCATCTTAATACTAGTTATTTTTGTGTGGACAAAGCAAGAGATACATTGAGGCTTGCAAGGCAGCTCTCCTGGCAACATCTTGCCACAAACTCAACTACAGCACTCAGGCCAGATTAATCATTCCTCACCCTAGCAGGGTCCAAATCTAGTTATCACTGTTTGGATCATAACAGCATTTGTCCATGACCAAGCTCTTAATTTATTGTTAAGCATTAGGCACTTTGAGCAGGCCCATCTCGATGCCAGGGCAGCACACAACTCACCGCTTGCCCTGGGTCCGTCCCGTCCCTCGTCGGAACCCTGCTTTTGGGGTGCTAGGAAGTAAGGGCAGCTGAGGCTTAGGTCGAGAGAACAGATGCCCAGGAGGAAAATATCTTGCAGAGTCAAATGACTCCCAGGTTACAAAAGCATAGCATTTGCTAAATCTTCCTGTGTCCATACAAAAAAGGACATTGCTCTGAATACACTATACATAGGACTCAAGGAGAAGAGAAAAAAAACAACATTTACAAGATATTTACAAGTCAACAGAACACTAAGAAAGAAGCTACAAATAAACACAGAGGAATGGGAGCACTGTGATGGGGTAACCCAATAAACCTAAACTACCTGAGGCTATGTTATCCTACATATCCTTTTGCACATACTTCTTTCCACATTCGGGTCAGCTGCCAACATAGTTGGGTTTGGGGTTTTGTTTTGGTCGCTCTTATTTCAGGGGTCACCTTCTCCTATGATCTACGACCACAACCAGCAGTGCTGAAGGCGGCGGCAGTGGTGGTGGTGATGGTGGGGCGGTTAGTGATCAAACTCAGGGTCGTACACACATACCCCCTTTGAGTCATAGCTCTCTCCCCGCTCAGTTGTGAAGAATTTCTTTAAGAAGAAGAAATTCTTTAAGGTAAAGTTCTTCTTTGACCTTTCTTTGAGGGGCTTGTCTGGAAGGGAGATTTGGTCCTGTGGCGCTCAGGAGGTACCTTTGGTTGTGTACTCAGGAATTCCTCCTGCTGGGAATCCAACCTGGGTCGACTCTATCTGAGGCAAGTGTCCTGAGCTTTGTACTACTGCTGTTTAGCCCAAACTGAGCTGAATTTCCTCTGGAACCTTTGAGTCACACTCACAGTCCTCATTTGAGAGCTTGCGTTTGCTTCTCTCCTCTGTTCTGGCTTTGGTGCCGGGGACCGACTCCAGGTCTCCTACCCGTGAGGTCTGGCTTCTCTCTTCTTCATTGAATGAAGCCACTCACCCTAATCTCTGGCTTCTCTGGAGATTGGCCAGAGATTGGCCCAATCTATCTGTAAGAAAGAAAGATTGGTCTTTCACATGCTCGCAGCGTCCATATCCTCACCCTCAGCTTTTTTCTACAGTTCCATTTGTGATTGATTCACACTTTATGTGTAGCTATACATCTATCAGCTGCGGAGCCAGCAATGCTGCAAGCACGAGATCTAAACTGCAGTAACCAAATTTGAAAATGTGCTGACCAAACACATTGTGTATTGTGGGCTCAGGGGAACACACAGTAAAGGTGGAGGGAAGTTGACACTGGTGGTGGGGTTGGTGTTCGAACATTTTATCTATTTATTTATTTATTTATTTATTTTGCTTTTTGGGTCACACCCAGCGATGCTCAGGGGTTACTCCTGGCTCTGACTCAGGAATTACTCCTGGCAGTGCTTGGGGGACCATATGGGATGCCGGGGATCAAACCCAGGTCGGCCACGTGCAAGGCAAATGCCCTACCCGCTGTGCTATTGCTCTGGCCCTGTTCGAACATTTTAGTCTTGAAACTCAACTATCAATAACTATAAGTCATGTGCCTTAACATTGATATGAATTTAATATAAAAAATGGACATAATAAAGAGAGAAACTAATGTTTTTATAGTATTAAATACTAATTAGTCATAGTTTATGAGGAATATTTAAACATTTCATTTATTTTTTATCACTAAGTTAAATATATTTTATAATCTGAAAGACTATAAATCATATGTTTTGTTTGGAATAATTATGAATATTATCATTATATGTATTATATATTCAAGATTGTTAACAAATCCAATGCCAAATGATCTTTAAAGGCAAAAGCTCAGAAATGTTTTTGCTTCCAAATTGTTTGTGACCCTGTCATGCTTTCTTATCTAGCCAGTATGCAGGTGTTCTCCTCTATCTATTTATTTGTTCTTAGATTTTGGGTCACACTGAGTACTCAGGGCTTACTCCAGGCTCTGTGCTCAGTCAGGGATCACTCCTGTCAGTGTTTAGGAGAGCAAATGAGGTGTCTAGGTTTGAACCAAGGTTGGTTGCTATCTCTCCAGACTCACAGACACACTCATTTATAATGGTCAAATTGCTCAACCAGTATTATCTCTTACTCTTTTATTGTTGGTCTTGCATAAAAATGAAAAAATTTAAAGACAAAGCATATATTTATGTCTCATAACTCTCATGCTCTTGGAAGTCTAAAGAAACATATCTAAGTAGAGTGCTGGGAAGAGAATCCTAAATAGGGATTCTCTAAATTTTACCAACTGTATAGTGCTCTTACAACTTCCACAACTCAATGTTATCATCCATTTGGTTGAATGGACCAAATGGTCCATTAAATTTTTTAAATGTGTCTCTTAAATTTTCTTTTATTAGTAGATTTATCCAGGGCCCCACTAACATAACACTTAAAAGATCTGACTTTCTAAATATAGATATGATTTTTGGATAAAAATCTTCATATTTCTAAATTGACTTCAGTCACTTAAAAAGTTTCCATTTGCTTCAATCATTTAAATATCATTTTTGTTTGCTGTTATATTAACTTATCCACTGCTAAGAATGTATTTAAAGTATTTATTAATGTAACATAAAATGTGTACTTCAAATAAACTCTGGATCTCATTATAATAATTCATTTAAGCAAAAAAATAAGTACTTTAAATATACTTAGGACCAAAATATCATTTCTTTCCCTAAAATTTTAGTTCACCTATTCTATGAATTGACCTTCTACTAAGAATACCCCTCTCTTAATCTTCTTTCCTTTCAAATTTATCTAGTTAATACCACTCTTCATTAGTATTACTATGTATCAATTTTTCCTTATGCTTAAATCTGTGCTCTACTTATTTTTACAGATGAACTATTGACCTGTGAAAATTCCATTCTCCTCTTGTTCCCCAGAAACAATTGAGCCCTGTGTTCCCTCTTTAGAATGAAAATTTTATTTTTTATTTTATTGAAATTTATCTAAATTATTTTATTTAAAAAAGAATTTTCATTTTTAACCTCATACTGTTAAAAAAGAATGCTGTTCATCCATATCTTTAGTGAAATACCCCCAGTAATTAGGCTGCTTTTAATATATGCCTTTAAATGGGCTATAAAAGCTGTAATGGGAGGTCAGAGATATTGTAACAGTGGGTAGGGACTTGCCTTGCATGCAGCCAAACCAGGTTTGATTCCTGGGCACCACAGAGAGTGATCTCTGAGCTGTGAGCCAGGGATAACTCTGAGCACTATTAGCTGTGCCCCCTCCCACCCCAAACAACCCAAAAACCATATTGGAGGCCAACAAGATAATACAGGGGTTAAGGCATCAGCCTTGCATGCAGCCACTCCTAGTTCAAATCCCAGCACTGTATATGTCCCCCTGAGAACTTGTTGGAGTGATCCCTGAGATAGACCCAGGAGTGAACCCTAAGCACTGCCTAGTGTGGCCTCAAAAATCAAACAAAAATGAACTTAAAAGAATTTTAAGTAATATATAAAAATTCTAGTGTGCCTAAGTATATGAAATTTGAAACTAGAAAGAAGCCAAGTGTATACATTTCCTCAGAGGCCCCTGTCTCTGGAATTTTGCAAACAATGTCCTCATTGACCCTGTGTGATGAGCGGGCAGTGTGTGTTATAACCACAGCCTGTTCACATACTTCTTCCACTTCACTACTACCTGCCAGTTGTACTTTAGCTATTTGAGCTGAGATGACTAAAAACAATGGATTCATCTCCCCTTTATTCTTGATGATGAAAGGTTTGTTTAAATTAGATTTTTTTCCCTTTTTTATTTTTATTTATTTTTTATTTTTTTTATTGAATCCCCATGTGGAAAGTTACAAAGCTTTCAGGCTTAAATCTCAGTTACACAATGCTCAAACACCTATTCCTTCACCAGTGCACATATTCCACCACCAAGAACCACAGTAAACTTCTCCCCCACCCCCTCACCTCCCAAGCCCCCCACCCCGCCTGTGTAGCTGATAAATTTCACTTTATTTTCTCTTTACTTTGATTACATTCAATATTTCAACAAAAAACTCACTATTATTGTTTGGAGTTTCCCCCTCCCCAAAGTCAGACCTGCTGGAAAGGAAGCAGTAAATAATTTGTTTTCCATTGCTGAGGATGAGGAGAGATGAGGTCGTGTGGCTACAATAGCGGCCACGAGGTTTTGGATTTCTGTATTTTAGTAAAATTAGATCTTTTTAAACAATTTAAAAATTGTTTAAATTGTTTAAAAAAGATTGAGACATTTCCAATGCTATCTGCTTTTTTTTTTTTTTTTTTTTTTTTTTGCTTTTTGGGACACACCCAGCGATGCTCAGGGGTTACTCCTGACTTTGCACTCAGGAATTACTCCTGGCAGTGCTTGGGGGACCATATGGGATGCCGGGGATTGAACCCGGGTCGGCCACGTGCAAGGCAAACGCCCTACCCGCTGTGCTATCGCTCTTGCTTTTTTTTGACACACACACACACACACACACACACACACACACACACACACAAAATCTAGCTCTACCATTCCCTCGAGAATCAACTGTGAGCAGGAATAGAAATCTTTGAAATGGTAGCTTTTTTTAAAGTTAATATTCTAACATCCTTCTTGATTTGATTGTGTGTCAGTCTTTCGTTCTATCTTTGTCCACTTTAGCTGTATGCAGATATATGCTTGGTTCCCAAAATGGAAGGAATGAAAAATAGATATTTTTAGAATGTTGTAATACCTTTGGATATAGAGTTGTCAGATCAAATACAGCATGTTTTACTAAATTTGAACTTTAGAGAAATAATGAATAGTATTTTACTATATGTATGTCCACATAGTATATTAAGAGAAATACCTGAACCTGTTAGCACTGAGTTAAAGAAACTCTGGACATTTTCAAAACAAGGAAATGACATTCATAATCGAAACATAAACTCTGAGGAGAGGAGGTTGCTGGAGAAATAGTACAAAAAGTTTAGAACTTGGCTTCCCTGTGGCTGACCCCAGTTTGATCTCTGGCACCACGTATAATCCCCGGAGCACTGCCCTGATTCACTTCTGAGCACAAAGCCAGAAATAGCCCTTCAGCATCACTGGGTGTGGCCCCAAACCTACCCAAACAATAGAAAACAAAACATTCACTTTCATCATAGCAGTTGGCCCATCCCTCCCCACTTCTCAACTGATATACACTATCCCGAAGGAATCAGATTGAGAGATTTTATTTATTTATCTAAAAAAAATTTTTGTTGTTTTTTTGGGTCACAACCGAAAATGCACAAGGATTACTCCTGGCTTTGCACTCAGAAATTACTCCTGGCAGTGCTCAGGGGACCATATAGGATGTTGGGAATTGAACCTGGGTCGGCCGCGTGCAAGGCAAATGCTGTACTATTGCTCCAGCCCCAGATTGAGAGACTTTAAATGAACTCGTCATCTTATCTATCTTTTAGCACATATGTTTTTTTTTTTGGGGGGGGGGCGTTGTTTCTGGTCACTCCTGGCTGTGCTCAGGGCTTACTCCTGGCTCTGTGCTCAGGGATCACTCCCGGTGGTGCTCAGGGGACCATCCAGAGTGGCAGAGACTGAACCCGGGTTAGACTCATGCAGGGCAAATGTGCTCCATCCCCACCATATAAGCATATTAAAGTGGTATTTTCAGTGCAGTAGGTGTCATAGCATGAGTCCTCTTTACAACCCAATAATTAAAAAATATTTCTAACTGCTCAAGCCATAGATTATTTCCAATATATCCTGCATGAATAGCAAACTGAAGGGAGACCTGTAATAAGATACAGTTGAACATCAGTGGCTGAATTACCCCATTTCTGTTTGGAGCTTATAAATAGTATTCCTTCAAGTTAAAATGGCATCCTGCTAAACTGACATTCTTTCACTAAGACTGTTCATTTGACAAGATTTTCAAGGAGATAATATGAGAGTTTTGATACAAGACAAATTGCGAGATTCAAACACTAAATGGCCTAATTTATTCTAAACCCATGAAATGAGAGAGAACTATATAATATGGACTCAAGAAAAACTTGATGGAAATAGTATATTGACATTTTAGATGTTACTCACTGTCAGAATTTCTTGTTTGTTTTGTTTTTAGATCATACTTGGAAGTGCTCAGGGATCACTCTTGGTGGTACATGGGGAACCATATGGGCTGCCAGAAATCAAACCTGGGTCAGTCACATGCAAGGCAAGCACCTTACCTTCTCTACTATCACTCCAGCCCCAGAATTTTTAATATAACTTAAATATGTTAGAAAAATTTTACCAATAAAATACAAGATTCTTGATATCCCTCTCTAGGAAATGTGATAATCTAAATTTCTTAAAATTAAATTTCTTAAAGTGTGTTTGTATTAGGACAATTCAAAATATTAGGTAACAGGTATATTTTTAAACTATAGATATATTGCTTGACATGAATTTATGTTTTTTTTAAAACATTTTCAATGAAAAATGGACTTAAATAAATTTGCTATTCCTGGGCTGGAGACACAGTAAAGGGAGTAAAACAGTCGCCTTGTACATAGCCAACCTGGATTCAAACGAAGCACTTCATATGGGATCCAGGAGTGATCCTTGAGCACAGAGCCAGGAGTAAGCCCAGACCACCACCAGGTGTAGCCCCAAACAAAGAAAATGTTTTACTATTCCGTGTGTGTGTGTGTGTGTGTGTGTGTGTGTGTGTGTGTGTGTGTGTAAGGCCCTGAATTGGTTGCATACTATCACACGTAAAATAGCTTAAAGAGTCTGCTACTTAAGTTCTTTGCATTTTCAGGGACTGGAGTGATAGCACAGCGGGTAGGGCATTTGCCTTGCACGCAGCTGACCGGGGTTCGGTTCCCAGCATCCCATATGGTCCCCTGAGCACCGCCAGGGGTAATTCCTGAGTGCAGAGTCAGGAATAACCCATGTGCATCGCCGGGTGTGACCCAAAAAGGAAAAAAAAAGTTCTTTGCATTTTCTGATAGCTGACTTTTAGAAATCCGCATGCTAATAGTTTGAAGCCTAGAGAATTGATACAAATCAACAATCAGAACATTCAAAGCTGAAGGTGGTATGATAGATATTACCACTTCCTGTCTGTATAATCCTTTCTGCCCTCTTTGATCTGGCACTCCCTCACACTTTTAAGTGGGTCTTATGAAATGCCTTAATCTACTTACAGTCTTGGCAATGTCAGATCAATAGCCATTGGGGTTAGAAAGTGCTACTCCACCTACATTAAAAACAATGATGTAAAAGGAAAGACATTGCAGTCAGGTTTATGCAAGAGTTTTAGGAAGACAGAAAGGGACCCAAACCAGACAGATCAACATCAATGTTTTGAGTGGAAGGAGCTTTTGAAATATGCTGGGGTTACCATTGAAGAAGAGCAGGACTTAATTGAGGGCCATGACCCCATCACCTTGGGTCAAAGGAGGGTGAAACTATTTGTGAAACCATTGAGTGGCCATCCTTGACAGACCCAGAGAAGGCCAAGCTCCTGATCCAATGATTTGGAAAGACTTAATGAGAATGGGGGCTGGAGCGATAGCACAACAGGTAGGGCGTTAGCCTTGCATGCAGCTGACCCGGGTTTGATTCCTCCATCCCTCTCGGAAAGCCTGGCAAGTTACCAAAAGTATCCTGCCTACATAGCAGAGCCTGGTAAGCTACCCGTGGCATATTCGATATGCCAAAAACAGTAACAACAAGTCTCACAATGGAGACGTTACTGGTGCCCGCTCGAGCAACGGGATGACAGTTATAGTGAGAATGAAGTACAATTACAATGAAGTACAAGCAGAGGTTCAGCTTTGAGATACTTAACTAGATTTTTTTTTCTGGGGCAGGAATGGGACTCAATAGACAGTTCTGCTACTGTGTTACTATTCCAGAAACTGTGTTTGTTAGAGCAGACATGTTCAGATTCCTAAGACTTGAGCCAGGTTGTGTGAGATGATGGTTCCCTACCTGAGATCTCAGCAGGAGCTTGGAGGAAATTACCTGGGTTTTCCTTTTCCCTCCTTCATGAGACTGTTTTGTACTCCTTCTCCACCCACACATTCTGGGCAAAGGGCCAGGTTTATAAAGCTAGTCTCTACACCAGGGCTTAGACACAATTGCCTCTAAAAATATTTCTGAATTGACAATAATTCATCTTTGAACTGTATCTGGCTTTGGAATGCTGAATGGACTCAGCATTTGCCCTTTCGGGAAACAGATCTATGAAACAAGATGCGGATGATATTAATATTCTCATATCGGTAGGGGGAAAATATAGGAATGTTGCTTTTTTTCCCCTTCATCTTATAAAAGCTTTATTTTGTTTTGGTTTGTTTTGGGGGGGCTACCCAGAAGTGCTTGGGGCTCGCTCCTGGCTCTGCACACAGGGGTCACTCATGGTCATGCTCAGGGAACCATATGGAGAGTTGGGCATTAACTCAAGTCAGCCAGTGAAAGGCAAACATCATACCCTCTACACGATTGCCCTGGCCCCTCACCTTTTTGATGCACTTTAAGTTCTAAATTCTGATATTGGGTACCCAGTTGTTAGTGGGAAAACTCTGTACTTTGATTCTGCTGCAGTTTTTAAACTCCCTAATGGCAACTAAATGGGTCTTCACTGGGAGCATTTAGAAATGAATGTGGATGTGTATTGGTTATGACAAGGAAGGTGAGACAGGGGTACAATAATAGCAATGAGTGGACAGGATCCAGGTATATTTAACTTGCTACAGTTCACAGTCCTGCAAAACCAACAACACCCCTGCGCAGAATTTCTCTAGAATCTCAGAATCTCTCATGTCAGGCAATGCTTGCCATGATAACTAGTTCTTCGCAGCATTCTTACTAGTGATGTTCTATTCTTTTCCTGCATTCTTAAAATCACTCAGTTACTGCCATAATCTCCTGTTTTTATTTCTCAGATTCTTCGTGCCTCACACGAAGGGATGTACAATCACTGAGTCATATACATCCCCAGCCTCCATAGTCCATTCTCCTTTGCCCATCACTGTTCTTGCTGTCTACCCTGTTCTCATTCCTTCCCTCAGAGAGAAATCTTCAGGCTCTTCTCCCAGGATATCTGCAAAGCTACCAAAGTATATGTGAGACGCTACTCCAGTGCATCCTACACCACCCCATCCCTACCCATCGCAGCCTGTGACAAATCATCCAGCTGTTCCTCTTGCATCTCCACTGGCCTGCTAGGCACTCATCACTTCTCCCTCTGGGAAAAAAAGTTTGAGTTTTCCTCTTCCAAATACCAAATAAATATAACTCCTGGGACGATAGAGCTAGTTCAAGTGGTAGAGCATGTGCTTCGAAATATGGCAGGCTGACTTTGGTCCTGGGGCTGCATGTCCCCTCCACCCCCAAGCAACCACCTGTGATGGGACACTGGACCTGTGCATGTTCAAGTATGGACCCTATAAATATATTTTTTTAAATCACCATATGACAAAGAGAGTTGGAACTGTGTGTTGAAAGTGGTAAAAGAACAAACATGATAAACTCTCAGTATCTGTGTAGCTGACCATTAGTACCCAGAAAAAGAGAGAAGGGGAAGGGAGAAGGAAATTGCCTGCCATCAAGCCAGAGAGGCAGGCTGCGGGGCGGGGCGAATGCGGGAAGGAAACTGGGGACATTGGTGGTGGGAAATGGACACTGGTGGAGGGATGAGTGTTGGGTCATTGTATGACTGAAACCTAATCATGAGCAGCTTTGTGACTAAGTATCTCATGGTGACTCAATTTTTTTAAAAATAGGCATTTTAGGGGCTGGAGCAATAGCACAGCAGGTACAGTGTTTGCCTTGCACGCGGCCGACCCGGGTTCAAATCCCAGCATCCCATATGGTCCCCCTGAGCACCACCAGGGGTATAATCCCTGAGTACAGAGCCAGGAATAACCCCTGTGCATTGCCAGGTGTGACCCAAAAAGAAAAAAATGTTTATTAAAAACATTTTAATAAATAAATAACAATGGTTAATATTCAACCTATTTCTTGAGTCTGTGCCCCAGCATTTGTAATGATTTAATCCAGTCCTATTTAATCCAGTGACCTATTACTTCACCAGCTACTGGTTCCAAATACCCAACAGGTTTCCACGGTCATGGTGCCGCTTCCCCAAAGGCTGCCTCAACAACAAGTCACCAGACACAGCTTGGTTGGTCGTCATAGTCCTTGGATTTTCCTGCAGAGTTGGATCCTTGGTAAACCCTTTGTCCAAGACCATTCTGCCTTCTCTGTTTCTGTTTGCCTCTTGATGTTCCCAGAAGACTTGGGTCCAACTCACATAAGTGTCTTTATATCCCTGTATCTGCGTCTTCATATCCCTGTATCCATTTTAGTCTATTTCTCCCTACTGGGTCCAGACTTCTACACTCACACAGGTGTTGGGTCCCCCTACTGTCCTTACCATCTTCCCCACTACAGAAATGACTCACTGCCTACAGACATAGCTTGCTCTGCTCCCTCGTTTGAATAGTGGGTTGGATGGATAATTTACTCAGGAGTTCACTGTCACAACTTGAATTGAACAAGATACAAACTTAAACACTTTTGGTGCCTTCCTTTTTGAACACCTTGGTGTTTGACTGCCATTTTCGGTGGCCATCATTCTATGTTTTTTGTTGCTTTCACTGACCAACCCAAGAACTTCTTGAGGACAAGGTTTTATGTTTATTTATATTTGTGGCCCTAACATCTACCGCTTTAAAAGAAATGTTAATTGAACAAGAAAGGAAATGGATGGGTGAAGACTCGAAGCTCCTGTAGAAAACAGCTCTTTCATGTTTGATGCATGGCTAGCACAGGCACCGGACATTGTGCTTACTAAGACAAGTTTGAGTGAGTCTTTTCTTTCAAAGCCAGTGTCTCCTGTTTCTTGTTTTCATCAGTAACACTTCCAGCCTGTTGGTCACTCAAGTTGCAAACCCTAGTGTTCTCTGATTCTTTGGTGGCTACTGACACAGGGAGGCACCCCTAGTGAGGCACCAGGGCTGCTAGGAGTCCCTCAAACATTGTAAACTGAGAGTTAAGGAGATGGCTCAAAGGACTGGGTGCTCAGGTCCCCAGTTCTATCCCCATTGCCGTATAAGCCCACAACTGCTCCAAATGTGCCCCTGGAGGCCCTTACCAGCACCGGCCCGAGCACTGAATCATGAGGTCAGCACACAGGACTAAGTGTCACTGGGAATGGTTCCTGTGCCTCCAAACACCGCTGAAAAGACTGTTTAGTGCTGAGTGGGTCTGAGGATGAGAATATGATGCTGCTCAGACCCCACACGGCTGGGGACCACCAGGGCCACCCTAGCAGTGCTCAGGGGCAGCACCTGACAGGGCTCAGGAAGTCATATGTGTGCTTGGGATTGAACCCAGATTGGACACATACAAATCATGAACCATAAATCCTTTACTATATTTCTGGTCCCCTCCCTGCAAAAAAATAAAATAAAAATGATTTCAAGGAAACAGAAGGCATTACCAAGAATGTCCTTAACTTCATGCCACCTGCCAGGAAGAGTATTAAACAGGACACCATTGGGAAGATATAGAACAGGGAGGTGTGGCTGAAGCATGTCCTTACCACAGAGACTAAGACCAAGGTGGCGATATAAGGAACCACTCTGTTGTCCCCGAGGCCAGAACAGTGCCTCATGGTCACTGCAGATCAGAGGGGCCAGCAGGAGCTCTTGGGAGCTGAGTGACCCAGTGATCTGAGCCAAGAGGAAGGTGGCAGAGCTGATTGGCTCCAGGAAATAAACAATCCTGGTGAGGGAGGGTTCCCATGTTAGGCAAAAGCAGAGCAATTCGCCCCTAACCAAGGCTGAACCTCACTCCTAGCCAGGCACAGTGGGAGAGCTGGTTTGGGAAAAAGTCAGTGTTTCTTCCAACTTTGTTTCCTTTTCCTGCGCTGCAAGGGAGCAAAGACAGGGGCCCACCCCGCAGCTCCCAGGCTGCCCAGTGGCCCTCGGCAAAGAAAAGGGCAGATGTTGCAAAGAGTTTGCAGAACAAAGCCAAGGAGCCTGTTTGGCTGGGAAACTCGGGTCACAGGTCAGTACAAAATTAGACCACAGACAATGGCTTCACCTTTTGATGTAGATCAAATTTACGGTATGTTCTCAACAGTACCATGTTATTTTGAAGACAATAGCGTAGATGAATTTTATTTTTTTTCTTGAGCAAGGAAAGGGAGCTTTCTTTATGTAGTCTGCATGCTGACTTAGTGTTTAGCACCTCTACAAAGGGTGTACAAAGTAAACTGTCACTGTCACTGTCTTCCCGATGCTCATTGATTTGCTCAAGCGGGCACCAGTAACGTTTCCATTGTGAGACTTGTTATTACTGTTTTTGGCATATTGAATACACCATGGATAGCTTGCCAGGCTTTGCCGTGTGGACGGGATACTCTTGGTAGCTTAGTGGGCTCTCTGAGAGGGACGGAAGAATGAACCCCGGTCAGCAGCATGCAAGGCAAAGGCCCTACCTGCTGTGCCATCACTCCAGTCCACAAAGTAAACAAGGAAATCAAAAGAGTTTGCTTTACTGGCTGTCAAGCTACATATTCCACCTCATTTTCCAAGGCTGAGAGTCGAAATCAGAGTCCTAATCAAAGCCATATGATAGTCTTTAGCCTGTCCAGGTAGAGCCTGGAAGAGCACATAGGAAGCTGTACAGGCAGTTCAGTGGCCCTATATACAGTGGTACACATATGTGGCTTCCCCTATCTACAGAGAAACAACCCTGTGGCTTCACCTAAATAAAGAACAAAGGTGTGTAAAACTAGGATGATCACACCGGCCTGTCTCCACACGGTCCCAACCAGTGTCTTCTCTGACTGCAATTACAGTAAACTAGAAATTAATAAGGAAAGATAGAACATTCATACACAAATGGAAATTAAACATATTTCCTCCCTCTCACCTGAATAATAAACAGAACAAATACAAAATTCAAGGGGAAAAAAATAAAATTTCTTGATAAAAGAAGGAAAAAGTGTAGGATATAGAAAAAGTAGTTCTGAGAGAAAGCATAGCAATCCCTATGTTAAGAACCATGAAATAGCCCAAAATAACATACATCTATACCTTAAGAAACTAGAAAAAGACAAACTGAGCCCTTCAAAACTGATGTGATTAAGATTAGAGCAAAAATCAATGAAATAAGGAGTTAAGTTACAATTTAAAAAAATTTAACTAAACAAAGAGTTCTTTGGGAAATAAAATTGACAGGCTCTTCGCTACCATAACCAACAAAAAGAGAGAATGAACCTTCAGCAATAGAATCCTAAATTAAAAGAGAATCATTGCAGCTACTCTCTCAGACATTGAAAAGGATCATAACAGGGTACTATGAACAACTGTGAACAAATACCAATAGAGTGAACAACTTAAACGAAATCTAAAAATTCTAGTAAGTATGCAACTTGTCAAGAATTGGCAATCAGGAAGACATAGAAAATAGAATAGAGCAGTTACTAATAAGATCAGTCATCAAAATCTGCCCACAGGACAAAAATCCCGGGATGAGATGGCTTCACTGGTGGATTTTACTCAACTCTTAAGAAAGAATGGGGAGCTCAGGGGTGGGTCCTCCCTGGCTGGGTGCCCGGGTTACAGGCACAAGGCCATTTAAAAAAAATGTATTGAGTCACCATGAGATAGTTACAAGCTTTAAGGTTTGGGTTACAACCTCACAATGATCAAACACCATCCCTCCACCAGTACACATTCCCTACCACCGTTATCCCGGGTATACCCCCTCTTTCCCACCCTCCCCCTGCCTCCATGGCAGACAATATTCCCCATACTCTCTACTTTTGGGCATTATGGCTTGCAACACAGACACTGAGAGGTCATCATGTTTGGTCCATTATCTACTTTTGGCACATATCTCCCATCCCAACTGGTTCCTCCAGCCATCATTTTCTTAGTGATCCCTTCTCTATTCCATCTGCCTTCTCCCCTCCGCTCATGAAGCAGGCTTCCAGCTATGGGGAAATCCCCCTGGCCCTTGTGTCTACTGTCCTTGGGTGTCAGCCTCATGTGATGTTATTCTATACTCCACAACTGAGTGTAGTACAAGGCCATTCTTATATCTGGTGCTGCCCCACATCCTGAGTGTGATCCTGGATGCACTGCTATTGGGACTTCTGTTGCTACGGCAAAGTGTGTGATCTCGACCACACCCCCGCCAAGCATGTACAAGCATTGCAGTTAAAGTGTGCGACTCCCAGCAGGCACTGCAGATGAGTGTGCAACCCACGGTGAGCACAAAACCCAAAGTGTGTTTGAGCGCCACCACTAAAGCTCATGGGCACTGCCACCAACTGTGTGAGTTTAGCAACTAAGTGTGTGTCCGACACGTGTGCTCTCTTTCTCATCGCAATGGCAACAATAAAGAGAAGGGAAGGGGAAAAGATGTTTAAACTTTAAAGTAGAGAATGAATGCCCATCCTTTCAGTCTCTTCCCCAGAACTGACGAGGGCAAGCTTTCAAAGCTTAGTGGAAAATGTTAGCATCATCGTGATTTCAAAACCAGAGAAGAACACTATTCTTGCAAAACAACAAAAATGACAATTTGGGAAGTAGAGGCTCAGGCTACTATGCAAGCTCTCTCTGACTTAAGTTTCATTTTTCCAAACTCTCTTGCTTTGAAAAGAACGCTTGGGGCTGGAGAGATCATGCAGGGGTTAAGGTGCTTGCATGCCTGTGGCCAGCCCTGGCTTGATCCCCAGGACCACCTATGGTCGATTCTGTGAGCAATGGCCCGACTGATATCTGAAGAGAGAGCTAGGAGTAAGCAGAGAGCACCAGCAGATGTGTCCCAGTTATCAACAGAGAAAAAGAACATTTAAACTAAATATTGCTTGGATTGAAAATCCAACTTAGTTATTCATTTCTCCTCCACTCCCATAAGAGAATTCCTCAACATTCCCAATGACTTACTTAACCAATTTCGCAAATATCTTGTCTCATTCTTTAGCTTGGTGCAATGACCAGGCTAAATTGGGCTGCACTGTCACAACTCACATAGCTCAGTGGGAGAAAGAATGTGTATTTCTTTTTGGCTCATGTTAGAGATGTCCATGGCATTGTCAAAGCAGGGAAACTGTTCATTTTTTAATCAGTCAGAATGATGATGTTCTGCTGGAGGGAGGAAAGAGCTTCTGGAGTGCCTCAAACTGGCAATTAAATGCTTTTGGAGAGAAAATGACCCACATCATTCCTGCTCTGAACTCAGTGGCCACAACTAGTCATTTGACCCAATCCATTCACAAAGAAGCCAGGAAGTGCAATTATATCATATGCCCCCAAGGGGGATATAGAACTAGAAATGGCTGGCAAACTATCCCAGTGATTGCTACACATTCTTTATTCATGCCTTTATGATGGGCTCTAGTGTATGTTTCTTGATTTTTCTCTTTTATATGCTACATTTCAGTCCACCTTTTCTGTAGTGACTGAGTTTCAGGCAGTATGGTACGACTGAAGACAATATGCAGACCCCAGGGATAGGAATGCACCGTGAACACACAGAAGTATCCCCAAAGCCCAGTCTGGAGGATCAGGCAGCAAAGGACAGGGAGCCTGAGGCAGAGACTAAATTGACTGCAGGAGAGGTGTGAATTAGATGGGGACTAAGAGGACTTTGCTGAGGAGAATGGAAAGAGAAAGGCATTGAAAGCTCAAGGCATTTGCATGAACAGAGGAGGCTGAAAATAGGAGCCTGGTCAGAACCAGGAGAGTCTCAGCGCTGGATATAGACAACCAAGCCACCCTCCCTCTCACCCAACAGCTGATGGTTCCCGAGCTTCAAGATCAGTGAGTGACACAAGCCAAGGCCGGGAAGGAAGTGGCTCAGGAGGATCAAGTGGAGATGGCTTTGGATACAGTGGGTAGGACACTTGCCTTGCACATGTGACTGACCCAGGTTCACTCCCCGGCACCCCAGATGGTCCCTTAGCATCACCAGGAGTAATCCCTGAGTGCAGAGCCAGGAATAACCCCTGAGCATCATCGGGTGGGCCCCCAAACAAAACAACAACAGCAGAGAGAGAGAGAAAGAGAAAGAGATAATCTCTTTGCTGTACTAAAGAACTTGAAATTTACACTCACCTCCCAACACACCTCCCTGGTGCCCCAAGACAACCTATGCTTCTAACAACATACCTAGAAGTTCCACCATGTTCTTCAAATAGCCTGAACTTCCCCACACCCAGCCAGACTGTCTTTTCGCAACCAGATTATAAATCCTAGAGCAAATGATTGTTTCTTGTAGGAAACACCCTTATATCTCCCAGGCAAAACCATCTCCACTTGATCCTCCTGCCTTGGCTTGCATCACTCACCGATCTTGAAGCTCTGGAACCATCTGCCGTTGGGAGGGAGGGTAGCTTGCTTGTCTATTATTCTTTCCTCTGTGCACTGAACAGAATGACAGTTACTCAAAGTATGAGCTATCCTTGGCTCACTGCTCATAGATTTGCAGTAGTACTTTGTAATTTGGTACTTAGTATTTGCTTTTTGTTTCTTTTTATTTCTTTTTTTGAAAAGAGTTTTGGGAAGGAAACTTTAAAAGTACTTTGAATTGGGCCTAAGTGATAGCACCAAGTTCAAGGTTAAATAAACAAATTTGTTTACTCTGTGGAGATCAAATGATTATATAGATAAACTTTAGTTCCTAAAGGTTTATTTTTATATATATTTATTATTTATTTTTGGTTTGGAGCGCTAAGGGTGGCAATGCTAAGGGCTATTCCTAGCTCTGGGTTCAGGGCTAACATCTGGCAGTATTCAAGGACCGGATGTTTTGCCAGGAATCAGAGTCAGTGGGCCACATAAAGGCCAGCACTTACCCCTGTACATTGCTCCAGACCCACAGTTAGAGTTATGCCTTGAGATGGTTGTATGGTTTATTAAAGCACATGTTGTTCTGAAGTCTCCTCACTAAACCCATGTTCCCTTTTCCTAGATCAATGACCTCTAGAGATGCTAATGGAATTTTACTGCTTTATCCCCACCCATCCCCTTCCACAACCTTCTCTCTTTATAGGATGTTCTAATAGCGATCCATTTGCATTTGGGAGTGGAAAGATAATTACCCTTGGAGTTATACATTATCAATTTGTCCTAATTAGTTTGTATAGCAGTAGTAACATGTTGTGGCAACATTGCTCCAGCAAGCAGTAACTTCAAATGGTATGACCTTTACTAGTACTTGGATAATGTTGGAATCTGTAATTGAAGGATCAAATCCTTGACCTAGGCAAATAATTTCTCACTCTGTGAACCTCAGAAGAATGTAGCTACCATCAGGCCTATTTATCTAGAAATACAACTCTCTTACCACACACACACACACGCGCGCGCGCACACAAACACAACCTATATTGGAAATTTCCCTAAGATCAAAGAGCATATCTTGTTATTTTTTCCTAATAATCTTGCTATAGAAAGAGTAACGGGGTTTTGAAATGTCTTCTCAGTATCAAACACTGCACAAAGCATTCCTTTGAACATCTGTGAGTGGCTCATGGCCTTGATGGAGTCTTCAAAAGTTGGCATTTTCTTTGTGTATATTTTAAGTATTCTAAGTATTCTCAGTCACTCTGACATCTCAGAAGTGATGCACTTAATCTTAAGTTTTTATTTTCCGAATGAAGTAAATTAAAGAAAAATTATGTTCTTTTTAAAAAATTACATTATTTTTTTCAAGGCTGTCTGGAAACTTCATGAAGAAGGAAGGAATAAATATGTTCTTAGTTGCTTTGAGCAAACCAATATGGTGCTAATCAATACCAATATTGGCCAATGAAAGAGTTGAATTTCATTTTTGTTTTCTGAGTTTAGCCTCATCATTTGATGTTTCTATTACTAGACTTATGCAGAAACCTTTTATTATATCTTTATCCAATACTTTTCTGAAACTATGATCAATTGGCATACTTTGTTTTTCTTTAAAATTTATTAGTAATAATTTAGCCAAAACCAACAGGAATTTTTCCTAGAAACTAGCCTGTAATAAATACTGAAAATGAGTTCAAGGCATTAGTGGCATTGATTAAAACAACACCCCATTGTATTTAGATATGCAAGGTCAGCCAAAATAGAGGAAATTTCTATTGTTATGAGCTTCTGAAAAATTTAAAGTTCTATATAATTTTTAAAAGAAAAGAACTTAATGTTTTTGGAACAGTGCTGATCTGTAAATATTTATGTCTAAAAATTATTTTTATAAAACTTCAAGCTGGCTTCTTGAAGCAAGTGACTTGATATGCCTGCAAAAGTATCTGTTTGATTTGTTTTATAAAGAAGTAAACACCATAGTTATTTCCTAGCTAATGAGTGACACACATGCTCACAATATGCATATGTTTGGGTGCTCTATAACATACCAACCATATGGTAATCATTGAATATGCAAGAGCTCATTTGGTTTATTGCCTCTTATCTAACCAGTAAAACAGGGCTAGCTCTGGAATTTTTGGTTGTTTTTTTTTTTTTGGCTTTTGTGGGGTCACAGCCAGTGATGTTCAGGGGTTACTCCTGGCCCTGCACTCAGGAATCATCCTGGTGATGCTCAGGAAACCAAATGTGATGCCAGGGATCGAACTCAGGTCAGCTGCGTGCAAGGCAAATGCCTTACCCACTGTACGATAACTCTGGCCCCCTAACTCTGGGACTTTTTACCTCTTACTTTTGCACTTAATTTTCCCTCATTGCAGTCATAGTCATAGTCGTAACTAGCCCTGCATTATATTCACTATATGCCAAGTATCGCTGCATTTTCCAAATACCAACTCACTTAGTCCCAACAGCAACTCTCCTACCCAAATTACCTCTTTCTTTTCTTTGTTGTTGAACCCTGACTTTCTCTAGAGTTCCCTCCTGATAGTCTCACATTCATACTTATTGGATTATAGTTCTAATAATTTTAGGTTTAACATTGGGTTGTCCTTTCTCCTCCTGCAGGGAGCTCAGGTTTACCAAGTTACTCCCACCACAGTGCTCCAAAGCCACACCAAAGTCCATCCAGCACTGCCAGCCCCATTTGTTTATCTTTAACTTCTACTTTGTGCTCTTCTTCCCCTATCTGTTAATCCCAAATATCCCCAATCAGATCCTATAAGCTGTAGTCAAATCTTCTGAAGATGCTGGATTTTGTATGTATATAAGTGAAATATTGTTTTTCTCTTTCCTTTCTGTCATTTGCATAGTTTACTTTTGAGCAATGTCCTTTTTGTATGGACACAGGAAGACAGTTAACACTATGCTTTTGTAACATGGGAGTTAACTGACTCCAAATAATATTTTCTCCTGGGAATCCATCGTATTTACCTGACTTAAGCCTCAGTTGCCCTTAGTTCCTAACGTCCCCAAAGGGTGGTCCCACCGTGGGACATGGATGGACTCAGGGCAAGCCGTTAGCCACCCTGCCATTAAAAATGGGACAGGCTAAGCGTCATAAGAAATATAACAGGGCAAGAGCACGGTCATGGAACAAACTGACATGATCCAAGAAAAGAAGTGACTAAATAAGGACCCTGCTGAGGTTAGGAAAAACTTACCTGGCCTGAGGACTGTAGTCTGAAACATATAGCCAGATGTCCCCAGGAAGAGACACTCTTTAAGCTTAATATATCTCTTACTGTGTTCATACAAAAACGACTAGAAATATTATTAAGAAGCAAATTTATTATGATTGTTTAAATGGATTACTAGCAAAGGAAAGAAACAATATGCCCTTAGAAGGAATACTGCCCTTGGGCAGATCTCCTAGTAGTAATCTGGAGTGCTGTAGTCTCTAGATGAGGTTCTGAACTTGGGTAGATCTCCTACAAGAACTTCCCTGAAGGAAGGCTTTGCATCTGTTCATTGTTTATGATAATGTTCAACTACACCTATGCGTAATTGCAACCCTCCAATCTTACATTATTTCTCTGTAATTAATGATGTGGCCCTTGAATAAAGGGCCACTGGTTACCAAGCAGCCTGTGACCACTGTTCCTTTGCCCACCATTGGCCAGGCATGGGGGATGGTGATCGGCCCTGAATGCACCAAGGGACCCCCAGGTCACCACAGGATGGTGACCTGGAACAATGACAATACATATATTTTTCTTATCCATTTTCCTATTGGGGTCATTGTGTCCTTCCACTATTGTTTCCCCCTTCCTGCATGACTGCTCTTTCAGAGTTTCTTCTTTCCTAAAATTTCTTGGCTGACGTTCTCTACTGGGCAGTGAGTTGACAAGGTGGGTAGAGGACTCTCAAAGCTGAACTGCTCACTGGCTCTCCTTTCCAGGGATGGGAGAGGGGGCAAACACGCAGAGAAAAGGTGGTGGGAGTGTTCCAGCAAGTTGAACAGGCTCCAAACAACACTTCCAATGAACAATGCACACACAGGTTGTTTTGGCGTTTTGTTGTGCTTCACTTAGTGATCAGGGGCTACTCCTGATTCAGGGGTCACTCCTGGTGCTGCTCAAAGAACCATCTGTGTTGCTGGAGATCAAACTGAGGTTGTCCATGTGCAAGACAGACACCTTAATCCCTGTCCTGTCTTTACAGCCCAGAGAGTCAAGGCCCAACCTTCTCTGCTGAGTGTTAAACCTTCCCAGCAAAGATCTGTTATTTAAAAATATTTTTTTCTAATGCTTCACTATTTCAATGTTTATTCCCTCTTGTGTCCCTTCCTTGTAGTTGATGCTGAAGTGGTGATGGGGACACTGATGCCCGGGTGCAGTGCTTGCACTATTAGCTCGGATTCCTCCTCTCCGGGGTCCCATATCAGGTCCTGGTACTTGCACAGGTTCTTGACAGGGGCTGATGAGTTGCACACACATGCATTAGTCAGGTGCCACACCTCCTGGCCCGGTGCTTGTATATTTTTTTAGTTGCAGTGCTTGTCAGTGGTCTAACCCCCCTTATTTTGTGGTGTTTTGCATCCTCCTTGCTGTGATGTAGCAGAATCATTTGCAACCCCAGGGATCATAGATAGCAGAGCTGAGCTTAATAGCTGTGTACAGTTATTTAAGCTTGTGACATGTGTCAAAGCAGGTGTTCTAAGACACTGTGTTATTCCTTTGGGCTGCAAAGTTCTTTTAGAGCATTGTCTAATACCTAATAAACTCAACTACCCATCAGTCACCTGAGGGGGTTTGTTTTCATGGTTTTTATGTATAGAGTTACTGCATGACCCCAACATCAACGTACCAAACAACTTCCATTACTGTCACAAGGTCACTTTTAATCCACCTCTTCCTCCTCTCTTTCCTCCAAAATGTTTTGTAATTGGAGACCAAAAGTATGTCCTCATTTAATGGTGTTTATTTCCTTGGTTATTTCTCTCTATACCACAGTGACTCAGATCCTTCAGTATTTGCCCTGCTCTATCTGACTGCCTCCACTTGATGTGATACACTCCAGTTCCAAGTTGCAGCAAGAGTTCATCTTCATTTGTTTGTTCAATTTTGTTTTTGAGACAACACCTGGTGGTGCTCAGAGTATCCTTCTGGCTCTGTGCTCAGGGATCACTCCGGGCTATGCTTGTGGGACCATGTGTGGTTTTAGGGATGGTACCAGAGCCAAGAGGGTGACTGATATTTATTTTCATTATTTTGGGGTTTGGTTTTTGGGTCACACCAAGCAGTGCTTAGAACTTACTCCTGACTCTATATGAGGACTCACTCAAAGTGCTTGGGAAACTATATGGGGTACTAGGGATTAAACCTGGGTCAGCTGCATGGAGGCAGGCTCCTTACGGGCTATGCTAATATGCCAGCACTAATCATGGAGTAATTCTAAATCTCAGGGTGGCGGGGTGTGAAGAATTATGGGAAAAAGACTTAGTCTTTTTCTTGGAGAATAAAACAGGGAGGGGGAAACGACTATGGTGGAGGGAATTGTTCAACTGGGAAGAGGAGTGGTGCTGAAAGGTGGTAAAATATTATGCATGAAATCCTATCAGTAAACTTACCAGAAAATCACTTCTCATAGAGGCAGACTGGTGGGTGGGAGGCAAAGAAAAGGGACATTTGGGGCATCAATGGAGGGAAGTGGACACTGGCAAAGGGATTGATGTTGAAATATATGCCTGACACCTAATTATGAATAACTTTGCAATTTCTTGGTAACTAAATAAAAAAATTTTTTAAATATGTCAGTACCCATACAGATATCTTTTCTACTTATGATACACAGATATTTTCTATGATACATAGTATTACATGGCCTCGTTTTTGTAATCATTTGTTGTGTACATCAGTGTTCTCTGTGATGATGTAATAGCCTAATAACTTTTAGGGCGAGAGGAGTCTCATGCTACTTTACATTATTAGCCCTTGAAAAAAGTGCAAGTATGTGTTCTCCATTGCTTTTCAATTGATTAAAGTTTACTGTTGATTAAAGAAGTAATGATGAGGACCGGGAGCAATAGCACAGCGGGTAGGGCATTTGCCTTGCATGCGGCCAACCCAGGTTCGATTCCCAGCATCTCATATAGTCCCCTGAGCACCACCAGGAGTAATTCCTGAGTGCAAAGCCAGGAGTAACCCCTGTGCATCGCTGGGTGTGACCCAAAAATAAAATAAAATAAAATAAAATAAAAGTAACGATGATCACAGGAAATAACAAGCTGGTTGGCAAATATAATGTTTACTGAATCATAATTTCTTAAAGCTAATCCAGTTATTTCAAATCAAACTTAGTAAGGATTCTTCCAGAAAGTAGCCTCTAAACAAAAACACAATGAAGAGCTAATGCTAATAGCAGCACTTAAGAGCTACCATTGTGTTACATCTATACAATGGAATACTATGCAGCTGTTAGAAAAAATGAGGTCATGACGTTTGCATATAAGTGGATCAACATGGAAAGTATCATGCTAAGTGAAATGAGTCAGAAAGAGAGAGACAGACATAGAAAGATTGCACTCATCTGTGGAATATAGAATAATAGACTATAAGACTAACGCCCAAGAATAGTAGAAATAAGTACCAGGAGATTGTTTCCATGGCTTGGAGGCTGGTCTCTCATTCTGGGTAACTCAGGGAAGGGACCACCAAGTAAAATGTGGTTGGAGGTCATGTGGGGGAAGGGTGAGGCGGGCGGAATACAGACTAGAGACTGAACACAATGGCCACTCAACACCTTTATTGCAAACCACAACACCTAATCAGAGAGAAAGAACAAAAGGGAATTCCCTGCCATAGTGGCAGGGTGGGGTGGGGGGAGACGGGACTGGGGAGGGGGGGAGGGATGTTGGGTTTACTGGTGGTGGAGAATGGGCACTGGTGAAGGGATGGGTTATCGAACTTTGTATGGGGGAAGCATGAGCACAAAGATGTATGGATCTGTAACTGTACCCTCACGATGACTCTCTAATTAAAAATAAACTAATAAAAAAAAGAGCTACCATTGTGTGAGTTCATTCAACAAATATTATTTATTGAAAGTCAGACCTACTCAATACTTTGTGTTTTATCAGCACCCACTAATTCACTTATTCCTATTACAGTCTCACAGTAAATGCTTTTTTTTTTTCCTTTTGGAGAGAAGGACATTGACACTACCAAAGGATATTGAAATCTGTGGCAAATGTCTGTTGGGGAATTTGCCCTTATCTACCTCAGATATACTGAATAGTACTCAGCTTTAAATATCAATCAGTGGGTTAGAGAGATACTACTGGAGCACATGCCTTGCATGCAGTCAATCCCAGTTTGATCCCCAGCACTTCCAAGGCTCACTTAGCGTGTAGCAAGGAATAGCCCTTATGTACTATTGGGTGTGGCTTTAAAACACATGAACAAAAAATATATGCATCAATCTTGGTCAGTATTTTATTCTTCTTTGAGCTCAACAATGGACTTGTAATATCCTTTTGTTACTATACTGTTCTGGCTTGTTAATGGAAGACTGATATACAACCTATAGAGCAAAAGAGAAATATGTATCCAATAAGCCAAGAAGTGGATGAAGTCTGGAGAGAATTCTGTATCATCTAGAATTCACTAACAGACTTTGAGTATAATTGCAGTAATTATAAAAGTATAATTAATGACCGTTCTCATAAAAATTTGTTTCCTCATTACTGCCACACTCTAGTTATATGCACAAGGGGAAAAAAAAGGTCAGCTTTATATTAAGTCATCAAAGGAATTGGAAGGAAATAGTAACATAGGGCTATTTCTCTTATTTATTTTTTGTTTGAAATGATACATTTAAAAGTTACTATTAAATATGACTTTTATTCATTTGAATAATAATGAATGTGTATAATGCTGTGCAAAATAGGTAGTTGGAATTACATGTTGGAGAAAATAATACTACTTGTCTTGGTTCTTCCTAGATGAAACTTTAAAAAGAAAAAAGAGTCTTTCCCAATAGGGAACTGGGGAGATAGCTTGAGATAGGGTTAAGGTACTTGCCTTAATGCACCTTTTGGAGTGATCCCTGACCTGGGCCAGGAGTAGCCCAACCTTTCACCCCCCAAAGAAATTTTCTCTGAAACCACTTGGTTGATGCTATCTATGCTGCCTGTAGTGATGTCAACACATAATGAGAAAAAAGTGATTTCATTGCTTTGACAGTAAAGTTGTCTTCTGACAGTCTTAGTGCTAGCACAAATGTTGATGCATAAATTCTTGTTTTTTTTCCTTTTCCAGTTATTTGCATAGTATTTTTGTTGTTTGAGATATACCCTTGTATGGTTTCAATTACATTGTTATTATTCAAGAAAATATTATAATTAAAGAAATTAACAAGAAATATTACTTTAAATATTGTAAGATATGGAAAATAATAGAACTGAATGCCAATATGTCTACTTGGATCAGAGAAGTGCAGTTTACCCATGTCTGCTTCCACAAGTTACACAGAGACAGTCTTGGCCACAACCTGACTTCACACGACCCCCCCCCCCACACACACACAAAGATTCCCATATGTAAATCAGTCTTTTAGTACACACTGCTAATGTAAAGTACAAACACATAGTTTATAATGAGCTTTTACATAGTTTGTAAAAACAGTTTAGCACATGTTGCTAATGTAAAGCACATACATATATACATGTGTGTACTTATATTTGTTATTCCCCATATTATGATACTTTGTATCGTACACGTAAGAAGATCATTCTGTATAAGTCCCTCTTCTCACTAACTTCACTCAGCATCATATACTTTCCAGATCCATTTATGAAGCAGCAAATTGCATGATTACATTTTTTCTTAAAGTTACACAGTATTCCATAGTGGATTTGTACCATAGTTTCTTTATCCAGTCTTCTGTTCTTGGACACTTGGATTGTTTCAAGAGTTGGGCTATTGTGAAGAGTGCTACAGTGAACATCTTTACAGATTCTTTTCTGAATAGAGTGTTTGGGCCCTTGGGGTAGATGCCAAAAATTGTAATTGCTGAGTCATATGGAAGCTCAATTCCTAGTTTTTTGAGAAGTGTCCATATTATTTTCCAAAAATTGTGGATCAATTGATATTCCACAAACAATAAATGAAGATTGCCATCAGTGGTTGTTTTTTGTTCTCTGTGATGATCTGCCAATCTCATTGGTATGAAATGGTGTCTCATTTCATACCAATGTTGTTTTGATTTACATTTCCTGATAAGTGATGGAGCACATTTTTTATATATATTTAGTCATATTTTTGTCTTGAATATATTTCTGTTCATATCTTTCTCTTTTTCTCTCTGTCTCACTTTTATGAGATTGATTTGCATAGTTCTATTAGTGCTTTATATACATTAGATATCAACATTTTATCGGATGAGTGGTGGGGAAATATTCTTTCCCAGCCTGTGTGCTGTCTATTTATTCTGGCTGTAGTTTGCTTTGCAGTGAAGAAGTTTCTTTCTTTGATATAGTCCCATTTCTGTACCTTTGTTTCAGTTTGGTTGGCCAATGGTATTGAACCACTGAAGATACCTTTAACTTCAGTGTAACAAAATATACCTATTTTCACTCAATGTCATTTATTCATTCAGGTATCACATCAAGGTCATGAATGTATTTTGATTTGACTTTGGTGCATGGTGTTTGTGTTTTGTCTTTTTTTTTTTGCATATGACCAACCAGTTTTCCCAGCACCACTTGTGGAAGGGGTTTGCTTTTCTCCACTTCATATTTTTGTTCCTTTATCAAAAATTAACTATTCATATACATAGGAATCTGTCTCTGAACTCTCATTTCTACTCCACTGATCTGTGTGTCTGTCCTTATTTCAGTACCAAGCTGCATTAATTACCAGACTGTTTTTGTAGTATATTTGAAGTTGGACAAAGAGAAATATTTTTTTCTTGGGATTGCTTTGGCTGTTTATAAAAGATTTTTACTCCATAGGAATTTTAACATTTGACCTATGCCTTTACAAGGTGTCATGGGTATTTTCATAGGGGGACTATTTAATCTGAATAGTTCTTTGGATAGGATTGTCATTTTAACAATATTAATCCTTCCAATCCATGAACAAAGGTGGTTTCCATTTTCTTGTGTCCTCTTTTATTCATTTTAGTATAGTAAAGTTTTATAGTTTTCTTTATGTAAGTCTTATCTCTTTTATTAAGCTGAGGTACTTTACTTTTTGAGGCACAATTATGAATGTATTGTATTTTTTAATTTACCTCTCCTTTATTTTACTATTTGCATATATAAGAGCCATATATTTTTATATATCGATTTTGTAGCCTGCCACTTTACTGTACAAGTCTATTGTTTCTAGGATTTTTTTAACGAACTCCTTAGGATTTTCTAAGTTATAGTGTCATGTAATCTACATCTAGTAAGATTTGACTTCCATTTTCCCACTCTGAATGCCCTTAATATTTCTTTCTTGCCTAATTGCTATGGCAAGAACTTGCAATAACATATTGAATAGCTGTGGTAAGAATGAGCGACCTTATCTTGTGCTTCATTACAAAGAGAAGTCTTTCCACTTTTCACCATAAATCTTTACTGTTGATCACCATATGATCTTTTCTATATACTGAGGAAAATGGCTTTAACTATGTTGAAATTTCCTTCATTCATCATTTTATTTTTTGTTTGTTTATTTGTTTTTGTTTTTGTGGGTTTTTTATTTGTTTGTTTGTTTATGGGTCATACCCAGCAATGCTCAGGGGTTACACCTGGCTCTGCACACAGGAGTTACTCTTGGTGGTTCTTGGGAATATGGGATGACAGGGACTGAACCCAGGTCTGCCATGTGCAAGACAAACACCCTACCTTCTGTTCTATCACTCCAGCCATTTTGTTGACTGCTTTTATCCAGTATATATTATCAAATGTTTTCTCTGCATACGTGCATGACTTTTGAGATATTTAGATAGATGTGTAATAGATTACAAAGTATGTGTGCATGCATATACATAGGTGTGTGTGTTATATAACTACTTCCATCTGTTCACTGTGCTCCTAAAAGGAGTGATCATTCCAACAGCAATGAACATATCAACTACCCAAATTGTTCTTTCTGGATCACACTCAATGGTGCTGAGAGCTTACTCCTGGCTCTGTGCTCAGGGGTCTCTACTGGCGGTATTCAGGGATCATACAGGGATCAAATAGGAGTTGACCACAGACAAGGAAAGTGTCATAACCTCTCTACTATTCAGTCCTCAATATTTTTATTTCTAAATACATCCCTTAGGGAGGTAACTCAAAGGGTTGAAACGCATGTCTGGCAAGCACAGAGCCCCAGGTTTGATCCCGGGCACTGCATCACCTCCCAGGGTCACCAATGAGGCTTTGAACACCACTGGGAAGGACCCTGAAAAAAATAAAAATAAAAGAGAAAGAAAATATTTGTATGTTATTGATTGAACAAACACTATTATTCTCTAGAAAAAGAGTAGAGCTTGTCGGGCAATTATTATTATAGAATTGTGGTGGGCAAGAAAACGATGAGTCTGGAATATCTTGTGGTGGCAGAAAGTGGAGAATTGAAGTGCTGAGAGCACAGTGGAGACAAATAGAAAAATTGCCCTTGACAACCATCTTCATAATGACTGGTGCAGGCAAATTTCATCCATGAATGCCAGAATTATGACAGAAAGTTGGATATTACCAGCATCTTTATATAGTCTCAGGGTACTGACCCATAAGGCACACATTAATTACAAAAGGAAAATAGTAACTTTGTCGTGGGTAAGCCTGGCAGGCATTCATCAACTAATAGATCAGAGTTATCATCACTAGAGTCAGGCCTGGCATCCTGAGAACACCAGCAGTACCACAAGATAAACCAAATGCTTTACTTGCTGGTGCAGTGAGCGCAGATGTGTAGCACAGGGGATCCTACAGCCTCTCAGGAAGCGGATGTAAAAGAGGACTTACTTAGGATTTCAATTTGTGTGTGATAATTGGGGGAGGGTCAAGGAAGTGATTCTGGACAGGAAGCTATGATAATTTTTTTTTGGAGGTCACACCTGGCGATACTCAGGGGTTACTCCTGGCTCTGCACTCAGGAATTACTTCTGGCAGTGCTCGGTAGACCGTATGGGATGCTGGGTCGGCCGCATGCAAGGCAAATGCCCTACCTGCTGTGCTATCGTTCCAGTCCTGCTATGATCATTCTTTTGCTGGGGATCTCCCATAAATGTATCTATGGATAACATATAGGAGGAAGGAGGAATGGACTAAATCTGGGACTGGGTAATTGGTGAAGAAACTAGCAGCCTGATCATTAGTCAGGAGAGAGGAATGTGTCCTATTTGCGTAGCGATGGGTATTATTATTTTGTTAGTGTTCAGACATGTTAATGACCTTGACATATACTGCTGTTCTGGGAGATATTCTGTGGTCAACAGAAAACCAAGACCTTGCTCCCAGACACCAAGCATCTCCTAGCAACACCAAGGCCTCCCTAGCACGTGGCCTTCTCAGATTCCAGATGTTTTCTTGATGGTAACAAAAAAATTGTCTTGTGCTCACTGATAGGAAAATAGCCCTGTGGCAGTTCTGCCAAATGTACAGCACCATGGGAAATGTCAAAAGGAAACTGGAGGATTGCAGGCCTGCATTCTTCAAAAATGTCAGTGTCATGAAAAAAAGACTGAGGAGTTGTTAGGGGTGAAAGGAGGTGAACACAACCTAACAACTGACTGAATGCATGTCAGGGAATTTGCTTTTGCTGTCACATACATTGCTTGAATAGTTGGAAAATTCTGAATAAGTCTAGAAATTAATTATATGAATGATACTTTTCTGGTTTTGATCATTATAGTGTACTCTATAAGAGAATGACTTTACTTTCAGGAAACATTAAATGATTTTGTGGTAAAGGGTATCTCCAATTTTCAAATGTTTTTTTTTCTTTTTGGGTCACACCTGGCAATGCACAGGGGTTATTCCTGACTCTGCACTCAAGAATTACCCCTGGTGGTACTCAGGGGACCATATGGGATGCTAGAAATCGAACCTGGATCAGCCGCGTGCAAGGCAAACACCCTACCTACTGTGCTATCACTCCAGCCCCCAATTTTCAAATGTTTTAAAAGAAAATGGATATACCCATATATATGATATATGCATACATGCATATTCGTGTATGTGGAGATGGTAGCTTGCCGGGCTCTCCAAGAGGGATGAAGGAATCAAACCCTGATCAGCCATGTGCCTGCTCGAGCAAATCGATGAGCAACGGGATGGCAGTGACAGTGACAGTGACAGTGGAGAGGGTATATAGAGGATCAAGTCAGATTTTAAAAACATGGTTACAAATAGTCATTTTTATATAGTTTTTACAGATGTAGCACTGCACTGCACTGTCGACCTGTTATTCATTGATTTGCTTGAGCAGGCACCAGTAACGTCTCCATTGTGAGACTTGTTACTGTTTTTGCATATCAGATACGCCATGAGTAGCTTGCCAGGCTTTGCTGTGTGGGCGGGATACTCTCTATAGCTTGCTCCAAGAGAGACGAAGGAATCAAACCCAGGTAGGCTTCGTGCAAGACAAATGCCCTACCCGCTGTGCTATCGCTCAAGCCCAGAATAAAGATAAATGAACTTATCCCAAGCACATCAGCGTAATTCTACAGAGGAGGGAAAGAGCTGTCTGCCTGCAGTGATATGAAGGACCTAAGTGTCATGGGGCTGAGTTGGACTCGGACACCACATGATCCCCGACACTGCCACGTCTGGCATTGATGGTCCCAGCACCCCTGGGCCCAAGCTGCTCCCCGATGGCTCCCAGGCTGTGCAAACACTGAAGTTTCTGGCCCGTTAGACGGTGCAGAGGATCACCAACTGTGGTGGCTTCTAGGCCTTCTGTCTTCTGTCTGGAGCCCCCCCTTCCCTTCTTTGCCAAAAAGAAAACTTTTTTGAGACATTCAAAATTTTAGTTTTCCTTTTTTAATACTAGCTTGAGTGGTTTTGGTATGAATGAATCAGATTTAGCTGAGCCGCACTGAATCTTTTTTTAGCATGGATTGGGGGAAGAGTTGGTGTAATAAGAAAAATACCAAAATGATACGCTTCTTCACATTAAATTTGGAACTTAAAGGGGTTCGTCTTTAAAAAGAAAGCATGAATATATATTGCTATAAAACACTGAACATGTGTTTATGCCTTTTAAAATTTCTGTGATTGGCCGTTGATTATCAAAAGAACCATTGATTTCGAGCACCAGCTGCTGACAAACACCGGTCCAGCCCCTTGTATAAATGACTGCTTTACTGTGTGTGATTGCTCGAATAGTTAAAAGAAAAGTCAATGCGGCATTACATTTTTAAAAATGGTAATTGTGAAAAAAAATTTTCTTAAATGGTTATTGTAAACCACATTTCTATTTTCTAAGTACTGGACAGTGTTTGTTTGTTTTTCCTAGTAAGTCCTTCTATGTCTCCAAAGTCAAAGGTTAAGACTCTGAAGGACCTGAGTGATTTTAATTTCATAAGCTCACATACCAGTCAGACTTGGACAAGGCTAGACATCTCATTCTAATCCAGCTCAGAGCACTTTACAGATGAAACCTGCTAAATATTGAGTCTCAGAGATGGTCAGGGATAAGGCTCTTCCCTTTCATGCCACTGACCCGAGTTTGATCCCTGGCATCCCATATGGGCCCCCAAACCTGCCAAAGCTAATTCCTGAGTGCAGAGACAGGAGTAACCCCTGACTCTAAATAAACTGAGCCTGATATTAAGTTCTGCATTAAGTTACCTCGCCTATCCACTTTTGGCCTCCTGCTCGTGGGTAAAAATACCTGATTTCTCTGTATATTTCTTAAATACAGTGGTGCTACAATTGTCTTTTGAATGTGTAGCCAAAAGTTATTGTCATATTTGCTTCTGTTAACATAACCTGGTTACAATTCCTATAATTGCTCTACTACTGCCTCATAAAAATCCAAAGGAATTGGGCTCGGGATAGAGTACAGGGGGGAAGGCACTTGCCTCGCATGTGGCCGACCCAGGTTCCGTCTCCAGCATCCCATATAGTCGTCAGGAGAGAGTCTTGAGTGCAGAGCCAGGAGTAGGCCCTGAGCATTGCCAGGTTTGGCCTCCAAACCAAAAAAAAAAAAAAAATCAAAAGGAACCAGGTTGAGTTTCAATTAAGTTATATATGCTCCATGCTTTTAATTTTGCCGGGGGGGGTGTATGTGGGGGAGGGGGTGGCGGAGGGCATAAGGGACACACCTGGGGTGCTCAGTGGCTACTCCTGTGCTCAGGGCTCTTTTCCAGCACTGTGTAGGGGTACAGTGGGAGTGTGTGGGGTGCTGGGGTGGATTCTGTGCTTCCTGCATGCAAAACCTGGACCTGCCTGCTGAGTTCCCTCTTTGGTTCCATGCTCCACATTTTTTTAAGTAGTAGCATGGCTTTCCAAGTATATTCTAAAGTGAAATGTGTGGGCACCTCCAGTTTCAGATCACATCTTGGCATGTCATCCTGTTTCTTAAAAGGACATCAGACACTGAGTATCACTTTGCACTTTGCAGGTTTTGATCAGCAGCTCACTGCCAGCCCAGGGAAAGCCCCCTTTGCTCCCTCCAACAGAGCGCTGTGCTCTGAGCGGGATTCCAGGACACTTTGGTGCAGGCCTTCTGCCCTCCCTTGTCACTGCGCTGGGTCATCAGAGAGCAAAGGCAGTTCTTTGTCTACACTGCATCCTATTGGATGACTGCGCTATCACAGGAGAAAGCCACTCTGCCTTACTCTTGAGTCACTTTTGGATTATAAATGATGCATCACACTACAAATATCCGTGCCGTGCTGCCAGAATGTTTTTTTGTTGGGGGAAGACTACACCAAGCAGTGCTCAGGGCTTACTTCTGACTTGGTGCTTAGGGACAATTCCTGGAAGTCTTCACAGCACCATATAGGCTACCAGGAATTAAACCCTGGTTGGCTGCACACAAGGCAAGCACCCTACCTGCTGTATGATTACTCAGGCCTGTGCAATAGATTTTTTTTTATATTTATTATTTATTTATCTTTTACTTGTTGGGTCACACCCCTGATGCTCAGGGGTTACTCCTGGTTCTGCACTCAGGAATTACTCCTGGCAGTGCTGGGGGGACCATGTGGGATGCTGGGAATTGAACCCCGGTCGGCCATGTGCAAGGCAAACGCCCTACCCGCTATGCTATTGCTCCAGCAATAGATTTTAGATCTCAAAACTGTGTGCTGAAATAGATTCATCTTTGAAAGACAAGATTGAGGCCTTCAAAAAAACAAATCTTTGTGGATGACTCTGTAATGCAACAACCTGTTAATTAAATGAACAGGTCCTTGTGCATGATTCTTTATAATGTAAATTCTTTGTTGGCTCAATACTATTTTGTTTGGCAAACGAAAAGCAAAGAAAGCCCAGCCCTCAGCTAAATCTGCCTCACTGAAGCTGCAGCCTTTAATCTTTCTGGAAACATTTGGCAGGTTTGAAGCCCTCTAATGAGGTGCTAGCCAACCAGGAAGGAAGCTGGGAACTCATCCCAGGAGGTAACTGACTCCTATTAGCCCCGAGCCCCAGGTAGCACTGAGGTAGGATTAGGAAAGGTGTCTGCCTTTTTAGGAAGGTTACAGAAGTCTATGTTCTCCCTCTCCCTGCCCCTTAGCTAGCTGGCTACAGACTGAGCACGTATAAACCAACAAAAGGTAGTTTAGAAGGAAACCAAATGATCACCCCAGGAATTTTCCCTAAATAATCATCTGGAGAAAAAAAAACACACCAAATAATCCTGCAGGAGGAGGGGGTGTTTAAAAACTTGAAATTTAGCGAACCAAATGGTATGTTTATGCTTAGGGTCCAGGGGCTTATGCACATTCTTTTCTGACTCTGCCTTTGGCCAAGATACCTGTTCTTCCTCTGGCCCCAACTTGCACGTCTAAGGAAGTTGTTAAGACTCTGGGGCCATTCAAGTGCTGGGTCCTTCTTCTCTAGTGAAGGCTTGCGATTAACCAGAAATGCAATCCAGTTAACCAGGTGTTCTCGCTGTTGTACAATAGGTGATTGCAGTGAGTGATGTGAAACATTGCTCCCTATGGCACTTACTTAGCAGAGAGAAAATGTCCTCATTTAAAAGGGGGTAGTATTTTATTGAACTTCTAGGGCTGGGTCCAGTTACCCACATACAGTGGCAAGTGATGACCAGGCCTTTCTCTTGGGGGGAGTCCCTGGGGTCCCAGGACCCTGTGCTTGAGTCTTGATCCATGGCTGCACCTAAGTGGGAAGCCTCCCTTCTTCCTATGTAAACTGGAATAAGGTCACACACACAGGCTTGTGAGGCTTACCTGACTATAGTCAGAGTTCAATAACTTGCATCTAAGAAACACAAACCCAAGCTGTAACTGTAATTATCTTCTACACCCTCCAGTGGGTAAAGAGCGAGCAGATAGGAAATTTGTTCCTTCCAGGCTTCGGAAGTGCAGAGACTTTGCATCAGAGATGGAGCAAAAGACTGTGTATTGCTCAGGAAAGCTTTTGTTCATCCAGAATCCTGGGCCACACTTGGAAACCTGTCTGAGATGTCTGCATATGAAAACTTGCGGAAGGTGGCTACCGGGTCTTCTTGGAAATGGTCTCTCTAGTAACCTGGACACTTTTCTCTAATGAGCCTTTCTAATGCTAGATGTCTAGTGAGCCCCTCTTTCTCCCAATTGTCTTCCCTTTGTCTACCTCAAATTGATGCAAGCGGGAAGTGGGAGCAGCATTGTGAACCTGTGTGTGTACATTATTGTGTATTCAGTATCTACCATCATGAACCTACCTCTCAGTGACAAAGGCATGCAACTGTGGAAAGTCAAGGTAATTATGGAAGAATAGGGGAGGGAAGGGCAATCCCTGAAGCCAGCAGCTCATTTTCTTACTTGCAAAACTCCTCAACAGGGGTTGGAGAGGTAGTACAGTGGGTAGAGCGTTTGCCTTACATGCAGCTGACACAGGTTCGATCCCCTGCTTCCCACATGGTCCCCTGACCACCACCAGGAATGATCCCCGAATGCAGAGCCAGGAGTGACCCCTGAGCATCACTGGGTGTGGCCTCCAGTGATGGAGAAAACATCACACAAAAAAAAAAACAAAAAACAGAAAACAAAACAAAAAACAGAAAACAAAAACAAAACAGAAAACAGAAAACAGCTAGACTGGTCCTTAACACTATCCCCCTTTCGTGTCTGAAGGACTTCAGAAGCAAGACCAATGTACTGCTTCTTAGGGGTGGTCCTACACTGAATTCTCTGCTGGCTGAGCAAAGGGAGACAGTTGCTTTCTGGAAGAATCACGGAGAAAAAAATTGTTGCATATTATTCTGGAAAACCATTGGGGCTTGGGCCATAGAACAGCTGGTAGGTACTTGTTTTCCATGTGGTTGACTCAGATTTGATTCCCCAGCACCTCATAGGGTCACCTGAGCCCTTCCAGGAGTAATCCCTGAGCATAGAGTCAGTAGTGGGCCCTGAGCACAGCCAAGTGTGTGCCCCCACCCCCTCCAAATCAAGAGTTATTAGAAGCCAACACAAGGACTGGTAATGTTATGGATACCCTGGACCCCCATTTAATTCCCAAAGTCCTCAGAATGCCTAAGCCTAATCTATCTATCTATCTATCTATCTATCTATCTATCTATCTATCTATCTATCTATCTATCTATCTATCTATTATCTATCTGTGGGGATGGGTGTTACAGACAACTTGTGGTGCTCAGGGCTTATTCCTGAGCTCAAGCGATCACTCCTGGAGAGGGCTGGGGGATTGAACAGGGTCTACTGCTTCCAAGGCACAGAGTGCCTTCCGGTTATCACAGTCTCTACAGCCCTAGAATGCCCACATCCTGAACGTGTTGAGTAATTCTTGGCTCCCTACTTACCTGAACTTGTTCCAGAGGGCTTAGCCCTAAAGGGTAACCACTGGGGGGGGGGGGGGGGGAGTAGCGCAAAGCAGACTGGCACTGTCACAAAAAAAAAATCACCTAGAGCTCTAGAAGTGTTGTGTGTGTGTGTGTGTGTGTGTGTGTGTGTGTGTCTTTCCTCCTTCTCTTTAAGTTATGCGTGAGGAGGCCAAAATGATAGTAGAGCGGATAGGACTTTTGCCTTGCACGAAGCCCACGTGGCTTGGATCCTGGCATCACACATGGTTGTCCTCTCCCCCCTCCCCTCCCACTCCCCTACCCCCCAGCACAGATCCAGGAGTAACCTCTGAGCATCTCCAGGTTTGGCCCCCAAACAGTGTTATCAGAGGAGGACATGCAGCAAATTCTCCATCCTTTTGTCTCCCAACAGGTTCCCCGGGTAGAGACAATCTTAGGCCCTGTAAGGCGGGTTAGCGACCTCCAGAGACGGAAATGACCAATTACCACGTCCCCTTTCATCTCCCCGAGCCGTTTGGTTCCGGACACCAGTGACCCCGGCATCTGCGCTCCTCCTCAACTGGACCCGACCCACGCGGCCGAAGCTCAGGAGTCCGACGTCGGGTCTGCGGCTCAGGCCGACATTGAGGGGTCGCTCCCCCGCACTCTCGCCACCCCGGATTTGAAGGACGGGCGCAGAGCCCGCGCGCTGGCTGCTGCGTGGCGTCCAGGGCCGGGGCGCTGCAGGGGCGTCCTTGGAGCTTTTCCCTTAGCTCTGCGCGTTTTCATTTTGGACGGTGAATGGGGGTGGGGGCCGCGGACAACGACTCCGTTTTCTAAAACACTTGGCCACATCTCTCGCCTCCTGCCCCCCCACCTTCCGTGGCCAATTCATTTGCTGGAAGTGAAGTTCCTTCTCTCTGCTGGAATTCTCAGACTCTCGATCGTTTGTGAAATGAATAAAAGTCACCCACAAGAGGGACGGGCGGGGGTGGAAACCACTGACGGGCCGCCAGAGATAATGGGGATCCGGCTTCCTCCCCGCCTGGTCGCCATGGTCCCCTTCGGCTTCCAGGTAAGATGAATGTCCCTTCATCCATCATCCATAGTGAGCCTCTTCGCCCGGCGACTCAGGGACCCTGCTCGTCGAGGAAACCTTTTTAGCCCCGGACTGGCGGGAGCTTTGTGGGAGCCCGCCAAGCTTTCACTGTAGCCTTTTGTCCGAGGAATTTGAGCATTTACATAACGCATTGGCGCCGGGACGCTGTGCAGGGGCGGGACCCCTACGTGCCCAGCCTGGCTAGGCTCGCGCGTCCAAGCGCGCTTCCCCCGGCACCCACCCTGGCCACTGCACCTTGCCCACCTCCGGCCTGCTGCGCTGTAACTGAATGCCGCCGAGTTTTGGTGCCGGGGAACCCAAGCTGGGTGATGCGACTCGAAAATGCCAGAAACAAACCATCGGCCTTTCCGGATGGACGTTGGGGGCGCTTTGTCGTTTTTTGTTTGTTTGTTTGTTTTTCTTCTTTGCATGCAGGCGGTTGGAGGGGTGCTGCGTGCTCAACGGTCACCGGTTCCCGGGAACGCTGAGACGCTTCGGGTTCTGACACCGGCCGCGCGCTGCCCCTGGATGCGCCGGCTGCTCCTGCACCCCCCGCGCGGGCTCAGTGCTTTATAAGAGGGGGGACAGGGATCTGCAAGGTGGAATGTAAAAGGGAATCCGCAGGTTTCCCGGGAGCACCTGCAGAGCGGGCAAAGCAAATGCAAACACGTTCGGGCAGCCGATGCTCGGGAGCTTTGTTCTCTTAGGGCGTTGATTCTGATGAGAAGTTACGTCTTGGGGATTCCCACCGAAAAAAAAAAGAACCTCGAAGTGCGCGACATGCGCCCCCAGGCCGGACGGGTGAGGTAGCTTTGGAACTCTCCAAAGCCTGGACGCGCTCGGAGCTCCACAGCGCCAAGAGGCGCCCGCGTTAGGCAGGGCGTTGCGGCGCAGAACCCCGGGGCCCGGGAACTGGCCACCTGGTTCCAAGCTGCAGAAGGTCCCGCGGGTCCCACGCGGCGAGTGGGGCTCGCCGCCGCCGTCCAATCAGCGCTCTCGCTGGGTCTGTGACGGCGATCGGCCACACCCCCCTCGACGGCGATAAAAGGCCCCGGCGAATGCTGCCCCGCCGAGCACCCAGCGCTGCGCTGAGCCCCGACCCTACCTCCAGGTGAGCCCCTTTGCCTCCTCGCCGCACCGCGAGCCCCGTAGCAGGCAATCAGCAGCCGCTTGACGCTCGTCCTCTCGGCCGGCCGAGCCAGTGCAGCCCCACCAGGCTTCTCCCGGCCTTTCCCGTCCCCGATCCCCCTCTCGTAGGCGCTTTCGGCTGCAGCGTCGAGCCACCGGCCTGCAGGTGGGCTGCAGTCCCGCGGGCCCAGTCGGGCGAGCTCACCTGGGCCGAGCCGGCCAGTACCGGAGAGGCAGCAGCGCCTCCCTCAGTGCTCCCTTTGCCTTGCAGGATGAAGAACCCGATGCAGGAGGTGGTGACCTTCCTGTTGGAGAAGCTGCTCCTCATCTCCAACTTCAAACTGTTCAGCTCGGGCGAGCCGGCCGAGGACAAAGCCAAGGGCCGGTTCTACGACATCAGTTCCTTCCTTCGCGGCGACGTGCTGGAGGTGCCCCGGATCCACTTGACCCATTACGGTATCTACCTGGGCAACAACCGTGTCGCCCACCTGATGCCCGACATCCTGCTGGCCCTGACCGACAATCAGGAGCTCACGCAGCCGGTGGTGTCCAGCAAGCGTCTCCTGCTCGGCGTCATTAGCAAGGTGGCCAGCATCCGCGTGGACACGGTGGAGGACTTCGCCTACGGAGCCGACATCCTGGTCAATCACCTGGACAAGTCCCTCAAGAAGAAGGCGCTGCTCAACGAGGAGGTGGCGCGGAGGGCGGAGAAGCTCATGGGCTTGTCTCCCTACAGCTTGCTTTGGAACAACTGCGAGCACTTCGTCACCTACTGCAGATTCGGCACCGCGGTCAGCCACCAGTCCGACAAGGTGCGCTGCGCCACCCCCTGGCGCTCCCTTCCCCTCCCTAACCTTTTCTCTCTCCTGGGAGCGGGGTGGGGACCTTCCTCCAGGCTGCCTAACCCTCCCCTCCCCCCACCGCCGCTTCCACACCATTCTTAGAAGTTCTAGATTGAGTCTTTGAGCGCTTTGATGTTCCTAAGACAGACCTGGTAAATACGCGTGCGAGGAGCCTGTGTCCTGGGGCCCTGGAAATTGGCAGTGCTAGAGCGTGGCAGAGCCCTCTAGCTGCCAGCAACTCCCACAGCTGCCCTGGGGTAACGACAGAAGCCGGCGGGATGGCCAGCCTCAATAGTGGAAATGACAAATGACAACAAGTCACCTGACTCGGGGAGCTTACAGAAATTGCCGCGCGCTTGCGGCTTCCCCCACGCATTGCAATGAGAAGGAAGGTGCTTAGGATTTTTTTTGTGAAATCCTTCACTTCGTTTCTAAATTGCTAAAGAAGCTTGCAGTTTTTTCCCCCTCCTCTCTAAACTGCATAGAGCTATTGTCCTTTGCTTTTTAGAAGCTATCAATAGTCTTTGGGAAGGCTCTTCAGCGGGGAATTTTTAAATCCCTCGCTATTCTAAATTCTTAGTTGGCTTGAATCCCCTTCATTGTGAAACATCCTTTATCCATTTAGCCCCGAAGGTGAGTTAGATTGTTTATGGGATTCCCTGGAGATAAGAAAAACAAGCAGAAAGAACTATTGGTTTCCTAGAAGAGTCATTAAATAGAACAGTATCAGAATTTAAGATGATTCAATTAGGCACACATCCTGGCAAGGTGGGGGAGGAGGCTGAGCTTTTAAGTCCTTTTGAACCCACTTTTTTAGTGAGGGCCGGGAGGGAGGTGTGTTGGGTCACACCTGCCCAGGCTTAAGTTCTGTTCCTGGCTCCTGCTGAGGACCCAAAGGTGCTTGGGGACCATGCCTGGCTTGAATCAGAACCAAGACCTGCTGCATACTGACACTAAGCTCTCAGCTCTCTGCGGGAAAGCTCTTAACTTTGAAAGACAGTTCTCAACACTTTAAGTCTGCAGTTTAGCTTGTAAATGAAGGCTTCCCTGCCTTCACTGCGGTTGTTGGTGAGGTATAAATATAACGCTTCTTAGTGGAAAACAGGGTAATCACAACATAGATCACATGTTTTACTCAGGTTCAAATATTTTTTGGACCAAAAGAATCTAAGTCTGTGTAACCATTTAAAAATTGTACTGCTCTACATCTTGATCCTTGATCCAGTTTTGAACTCACTCGCGAGAATCTTTCTAGCTCCTCTCAGTGGCGGAGCATGGGAGTATGCTTTCTGTTGGTCAGTACATGAAATTCTTGGTAGATTTTTATAGAGCCACAACAGAATTCAGTCTAAGAACTCTTTTCGAGGAAAAGTAAAGATAGATTCTGAGCACTGGACAGTGACTTGGGAATCACAGCTCCCTTTCAGTCCTGTTTAAAAACAAACGTCACCACGTTTACAAGCAGGGCTCTGAGAGTGTACAGAAGGAAGCCCAACAGATTTGCTTAGGGACTAAGAAAATTATTTCTCTAAGGATAAACAGTATTTCTCCCAGTAATTTGGAGTTACCCTTTCATGGAACATATAGTACTATATGTATATATTTTGATAGTACAAGAACTTTTAAAAGTGATAAAAGATTTAATCTGCCCAAATAAGTAGTTTGCAATCCCTTTTTATTCTTTGGAAAGATTGTACCGTTTTATAGGTGTAGAGAACTGGTTTAATTGCTGTGGATGCTGTGTACCTCTTGTGAAACAGTTTTTTGTCTTTTGAATGGTCAAACAAGCCTTTTGACCTGTAGATTTCCCGGGGGGGGGCGGGGGAGGGGGTATCCCCATCCTGAATTTCCCATTTCTAAGAACTGTTCTTTTTGAGTGAGTCCTGAGAGAGGTAAATAGATCATTAATACTGAAAGAGGTTTTGCTTTTCAGAAATGTCAAGAATTGATTCCAGGTCAGATCACTGAATTTCTTCATACATGCAACTATCACCCGCTAACAGGAAAGCTGTACACTGTCTTTTAATTAAATTTGAGTTTACAAGAACTCTCTAGAACAAACACTTCCCTCATGAAAACACTGCTACTAATTTGAAAATGAACTGAAAGAAAATTTTTTACTTCTGTGCAGTGCTACTATTTTTTTACGGTCACACCTAGGGGTGTTCAGGGCTGCTCTTGGCTTTGTGCTGGCATCCCTCCTAGGTCTTTTTCTATTGAGTCATCTCTTTGACCCAAAGTGAGACTCCATCACAAGTTTAGGAATTATAAAATTAAAGGATTTTATGCTATTGACAATTTTACTATTTTGTAGACTGTAAATCCATTTAATTAGCAGCTATTATTATTATAAGTGTTATAGATTGAATTTTGTTTATTACTTTGCTCTTATTACTTTTCTTTGTCAAAAATCAATGCAAATGGCCATTATAATTTCTAGAGATTTAATGCTCAGAAAAGTGATCCTACTTGTCTTTTAGAATACCTTTTAGGAAGGCAGATTGAATAGCACTACAGATGCCTCCTTGGACTGGTGGCCCAGTGAACAAAGGCAGGACATTAGATATAAGATGCTCCTTGAGAAAATGTCCTATTCCTAATAGCCAGACAGTCTGCAATGATTGTTTACCTCATTGTGAAAAAGAATGAGAAACCATAGCTGTATCAAGATAGCTTACTCATGTATATGTGGATACACACACATATATTAATGACACACACATATATTAATGTGTGTATATATTATATATGTATATATCTTTCCATTATTTGCCAAGCAGATTTTCTTATTCTCTTGATTTAATTCTCCTCACCTTAAAATTGTGTATTTTCTACTTAATGTCTTGCTTCTTTAACAAACGTGAGACAGATGAATTGTAATGCGATAGTCAATATTGTGTGTTAAAAATATATTGGGGGAGACATGGAGGAAACAGTATAGGGGTCAGTATGGAGATTGCATGCCTTGTTTGCTGCTAACCCAGTTTGATCCCTGGCACCCTGTGCCCGCTCCGCCCCAAACATTTGCAGGTGAGGCCAGGCCTTGAAGGCCCTTGAGGGGTGCCAGGACTGAAACCGGGCTGGCCTCATGCAAGGTGAGCGCCCTCCTCACCCTCCTTGCGGTACTATCACCGCAGCCCTTACACAGTACTTTTGGGAGGCATGTTTAAAACTTATCGAGGCATCCTGATTTAAAATAGCATTAATAGTAATACTTCATATAATGTTACTGCACGAACCCACCTCCAGCATGTCATATTCGTCCACCTCTGCTGCCTAGGGCCCTCACTACTTGCTTAAACTTAAGTTCTGTGGACAGAACCCTAGGGTCTGTTTTCATTGTCCATTGTCCTTTTCCCTTTGTTTGAACCTCTGGGGTCAGCCGTGTGTGAGGCATGTACCTTAATCCCTGTACTATCTCTCTGTCACAAAGCCAATCTTATATCACATAAGTAATGGAGAGTTTGTTTTATTTAAGCCGGAAAAGCAATATCATAAAGTTAGACTGATTTTCATTTTTGAGAGTTAACCAAAGTATCATTAGTACCAACAAATTTTAGAACAGTTGGAAGTATTGAACTAACTACTGAATTATAATTTAATTATAATATTATGACAATGGAATTATCTATTTAGGCAAGTTAAAAAAGTTCTTTGGTCATCTAATTTCAGAATATGTTATCAATAGGTTGTCCAATACATTATGTGGGTGCATTCTCAATCTATAAAAGTTCCTACTTACAAAGGCAACTGCCATTAGTAATCCAGTTGCCTTAAGAGTTGTTTGAGTTTCCCTGGAAACTTGATACAGAATCAAGGAACTGAACCATTAACATTTTAAACTCCTTAACTTTAAAGCGAAGACAGACTAGCAGGGGAGACCATGCTTTACTTTTTGGTATATGCCATTTTTCTTCATTTTTCGGTTTAGCCACCTTTGCTAATATTCTGACATTTTATTTTCCAGTTTTGTGAGATTGTGAAGATAATTATTCGTGATCAGAGAAGTGTTCTTGCTTCTGCAGTCTTGGGATTGGCGTCTATAGTCTATCTGGGCTTGGCATCATATGCTACACTTCCTGCAATTTTTATTCCATTTATCTTATGGATGGCTGGCTAACTTCATCTCCCGGTGTCAGTGTGTGTATTCTGTGCGTAAATATGTTTATATTTATAGAGCACGAATCAGTATAAGTATTATTGAGAAAAATGTGACCTGTAACACTGTGTTCTGGATAAAAAATGTGATTGAGAATCACGCCAAGTGCTTACTGTGTAAGTCCAAGAACAAAGGCTTTCAGAATCTCTGCAGGCAGTTCCATTTAAAGCACGGTGCGGCTCTTGGAACCCTAAGAATTTGCGATAGGGATCATCATTACAAGAAAACCAACCCCCGAGAAGATGGCCACAGGAGATTATTTGTGTTTCATGTTTCTCTTATAATCATTGCTCTTCTGTGGGGCCTGAATTGGAAGAGAGGAAGATTTATTGAATGAGAACACAAAACTTTATTGTAAATTTATCTTTTCACTGAAAAACTTTATTAAAATATTTCCTTTGTTCAGATGAAAACATGCTGGATGATTGGCAAAAAGAAAAAATTAAATTTTTTCATGTATTGTTCTGTGTACGTTATCCAGTCAGTTATGATTACTTTAATTACTTCAAACCAGATGGGCAAAGTTAAGGTTTTATGATAGAAAAAGTAACTGACTAGAATTACAGAAGTCTGTTTTCTTGCCAAAATATCTACTATAACACCTGTTAAATAATTTGACTTGCCATTTCTCAGTAGGAAACTTGGCACCCTTTTAATTTTTTTCCCTTTTGATTTGTACTTATTTTAGACTATTTTTAAGGGATGAATGAATGGAAATAGGATTCAACTAATTTTGATACCTGGCGTGTATATGCAATAATTAATTAAAAAGATATCTATATACACACATGGCGGGTGAAACAAAAGATTTGTTCTTGAGTCCTTTACCATCTTTATTATCTCAACTGCTTTATATATTATACCAGTTACCATAAAGCATTGGTAGAGGCAAATACTTTTGTGGAACTTGTACAAGTTCCATTCCTTTTCTTAAGTCCTTGTTCCTAAGCTCTCATTTGCTTATAGTCATTGTATGGAGTTGATTAACCATTTACTAATGTACTGTATACTTATTAAAACATCCTCAGATCTGTTTTCCAGTCTGTTTTCCCCATTTCAATGTGAAATAGTTTACATATTTAAAAAAAAAGACTGTCTCAGCAACAACTACACCCAAACAAGTAGGACCAAAGGAACTCACTGTTAGAAGTAATTCTGAAGTGTTTGCATTCTTACAGTTGTGGAACTGGATTACTTTGAGGCATTTTAAAATCAGAATTAAGACGTAACAGTGCTAAAGTCTGTGAGTATTCCAGCACTTTTGAAAAATTACCAAATTCTGAACATTATGACACAAACCAGACTTGCATTTCAAGATTAAAATTTCTTTATAAACTATCTAGAATCACAAAATAATGAGTCATATAATGAGTAGTATAAGGAAGCAGGGGTCATTCACTTAGGGATCCAACTAGAACAAATTTAACAGCAGTTTGGTGTAACTGATGTTTTATCACCTCTTAATTTGCCCACAACAAATTCAGTTGGAGTTTAATAATAACTAAACATTGTGTTTACTCATTTAGATGTTTCAAACAATTAAAACATGAGATGACAACATCACAGGATGCAGGTGTTATAGGGGCCTCTTCTTACAAATTAAAACAATCCTAAGTGTATATGTAAATGCGCTCTCAATGAGAACTCCAATTGTATTAGTGGATTTTCACTTACTGTCCATTACCCTGTAGCATTTGTTTAAATAAATTCTTTTTAAAAGAAAACTGTGTCCTCATAATTAACACCTTTTATTTGAAACTTCAGTATTTCTGTCTGATGTTAAATCTCTGTTGGAAGATAATGATCCCTCATTAAATGTCAAGGAAGTTCTTTAGGTCAGAATTAACATAATTAGTCTTGACTCATTTCATACACTTAAAGCAAGATTCGGTTCATCATTTGTTTGAGACCTCATTAAATACTAGGCACTGACCTGTAGCAATTTCATAGTCCAGAATAAATATTTGTAGTCATCTGTTTTGCAGTATATACAGTGATGCGAAAATGCAAAGACAATTAAATATTCCTGAAGTTTCAAAGAATTTTATCTGAAGGAGGTGATGTTGGGATTAAACTGAGAAATGGGAAATGATCTCATCATATCACTAATAGGAAGAGAAAACTGGGTGAAGTTTTTATTAAATGTTCCATAATACTAGAGTTTATTCAGTTTCTTAGAGGAAAGGGAGAGTTTTTATTTTGTGATATTCGGTTTGATCCATAACTGACAAAGTAGAAAAAGAAATTTCTGCTTGTGATTATGGGAGAAAATCTCTGAATTATTAATGTGCCTTCATGAATTTCTCTTGACTTCCTAAGATTCTTCCATGTGAACTGGCAAATCCCTAATATTTATGTATTTCTATTCTAATTGTGAAATCATAATCAGGTAGTTGTCTGTTGTAATGTTTTTCCTCACTTGTTTTGTCATGTGATTTAAATGAGGCAAAATATGACTGCAGGGGATAAGATGAAATAATGTAAGTGTTGGGAGGAAAAGATAAATGAATGACACATGGATCTTTCCTGCAAACTTGATGGTTTCATAAACGGGTATTGAGACTATTCAGTAGAGCTTCTCGAGAGACTAGGATAAGAAGTAGTTGACCTTACATAAGTCAAACTAGTAACTGCTGAGACTTAGGACAATGGAGTGTATTTCAGAGAGTTAGATACGGGGCGGGATGCTATTGAGAACACCATGAACAGACATGTGAGAAATGACTTTAAGGAGCCTAGATAGAAGCATGAGGTACTTACTCCATCGTGTGTTGCCTAGGATCATTTGGGCAAAGGTGAGTGGTGCAGAGGTTAGAGCATAAACAGATGCAACAAAAGGAAACGGTGGTCAAGAGGCTGGTCTTAAGAAGACCAAAATTTGGGACTTCATGAAAAAAGCAATGGAGTTTTGGGGCTCCTAAAACTATGGAGTAAGGGTTGGCAGGGGTGAAGGTAGGCAGAGGAAAGGGCAAGACAGGACAGAGAAGGGGGGCGCCTTAGGAGACTAACTATAAGAAGGAGAGCCACATGTCAAAAAAGTGCCTATAGATTTTAACTAAATTATTATATTTGTCTCATGAGTAACTCTTGGTGGGTGCCAGGGAAGACTCATTTATCCTTTCCTCTTGAAAGTTGGTTTTTGAAAAGTAAATCAACATGTATATTGGCTTTTACGGACCACTGTTTTACTAGGTATGTTTCTCTCTAAGGTCATGCAAAAAAGTATATTTTGTTGCTTAATAATTATTTTCTTTAGAGCTAGGGTGATTGCACAGGGGTGTAGGAGCTTGCCTTAGATAAAGCCAACCTCGGTTTGATCCTTGGAACTGCATATAAACCCAAAGCACCATCAGGAGTGACCCCATAGCACTGCCAAATGTTCCCAGCCCCTCTTTTTTCAGACAGTAGATGTGTATCTTGTTTCCCAGAGCGATAGATAGTACAGTGGGTAGGGCGTTTGACTTGCATGCAGGTGACCCGGGTTTGATTCCTTTGTCCCTCTCAGAGAGCCCGGCAAGTTACTGAGAGTATCCCGCCCACAGGGCAGAACTTGGCAAGCTACCTGTGGCATATTAAATACGCCAAAAACAGTAGCAACAAATCTCACAATGGAGATGTTACTGGTGCCCACTTGAGCAAATTGATGAACAATGGGACAACAGTGCTGCAGTGCTACTATTTACTGTCAAGTATAATATAAATTATTTTCCTAGACATATCAAAGTTTTTCTGGTAGTAAAGATCATCTGTTATAGATGAGAAACATTTAAGAAATAATGGTGGCCAATCTCTGTCTCACCTGACTGTTTTTAGTTTAACCACTCTAGCTCTGTTACCTTGACTAATTTTACATTTGGTATATATGCATGTTAAATAAAGAATATTTTAGACAACAGTTTCTCGTCTTTGAATTTGACGTTGTGTCAGATCACGGTTCTTAAACTTGGTACACTGAAAAAGTTTCCTTTACCAAACACAGTTCTGTGCATTTGGAATTAAATCTTTATGTGAACTTTATCTTCACATAAAAATGATCTCTTATATACATCTTGGAACCTAACCTGAGATCTGTGTAATATTAAATAAACAAATCAAGCAACAACAAAGAGAAGCCATTAGAGCATTGGGCAGAAACTCCAGAGCCAGATTTGCGATACAAAGCAGCCGCTGGCTGTTCTTGGGTTGTGGGTGGTATAGGAGTGAAGAATGAGGTGGAGCAAGTCCTCAAGCCAGTCTTGAATATGCTTTGCATTGGGTCAGAATGGTGACTGGGTTGAATCCTTAAATATCTGATCACACTTCAGATGTGGGAAGTCAGGCACAGAGATAGACTTTATGATTGCAGAAACACTTTGAGCCAGATCCAGAAGTTCAGCTTACCCTCATTACACCACCTGGTTGCCCTGAGGTCTCCCACAGATTGGACAATCTTTCCTTCAAATGAACAAAATGACTTTTTGCAGACCTTCAGTGTACAACAAACAGGGCCACACAAGCCTGGATGACTTAGAATAAACTCCATCTTTCTTGTTCAGTCTGAAGAAAAAAAAAAGACAAGTAAATTTTATTTATTTATTTATTTATTTATTTATTTATTTATTTATTTATTATTTATTCTTTTTGGGTCACACCCAGCGATGCTCAGGGGTTACTCCTGGCTCTGCACTCAGGAATTACTGCTGGCGGTGCTCGGGAGACCATATGAGAGGCTGGGAATCAAACCGGGTCAGCCGCATGCAAGGCAAACGCCCTACCTGCTGTGCTATCACTCCAGTCCCATAAATAAATTTTAAAATAATAGTTTGTCTAGGCAGTCACTTCGGTTTCTGACCCTGAATTAATATTGTCAAAGTATGTTATTAGACTGACCAGATCGAAACCTGTCTACAGGGATTAGTAAAAGAGGGATGTCATCGATATCTTGCTTGAGTTGTAAAGAACAAAAAAAATATTTTAAATGAGAGCGACTTCTCTTTCCCAAGCCATGCAAATCTCTGGACTTAGAAATAAGACACAGAGTAATAAAATCTCCACATTTCACAGGACCCCTTTGTGGTCAGAACAATAACGTGTTTGTTGTTGCTTTAAGATCAAGCTGCCTGGTACTTTATAAAAAGCTCACCATTTCTCTGAGGAAGGACAGTTCTACCTCATGCTGTGAGACAAGGGACAAAACCATATAGGACTATACAAATTAAGGGCGAATGGAAAGAGGCTTTTCATAGATCTTCCAAGTGCTTCAGGTGAATCTGATGAGTGTGAAATACTAGGGTAGAATTCGATTTTGAGGTTAAAAAATATTTTCATCATTTTTTTTTTTAATGGATGGAGGTTAAAGGCTACACAGACAAGTGGGGACTACAAGAATCTCAACTAGCTTATCATCACTTGTTCTTGTTCAGTCCAAAAGTGTTACTGTCTCCCAACAAAAACCCCAATTCTTTCTCATCGATTATAAACCCAATCCCAAATATTTCTTCCCATTGAGTTTATGACTTGCTACTTTTTTGTTTTTCTCCTGCCTTTAACCCTCAGTGTAACCTGCCTCTACTACTTCCTGGCTTTCCCTGAGCCTTTGTGTTTTGTTTCTGACCCTGAATATTGCCAAAGTGTCTCGTTAGGCTGACTAGTCATTATGTGATCTTGGTGATCATAATGAAAATAATTCTCTGGGCTTTGGACTCTCCTTTAGATCAGATACCTTCAGATGGGTAAAATCCTTGAGCCCCGTGTTCTTGCCAAGTTGTGCGAACTTGTGATTCAAAGTATGGCAACCCCTTTGAAGGAGCTCCTTGTATCTGACTTGCTTCTGAAGAGGGCTAGATGCTTTGATGTGAGTGGGAGAATAATAATTTGGAAACATTATAGAGAACAGTTTGGATAAAGAGAAGTACTGAGAGGAGACACATTCAATCATCAAAATACCGAAAAGAAATGACTGGGTAGATGTAACTTAATGCAGTGGGGATGAAGTGGCGGAGGGAAACTGGGGATATAGTGGTGAGAAATGTCCACTGGTGAAGGGGTGGGTGTTGGAACATTGCAAGACTAAAGCCCAGACATAAACAAGTTTGTAACTCTTTCTCATCGAGATTAAGAAAAAAATTTTAAAAGAATGAATTTGACGGGACTCGAGGTGGCACAAAATTGTGCCTCAATCCAATATATGTCTCAATCCAGGTCCATTCTATTCCAAAGCCCCCCCTCCCAAATTAGATTGTAAGAACCAATGAACCTGGTTCCACTTATCCCAGAGTCTGGACAACTGGTTCCTGTTCTGATGCCCAATGTGAGGATTTTAGAGAAGATTGAAGGTGAGAGAGAGACTAGTGTATTATAATACCCACCAGCACACATTTTACCCAAAATACTTAGGTTTTCTTTTTTTGGGGGGGGTCACACCTGGGGATGCACAGGGGTTACTCCTAGCTCTGCACTCAGGAATTACTCCTGGTGGTGCTCAGGGGACCATATGGGATGCTGGGGATCGAACCAGCTATTGCTCCAGCCCCAGGTTTTCTTAACTGAACCTTTTTTGAGACACCTCTCCCACCCTCAGCCTCACCCCTCAACCTCTTTCTTCTTCGTCCTCATTGTATTGGATGAAGAAAACACTTGGATACTTGACTGAATCCCCCTCCTCCAGAGAGAAGAATATTTTTGAGAAATCTTCCTTTTATATAGAACCAGAGAAGCCCAATCCCCAAATTGATGAGGTAGACAGCTTTGGGGTGTGATGCCTGCCTCGGTGCTTGAGTGATAAGATTTATTACCTTCCCAGGCCTTCCTATTTCCTCCACTCCCACCGCCCCAAACTCTCCCCTACACCTCAATTCTGTACTTCCCCTCTGCCTGGTTACCAATGACTGACAGGGAACTTGAGCCACAGTGAAGGGTTTTCCCTTCGCAGTAGACCGGCGGCCTTCCTGGAGGAGGCCTTGTCGCAACGACTGTCTTGTCGAAAAGAAACACAGGAAGTGAATTGAGAACCAAGTACCATGGGGAAAGAATTCTGGAAACGGAAAGAATGAAGGCCAGGGGCGGAGAGCAGAACCAGGGGATCTCTGAGGGAGGATCTCAGCGGGCCAGCTCCCCCCCGACCCCCGCCCTAGGGAGCTCAGCCAGCTTGTTGCCCCTTGCTGGTGCTCCTCGTGCTGACCATGGCAGATCTAATCTCTAAATTGATGCACTTTTGAGGGACCAGGACAGGCCAAGTGGTAGAAGACTCGCCTCCTCTGACCTGTGGGACTCTTGAGTCCCTTTCCAGCCTGGGGGAGCCATCACTCAGCACCAGATATGGAACTGACAAACAAGGTCCTCACCCCAATTTTTTTTTTTTTTTAAGGAATGAAGGAACACACATTTCTTGACATTATTTGCCCCTATGCACTACAGTTCCAGGTGGAGAAACAAAAGATTTGTGGTCGGCCTTGTTGAGGTTAGAGCAAAGATTCTCAGAACACTGCCCTTTATTTGGTTTCCTGACAGGCCTCCAACTAATCCCCCCAAAGTTAGTCAGTCTGTCCTTTTGTTTGTTCTAGAAAGTGAGATTAGTAGGGGAGATGAGTTGCAGTCATTAGTCCTCTTTTAACAAGAAGAAATAAAAGTTCGAGATAAGAGTTTGAGCTGGAGAGTTTATGAGGACTGTGGAATCTGAGAGAACTACGTGGCTTAAACAGACTCATCTGCTTGACTCCAGGGGAAGAGTTTGGGAGTTGAGCTCTTTGCTGCATAATTAAGTTTATTTCCATATAATTGAAAAACCGTGGATTTCCTTCTTGCATTTTACTATTGTATTTAATCATTTCCTATTTGAAAGTAAACTTGCTCTCTTTCCCTCAGGTTTGGTCTCAATGATCAAGGGCTTCTCTGATCAGAGTTCACCTGAAATTTGCTCTTGTTAGGCAAGGTTCCAGGGATCGTGCTCAGGCCCTCCTAAGGGTCTCTATCCCAGAGTTACACCTCCAGCCCTCAACAGGAGCTATCCCATGCAAGAAGAATGAACGTGACACGTAGCATGAACACTCAGTCAAAGACTGAAAGAGAATGTTATTACATTTAGTTCCCTAGCCTGGTGAAACCATGGACTGTTACCATATCAGTGATAAGCTGACTGCGGAGAAATAGTAGTGCCGACTTGGAGGTACAGTGACTAACACTGAGCATCTTTCACAACAGAGGAGGTAGGAGAGCAGGTTTTACTTTGGGGGTGGTGGTGATGGTGGTGGGATGGGGAGATACAGATTCCCAAAAGGAGGGGAGGATCTGCAGATGAATATTTCTGAGCCCCAATATATCAGAAGTGGGTGACTAAGGCAACATCTGGTGGGATGGTCAGCTGACTCAGAGACGACAATATGCTCAGAGTCCAGATGGCAAGGCTTTATGCGCCACCGACAGCAACCAACTCAGTCCCTTTGTTTACTTGTAAGCAAGTGGTTGAGGGTAATGTAAGCCCCAAGGTAATCCGTGGCTAGAGCCAGAATGAAACGCTTCATTTTTCTGATGTATACTTCCTACTCGGCTTGGGTTATTCCATATTGGTCTGCAAATTTGCCAGCAGATAACTGGAATCTCTGTTATTACCCTACACAGCTTATTTGGAAGAAAACAGTCACTTGAAATGGTACCATTGAGGCAAAGTCTTTGATCTTGTAGTTATCTTCCCATCTAAGTAAGTAGCAGAGCAGACAATGAGAAGAGTAGAAAAGATTAACTTTTATCTGACCCCTGGTATGGTATCCCTCCACCCCCAACCCTTTGCTTGGCTCTTTTTCTAGAGAGATTCAAAGAATTTTTACTGACCCATTTGTAAGTCAGAATATAAAGATGTGGTATGAAGCACAAATTTTGTATGGTATGAAAGAGACATGGTGGGTTCAGGGAAGTCTCTAGGAATCCAAGAATCTGTGGAATCACCAACCACCCCACATTTGCACTCACAGACTTGGTACATTAACTTCTGGCAGGGCAAAGAAGCCCACACCTTCCCACACCAAAAATGGAGGTTCTGCTTCTATTCTTTCCTTTAGAACATGTGTTTTGGGGCCACTGAACTTGGAAGCAGGGCGACTAAGTTGAAAAATAAAGGTTTTTGCCCCCAAAAGAAGGAATATTGCAATCATTAGCATGGTAAATGAGGTGGAAGAGACTTTAGAGAATATCTAATATTTCTCACATTCAAGTGCTTTATGTATAAAGAGCAGATCCACATATGTATATATATCTGCTCGTCAAATGACTGTTGCTGTATAAAAAATAAAAGAAAGAGCATCTGTGGCTTAAGTGACTTGCTTTTTAACCACGAAGATGTTATTCTAGTTTTATACTTAAGAAAACTGAGGATGAGCAGGTGAAATAGTCAAGGTTGTGCAGTCAACAATGTCATGTGAGAACACAAATCTAGTCTGTATTCTGTGTTAAAGCATAGGATCATTCATTTCTTTCTAAGATCATACTGTTATATCTAGCGAGTAGGAACTCGACTGGAGAAGGGAATATATGTTCCCCCATCATCATTACCTGGGTTCTGACTGAAGTTTCAGATTGAACACCACATCACTGTTTCACTGTATCACTGTATCACTGTCATCTCTTTGTTCATTGATTTACTTGAGCGGGCACCAGTAACGTCTAGTTACTCAGCCCTGAAATTTTAGCAACCTCTTCTTCCTCGTCTTTCCCAACGATTGGCGGCTCTTTCAGGGTCAGGGGAATGAGACTTATCATTACTGGTTTTGGCATATCAAATACGCCACCGGTAGCTTGCCACGCTCTGCTGTGTGGGCGGGATACTCTCGGTAGCTTGCTGGGCTCTCCAAGAGGTATGAATATATCTGTTATTGTATTTGGGATATGAATATGCCACAGGGAGCTTGCCAGGCTCTCCTGAGTGGGCAATAGACTCTCAGTAGTTTCTCAGGTTCTCCAAGAGGGAGAACTAGGCTATTAGATGTCCGGGAGCTTGGTTTTATTGAACACCACATCATAGTTCTTAAAATTCTGTCTCCTCAGCCAAGGTTGTGGTATGGAAAGGTAAGTGGCAGGAGAATCTGCATGTTTAGGTGACACTGTTGAAGGCTGGTCTCAGGTTGCTTAAATAAATAAATAAATAAATAAATAAATAAATAAATAAATAAATCCCGGTGCTAGATAGATTCTAAAGAATGAGTACCTTGTCACTTCCAACTCCCAAGGTGTTTTCGCCCTACAGATAGACAGCCAATGTAAGAAAGATTTCTAATGTCTAGTCTCTTAGCTAACTTTCTTAGTGCCATTAAACTTTTAGCATTTATTCCTTCCTTCCAACCCCTCTCCCATCCTTGTGGGCAAGGAGGACGCTGTGCCCAGTGGATGTGGAAAGGGACGCGCCAGGCTTTTATTGTTAGTGGGGGGGGGGCGGGGAAGTGAGTGGGATAAAGAGGAAGTGCCCATGTTTTCTCATGACCTGGTGTCTAATACTACTATTAATGCTGTAATTCAGGCCGTGGGTTCCGTTCCATGTGTGATGATCAATATTAGGCATTGGAAATGTCCTGTTTAACCCTTTGCTTAGCTCTTTGAATGGTCGCACCCTATAGGTTAAAATCCTCACTCTTTGCAGATAGCACCGGGATTTATTTATTTATTTATTTATTTATTTATTTATTTATTTATTTATTTAAGCAACTCTCAACTGATGGTTTATTTGGATTTTTAGTCAGCCATGCTAAAGAATTCTGGCCATTATATCTTTTTTTTATTGTTTTTTTTTAATTTTTTATTGTGGAAAGTTACAAAGTTACAAAGTTTTCAGGTTTAAATCTCAGTTATACAATGCTCGAATACCCATCCCTTCACCAGTAGCACAGGGATTTAGGCACTTGCTTTGCATGTGGCCAACTCAGGTTCAAGCCCAAGTATTGAAGACAAAAAACAACAACAACAATAACAACACAAGAAGGGAACAACAAATGGTCAAAGTCATTGAAACTGAAGATTTTGTCTATAGAATGAGCTTACAGGGTGGGGGAATGGCAGTTGGTGGGGGTCTTTGGGACAGTGGTGGAGGGAAGGGGCTCTGTGGGGATGGGTTTAAAAATAAATATGGTTGGCGGTGTTGGCGTGGATGTGGGGAGAAAGGGACTCTCCTTCACTGCTGGTGGGAATGCCGACTGGTTCAGCCCTTTTGGAAAACAATATGGACGATTCTCAAAAAGTTAGAAATTGAGCTCCCATTTGACCCAGCAATACCACTCCTGGGAATATATCCCGGAGAGGCAAAAAGGTATAGTAGAGATGACATCTGCATTTCCATGTTCATTGCCGCTCTGTTCACAATAGCCACAATATGGAAAAAACCAGAGTGCCCGAAAACAGATGATTGGCTAAAGAAACTCTGGTATATTTACACAATGGAATACTATGTAGCTGTCAGGAAACATGAAGTCATGAAATTTGCATACAAGTGGATCAACATGGAAAGTATCATGTTGAGTGAAATGAGTCAGAAAGAAAGAGACAGACATAGAAAGATTGCACTCATATGTGGAATATAATGTAACTGAGAAGTACAAGTTGGCAACGATGCAACTTCTGGCAGATATCTCTCTGGACTTAGTTACTAAAATACTAAATTACAGAAACCCAAAACTGAGAGGCCGCTAAGTGTGGTCACTCGACCTCACACTTCTTCATCCTCAGCAATGGAAAACAAATTATCTAATGCTTCCTTTCAGCAGGTCTGACTTTAGGGGAGAGACTCTCCAAACAATAATAGTGAGTTTTTGTTGAAATATTGTATGCAATCAAAGTGAAAGTAAAGTGAAATTTATTAGTTACACAGGCGGGGGGGGGCTTAGGGTGGGGGGGCTAGGGGCGTGGGGGGGTTTGGGGTGTGAGGGGGCGGGGTGGAGCTATACTGGGATTCTTGGTGGTGGAATATGAGCACTGGTGAAGGGATGGGTATTCGAGCATTGTATAACTGAGATTTAAACCTGAAAACTTTGTAACTTTGTAACTTTCCACAATAAAAAATTAAAAAAAAAATAAAAAAATAAATATGGTTGGTGAGATAGTACAGTGGATAAGGTGATTGCCTTGCATGCGGCTGACTTGGGAATCTATCCCTGACACTTTATATGTTCCTCTGAGCATAGGAGTGATTCCTGGGCCCAGAGCTAGGAGTAAGCCCTGAACATTGCCTTGTGTGGCCCCCAAACCAAAAATAAAATTAAAATCAAGACACCCTACAGACTTTATCCTCAACTCATTCAATAAAACTAAAAACATCTATCTAGGCTACGTAGGGCTAACTAGACTGAACCAGAGAAAAAAATGCTAATTCATTCTGGTTCACGTGCATCTAGAATAAACAGGATTGGGATAAAAAACAAGCATTCTAGATTGCAGTTGTCTTGATAGGTTACATTGAAATAATTATATTTAAATCATTCTGATGGAACATTAATTTTAGTTCAGGCTTAAGTAAGTCAATGATGCTAACACAGTTTGAAATACAAATGCATTTATTATGAATGAGAGTGGGGGGTCGGAGAGACTGATCAAATACCAGCCACGTGCAGGTCATGAATTTCATCCCTGATACCACATGGCCCCAAAAGATGCAGCTCGAAGGCACCTGGCGAAGCACCACTCACTGGTGACTGACTGCTGAGCTCTTCTCCGAGTGGCCCCTATTTGAGAAAACGGGGCCCCGAGGGAGAGTAGATGGGTTAAAAGTAAACAAAATTGGAGAGTGAATATTGGCGAGGGTTGGAGAGTCGGGATTGGAGGGCTAGGATTGGTGACCGAGGGTTGGAGAGTCAGGATGGTGAGCCAAGATGGGTGTGCAAGGGTTACCACGCTTAGATTGGAAGTGAGGCTTTGCAGTTCCCTCAGTCAACTGATCTGTGAGATGTCTTTAGGCTCATATTCCACTGCCATTTGTTACCCAAGGAAGCCCATCTTAAAGTGAGACAGGACAGAAGAGTTCTCATCAACAAGGAAGCGTTTACAAATTTCATCTCACTATTACAAAGTTACATATTTACAAACAAGTACATGTTTGTTTCCTGATCTTGTGAATTGAGCATCTCTCAGAGGCACCAACTCCCCCTTCATACTACCTAACACGATTTCTAATGTTTTCGTTTAGTTTTAAACAGCAGGAGGACAAGATCTTAGTGTTAACAAACAGCTCTGACCATTCAGCAAAGGATCACTTTAATTCACTCCTGTATTGAGAGCTTAATCTCCAGAGTTACTTTGGAAAGCTCTCTTGGAAAGATAAATGTCAACCATGGGAGTTAAATTTACTAGAGATAAAGCTAGCACAGTTTGCTAGCTATTTTTTCCTCTTACTATCACAAGAGGAAAAAAACCCCTCCCTACCTTAAGATCATCGTGGCACCAATACTCACATCCCAGAATCATCAAGAGCTCAAATTCACCTGCAGGTGCAAACTCTCTTGCTGAGGAAGGGTCAGTGAGTTGGAACAATGACCCAGTACTCTCATTCATAGGTGGTTCTCATTGCTTCTCTCCCCTTTGGGAATTCGTATTTCAGGGAGTATTTTTTTTGTCTAATTTAATGACTTTAATCTAAATAGCCTACATTGTATATAGGGAAAAGCCCCATCCTTGCATTTCTTTTCCAACTTTTATTAACTAATTCTCCCATGGTTTATGGTGAATATTTTCCCGAGGCTTGCAGAATTCTTTTTCTTTCTCAAATAAACAAACATCTGTCAATGTTTGGCTTCTTTTAAGTCAAAGACATCTCTATATAAATGTTCTCCTTTATCCTAATTCATTTGGGTCACTTTCTCCCAGAAATAAACTTGGTAGCAAATTTATAATAATCCCATACTTGGGATTATTGAAATGTTTGGGATTGTTGAAAAGGAATTCTAGTTTCCTAGGAATCTTGAGAAGAAATTGAATAGACAATTTATTTTTACAAGCTTATGGTAGAAATTGTATTGAATTTGAAAAATACAACTATTAATAGCAAAATGAAAGATTTCGAGTAATCTGACTTCAAGGAGTAAGTACTGGAAGGGTAGAATGGTCATTTCTGTGTGTGTGGGGATAGTGGTAGAAAGGGGGGTGGGACAATACCCAGCGGTGCAGGGGCTATTCTTCCCTCTGTGCTCAGTCGTGACTCCAGGGGCTATTTGGGGTGAGCCCTAAACAAGGCAAGTGCCTTGCACCTTGTTCTGTCTCTCCAGTCTTGGAATGGTTTTTAAAATGTGGTTTTATCTAACACAAAGTTCTATAATATAAATGTAGTACATATTGATGACACTTGGTTTGTGTTGTTTCCTTTATATTGGGGGCTATTGAAGGAAAGAATAAACAGTAAACAGCTGGAAGAGGCTACTTCCAAGAACGTTATCTTTTGCGCTCCATGAGGCAACATCTCCCTCTAGTGACCATTTACGGTTACTACAGAAGCTTCTACGAAAAGTTGTTTTAAACTTTTTTGCGCGTATCGAATACAGATTCAGCTAGATTAACATTAAACATGATAGTTAGAACTCCCGGGGAGTGAGAAGATACCAATATTAAAATAATGAACATATTAATCTATATGACAGAAAAATGATGAGTTGATTTTTGGGAGTGATGGGGGTGCTCCCCAAAGCAAACCTCAGGCGGGCCTGGAATCAGACTAGTTAAAGGAGACAATTTAGCACTCAGCTAGCAATGGGCACACCAGGGAGAGGCAGCATGCAGTGCCAGGATGGAATTCCATACCTCCAATGCAAAGCGCGCATTTGTAGCCCTCTGAGCCATCTCTCCCGACATCCTCAAGCCTCCCACTTCTCATTGGAGAGAATAGGATTGGTTTTTGAAAACGAAATTGGTATATTCTATCAGTCTAGATTTGCTATTTGCTTTGTTTTGAATACAAATAGCATACGTGAGAGTAGTACTCATGGATAGAATTAAATGAACTAATATGTGGGCATACTAAGCACCCAGGATTTGTTACTATGATCACAGACCCTATTTTAAACTAGACTGGGCTCTGAGAAATTCACTTATCCATGATGACACATCAATAAGGTTCATAATTTGACTCCACAGCCCTTGCTAACTCCTCACTGTTGGAACATCTCACTTTACAAAGTTTTAAGCTGCCATTGGTGCTTCAGACACATGGAGATTGACATCATCAGGTAGTGTGGAAGACAGCATGCAGAGCTGAGTATGTGAAGCATCTGGGTTATTGGCGTAACCCATTGGAGTGTCTACTCAGGACATCAAGATCTGAAGCAACTACTGAGCCAAAGACATTCCAGAGAATCATTCCTTGTTTGCCATTTAATCTTGAACTAATTTAGGATTCTTTTCCTTCCTTCCTTCCTTCCTTCCTTCCTTCCTTCCTTCCTTCCTTCCTTCCTTCCTTCCTTCCTTTCCTTCCTCCCTTCCTTCCTTCCTTCCTTCCTTCCTTCCTTCCTTCCTTTCCTTCCTCCCTTCTTTCCTTCCTTCTTTGCCTCCCTCCCTCTCCCCCTCTCTCCCTCCTTCTTCCCCTCCCACCTTCCCTCTCTCTCCCTTCCTTCTTTCCTTTGTTTTTCTTCCTTCCTTCCTTCCTTCCTTCCTTCCTTCCTTCCTTCCTTCCTTCCTTCCTTCCTTCCTTCCTTCCTTCCTTCCTTCCTTCCTTCCTTCCTCTTTCTTTCTTTCTCCCCCCCTCTCTCACATCCAGGAGTGCTCAGAGTTTCAGAGTTTACTCTTGTCTCTATGCTTAGGGATCACCCCTAGCAGGGTTCCACAGTGTCCCACCAACTGTACTTTTGCTCCAGCTACCATAACTATTTTTCAAAGAAAGCCCAACTTGAGATACATTGTGCTTAGTGCCACCTCTTTATCTGTGACAGTTGGTTTTGTCGAGGTACAGAATAGCTCCATCACTGTCCACTCGGTGTCTCCCCAAACTATAGAATGGTAAAAATCAAATCTGGTCAGTAGGCTTGATCTAGTCCTCTAGTCTAGGTATTTGACTCACTTTGTCTATACCTTCCAGTATGATTTGCACGTCGGTTTTCTACCTGCCCCCGCCCTTGCATTAATTTTAACAGCTCTACTTAGTACATATGGTTGTCTGGCACCAGACTTGCCACTTAAGACCTGCAAACTCCACCAGACACGAAAAAACACTCAAAACTGCATCTAAAATACCCTCTAAGCTAAGGACATGAGTTCAAATTCTACCCTAGTTTTATTATTATTTTTTAAATTGATCGAGGTTCTGTGATGTACAATACACAGATGATATCTCACATATCATTCCCCACATCATTCCAACCTGGCCTGGTTTTCTATTTTTTTTCCAACGACTTAGGCTGCTGCTTTGATTTTTCATGCCAGGCCCTCCCCCCTGACCCGCCCCCAACTGGCTCTCCCCGTCCCAATTGGCTCAAGAGCCGCCACTCCAAGGGCTTTGCCCACCGCTCCCGGGAGCCTCCTGGGCGCTAACCCCTGAGCCCGCCCCTCCCGCCCGGGCCCGGCCGCCGATTGGTGGAGGCGCGAGTCCGCGTGGGGCCGCCTGGCCCGGGGCGCGCGGCGCCCACTGGGAGCCCGGCCTGGGCGCGAGGACAGCGCGTGCTTCTCCCGGTGGGCTCCCCTCCCCCCGTCCCCGCGGCGCCCCCCGCCCCCCGCCGCCCCGCTGCCGGCCCCCCGAAACGGTGGCGGCGGTTTGTGGTCGTTGGTCCCCGGGCTTTTGGATTAACACTGCGAGACCCGAAGGGGTGAGGAGGGCCTGGGGGGCAGCGGGGTCACCGGCGAGCCGCTGTGGTAACGGCCGTCCGCAGCCCACTCGGCGGCCCCTCACGTCAGACGCGCAGCCGGGGGGGACCCTCGCCTCGCTCGGGGGGCCGCTCGGGGGGCGGGGGGGGCTCGGCCGCGTCCCGTCGAGCCGCGGCAGGGTCGCAGGGGGGCGGGGAGGAGGGGGGCTGTCGCCCGAGCTGGGGAGGCCGCGCGTCTGTGTGTGTGTGATTTGTGTGTGGGGTGTGTGTGTGTGTGTGTGTGTGTGTGTGTGTGTGGCGGGGGGTGTTGGGGGGCGTGGCGAGGGGGCGCGCCGAGTGGGCCGCGGCGGCCGTCTGTGGGGCTCGTCGGGGGCTCCTTCCGCCCCGCGGCGCCCGGCCCCCCTCGCCGCCCGGTTTCCGCTCTCCCCGCCGCCTTCCGGCCGCGTCCCACCTGCCGCCCTCCCTCCATGTTGGCCCCCGCGCCCGCCGCCGCCGCCGCCGTCGAGCCGCGCGGCTCATGTGGGGCCCCTGGGCGCCGCCGCCCGCGCCGGCCCGGCTGCCGGGTGAGACTGAGCAGGGCCGTCGTGGCGCCTGAAAGAAAAATTATATTTTTTCCTCGCGTGTGTGTGTGCGTGTGTGTGCGTGTGCGTGGCGGGGGGGGACAACCTGGAACTTTCCTCGGCCTCGGGTTCTTGGTGGGTGGCTCGCTCGCTCGCTCGCTCTTGGCCCCGGGCCCCCTCTCGCGCGGAGCTTGTGGAGGGCGGCGGCTGCGGCTGGCTGGGGGGCCCGGGGGCGGCTGGCTGGGGGGCCCGGGGGCGGGCGGCGGTGCCCGGGGACGGACCCCGCGGCGCCCGGGACGGCCGTGCTCGCCCACCGTCGCGCCGTCTGGGTGTGCGGGCGGCCCCGCGTGCCGGCGGCTCGTTCGTCACACAGGGTTTCTCGGGGGGATTCAGTAGAGACGTGCCTTGCGCCCGGGAGCGTCCTGGCCAGCGGCCCCCCCCCCCCCCGCCACCCCGGCCTTTGGCTTCCCGTGGGGTGGGGGTGGGGTGGGAGTGGGGGTGGGCGCCACTCTCCGCCGGGGGTCGTGGCGGCACGCGGAGTTTGCGCGCACCTTTCGGACCCGTGTCTTTGTTATGTAAGCGCCCCGCGGCGCCCTTGGTGAGCCCCGCAGTTTCTACCGGGCAGTTTCCTCCGGTGAGTCGGGCCGCGCCGGCCCCAGCTGCTTCCAGGCTGACGCTCGCTCCCCTCCTGACGCTCGCTCCCCTCCCCGCTCTTGGACGCTGGCTTTGGGTTCGAGGAAGGCGTTAGAACGGCTCCCGCGGGTCGTGCGTGAGTGCGCGAACACGTCAACTCGTGTGGGTGATTACAAGCTTCGTTACAGGTCAGGGGAAGAGAGTTTTTTCTTTTTCTTGCTTTTTTTGGGTCACACCTGGAGAGGCATAGAGGTTACTCCTGGTTCTGCACTCAGGAATTACTCCTGCTGGTGCTAAGGGGACCCTATGGGATGCTGGGAATCGAACCCGGGTCGGCCGCATGCCAGGCAAACGCCCGACCCGCTGTGCTATCGCTCCAGTCCCCGGGAATGAGAGTTTTTATTTCCAGAGCTGGGGCGTTGTGTTTGAGTTTGAGCAGCATCCTTTGGGAGCTGTTTTTCAGAGTTAGAGCCTCTTACGGATCTGAGTATTGGACACGTTTCGAGGGTGTCGTTAAAGGAAAAGTCGGCGAGCTTACTTACAGCAGTGAAGATTGCTGTTAGGGCCGCAGTTGGCAGTGCCTTCGTTTTTTACGAAAGACGCTGTTCCGTTCATTTCTACTTAAGAGGGTGAAGTAGTAGTCTTGAGCATCTCTGTGGTGAGAGCACAAACCATTGACATTAGAAAATGAATATATGTGACCCTGGATGTATGATGAGGGTAAGACCTAGAAGCAGCAAAAATATACCCGATTTATGGACCGAAGTTCAGCGTCTCATTATTAGTGATCTCATTTTGGTTAAGAAGCTTGCTGTTTCCCTAGTGAGGTTATATGAGCAGAAATGGAGTCATTGCAAAATCTGTCCAGGTTTGCATATCATCACTGGATAATGTTTCTCCCGTTGTATTATTTTTTAACCGGATGGTTGGCGAGGCAAGAAAATGAGAGAAGAAACATAGTTTAAAATTTGAAGTCAGATTATTGAATACCTTATGTAAGGTATATGTTGTGATTATGTATTATGTATGAGAGTTTTGATTCTCTTGTGTATGGCTTTATTCTGAGTTCAAATAATTATTACTTTTGTGTTGAAAATATTTAAAAAAATTTTACTAGTTATTTCTTAAAATAGTTTAAATTTTAAGTCTTTCCAGATTTAAACCTGCCAATATGTGCATCTTTCTATTTGTTTTTGAATATATGCATCTTTCTATTTGTTTTGGGGTCCCTTCTGGCAGTGCTCTTGGCTTATTTCTGGGTTTGTGCTCAGGGATCACTCCTGGCTGGGCTCTGGGGAGCATATAAGGTGCTGGGGATTGAACCCGGTTGGCTGCACGCAAGGCAAGAATCTTTTCTCTGCACTATCTATCCAACCCTAAGCCTGCCACTGTGTTTAATATTCTAGTTACTATTTTATAAAAATAGCTCAAAATTTTAAGTCAGTTTTAGTGTAAACCTACCCTTCACATTATTATTAGAATCTGTAGAAGAACTAGTAAAAAAAAAATTATCAAAGTTATTTTACTTCTGGAACTACAATATGCTCCCACTCTTCAAAGTGGAATTGAGGATGAAAAGATAGTTCGGTGTGGACCCCACCCCTTTTAGATCCATTGCACCACACATAGTCCCTCAAGGTGTGACCCAGCCGCCCCCGATATAATATTTAATATATTAAGAAAATTGAACTGATGCATCTATACCCCTTTATTTTAAAAAACTTTATCCAAATAAAAATTGCCCATGAAATTTTGACTAATCCCTATTTTTTCATTCATGTTGCTATAGTACAGACTTGGAATAAAACGAATTACGACTAACCCCCCCCTGTTGACCTGCCAGCTATGGCCCTGCATTTCTTAGCAACAACTAAATTAAAAAATTATAAAATTTAATGCCACATAATTTTAATGAGTGCCCTAAAGGAGCTAATGTGCTATCTAAAAAGTGTTTTAATTTTTTTTACTATTAGAGTCCTTTTTAAAAAAACAATAAATTTTACAAAATGTCATTTTATCAGGTTCATAAAATACAATTAGTCCTCAACATTGTGGCTTAGGTTCTTGTACACTGGGAGTTTTAAATGAGATTATTTGCAGAGAAAGCAGTTTTTGAATAACATTGACTGCTGGGGTTTCTGTTTTCTCAGTCCTGTAAGGAAATGCTTCACAGCAGTAACTGAACACCTACTGCAATTCAGAATATAGGTTTGATGTAATATGATGTAGTTTCATTCTTTTTTGGGTTACACATGATAGTACTCAGGGCTTACTCCTGGCTCTGCACCCAGAGATCACTTCTGGCAGGCTTGGGGAACCATATAGGGTGCTAGGATCAAATCCTGGTTGGCAGTCTGCAAGGCAAGTGCCTTATCTGCTTTACTATTGCTCTGGCCCCCATGAAGTAATTTCTTTAGAGAAACTATTCTACCTAGCTAAAACTTTTTTTTAAATACATATTTTGCATTTTGAAGACAGTAAAAATTCATTTAAGTTTGTTTGCTAATTTGTAGAATTCAAAATTAGTGAAGATATGTAAAGCTAAATTCTTGGGACCAGAGAGAGAGATAGCACAGAGGGTGCTATCTATATCTATCTTGCCTTGCCTACAGCTATGCCTGGTTTTATCCCTGGTGTTGCCAGAAGTGATCCCTGAGTGTGAACCAGGATGAAGTCCTGGGTGCTGGGTGTGGTCCAGAAACCAAAACCAACAACAAAATCCCCCAAATCTAAAGCTAAACATTTGATTTAAATTGCCACTTGACTATCCAATGATTATCTATGCTCGTTTTACCTACTTTTATAACAGTTTTGTTTTTACTTTTACTTTTGAACCTAAACTGGAAAGAAATCTTTTAAAGTTCAGGCTTACTAAAAAATAAATAAATAAGAAGTAAAAAAAAGATTCAGTTGTGGAAAGTGGAGTTTATATGCTGCACAACAATTTTAAGTTTATTCTTCTTGCCTCTGTTTTGCTATTTGTTTTCTTATTCAGGACCCAATTTTTTCTTAGATGAATTCCTTGGGTCAACAGGGTAAGGAAAAACAGCTTGTAGGATGATTTGGCATATAAACTACAGCTGAAAATGGTAGAGGATTAATTGAGCCTCTGTTGGTATGTCAGAATTGTCATAATGCCTAAGACTGCTATGCTTCCCAGAGATTTTGGTCATTTTCAGATCTGGAATTTTTAGAATGAATATGAAGATACTGTTTGCCTGCATTAAGTTTGATTTATAATTCTTTGAGATTTTTTGAATTCTAAATTTTTTAGAAATTTGGTTAAATTACAGTACTAGATATGTTTAAAAATTCTATTTTTTTGTTTTGGGGTTAAGCCTGGGTGGTGCTTTGGGACTACTTCCAGCTCTGTGCTCAGGAGTTTGCTCTTGGCAGTTTTCAAGGGACCACACAGTTCTAGGGATTTGGATCTCTTACATGTGATCTGCCAACTGAGTTATCTTTTTGTTTCAATTTTTAAACCTAATTGTGCGTGAGATATGTAATATTGTTTGGCAAGTTTCTTTTTTTTTTTTACTATGTTAAGAGCATTTAAAATGAACCAAGATTAGCTTGTGTTTCGAGTAATTTTCTCGTTAAAAGAGGTTTTCTCTGTATTGTATTTTGGGGCCATATCTAGCAATGCTCAGGGACTATGTTTGACTTTCTGAGCAGGGATGACTTATGGTGATTCTTGGGGGGACTATATGTGGGGCAGGGATGGAACCTGAGTTAGCCATATGTAAGCTAAATACTTAATACTTTCCTCCTTTAATATCGCTCATCCCCCTTACCCCCCTTTATGGTGCAAGGGATGGAAATTCAGGGTATTAATATACGTGAAGCCAGTGCTAGAGCACTGATCACTCAGTCCCTAATATGACCTGTCACACTAAGGCATGTCCAGTTTGAATTCTGATCTTGTTGTGATATCTGTTATTCCTCACTCTCCTTATCTCTGTGCTCTCATATTATTGCTGAAGCTAAAACTCCCAGACTTATCTATCTGAGAGAATTTTGTTGACTGTCCTTTCAAACTCGGATATAGTCTGTGCTGAGCTGGCATTGTTAGCATCCCCAGACAAGCTCAGAAGAGAAAAGCCACTGTCGCCCCAGGGATGCTGGGAAGAGGGGCAGAATGCCTTCAAGGAAGTGCCTCAGCACAAACAGAGGCTGGGGAAGTGGCAGTTCCAGGAGAGGAAGTGTGATGGCCCCCCAACAGCTGATTGAGGACTTCCCCAGGGACCCGAGTGATAGCAAAGTCTTTTCCATGTGGCCTAGCAGAGCCCAGAAGGAGCAGAGAAGTGCTTTCAGCAAACCTACCAGATGTCCAGCAGAGAGACCTGGACAAGCCTCCTCTGTTTTCCAGGCAGGGGGCAGGCTGGGGGAGTTGTTGGGACTCATCAATGAAGTAGACAGGTCTTGTTGGGGTTCACTTTCGTATTCCAAGCTCTTTGTGAGTGGTATCTGGAATGTGCAAACATTGCCCCAAATTACTCCTGTATGCAGTGCTTTCCAGGGTGCAGCAATACTGTGGCTTAAGCACACTACAGCACAGATGGCCGCCCCATCATTGTCCTCCTCTTCTTGGGCCCTCTTGCCACCCACCTTCGCCTCCCTGAACTTGTCCACCCAGAACTGTTGTGCCAAATGCAACCTCTCCTTCTACCTGACCTCTGACCTCGTGCTCCGTATGTGGTCCCACCACAAGAAGGAGCAGGCAGGCCCTGACCTACACTCAAAGCTGAGAGACGAGTCCCTCACATGCCCCATTTGCCATGAGTACTTTTGGGAGCATCGCCATCTCTCCTGGCTCCTGACTTCTCACAGCTGACAGGTGGCAGTAGAACCACCTCTGGATATGATGTCTCACATTGGGCAGCACAATTTTCTGCAGGGCAGTCTGCATGGAGTTGTTAGGTGGATGCCCCTGTCATAATTTGTAAAGGACAGCTAAAGGCCTCTGCTATGTTTTGAAGTAAATAAATCCTCTTGATCATCTCAAGAGGATGCAGGTGGGAGGGAACGGCACCACCAACTACAGATCTGCATGCCAGCCTCATCCAATCCTGTTTCAGAGGAGAAAATCACAGCATCAGGCGACCAGAGCATGTAGTAAATGCAGAATCGGCTCTTTCCATTTCCCTTTTTCTGATCTACCCCCACAGATAACCCCTAGAGCTGCTAGTTGGACCTATCCCTCAGCCAATGGTCTCAGTCCACATCATGAACCCAGGTGGTTTTTGGTTGTTTCCGTATTTTCTCAGAAGCAGCTTCTTAGAAGAATTCTGTGTGCTTGCCCTTACCCCCTCCTAGTCCTATGTGATGGGGCAATGGTCCCACCACCATAGAACCTGTTTTGGACTTGATTAGCAAAGGTTCCAGTGATTCTTGATCAGCCTCATTCACTCTTGCCCAGTTAAGCTTCCCATGGTGATTTCTATGGGCATCTAGCAACCCCCATTCCCTCTGGGAAAATTCCTGCTTGCTTTTTTTCAAAGTTTAATTCAGATGGGGTGTCCTCCCTCATCTTCTCTGGTCCTCTTAGACACAGGTATCGTTCCCTCCTACCTAAGTCTCCTGTCCCTGACCCAACATCCTATTTTGCACCGAAGGCAAACTCGAAGACTCTGTCATGTCAATTTGCTTTTCCATTTGCAGCCCTCAGTAGTACTTGCCCAGCATGCTGTGATCAGGAAGATTGTCTGAGAAAATAGATGAGAGAACATAAAATGAATTTAATAAACTATGAGAAGAAATTAATATTCTCTTCACAAAGAGAATGTGGATATTTCCCCTCATAAATAATGGCGGCTGGAGCGCTAGCACAGCGGGTAGGGCGTTTACCTTGCACGCAGCCGACCCAGGTTCAATTCCTCCGCCCCTCTCGGAGAGCCCAGCAAGCAACCAATATATTAGATAATTAGATAACCATTTATTAGAGTATCCCGCCTGCACAGAAGAGCCTGACAAGCTACCTGTGGCATATTTGACATGCCAAAAACACTAACAAGAAGTCTCTCAATGGAGACATTACTTGTGCCCGCTCGAGCAAATCGATGAGCAATAGGATGACAGTGACAGTGATCCTTTCAAACTATATTATTAAGAGACTCCTCCTTTTAGACTTCACTGCAGTCTCTTTTGATATGTACAAGGATTTTACTTTTACTTTCGAACCTGAGCTGGAGAGGTTCATCATCTCCATCTGTATTATAATCTTCCAGCTGATCTTCCATGAACTTATCCACATGATATCCAGATGGTACTTTTTTAAAATGAGTAATTGTGCTCAGAACTTTAAAATGAAAAGAGCAAAAGCTAGAATCCTTCTTTAATTACAAGGCTTTCGTGAGGCAGCTTCTGCAACCTCTTGACCATATTTCCCTTTGCCCTGTGGCACGTTAGGTCTCCCGAGCCTTGCTGATTTCTCTCATTGGGCCTTTGTCCTCATTCTCCTTTTATGTGAAATGGATTTCTCAGGTAACTGCATGACAAGGTTCCCCCTGGTCTTGGCTCAAGTTTTGTGAATTTTATTCTGGCTAGCCTGTTGAAGAATGTGCCCTGCCTCCTGTCATCCACTATCTCCAAAGTATCCTGTTTCCCTTTTCATACTCCAACCTCTATGTTCTAGCATATATTATTTTATTTATCACTTGTCTTCCCCTGGAGTATAAGCATGCAGGAAAGAGTTGAGTATTTCATTTATGGTTGCGGATCAGATCTAAGGAAGAGTGCCAGCATACAAATTGATATAAATTGAGACTTAACAGACATTTATTGAACAAATGAATGAATTTGAGTTTGAAAGTCCCTGGTCCACAGTTTGCGTTTTTCTTATTTTATTAAACATTTTGTTAATTGATTTATTAGAAAACATTACTATCTAGAAACTTCTGAATTGAATGTTGTTTTATTGGATTAATAAATTCAGATACTCTTTTCTAGTATTTAGGTGCAAAAGCATATTTTTAATTATAAAGTTGAAATCCACCAACCATGTAGGTAAAAATTCTTCTCATCCTAGAGCTAAAACTAAGACTGTGAGAGGTTAAAAAATGTGCCTAAAAGTCATAAGTAGTATGAGTCAGGGTTGGCCTGTGAGAAATCTTTGAAGGACCTGGGTTTGTACTTAACTGTGACTCCACACTGCTTTTGTGACTCCATACTGCTCTTTTATTTTGAGGGAATTAAACTTTTTATTAGGTGTGCTGCAGATCATTTTCCCTGTTTGTAATTTTGTCTTATTTTTATGTTTTTTTATGATACCAGTCTTCAACAATAGTCTATTTATACAGTAAATATATTCTAGTAATGTTTTCTATAAAACATTTTTATTTTTCAGAAGAGAATTCTTGATTATAAGATTAAAAAATGCTGATTTTTACCCTTTGTTTTGATTTTTAGTAGAGGCTTAATTAAGATAGCCAGAGTTATACTTGATAGTACCTGGAATGCAACATGGAGAATTTGTTTGATGGTGACAGGACAGGAATCTGGAACAACCAATGAGGAATCTAACACTAATTCAAATAATAGTTTGGAACTAGCTCTGGGGATAGAAAGAAAAAGATTGTTATCAGGAGATAGAGTACAGATATCTGCTAGTCAAAGAAAAGTCTAATTTAACTTCTATTCTACTTCACTTTGGAGAAGGGTGTGTGTATTTTGTAGCATTTGTTGGTTAAATGTGTGAATTGATGGAAGAGAAGTAGGGTAAAATAGGAAAAAATGTGGAAGGTAAAATGACATTTATATTTGTATATGTTGAATTCAGGATGCTTATAGACACCTTATTAACACTAATACTCATTAGGAAGTTTGATTAAAGAGTCTTAGGTTAAGAAATAATAGGCTGACAAATTTGGGGAAATAAAGAGGATGACAGGTAGTAACTATAAATGCATGAGATATTTTACTGCCCGATTTCTACTGAATTCTTGGGTGAAAGCTGCTTATGAGCAAATCTATATTTGGAAAAGAGTTTGTATGTATGAAATGGATATGTTAGTGATTCTTTTTTTGTCATTCAGAAAAAATTAGGGTATTCTAAAACCAAGAAGAGCTTTAGAGTCACTTTCAGCTCTATCAGTTTATAGATTCTAAGTTTCCATTTGTGAAAAGCTTCTCTGCTTCTTGAGGGACTTTTAAGATCACGATCACGATCACAAAATCCCATTAATCATCAATTTCTCAAGTGGGCTCAGTAACCTCTCCATTCGTCCTTTCCCTGAGGTCTTAGGAGTCTCTCTCGACTCCGCCCTCCCAGTGATGTCACACTGGAGGCTCTTTCAGGGTCAGGGGAATGGGATCCAGCTTAGTTACTGGATTTAGCCTATGAATACACCATGGGAAGCTTTCAAAGCTGTCCCATGTGGGCAGGAAACTCAGAAGCTTGCCAGTTTCTCCTAGAGGGAGAAGTAGGCTACAAGATATCGGCAGCGCGCTTCTGGGAGCTTGCTTTTAAGTCTCTGGATGTTGGCCGTTGATGGGATTACACACACCTGGGTTCCTCTGCTGGTACCTTCATGTGTGAGGCCCGTCCGAATGTGTGGAGAGGGGCCTCCAGCATGGCTGTACCTAGGTTCCGGTGGTCTTCGGCCGCCGGGAGCTCTGCTCGAGGTGGGGAGGGAAGCTGGAGCCCATCCCCTCCGAGAGGCCCCGGGGAAGACAGCCAGGCCTGCGGGCAAGAGATGTAAAAAGAGCTTTAGAGTCACTTTCAGCTCATATCAGTTTATAGATTGTTTCCATTTGTGAAAAAGCTTCTCTGTTTCTTGAGGGACTTTTAAGATGTTCCTAAAATGATTTTCTTGTCAGAAAGGGATATTTGAAGTCAAGCTGACCTGAACAGCATTTCTTCACTTTTTGGCTCTGAGATTTTTTTGATAATACAATTTCTCCTTGTTAGTCTCAGGTTTTCATCTGTGGAAATAATTTTCTTTTAGTAAGATTGAAACACCCCTCCAGTAGTTGTAGGGATCAGAGGTAATGGTGAGAAATTTCCTGACCTTTATAAATTTAGGTCTATTATTCTCAGCTTATTTCTGTCTGGTGTCACAGTTTTGTTTTGGAGAAAAAAAAAAACCTGTGAAGATACATTGGGTATCTGGATTCTAAATTATAGTACTAGAGGATGTTGAAACATTTGAAAAGTTAAGTACAGTAATGTTTGTGAATAATTTTAACCAAAAGATAAAAAGAATCCTAGGAGTTTTGTTGCTTTTTAAAATACCAGTTAACCAACTTAACAGTCTTAAAAGCTGACAGGCAAGCTTTCTTCTTGTATTTTATATATAGATTAGGAAATTGAGACCCCTAAGGCTAAGAAGCTGCTTAAAACTATTGAGCTGCTAAGTGAAAAGAAAATTGAATGGAGGCAGCCTAGCTCCATAGCTACTAGCTGACCTGAGTACTAGTACTGAATATATTAAACGGGTATGGTTGTGGCTGTTTCTTTCTTATTCAGAGAAATTCAGGTATTCTAAAACTAAGAAGAGCTTTAGAGTCACATAGTTTTTAGCTCCATTGATATGCCCGGAGTGGCAGTTTCTTTGGTAGTGTCCTCTTCATTCCCGCCCTTTGTCTAGTATAGACATGCTTGTTCTCTTTCCTCAGTATCTGTCTACCACCTCACACCCAGCCTACCGTCTCTGAGAAAACAAAAGATATTTCTGAAAAAACAAAGTTGCATGTGTCGTCAGCAGTACAGGTGCATGAAAAATTAAGATGAACTGCCTATAATATTTGTCAACCCACTTTAAAAATGTGATTTAATATAACTCCAACAGTGTTTAATATACATTCAGTTCTGGTATCAAACTTGTGTGATAACTTGTATTGGTACTCCCATTTTCCAAATGAAAAATATAGGCATAAGGAAATTAAGTTGCCCAAATTTTTACAACCACAAAAGTAGTAGCATTCAGTCATATTAGTTGCTGTGACTGAAAATTTCTTTATAAAATGTGCGGAATGAAGGGTGTGGCTCAGCATTAGAGCACTTAGATTGCATGTGTGAGGCCCTGGGTTTGATTCCTGGAGTTGCATATAAACAAAAAAAGGAGAGGTGCTGAAAAATACTGTATTACAGAGAATGAAGTTCTGTTAGAAGTCAAAGCAGTTTTCTGGTTTTTAAAAGAAACTCTTAAAACACCCATATTTGTGGAGTATATATTTCTCCATGATAATATTACATGAAACATAAAATTACGATATAAAGTAAATTATGGTGTTGATCGTTAGGATCAATGTTTCTGGCTAAGGAAATGACTATTATGAATATTAAGTTTATTTAAAAAAATAAGAGGTCCAGGTGATAGCTCAAAGGTGAGTGTGCATGATTTTCATGCACCAGACCCCAAGTTCAGTCCCTGGTATTTTACAACCCCTGTAGTGGTTGGGGCCAGAGATGGCTCTAGTGGGCTCGCTGCACTACTTTCCTAGATCCACAACTAACCATCAATCCTGGCATTGATAGGATCTGCTGTGGATTGATGTAAGTTCGTCAAGTTGCTGCCAATTGGAAGTCACAGAAACTTCAGGTTCTGCTGAGACAAGAAGTGGCTGTGGGAGTAAGTAGGACAGGACCTGGTTTGATGTCCAGGTTACTTATTCAAAGCTCTGATTAACGTTTTATACTTGGCATTGTTCCTGATGATTGCTAACATTAGGCTATATTTATCTGATGGATTAAAGTCACAGAAAAATATATATTTGCCTTATATGATCAGATAACTTAAATCTTGATCAGTATATGGTAGTAATCAGCAATTATATTTTTTTATAACTCCTACCTTTTTTCTTTACCCACTTGTTTTCCACTTGTGTCTTTGTTGTTGCTTGCTTTTTTATTTCTCCCTCTCAGTAGCATACATCTCCTAAAGGTACTGCTTACTGACTCAGCGGTCTTCCTAAAAAGTTTTAAGATTCTGGGGTGGCGGGAGGGATACTGGGAACATTGATAGTGGAGAATGGGCACTGGTAGAGGGATGGGTACTTGACCATTATATGATTGAAATGTAATCACAAAAGTGTGTAAGTCTGTAATTCTATCTCACGGTGTTTCATTAAAAAATTTAAAAAAATATGCAGAAATAGGGTCAGAATGATAGTCCAGAAGAGAGAGCATTTGCCTTGCATGCCACTGATCCGGGTATCCCATATGGTTGCCCAAACAGTGTCAGGAGTAACCCCTAAGCGCCGCTGGGTGTGACCCAAAAAGCCAAAAAGAAACCGCTAGAAATAGAAATAGAAAAACATGTATAGATACGAGTACTTATAGAGAGAACTGAAAAAGAGTACAGGGTAGGGTGCTTGTCTTGTGAGTGGCCAATCGATTGGATCCCTGGCACCCCAGATAGTTCCCAGAGCCTGACTAGAATGATCCCTGATCATCAATGTGTGTGGCTCAGAAACAAAAACAAAGGAAGAGAAATAGATATAAAGATTACAGAAATAGGGAATCAACAGAAATTTATAAGAACTAACATAATTATATGTAAACAAATGAATCTTTATGTAGATAATAGATATAGAAACAAAAGGAAGTTCTAGGAATAAAAGTGGATATATGAAGTAAAAACCCTACTGAAGGGCATTAATACAACTTTAGAGACTGCAAAAATTAAAGAACTTAAAGATATAACAAATATAAACTTCACAAATATGAATTATATAACAAATACAAAATTAACACATATAGAGATAACAACTATAAAGTTACCCAAATGAGCTATACATCTGTTTTAAGAGATGGAGGATGGATTTGCCTTGCATATGTGAAGTCTTGGATTCAGTCCTTGGCATTATAAAACAAAACACACAGAGAAAAACAAAAAGGAAAACGAACATATCAAACCCATACATATGCCAATTAGGAGAGAAAAATCTGTTCTGTAGTCCTGGAAATTGAACCTGGGGCATATAGTGTAATGGTAGAGGTATAAGCACTGCTGCTTTGCTATTTCTCCGGGTCACCAAACTTGTTATTTAAAAATAGAAATAGGACTGGAGTGATAGTACAGTAGGTAAGGCATTTGCCTTGCATGCGGCTGACTCGGGCTCAATCCCCAGCATCCCGTATGGTTCCCCAAGCAATGCCAGGAGTAATTATTGAGTGCAGAGCCAGGAGTAAGCCCTGTGCATCACCCCCAACCTTCTCCCTCCCCTCCCCCTGCCAATAGAATAAAGGGCTGGAGAATATGCCTTATTCTTGGTTAGATCCCTGGCACCCCAGAGTCCCCCAATCACCATTGTGAGCATCCTCAAACACAAAGCCAGAGCAGCGTGAACCATAAGCACCACGAACCGTAAGCACCACCAGATGCTCGTGTGTGAATCAACCCCACCCCCTAATCTTATAGGAGTATTTTTATGTCAATGTTTGTAAAGGAACCTGATAACCAGCTGTGTAGGAAGAGGATCAATAAAATTAATAATGACATATCATCTAAAATAATGCTAGATGATACTCCTAAAAGCACAGATTGAGTGTTTAAATTAATATGAAAATAAATACGATTAAAACAAAAGTTTTTAGATTCTGTTGTAGAGAATAACTTAAGGGCAGAATTACATTGCTCACCTATTTAATTTTCTTTTAAAGGACACCATCAGGCTCATTGTATCCTGGTTTACAGGGAGTAAGAAATAATCATTATGAGGGAATTAGCACACAAAATATAAGTCTTAAAAGTAGTTAGGCAGCTGTATATCAGTACAGAATATATTTTAATTTTTTTAATTTTTAAAAATATTTTTAATGAATCACCGTGAGATTGTTACAGACTTACACACTTTCGTGCTTACGTTTCAGTCATACAATGATTGAGTACCCATGTCTCCCCCAGTGCCCATTCTCCACCACCAATGTTCCCAGTACCCTTCCCCCCCTCACCCCCTCCCACCTCTGTGGCAGGAAGATTCCTTTTTTACTCTCTCCTTTAGGGTATTGTGATCACCCATTTTAGCAACCCCAGCCGAATTTGATTTTTTGCAACTCCAATGTTTTATAGATTGCTGGTGTTCCCTGTTACAGCTTAAAATCTTTAAATTTTTGGTTTTAGGAATAGCAACCATGAATGAAGAAAATTTAGATGGAACAAATGGATGTAGTAAAGTTCGAACTGGTACTCAGAATGAGGCAGCTTTACTAGCTTTGATGGAAAAGACTGGTTACAGCATGGTTCAAGAAAATGGGCAAAGGAAATTTGGTGGTCCTCCTCCAGGTGAGGATTTGTTTTTGTTCTTTTAAAAATTGAGTTGCCTAATGGTAGTCATTTATGTTTATAGACAGTAGCACCTTCCATGTAAAATTTAAACAATCATTTTTACAGTTGTGAAGGGAAGGAAATATATGAAATATGCATATCTTACTCTTCCATTTTTTAAAAAAACCTTACTCGTTTTAAAAAAGCAAAAAATTGAAACCTTACTTTTTAGGGGACATTGCTTTATAAGGTATTGAAGTGAGCAGTGAAGAGTGAGGGGCAGGAGAGAGGTGGTGATGGTGATGGTAGTGGTGAATAAAATAGAAGGATAAACAGGTAAATAGACTAAATGCTTAGTTTTCCACAAGTAACCAGGGACTTTGTTTGCTCAAAGTCCTCCAGTTAGTTTTCTAATAAACTTTGAGTAAAATCTTCACTCTAGCAAATAGTCTATCATTAGCTGTATCACCTGACAGTTTACTCTTTCCTCAAATACTCATGGTGGTGTAGGTCTTTGTGCTTTGTATTGTTCTAACATAAGTATTTTCTTCTTATGTATTCTTGAGACTCATTCTCTCACCTACAGTATATTCAGAGATTTGTTAGACTGCCAAAAATATCGGTCGTCTGTGTCTTTTTCTTCATAACACTTCATAGCTCCTTTTACTATTAAATATAAACTTTATGAGGGAAGGTTTTTTTTTTTGGACCACTGTTGTTTCCAACATTTAGCACTTGTATGGTACATAGAAGACACAGAGTAAATTAGTGGAATGAGGGAAAGAGTAATGAATGCAAAGTGCTAAAGCTCATTTGCCTCTACTTATTCATTATTGTTTTTTAGGTTGGGAAGGTCCACCTCCACCTAGAGGGTGTGAAGTTTTTGTTGGAAAAATACCTCGTGACATGTATGAAGATGAGTTAGTTCCTGTATTTGAAAGAGCTGGCAAGATATATGAATTTCGACTTATGATGGAATTTAGTGGTGAAAATCGAGGTTATGCTTTTGTGATGTATACTACAAAAGAAGAAGCACAGTTGGCCATCAGAATTCTTAATAATTATGAGATTCGACCGGGGAAATTTATTGGTGTGTGTGTAAGCTTGGATAATTGTAGATTATTTATTGGAGCTATTCCCAAAGAAAAGAAGAAGGAAGAAATTTTGGATGAAATGAAGAAAGTCACAGAAGGAGTTGTAGATGTCATTGTTTATCCAAGTGCAACTGATAAGACAAAAAATCGTGGTTTTGCTTTTGTTGAATATGAATCTCATAGAGCTGCAGCTATGGCTAGGAGAAAACTAATTCCAGGTAAATTTGTCCTTTTAAAAGTCTTTTTCCAAAAAAAAAAAAAAGTCTTTTTCCCTATTGTCATTATTATAAATATGTAAAAATGACAGTTCCTCATAGATCAGTGTTACAGAAATATGTAATGCCTTAAAAAGTTAATAATTGATTTAATCTTAAAGACAAATTGCTCCTACAAAATGAGTTATCAGTTATAATACTTTGATTTGATACACATGTATTTTTTTTTTAAATCTAAAGGATCCTTCAAATAGAGGTCTATATTTGAAGAATATTCATTCTATTTACTTCTAGAAGTATACTAAAAGTTTTTGCTAGGTATGCTTTAAACTTTTGGATGAGTAGGAAACTAATTAATTGATTTGTATTTGAGTTCCTGACTCTTTGAGGATAGTTTTACTTAAGAAGTTTTTTTACTTTAATTTGTTTTTGAATACATTGGTTTTATTTTTGTAGGAACATTCCAGCTGTGGGGCCATACCATACAAGTAGATTGGGCTGATCCAGAGAAAGAGGTGGATGAGGAAACCATGCAAAGAGTTAAAGTTCTCTATGTAAGAAATTTAATGATCTCAACTACAGAGGAAACAATTAAAGCAGAATTCAACAAGTTCAAACCTGGTGCAGTTGAGAGAGTAAAGAAACTAAGAGATTATGCATTTGTCCACTTTTTCAACCGAGAAGATGCCGTGGCTGCTATGTCTGTTATGAATGGAAAGTGCATTGATGGAGCAAGTATTGAAGTAACACTGGCAAAACCAGTAAATAAAGAAAATACATGGAGGCAGCACCTTAATGGCCAAATTAGCCCAAGTTCTGAAAACCTAATTGTGTTTGCTAACAAAGAAGAGAGCCATCCCAAAACTCTAGGCAAACCTCCAACTCTTCCAGCTCGTCTCAATGGCCAGCATAGCCCAAGCCCCCCTGAAATTGAAAGATGCACATACCCATTTTTTCCTGGAACAAAGCTTACACCAATTAGTATGTATTCATTAAAATCCAATCATTTCAATTCTGCAGTAATGCATTTAGATTATTACTGCAACAAAAATAATTGGGCACCGCCAGAATATTATTTATATTCAACAACAAGTCAAGATGGAAAAGTACTCTTGGTATATAAAATAGTTATTCCTGCTATTGCGAATGGCTCCCAGAGCTACTTCATGCCAGACAAACTCTGCACTACATTAGAAGATGCAAAGGAACTAGCAGCCCAGTTTACATTGCTTCATTTGGGTGAGTTAAAACTATTTTAATATTGGTTGTAGAATATGAAATTAGGAAATACTGGTTATTTTAAAGCTGTTTGTTTTGAACCCAACATTAGCGGTGAGTATGTAACATCAGTTTGATCTCAGTTTAAGAATTTTTTGTTAAACTGTGTGAGACACCTGTGTAATCTTCATATAGTTTTTAATTTCAATATATTTAGTATTTCAAATATTACTTTCATAGGGGAAAATTCGGTTTTGATTTCCTTTGAGCTTAAGAGATCGTGATCTGTGTCATTTACTGCTTGACTAATTCTCATTTGGAATATACATTTCAAGTTACAGAACTTATTACATAAACCAAACTTTTAGAAAGTGCTTATATTTTTGGTGGTCTATAAAATAATGCTTTGAGGGGTGGGATACAGAGTTGATAAAATCAGAGGCAATTTGCATGGCTATATGTGGACCAGTTCACTAGTCTGGAGATTTGTTATTGTTACTCATGAAAGATAAAAAGAATCAGTGAGATGTTTATGGCCATTCTATTTCTTATAATATGATGCTTTAAAAAATTTCTTTGGGCTGGAGCAATAGAACAGTGGGTAGGGCATTTGCCTTGCACGCTGCTGACTCAAGTTCAATCCCTGGCATCCTATATGGTCCCCAAAGCACCACCAGGAGTAATTACTAAGTGCAGAGTGAGGAGTAGCCCCTGAGCATCACTAGGTGTGACCCAAAAAGCATTTAAAAAAAACAACTTTCTTTGAAACATTTGAGGATGATCTATTTTTAAAGACTTAATGTCTATTTTTCATATTTATTTATTTTTGAATCATATCCTGTTATTCTCAGGGGTTACTCCTGGCTCTGCACTCAGGAATTATTCCTGGTGGTGCTCAAGGGACCATATGGGATGCTGGGAATCAAACCCGGGTTGGCCATGTGCAAGGCAAATGCCCTACCCGCTGTATATCACTCCAGCTCCTTGAGGATGATTAAGAAAGCTTTAGTCATATGTTGACTCATTATTTATGTTAAATATGTGGAAGAGAAGCACTGTCATTCTATCATTCTGGTGTTTTCCTACTCCTGGTAAGCTAGAACTGTTGTTAACCCTCTTTCTCTTGATTTGTCTTGTCCTAAATGCACCTATAAATTTTAGTTGTTGGAATAATATTTATTGTAAGAATAATATGAGTTTAGGTGTGTGTATGTGGGGTGGGAAGAGTGTGCACACTTGTGTGCCTTCAAAGTGGTGCTCACGGTACCTTAAGATCACTCCCATCAAATCTTGGCCAACTATTTTGGTTATAGTTCAGTAGCTCGAAGCTGTAGTGGACTGGGAAATTACCTGGTCCATCCCAATGGTTCTCAGAGGTCCCAATTCGTGGTTTTTTAAGAATTCCTAATAAAAAAGAAAACTCTTCCTTTTCCTCTCCTTGACTGGAGAGATATTACGGAGGTTAAGATTCTTGCATCCTGCTGACTCCACTTCAAATCTTGTACCATACATATATGGTTTCCTGGGAACTGCCAGGGACTATTGAACACAGAGCCAAGAATAGTCCATGAGCCCTGGTGGGTGTGCCCAAATGCCATCCTTTCCCTACCCTACCCCCCAAATAAAGGTAAAGATTTCCAACTAAATATTATATCATTGTTTCTTGATTTTAGTTGGTAAACACTTGGTTTGGAATTGATGTTATTTGTTGGCAGAATCAGTATTACAGTTTATATGTCTCTTTAAAATTGTTGTTCTGAAATTCATTAATTGATTGAAGTCAAAATTTTAAAAAATTGTCAGAAGGAAATTCATTATTTTAAAATTTTCTTTTTGCCTTTTCTGACTGGGCTGGGAACCACTTGGCAATTCTCAGATTGGATGTGCAGGTGGCAGAGTTTGGTGCTCAGGTCTGGGATTAGGTGTTGCTGTAGCCATTAGGGAGGGCCGCATCTGAGGGTGCTGGGGATGGGGGTTTGAGAATCATGTGGTACTGGGGGTGGAATTTGGGGCCTAGAGCATGTGCTTTAACACTTTGGGATATGCCCTGACCCAGGAGTATTTTCTCTTTTTGGCGCGCGTAGGGGTGGGGGGGGGTGTTTAGAGGTGCTCAGGGATCCTGGGGGGTTCTTAACACTACTTGGATAACTGTGTAGGCTTGACTGTTCAGTGCTTGAACCCGGGGTACTGGGTTGCAGCAGTTATATAACATACGCACTGTTTGTCAATCATTATCCTCTACGTTACATGACTACTTTGTAGGAGATTTTGATTTGGAGATCTCGTCAGAATTTTAGTGGAAAAAATAGAAGCTCCCTTTGAAGAAACTTAAATAGTGCCCTCAGATTTTAGTTTGGGAGTATCTGGAGATTTAGCTTCTCTCTAATTTAATTTTAAAAGCACACAATAGAAGCCTTCCATTTTTCTTGTAATGAAAGAAATTTAAGTTGCATATAAAGTTAGGATAGAAAAATAATTACAATTAGGATTCTTAGAGAAAATAAAGGATCAGATTATTTTGGTGTGGAGTAAAGATAAATTAATTCCCAAGAAAGGTTTCCCTGGAGTCTTAGAGATGATCTAACATGTTGATTTTGAAAATTTTCTATCCTGACACATTTCCCTTACAAAATAAACAAATTGCTGAATCTTAATATGTATTCTTTATTTTTTATCAGGCTTTCTACCTTGATGTGATTCTTTTCACTTGGTTATTCCATAAATCTGTTGTAGAATAACCATCACTTTTAATACGGTGCCAAAAGCACTGATTCTATTATTAAGACTTCATTGCTTGGGTACTCATATTTGTGTATGATTTCTAAAGAAAATCCCTGTTTGGGTATGATATTCCAAATTCAGTTATGTTAAGAATAAAATTATCTTCAGTTAGTGAAATCTTGGGCTGGAGCGATAGCACAGTGGTATGGCATTTGCCTTGCACATGGCCAACCTGGTTCAATTCCTTCGCCCCCCCTCCCAGAGCCTGGCAAGCTACCAAGAGTATCTTGCCCACGTGGCAGAGCCTGGCAAGCTACCCATGGCATATTCGATATACCAAAAACAGTAACAAGTCTCAAAAAAAAATGGAGACTCCCTGGTGCCCGCTCAAGCAAATTGATGAGCAAAGGGATGACAGTGATACAAGTGACAAGTGATACATTGAAGTGAAATCTGGGCAACTTACTTTAGTCATCTATTGTAGATTTTATCAAATTTACGTCAATTGGTTATAACAAAATAGCAAGCAGATGTTTTACACAATCTGCTTCTGTTCACCAGCAGAAATGACAACTAAGATTCAGTTATAAGCCAAAATTTTGAGTAAATACTGGAACTTCTTTGGATGCAGAATATAAGGACGGACTGAGGGCTTGTCTATCATAGTAAGAAAAATGTGATAATGACAGTTGAGTTAGAGATAGTTGAGGAGAAAGAGAGACAAAATAAAAGGAAGTTAAAAGATCAGAGGTGATGGGTGCAGGAATCTTTGGTCAGAAAATGTCAGATATTCAGAGACCATAAAGGTAGGGGCAGGAGCTGTTGACAACGAACGAGGGGGTGATGTGTCTCCACATGACTGGTTAGAAATGACTGAAATATTGTAGCAGCGTTCTCCTCTCTGTTAATCCTGGAACCTCCTCTGGGGCCCAGGGAGATAGCTTTCAAAGGACTAGTGTGCATGCTTTGCATGTGAGGGCCCAGGTTGGATCCCTGTCACCAAATAGTTTCCTAGGAGCAACTCCTGAGCTCTTACGTGGGAAGTCAACATCCTGACCACTGCCGGGTGTGGCCCCCAAACCAAAAAAAAATCCAGACTTTTTAAAGAGCTAATTCCTTTTGGGGAGCAGGTTACTTGATGTAAAGCTCATATTGGTTAGTTCAGGATTGAAACTGGTCATTGTGATGTTGATGGTTGCTAAATATTTTGAAGAACTGGGTTTTTCAGATCTTACTGGTTATTGGTGCATGGAGTTAAGCACTTAATATTTTCTCCCTTTTTAAAAAATTAATTTCTAGATAGTATTGCTATATTATGTATTTTTTACTATTTAAGCTTTTCTTTGGGTATAAATACTTTGTGTATAATATTTTAAAAATTGTGCTTGATAACTGTATATTGACCCTTCTGGTCTTTGGTCTTTATTTTGGGGTGTCATAACTTACTTTTGCCTCTATGTGTAAGGATCACTCCTGGCTAAGTACCATATGCTGAGTAGTGGATTGAACCAGAGTCAGCCACGTGCAAGGCAATCGCCTTACCATCTGTACTATGACTCTAAACCATTTAGTTTTAATGGTATTTCAAGCATTATTTTTCAATCTTACCTTGATGATTTCTGACTTATATTTAATTTCAGAGCTCTTTAAGGAAGTATTTTTAATTTCCATATTGTTTTTCATATCCAGTTTTCAAGTTTGGAAAAAAAGTTAAACTGACCATGGTTGGTATTACAAGGCAAATAGTTTTTTCAGAATTGGTACAGCATACATCTAAAGTAGTGCTTGAAATCCATTTTCTTGCCCAAAGTCTTCTGATACATAGAATTTAAGGATAACCTAAAAGTACTTGTCAGGGGGTGAGGGGTACTTCTATTTAAAGTGAACTGTTATAAACAAAATGCCCTTATGAAAAACTGAAAATTGAATAATATAAAATTGGACTCTTACTGTTTTTTTCTACTTAAAATTAGAGATCGCCTTCAACTTCATAAAGTCAGAAAATAATTTCTTGTCTCATTGGAAACTAATGATGGGACTGGCAGGATAAAAAATTATAAATCATCTGGTTATATTTAAGAATATGTAGTAAGTGACCTATTTTGTGAGTCTAGTAGATGGCATACAGAGTGGGGGCAAGAGAGATAGGTCCTCATACATGATGAAGAGACATTGTGGGTGAATCTTAACAAAATTTATTTCTATTTCATAATTTTGTATCTTTAAAATAATGGATTGGATTGTCAGTGTGAATAATTCTGCTTTCCTGATTTAGATTGTATTGGTACTGCTTTCCCCTGAGTATTCTTGGCCAACTGGGTGTAGGATGGATAAGGGAAAGTCCTGAAGAGAATTACAGCTTTGAAGTCCTGGACTGGATGGGAAGGAGGAGGCAGCTTCAGTATGTGTTGATAATTTATATCGCCTTTAATTAATTGGTTAACAAGTCATTGTAGGCACTGTCTGTCTGTCACTGTTGTCCCGTTGTTCATCGATTTGCTCCAGCGGGCACCAATAATGTCTCCATTGGGAGACGTGTTACTGTTTTTGGCATATTGAATACGCCACAGGGAGCTTGCCAGGCTCTACCATGAGGGCGTGATACTCTCAGTAGCTTGCTGGGCTCTCTGAGAGGGATGGAGGAATTGAACCCAGGTTAGCTGTGTGCAAGGCCAAACAAACGCCTTACCCGCTGTGCTGTCACTCCGGCCCATTATAGTCAGACTTTTTTGGTTTGTTTGTTTTAGTTTTCAGAATAGGAAATGCAAGTGATAGTTTTTTCATCTATTACCTCCTAAAACTTTAAACAGGGTGAAGAACCTTTGTTACAAACAAGTTTATGCTATTATATAGCATAAAATCTAGTTTATGCTAGATTTAATTTCATATGACTTGTGTTTTGTTGTTTTAGCCATGACTGATGAAGTTCAAAAAAGCAGTAGTTTTGGAATGCCTCTTACTCAAGTACACTTTCCTAAGCAGTTCACAACTAATGAGAAATAAAACATTATTTTTTTCTCATATATTTTCTCTTCTAAAAAAGATCTAAAAAAGCTTACTGTTAAAAATACAAGGCACCATGGTTTATAAAGTTTTTCTTAATGGAGTTCATAATAGACAAGCAGTGCGCCAGCACCAATCCCACCACCAGTGTGACCATCTCTCTGCTTCTCCAGGTTACCCCCTTCCCCAGCCTGCCTCGTTGGCAAGCACATTTTAAGTTCAGTTGTTATAGTTTGGTGATTTTAATCTGTGGCTCTTCGGATGAAGAAGTGTGTGTGACACAAACTCTGTGGATGGGACCTTTTGGGAGTGCAGAGAAATGGCACCACTCCCTTATTGAATTGTAAATCTTCAGGAAAATTTATGGCAGGAGTAGGGCACAACATGGGCAAACACATCGCTTGAAAATTAGAGTGCTGGGTTAATGTCAAACAGTCTCTGCGTAATGGCCGCTTGGGTTATTCAGTCAGAGCTGATAAAAAGAAATGGAAAGATGTGGACTCTAGTTAATTGAGATTCCACCAGCTCTGCTTTTAAAAACTTTGTCAGATTTCTTTCAGTACACTATGAACAGTCCTTTCTTCTGAGCAGTTTTGTAGCAGATGATCCATCCTTATTTGTGTGGATTATTTTATGTGTTAAATATTCATCTTTTTAAATGTCTTATGTAAATTTTTCAGTATCAGTTTTGTAGATGACTTGCATATTAGTATGACCTGCATCATTCAAATCTTCCATTTTTTTCCTGTGTAGTTTAATGATAAAATATTTAGCACGTAGTAAGCATAATGGTCATTATGTTTGCTATCACTTTAAAAGCATTAAATTGGATTTTGATTTCTATTATCATTGTAACTTGTCTGAAAAATTATGAAATAGAAGATAGCAGGGTAAAGGTACTCTACACTGTTCTGAGAAGTCTTAATTTGAAATATATGTGGTGCTTTTTTCCTTAGGAGCTATAATTTCCAGATTGGTGGGCAGAAATGCAGTAGTAAAAACTTCAATTTAAAAACTACAATAAGTTGTTCTAAAATAAAATTTTCTTCAGTTTTTTTGTTTTTGTTTAAGAAAAAATTTAAGAGGATGCTTATAATGAATGGTTATATAATGACATGTAATTTAAAGAAAATAACGTTTAGAATTTTTTTTCTAGTTTGTTACAGAGCTAACTGACATCACATTTTAATATATAAAAATAATTTGCTTTAAAATTCAAGTGGTAAATAAGTAGGATTAGCATCATCATGCATTTATTTTTATGTGACCAAGTAGTGAGATAAAAATTTCATTAACTCAACTATGTTTCTTTGACCCTCTGGGAGGGCCCAGTACTCATGCAGATGTATTTCTCTTCCTCTTAAAACATACTTTTCTCAGAAAGATAATTATCTCATATTATTTAAAATTTTTATTTTAAGGATCATTATTGTTGTGGTTTAGTACATTGGGAGAAGCAGCTTAATGAACTAATTAGTAACCAAGTTAAAGTATTAGAACTTGTAGCTTCGGCCACAAACTGTGACCTTGAATTGTCAAAGGAGTGAATCATTTATTCATTGTAGACCTCAGTGTCTTCACCTTTAAAATATTAGGGTCTGGGGGCTGGAGCGATAGCACAGCGGGTAGGGCGTTTGCCTTGCACGCGGCCAACCCAGGTTTGATTCCCAGCATCCCATATGGTCCCCTGAGCACCGCCAGAAGTGATTCCTGAGTGCAGAGCCAGGAGTAACCCCTGTGCATCGCCAGGTGTGACCCAAAAAGCAAAAAATATATATAAAAAAATATCAGGGTCTTACTTTTTGAGCCTAGGGAATTCTTTGACCTATCAAATTGCTGGTTTTCTTTAAATTATGGTTTAAGACAAAAAGAAGAGGGCTGGAGAGATGGTGCATCAGGTAGTGCATTTGCCTTGCATGAAGCTGAACCTGGTTTGACCCTCGACATCTCATACTGAACCCTAACACTAGTAGGAGTCTTTGAGTGCAGAGCTAGGGGTAAGCCCTTGAGCATCACCAGGTATGCCCCCAACCCCTGTCCCGAAATTCAGGACCAGAAATCAAGCCAGAAATGTATTTATGTCTATCATGATAAATATTTGCTCTCAGAACATCTGAAACCAAAAGCTGCTTTTAGAAGAATCAACTATTACCATTTATTATCCATTACTGGAGCGATAGCTCACTGGGTAAGGCATTTGCCTTGTACATGGCCGACCCAGGTTCAATTCCTCTGTCCCTCTAGGACAGCCTGGCAAGCTACCGAGAATATCCTGCCTGCACAGGAGAGCCTGGCAAGCTACCCGTGGTGTATTCCCTAGGTCAAATACAATAACAAGTCTCACAGTGGAGACATTACTGGTGCCCACTCGGGAGCAAATGGATGAACAATGGGACGACAGTGCTACTTTATGCAATTCAAAGCTTATTGTCTATCTACTTCACAATAGATCACTGTCACTGTCATCTCGTTGCTCATTGATTTGTTCGAGTGGGCACCAGTAACATCTCTCATTGTGAGACTTATTGTTACTGTTTTTGGCTTGTCCAGTATGCCCCGGGTAGCTTGCCAGGCTCTGCTGTGCTAGCGAGATACTCTCGGTAGCTTGGTGGGCTCTCCGGGAGGGGCGGAGGAATCAAACACTGGTCGGCCGTGTGAAAGGCGAACGCCCTGCCACTGTGCTATTGCTCCAGCCCTTCACAATAGATAATTGGATAAAATTAAAAAAGATTCCTTTTAATTTATATAAGAAATAATTGCTTTTTGATTGTTTTCTTACCATAATTTATCAGTTATCAAAAGTGAGATTTTGTAAAACAACTTAGTACTTAGAAGCTTAAAAATTAGTTTTTATTTGCTAGTAGAATTTAGGAAAGTAATGCTGCATATTAAAAGTATATTATATTTCTAGTACTTGTTCCAGGGTTGTTTGATAGCATTTTTCATTTATCCTATAACTTTATTAAGTCATATTTTATCCTTTTTTTCAGTTTAATATTTTCCTAAAGTACTTAATTGGAGTAGTTTTAACAGGAGTTTCTGCTTTATTAAAAATTCAAATTATTTTGTCTTATATATTTAAAAATAATGGTTTGTACATTTTCATTTCTGTAAAATTCCATGATAAAATTTGCATTTGTTGTCCATTCTTAGATGTCAGCAGCAGTTCATAATTTTGCCACATGGTGGCATCTGAATATTTTTTAAGTGTAACATAGGAGTTTTGGTGTTTTAGTGACTTCTTTGCTGTATATTCTTAGGAGCTCTAGGGGAGCTTATGATCAGTAAAATGTGTGAAAAATTATACTTACTCTTCAGCCTGTTGTATTTTCAATTTTGCTTCCTGTTTAGTTAGCATTTAGTAGACAATAATTGTTCATGCAGTAATCTATACTTTAACAAATGAAGACAGAGATGATTGAGAAAAGTGGCCTTAATTTGATTTTTTTAAATCTTTAACGTTATTCAGTGTCAGTTTTCCTGGACATTTTGGTTAAGATGAAAAGTGGTAAGAATTCTCATTAAGTAATCTTGCATATATCATCTATCCTATAGCAATTTGTGCTCTATTATGAGTTACATATATTCTCTATCCAACTCCTAGTAGTACATTACCTCCATCAATGGTATCCTTGCCTTTTGGGAATTTAAATTAACGGGGACAAAAAAAGTAAAGTTAATCTTCTCAATTAAGTCACCAGAATGTTAACAATGTTTGTATTTTCTTGCATCTTAAAACTAGTATTTGACTGATGACATTTCAGTGTATGGGCCATTATTTATCTCATAGAAAATGACATAAAACTATATTTATGCCATTATTTATCTCATAGAAGATGACATAAAACTATAAAAAATGCCTAGGTGGTAATTTTTCTGTATGTAATTATTCATATTTAACAACTTATTTGGCTACTGCCTTCCTGCATTGCTTTAATTCAGTAAATACAATCTGTTTACCACATAAATAATAGATTTCTACTATGATAATTTGTTTAGAAGCTGTAGAATTATAACCACTTGAAAACATCAATCTATAATAATTGTATTGCCTATTAATTTTTCTCTGTTGTATGTTTAAATAGTGTAATTTGATTTTTGGCATAGATTAATTCAAGGAATTGACACTTTAATACTTGTGAGTAAAGTTAAAATTTTGCTTCTGAAAAACTACAAGTAATTCAAACAGGGAAATATTAGTTATTGACTAGTTGAATCTTACCTAAGTATCATATGTGTTTCCTTTGAGTATCACAAATCAAGTTTCCTTGAGTGATCAAGAATTCTTCTGTAGTGAGTGCTTGTGTTATCAAGAATTCCTTGGAGGGGGTTTCTTTGCATGAAATTCAGGTATGTAAAAAAAAAGGCATTACTGAGGATACGAAAAACCGGAAAATTGTTCTTTTCTGTTAGTGATAGAGGGAAAGTATTAGTTTCTGAGGGGGATTTACAGATAGGATACAACGCCCATAATTGTTGTCCTCTCTTTTTCCCCCTACATTTTATGTAGACAGTAAACTTTAAAGTCTTGTTTAGAAATGATGTCAGGATATATGGGAGTTGTTTGCTCATTTTATAGTCAACTTCTCATCCAACAGCATCTACTTCTCTGGATAAAACTGCATTTTTATTTCCTGGCTTATTTGTACTATGGTTTTATTTCCTTGTTTATTCACAATGTAGTTTATGCTAAAAACAAATCATTGGTACAGTATTAGCAGTGACCTGGAAGAGGAATGTTTAAGCCTTTCCTCTGGCTCTAAGACTACGGAAAGTAGATTGATGCTATTAGGCACTCTTTCAATGACATTGGTAAATAAGAAGCTATTCCATTGCCTTCATATTTTACCTGATTTTTCACGTAATAATGAATATCAATTCCTAGTTTTTTGAGGAATTTTTATTTCTAGTTCTTTAATCCTAATATTCTATATTGAGAATTTTTCTATGACACAAAATGTTTTATTTTTATTAATATATTTTTGTTTGAGGACCACACCCAGTGGTGCTCAAAGGCCCATATTTGATCTCAAAGATTTGAAGAGGAGTGAGCCAAATACAAAGCAAACATCTTAACCCCTGTAATATCTTTCTAATCCTATGACAGAAATTAAAAAAAAATTATGAGGCTGGAGCGATAGCATAGCGAATATAGGGAGTTTGCCTTGCACGCAGTTGACCTGGGTTCGATTCCCAGCATCCCATGTGGTCCCCTGAGCACCACCAGGAGTAATTCCCGAGTGCATGAGCCAGGAGTAACCCCTGTACATTGCTGGGTGTGACCCCCAAAAATTACTTAAGGCAACATCCATGACTTGTAATACTTACTAAAACTTGAATTACAAAGTTACCAAGTTATTCATGACTGAGTTTTAGGCAAACAATGTTCCAACACTGGTCAAGTGTCCCCAGTTACCCTCCTATCCCTCAGCTTTCCTTTATGGTAGGCACATGGAGTACTCCATTCTTCTCTATTGTGACCCCTTCCCTCCACCAGTGTCACACTCTGCTCTTCCCTGATCAGTTACCGAACCACACCTCTACCCCCACCCCAGCTTCCTGTTATAGACCACTTCTCATGCTAGTTATTTTGTTACTTCTGGGTATTTGTTATTTCCCTACTATGTTTCCTTGTAATCTTCTATAGGAGAGAGATCATTCTGTGCCTCTGCATCTCCCTCTGACTAACCATTCAACATAATATTTTTCAGATCCATTATGATTTCATCTTGTGGCCAAGTAGTATTCAGTTATGTGTATGTACTATAGTTTTTTATCCCATCATCTTTTCTTATACCTTGTATTTCCAGATTTTGACTATCGTGAATAGTACTGGAATGAACATAGGAATACAAATGAATTTTCTGCATTGTGTTTTTGGCTGCTTGGGGTATATTCTCAGAAGTGGAATTACTAGGTAATATGGAAGCTTTATTCCTAGTTTTTTGAGGAGTGTCCATATTGTTTTCCAAACAGGCAGGAGGAGTTAAGATTCTCACCAGGGAGTAACACCTGAGCATCCTGATGTGATGCAGAAAGCCAAAAAAATTTTTTTTCAAAGTATTTTGTTGCTCCCCATTAGTTGCGTATATGTTTAGATACGTTTAGGAGTGTAAGTTCTTCTTGATGTACATAGACCTTGTTATATATATATTTTCCTGCTTTTTGGGTCACACCTGGCGATGCACAGGGGTTATTCTTGGCTCTGCACTCAGGAATTACTCCTGGCGGCGTTCAGGGGACCATATGGGATGCTGGGAATTGAACTCGGGTCGGCCGAGTGCAAATACCCTACCCAGTGTGCTATTGCTCCAGCCCCACTTGTTATATATCTTTTAAAATTGTTTTTGAACCATACCTGGTGATGCTTAGGGGTTACTCCTATCTCTTTGCTCAAGGATCCCTTCTGGCAGTGCTCAGAGGACCATATGAGATGCCAGGATTGAACCTAGCTCAGTTGCTTGCAAGGCAAGCACAATTACCTGCTTTATTATCCTCCTGGCCCCTCTTACAAATTATATAAACCTCAAAACTATGTTGTCTGATATAAGCGTGGCCACTCTGGCCTTTCTAAGGGAGTTGTTTGCTTAAAATATTGACTTACAACATTTGATTTTGAGTCTCTGTTTGTCCATACTATTCAGATGTGTTTTCTGTAGGCATCAGGTTGAAATCAGTTTTCTAATCCATCCCTGCTACCAGTCTGTGTCTCTTAATTAGTGCATTTATGCCATTGACAGGCTGTAGTCATAGTTTTGTGCAAGTTTGTTGTGTTTGTAAGACTTGTTGTGTCTTAATCCCCTGCGGTGCTTTTTATAGAGTTGTTTTTGAGTCTATGAAGTTGCTGAGTTTTGTTTATCGTTGAAGTACCTTATCATTCCTTTATGAGAAAAATCATTCTGTATCTGTCCCTGTCCTTGTGACTAACTTTACTCACCATGATACTTTTCACATCCATGTATATAGCAGCAAGTTACATGACTTAATCTTAGGACTGAGATTTATTCCATTGTGCATTCCATATGTGCCATAGTTTACTTATTTAGTCATCTGTTCTTAGACACTTGGGTTGTTTACAAATGCTGGTTATTGTAATTAGTACTGCTATAAACATAGGGACAGAGATGTCTTTTCTGAATTGTGTTTTGGTGCCCTTGGAGAATATCCCCAAGGGTAGATTTGCTGGGTCATATGGTAGCTCAATTCCTAGTTCCTTGGAAAGTGTCCATACCTACCAATAATGAATGAGAGTTCCCTTTTCCTACATCCCACCAATGCTGTTTGTTTTTATTCTATATGGTATGTGGCAGTGACACTGGTGTGAGATGATATCTTACTGGATTGATTTTCATTTCCCTGATGATGAGTAATGCAGAGCATTTTTTTAAAATGCTATTTGACCATCTGTCTCATTTGAGGAAGTTTTTCTTCATCTTTCCCATCATTATTTTGGCCACTCCTGGTGGTGATCAGGACTTAATCCTGGCTCTGCACTCAGGGCTCATTTCTGATGGTGTCACCACATGTAGTGCTGGGGATCAAACCCAGGTTGGCTGCCTGCAAGGCACACACCCTACTTCCTGTACTATTGCTCTGGCTCTTCCCCTTATTCTTAATAGGGTGGGTTGTTTGTTTTTTCTTGCAGAGTTTTACCAGTACTTTATATATCTTGGCTATTAATCCATTGTCATCTGTGTGGTATGCAATATTTTTTTCCCAGTTTGTAGGTTTTAGTTTTATTCTGGTCATAGTTTCTTTTGTGATGCAGAATCTTATTGTTTTGATGTAGAAGCTTCTTAGTTTGGGACCACATCCAATGTTGTTCAGGGATTGATGTGTAGCGCCAAGAATTTGAAATGGGGTCAGCCACATGCAAGGCGAACATCTTAGGCCTTGTACTAACTTTCTTGCCTGTGATATAATTTTTTTATAATTGTCAAATGTTTATATGTGAGACATGAACAAATTGAAATACAGTTGACTTGTTTAAAATTGTAAAGCATCTTTTGTAATAGAAGGTGCCATATAAGTATTGAAGAAATGTTCTTAAAACAATCCAAACTTTTTTTCACTTATGAAAATAAATATTATAGTGACAAGATTTTATTTCAGCATTTAGAATATGTTAGGGACTCTGCCAAATGCCTTTACCTGAGAGATAATTTTGACAGTTTTCGGAGGTCAAAACTTTATGGTATGTCTGTACTTTATTTAACAAATGGAGTGACTCAAGCATTAGATTTGTTCAGATTTTTCCTGAAGTTAGCTGAGGAGTATGCTCTTACTCCTATCCTTTGTTAATGTTTGAGAAAATACTATGAAATTATAAAATATTGCAGGCAAGAGCCAGAGCCAAAGCTTAATGGACTGGAGCATGTGCTCTGCCTGCAGGAGACCTGGGCTTTATTCCTTGAGTTGCATGACCCAGGCACAGCCAGGATTGACACCCCTCCTCCCCCTCAAGTACCATGACTGAAGTAGCTGCTGAGCATCATTAGATGTGGATACGCCAGATATATTACTGGCAAGTTGTTATTTTATGACTGAAATATGACAGCCTGGGGTTTTGTTCCATTCTTACCTTCTTTTCAAAGACAATTTTTCCTCCACTAGTACTACAAGCCCATATACCAGACTGCTCAGTATCATGTGGACCTAGGACTGAGGATTCACAGAATCTTAAGTGAATAGTCAGGTTGCAAAGATCTTATGAACATACCCTGTTTACAAGGTAACTTTGTTATTATAGATTTTACTGTAGGCCAGTGGGTAGAATATGGGTCAAGGTGGCAGATGATGGTTGTTTGTTTTCCCATCAGAATTTTAATTAGCTTATGTCAATTTCATGATCTTTGGTTCTATAATTTTTGCTTTATAATTATACTGAAAGAATCTCAGTACATAATTGAGGCATATATTTATCATCCTAATCATGTCTGCTCTGCTTTTTCATTCAGTGACTTGCTAATAGTTTAATCAAGTCCTTTGAACTCCATATTCTGTTCAGAGGACTTTGTTTGAAATTCCAGTTTATCTAACTGAAGGAAAAAATTTTTTGCTTTGATCATCTGACTTGCTAAACTTATTGGTACTTCTAGGCCTTTTCTAAGAACCATTTACTACCGTCATTCTTTCTCTTTTATTAAGCCTTTCTTCACTGTATCACTGTATCATTGTCATCCCGTTGGTCATCGATTTGCTCAAGTGGGCCCAGTAACGTCTCCATTCATCCTAACCCTGAGATTTTAGCAGCCTCTCTTTACTTGTCCTTCCCAATGGTGCCACATTAGAGGCTCTTCAGGGTCAGGGGAATGAGACCCATCATTGTTACTTTATTTGGCATATGAATACGCCACGGGGAGTTTGCCAGGCTCTCCCCTGTGCAGGCATCTTGGTAGCTTGCCAGGTTCTCCAAGAGGGAGAACTAGGCTATCAGATGCGTGATGCGGCCGCACGCTTCTGGCAGCTTGGTTTTATAGTCTCTGGAAGTTGGCCTGGAATTACACAGCGCCAGGGGCACTTTGTGGGTGTGACTGCTTAGCTACTGGAAAATGGGAGATCTGGGTGGAAGAGGCCCAGTCCTGATCTGAGCAGCCTTGGAGATCTTGGCCCTGGGTCCCGCATACCTGGGTTCCTCTGCCAGTTCCTTCATGCGTGAGGCTCGTCAGAACGTGTGGAGAGTGGCCTTGAGCATGGCTGCAGCTGGGTTCTGGAGGTCTTCAACTGCCGGGACTCTGCTTGGGGCAGGGAGGGAAACTCAATCCTTTTAAGCCTTTCTTAAAAATGTTAATATGAAATGACTTTTCTTAGAACGTTAATAAGTGATTTGGTAATTTTGCTTTACTCGTATACAAATTTTAATTTATCTAGATTATAAAGCCAAGGGACTTTTTGCCTATATATATTTTTGGTTCTCTTCAGTATTTAACTGTATTGCTTTTCAAATAATTGAAAGTTACTTGTGTAATGTTAAAAGATAAAGATTTTGAAGACAGATGAAGTTTGGTTGTACTTTGAGCAGAAAGAACAAAGAATTGGAAACTAAGATACAGAGTTGGTAGGTGCAAATAGAAAAATTATAAATAGTGTGAGTCAAGGTAATATTTACATTTCATTGGAGTAGATATTATAGTACATCATTTCAGAATTCTGATGAAACTGGTGTTTTAAAATAGTGAAAATCCTTGGAGTACAAACTGAACCATTACATATGCATTATATATCAATGTATATGTATTGAGACCTATAAAGTTTGAATACTGTTAGAATAGTTTCATAATGTCTTTTTTTGCAGAAAAGTGAGGTGCAGCCATTAAGTGAACCTATTTTTTTAAATGCTGGCTTTCTGAAAAACGTGGTGTGACTGTTTTGTGATGAGACAGTAATTACGTGGTGTGGTAGCTGGATCTTTGGAACAGCTTGTTTAGGTTCTGCTTCAGCTCCTGCTGTGCTATCATGCATTTTTCAGCTATGGAGAGAATGTCTTTCCTTAAACTTCATGAACCAGCCTCTCCATCTTCAGACTTTTTCTGTTTCTGCAGCTGTCTCATCCCTCATTCTGTAGAATTAGAGAAAGTTCTGCTTTGAATTAGGCTTTGACTTAGAGTGTTGTAGCTGACTTGATCTTCTATCTGTATCACTGTATCACTGTCGTCCCGTTGCTCATAGATTTGCTCGAGTGGGCACCAGTAACGTCTCCATTGTGAGACTTGTTACTGTTTTTGGCATATCAAATACGCCACGGGTAGCTTACCAGGCTCTGCCGTGCGGGCGAGATACTCTTGGTAGCTTGCCCGGCTCTCTGAGAGGGGAGGAGGAATCGAACCCGGGTTGGCTGCATACAAGGCAAATGCCCTGCAGCTGTGCTTTCGCTCCAGCCCTAATCTTCTATGTAGACCACTAAAATTTCATATCAGCTACAGGCAGTTTCTCTTACCATTCGTGTGTTAAATGTAGTAGCGCTTTTTGGGCAAGGGTTGAGGGCACTGGGGCTTAGTGCTCAGTAGTGCTCAGGCAAATCATTGTTCCATCTGGAGGTGCTTGGGAGGCAGTGCCATACCAGAGGTCAAACCTGGGTGTACTGCACATGCATTACAGTGCTTTAAACTATTTTCCTGGGTCCTAAAGTAGCACCTTTAATTTCTTTCAAAAACTCACTTGCAGCTGCAGCTTGAGTGGTGCAAGAGGTCTGTCTCAGCTTTTGATATTCCTTCCTTACTGAACTTTAATTTTATTTCTGTCTTTTGATTTAAAGTGAGAGGCATGTCAGTTGAACTATTTGGAGGCCACTGTAGAATTAGTATCTGACCTACTTTAATGTTGTCGTTTTGTAGGGAGAGAGGGTGCTTGAGGGGAGGGCTCTGGCTAAAGCATGCCAGTTTGTGAAGGAGCAGGGAGAACATTAAGTTCTGTTTCTTTCTCCTTTAGTAACATTGTTGTATCCTTTTAGGCATCTCAGAAAATCAACAATAGTATCATCAAAAGTCACTGATCACAGATTACCATAACAGATAAAGTGATGATGGAAATGTTTTTTTTTTTTTTTTTTTTTGCTTTTTGGGTCACACCCGGCGATGCACAGGGGTTACTCCTGGTTCTGCACTCAGGAATTACTCCTGGCGGTGCTCAGGGACCATATGGGATGCTGGGATTCGAACCCGGGTCGGCCGCATGCAAGGCAAACGCCCTACCCATTGTGCTATCGCTCCATCCCCCGATGATGGAAATGTTTTAAATGCTGCAGGAGATAAGCAAAATATGACACAGACATGGAATAAGCACATGATGTTGGAAAATGGTGCTGATAAGCTTAACACAAGGGAGACACACCCTTTAACTTGGAAATAATATCTGCAGAGTTAATAGCAATACAGTTAATACAGGAATACATGTGTTACATACTCACTGCATATATCCTGAAATCCCATGTTTTTAGTTATTTTATATCTTCAGAGGGAAAAAATAACAATATGACATCTGACAGAAATTCTTTTAATCTATGATACCGTTACAAATTGGGCTGGAGTGATAGCATAGCAGTTGGGCTTTCGCCTTCCACACGGCCAACCCGTGTTTGATTCCTTCACCCCTCAGAGAGCCCAGCAAGCTACCGAGAGTATGGAGCCCGCACAGCAGAGCCTGGCAAGCTACCCGTGCGTATTGGATATGCCAAAAACAGTAACAGTAAGTCTCTCAATGAGAGACATTACTGGTGCCCGCTTGAACAAATCGATGAGCAATGGGATGACAGTGACAGTGACCGTTTACATTAGCATTCTTATGGAATTTCTCCTCAAATTGAAAATTGATTAAATTTTCAAGGACAGAATAAGTCTCACAATCTCTAATATATACATTAAAGAATATAATAATTAAAGGTATCCCAATTATTAATAATATCCTAATTACTAGTATTCTAATACATCCTAATTAATGGGATTATAACCTATTTTTCTTTTGGTTTATAATTTTCTATATTACAGATGGCCAAAATCAAAATGTATTATTCCAGTTTTACAAGAAAGAACTTAAGTTTTTTTTCTTTAGTCTTTGGGCATAACCTGTTCTTATTCTTTGCTTCTATAAATGCCTTTTTTTTTTTCTTTTTGGGTCACACCTGTTTCTGCACAGGGGTTACTCCTGGCTCTGCACTCAGGAATTACCCCTGGCCCTGCTCAGGGAACCATATGGGATGCTGGGATTCGAACCCGGGTCAGCCGCGTGCAAGGCAAATGCCCTACCCGCTGTGCTATCGCTCCAGCCACCTATAAATGCCATTTTTGATCTTCCCCCTTTTTGTGTCTTGGTTACTGAATAGCTTTGATATAATTTCTCAGCTTATATTCATTAGAAATCTTCTTTTTGCATGGGAATAAAAAATGACAAACCAGTTATAGCCTTTAGTTAGACATTAAACTAAGATTCTTCTGATAGTTTTTACTGTTACACTGATTATCATCACCATTTCTTCTGTATGTAATGGAAATGTAATTGTCATAGGTTGATAATTTAAATTCAGCATTTTTCCTGTTAAACTTGATTAAAATGAAAGATTAATATGAAGTGATTCTTTTCTGTTTCTATGCTCAGGGATTACTTCTGGTGGGGTTCTGGGGGCTATATGGGGTGACAGGCATATGTCTGGCTTGACTGTGCAAGGCAAGTTCTTTACCTGCTGTACTGTCACTCCAACCCCTGTAGTATGGCATGATCCTAAATCTCTAGGTCTTATTGCATAAAGAATTACGGGGGAAAGATTTATCATATATTAAATAATAATTCCACTTAGTGTTTCTACTTAAACTCATAGATTTTAAAGTACTCTAAAACATAAAAATAATATTCTGCCTTTCTTAGACCATTTAATTACTCTTGTTATAATCAGTGGCTTTAATTTTGATTTCTAATTCTTTTTTTTTTTTTTGCTTTTTTTTTGGGGGGGGGGTCTCACCCGGCGATGCACAGGGGTTACTCCTGGCTTTGCACTCAGGAGTTACTCCTGGCGGTGCTCAGGGGACCATATGGGATGCTGGGGATCGAACCCGGGTCGGCCGCGTGCAAGGCAAACGCCCTACCCGCTGTGCTATCGCTCCAGCCCCAATTGATTTCTAATTCTTGTCTTAACCAATTTTTTATATATTAAACTGATTCTAGTGGTTTGACACATTATTAAAAATTTTTCATATACAGTAATGTCAACTGTAAATAATGAGCTTTTTACCCTTTCCTTTCCATCCTTATTTTTCTTCATTGTTGTGCTTTATTGCACTCACTAGAACCACTTGTCCAGCATTTAATACAAATGATGATAGAAGGCATCCTTGTAAACTTACTTCTTCATTGATGTGTGGTGTTTGCTGTAGCATTTATGTAGAAGCCCTTTATCAAATTTAGGATATTCAGGCTATTCTATGTCTGTCTGTCTGTCTGACTGTTTACCTGTCTTTCTATTTCAGAGCCTGCCTCCGGTGCTGTGCTCACAGGTCACTCTGGGTGGTGGTTGGGGAACAGTGTGGTTGCTTGGAATTGCACTAGGGTTAGCTGTGTGCAAGCCAAGTGTCTTAACCTCTGTACTAGCTCTCTGGCCCACGGGTAGTCCCTTTTCCTAGTTACCTAGTGGTTTTTTTTTTATAGTGAAAGAATGATAAGTTTTTCAAATGCTTTTATGCTTCTATTGTATCATGTTGGAATATTTAAAAAAATTTTGTTTTGTTAAAGTGATATATTGATATTTTGATGTTATGCCATCCTATGTTTCTGAAATAAACACTTCATAGTCGTAATACATCATCCTTCTAATACATTGCTAAGTTTGTTTATTGGATTTTGTTCAGGATTTTTATATGTATTAATGAGATTGGTTAATGCATTTCCTTTTATCAGTTGGGAAGGTTTTTTTTTGTTTTACTATTTAAAGGAAGAGCTTTATAATATTGGTACTAACGTGCCTTTTAATATGAGGAGTGTTATGTAAGAATTTATCTTAGATTTTTCAGCCATTAGTATCAAACATGTTTTTCAGGCTGCCAGTTTTCCTCTAAGTGTAGTTAAAGCTATGTCTGTGTTTTCATGTTTTATCATTGTTTCCAAATACTTTTCTGTTCTTGAACAGAAGTAGAAATTTTTAACTCTATGGATGTTTTTGTAACTGTATTTTGATTGTTACTATGAAATACATGTTGTGTTGTTTCAGCCCCTTATAGTGTTTGTTCCTTAAGTGGCCAACTAAAGGAAATATTGCATGTCTGACTCGATGGTTAGTTGTTGTCTATTTGCTTGCTAGGGTTGCTGTAGCAAAGTACCACAAACTGGGTGACACATGGGAGTTTGTTATTCCATGGTTTTGGAGGTCGGCAGTATGAAATCTAGGTCTTGACCCCACTTTGAAGCCACGGAGATGGGAGAGTGTATTTCTTGTCTCTCAGCTTCTATCAGTTCTTAACTTTAGATAAATTGTTCCACTTTCTGTCTGTGTACTACCATAGAGAGTTTTGTTGTTTGTCTCTTCATGGCTGTCTGCTCTCTGTATCTTTCATTTCTTAAAAGGACACCAGTGAGATTAAGTTCCATTCTAGTTTTACTTCTTTGTAACTAATGACATTTTCTATGACTCTCTTTCCAAATAAGAGGTACTAGGAATTAGAAATTCTTTAGACTCTACTTTATTATACCCAAAGACTTAATGGGTTTTTTTTGTATAACAACAGGTCTCACAATGGAGACGTTACTGGTGCCTGCTCAAGCAAATTGATGAACAAGGAGATGACAGTGACAGTGATAGTTCTTACGACATGTTATCTGTTTTTACCAACCAAAATCTGTCTTTAATTTATCTCCCTTTTGAAAACATATTTCCACTAGATTAGATTTTCCTTTGCCAAATGATTTTCTAATGATACTGTCTTCTGGCTTCCATTGGTTCAGAAGTCAGCTTTCATCTACGTTTACTCAGTTGAACACAAACCTCTTCTCTCGCATGGTGCTTTTAATATTTTTACCATGATAGTTATGACTGTTGCTATGATGGTTTTCCAGTGTTTATTTTTGTCTCATTTTTATACTATATGGTACTCCAATTACATATTCTAAACCCTTTGGTTGTATTTTATTGTATATCTTTCTATTTCTTTGTTTTCCATTTCATATATTCACTCCACATGTGTTCTTTGGACCTGTTTTGGGTCATGAGTCTTTTTAAGTGTCTAAAATGCTGATACATTCATATAGATATATTTTTTGAATTTTAAGATCTTGTTTGAATTTGATTTCCATTTTTTCTTCAAACTTGCAGTGTTTCTCTTTCTTGAGCATGTCATCATAGTATTTTAATAGTTCTGAAAACTTGGTAGTCTAAGTTCCTATGTCTGTTGCTGCTAATTTATTTCTGTTGGTTTTAGGCCATGTATAGTTTCTTTATCATGAATGGTTATTCTTAATTGAAAGATAGATACTGTGTGAAAAATGAAGAGAGAATATTTTAAAAATACCTTGTTATTCTTGAGAAGAGATTTATTTTTGTTTCTGAAGGGTATAGTGGACCCTTAATCCAGGTAGGGATTGATATTTTAAGTTATACTTCGTGAAACTGCTCCAGTTTACCTTTTCTCAGGATTCCAGGCACGCCTCTCAGGAACATCTCAACTTTAGTTTTTGCTGACTTATATTCAAAAAGTTGTCTCTTCTCATTCTCCGTTTCCTCTTAGAATCCACTTCATTGGCCAATCCTTGTCATGAAAATGTATGCCCAAAATATGTGCTAGCTACTTGGGGTTTCTACTTATCTATTCACAACCTAGATTGTTCTGTCTAGGTTATTTTCAGTGTTTTCCAATAGTTATTCTTTTAGTGTTTATTTGCATTTCCTAGTTCTTGACCAGAAGTCTTGATTAAAATTTACATATTTAATTAGAAAAATTGGAAAATACTGTGACTTAATTTTTTAAACTGAGTAATGACCTTCAAAAGCTCTTTCTTGGTAGCTTATCAAGCATTTTTTTCTGTGTTCATACTTTACAGTATGGAGTTGAAGTTGGGTGTTCATGTGTACCAGAGAGACACTGAGTACCACTGCAGTGGTTGGATAACCAGAGTTATAGTATATATGATAAAATTAGACCTCAAGCAGATAAAATTTAGCTGTTAGAAAGAAAAATGTCTTTCAGGCTTAGTATTAATTTTGGCAATGATCTCTTTAAAACAAGGAGTCAAGATTTTGATAATTTGGTTTTACTTGTATTCCTCTGGATAACCATTTATTAGAAATTTGGCTATCTTGTTTGTTTTTAAAAAATCCTCTGAGCTTATTAGGATAGTACTTGAAAAGTCAGCTGATAAAGAGTTAAGTTGTATATAAAAATAAGTGTTTTCCCATAATATGTTAACTCACTTTTTATTCAATTATCAAGCAAAATATTCTTTTCATCTTTGCAGAGCTTCAGAAATAATTATTTCATCACTTATTCCTTTTCCTTAAAATTTATTTTCTTATTTACTGATCAGAAAGTTTTTAACATTATCAAGGATTCCATGCAATTCCAAGATAGGATAACACCAGTCTAAAAACTCAATTCTTTTCTGTCTTCACTGCTTACAGACAGGGAACACAATCTCTTCAGCCTGGACCTATGTAGAAGAATTTGGAGAAAATAAACAGGTAAGAAAAAGTCTGTTAGGAATATTAAGTGATATATTTCATTTTCAGAAAGTCAGTGATTGATTTTCTAGTGAAATATTTTGAACTATTTTGGTTTTTACAACTTTGTTCATCATAGATTCATTAAATTAAACTGGTTTGCATATTTTAGGCCTTCTGAAACCATGCTAGTTGATATTTTGACCACTAATTATGAAAAAATATTTTGAGATATGGAGTGGATATGTTGCATGCATGTGTATATATTTTATAATTAGCTAGTGTTTTTCAAACTTATCTGGAAATGGAATTCTTCTCACCAAAATTCAGTTAAGTTATTATTGATGTAGTTTGAAAAAACAGATTTAGTGCACTTCATTAATTTTTTTCAAACATTGTATTTAGAAACATAAACCTAGTAGGAAGTTAAAGGTTTAAGTTAGAGTAGAGTTATAGTAAAAATTACTGTAATCCAAATTTTATTTCACATGTAGAGACAAAAATAATATGGTTCTCAGTGTAGCTGACATTTTACTAACAGTGCACTCTTTATTTTTATTTTTAATTTTATTGACTCACCGTGAGATAGTTACAAGCTTTCATGTTTGGGTTACACTTTGTTCCTTCTCTATGCCTCATTTTTTTTGTTTGTTTGTTTATTTTTGCTATTTGGCTCATACCCAGCAGATGCATAGGGGTTACTCCTGGCTCATGCACTGAGGAATTACTCCAGGGATGCTGGGAATCAAACGTGGGTTGGCCGCATGCAAGGCAAACGTCCTACCTACTGTGCTGTCATTCCAGCCCCTGCACCTCATTGTTGAAGAGGGAAATACTAAGTCTTATAAAACTATTACAATATTTAAATAGTGCTCATTTCATTGTAGTTGTTTTTGACACATAGTGTATGCACCACGCATATTTACTACATACTTTATATACAGAAGAATATACTGTGAGACATAACTAACTTCCAAATACAAATGTCCTGGGCCTTTATTTAATTTGCAACTTTTATGTAGTTTTGGAATACAAGGACTGCTATTACCGATAGAAGTGAAACTTGGAGATGTTCTCTCTCATACAAGGCTGTTTTCTTTTTCCTAGTGAGTTAACATTTTTAAGCTGTTGTAAATCCTAGAATGCTGTAGTTTAAGTCATAAAATTTCCTTCTTAACACTGCTTCTTTATTAATCTCTTGCCAAATAGTTTAGAAACTGATAATAAAAGGAATCTGACATTAATCTCAGTTTAAAGGTAGGGGACTAGTTATGGTTTGGTTTCAAGTTCTTTGAAAGGAAAGTACATCTGGGCATAATATCAGTACAGATTGTTAGATAATTGTCTTATACTTGATCCTCTGAGTACTTTTTTCTTTGTTCTGAAGACATTTGAATTTTAATAGCTGTGTTTAGCATAGTTTTAAAATAATTACACTGTTTAGTTTTTAATGTTTTCCCATTACACAGTATCCTCATTAGTATTTCTTCACAAACTGAGTTTCAGAGCCCAGTGAAATAACTAAGGTCAAACAAGCTTGTGAAAAATTGAGTACTACATAATCCCCTTGAGGAAAAACAGTGCATTTTACCATATTGAAGAATTATACCAGTAACTTGTTTGTTGTAATCCTTGGGTTTTTTTTTTTTTTTTTTCATAAAGATTGTACAAGATTTTTAACCCAAGGAGTTTTTGTTTTGAGGCAACTTGAATTACATGGGATGTAGTTTTGGAAACCCAAAGAAGTGGGAATTTTTAGATAAACATTTAATTGGGTGTAGTTAAAGTATAATAAAATCACCTTTTTATGATTTCTACATATACCTGTGAAAATGTCAATACAGTCAAAAAAGCGAACATTTCACTCAGCCAAAAAGTTGCTGCTTGCCCCTTGGCAATTCATCCCTCCCTCCCTTCTTTCCCAGGAAACTACTGATCTGGTTATGCTCACTATAAATTTTACATTTTCTGCATTTCAAACCCTTGTTTTTGAAGGTTTAAATTAAAAGATACATTATAATGAAATGGTTAGTTTTTTAAATAGGACATTTATGAATATTGTTTTATGTAAAGTTCATGATTAGAATATAAAATACAAATAGTTCTTTCAAAATTATTTTGGAAAATACAAATATAAAGTAATTTAGCAGGCTAGGGATGTGGTTGAAACAGTAATTGAAAGTTGTTAACTATAAATTATAAAAATCTTTATAACTGGCCTCTTGATTTGTTACATTTGGATTGAATGTACAAAATAATGTGTTAACCTTTATATTCTATTATAGATGATTCTTTGGGGGGCTTGGGGGCCACACCTGGCAGTGCTCAGGGATCACTCCTGGCTGACTCTGGGGACCGTATAGGTGCTGGGGATTGAACCAAGGTCAGCCGCATGCAAGGCAAGCGCCGTCCCTGCTGTACTACGATCCAGCCCCCTGTGGATGATTTTTTAAAATTTATAACTGATAGAAGTGAAACTTGAAGAGATGCTCTCTTTCATACAAGGCTGTTCTCTTCACTTTTTTCTTAGTGAGTTATATTCTTGGTATATGCCAGCCATATGTTATATTCTTGGTATCTTCAGTGCTATTTGGACATTTTTTATCTATGAAGTTATTTCAGTAAGATGTTACTGAGTTATTTATGTCTATTGACTTAGAAATTAAAACAGTAAAATGAAATTTGGAAATGAAATTCTAAAAAATGCTTGAAGTTACAAAGTTCCTAAACTGTATTTCATATTTTAAAATGAAATAATAGTTGCATTATAGGTTACTTGCAGTTTTGAAAAGTATTTTGGTAATAGCTCAGAAAAGTTAAGTGTAGAGTTACCATCTGATCCAGCAATTTCATTCCAAGTATTTACCAAGATAATTGAAAATGTATATCCACAATATCCCAGACCTTATTCATTAGGATAAACTGGTGGAGACAGCTTAAATGTCAGGTGGCTGATGCGTAAATGAAATATTAACCATATAATGGACTACTGTTCAGCCACACAAAGGAATGAAGGCCTGGTACATCAACATGTATAAATCTTGAAACATTGTGCTATGAAGACAGTTTATAGTGTAAGATTTCATTTTATATGAAAAGTTTTGAACAGGCAGACATATATTAACCAGGAAAATTAGTGGTGCTGGGACTGCCAGTGAAAAAATGGGAAATGACTATTCCTAGGACCGGTGTTTGTTTCAGGTGATAAATAGATGAAGAAGATGTGTATAGAGGTATTTGTATTATAATCATATAAACACACAATGAAATATTTATTAGCCATAAAAGAAAGAAATCCCACCTTTACATATAAATGGAACTAGAGGATATATGCTTGTTAAGTGAGATGTCAAAGATTTATCACCATAGTGACAGTAGTGTTAAAATATAAAATTGTGTTAAATTAGCATGCAGTCTCCTTCAAATGTACACAAGTTCATGACAAAATATTTTGAATTAAAATAATTAATAAAATATTTGTATCAGTAATAAAACCAAAACCAATAAAATGACCTAAGGGCTTCATCATGTACTGAAGATGTTCAGAAGGGCAGTAAACACATTTTTAATTTTAAGGGAAATCCAAATAAAAACTAAAAGATGTATTACTTCATATATTACTAGAACAACTGTTACTTTAAAACAGTTATGGATATCAAATCATTGTGAGGATGTGGAGCAACTTGAGCTTTCGGATTTTACTGTTGTGATGATGTACGTGGTTCCATGGAGATCTCTTGACCAGTATCTGTCCACACAGGTGAAGGATAGAGTAATGATAGTACATACACATATGTATGTGGTCATACTGTGGATGACTGCCCACAACAGAAGGAAACAAACTCTTATTGTATGTAATTTGAGCCAGTTTTTGGAATTGCATTGAAAGAAGGAGCTAGAAATTAAAAATACTTTTAAATATGCATTATATGAAGTACACATTTGCCAAAACCAGATAAAAACTAAGCTTTGATAGACATCAAAAGGTTTCCTGTTACTGAAAGCCCTTGACTGGGAAGGAATCGGAGGACTTCCGAATCCCTGGACATGTTTCATTTATTTATTTTTTGGGGTGTTAGTGACATGGGTTACACAATTATCAATAAAATCAGCACATAGAATATCATTTTACAGCATGCAAATTATATATCTATGTTAATAAACTGTTGGGCTGTAGCCATAGCACAATGGGTAGGGCTTTTGCCTTGCACTCGGCCGACCCAGTTCGATTCCTCTGCCCCTGTCGGAGAGCCCAACAAGCTACCAAGAGTATCTCACCCGCACAGCAGAGCCTGGCAAGCTACCCATGTCATATTCGATATGCCAAAAACAGTAACAACAAGTCTCACAATGGAGATGTTACTGGAGCCCACTCGAGCAAATTGATGAGCAACAGGGTGACAGTGATAGACTGTTAAGAGAATGAAATAATAGTATAAAACTTAAATTCTGAAATTGGCTCTGTGTTATTCCCTTAAGAAGGAGGAAAGAAAATAACCTCCCAGGCTGAAGCAAAAACATGGAATTGAAGAGCTAAGGATGTTCATTAGGAAGAAAAACTAGGGATAGGCAAGTAAATACATGCTAGGAGTTCTGAGGTATTTATAATTCCATAAAAGTCCATGAGCTGAGGTTTTTTTTTTTTTTTTTTCTTTTTGGGTCACACCCAGCGATGCTCAGGGGTTACTCCTGGCTCTGCACTCAGGAATTACTCCTGGCAGTGCTTGGGGGACCATATGGGATGCCGGGGATCGAACCCGGGTCGGCCGCGTGCAAGGCAAACGCCCTACCCGCTGTGCTATCGCTCCGGCCCCGAGTTTTATTTTTTATGACATAAATTGAGCTAGAGCAAATAAGATGTCTCAGATTATCACACTACTAAGTATCTAAAGTTTAATATGTATCTTCTAATCTCTAGATTTTTTTTCCAATTATAGTTTTAGTTGTAATAGTTTTGGGAAATGATTGAAAAATCTTCTAAACATTCGAAGCTCCGTATATCCTGATTTCCCATAATATTGGATTTTTAAAAATTCCATTATATCTACCAGTAAAGTTACCTGTCAGTTGTATGTTTTGAAATTATTTAATCTCCTTTATGATGTGAGGACCCATCAGTTGATTATAATACTTTAAATTCAAGGTTCACCATAGGAGACTATCCCAGTGTTCTGACTTTAGTGCTGTGCAGTTCTCCATCTTTGTCAAACCTTCCCCTTGAAGGTACTTCACATTTTAGGAATGGGCTGTATTTGCTCTTGAATAGAAATAGCCCAAACTAAAGTTATTTCTCTCCAGAAATTTCATTTTCTCATTGATGAAATGTACTATTTTAAGATTTGCTTTTCTAAGTAATAATGTCCATGACCACATTGTTAAAATTGGGAAGATTTCAATTTAGCTAGTCATAACATAGATACATGTTTATTAGGGAATTAAATGTAATTGTATACTAATCTTCTAGAGGTGAGAATAAGAAGTTTTAAAAGCAATTATTTGAACTACAGGAACATGAGTATTTCTGTTCACATACTCAGTTCTAGAACCCATTAGGCCAAGTGAGTAATTTTTAAGAGTGAGAGAAAAGATTCATTTTGTGATATCTAGAGTTGTCCTACTTAGAATGTTAGAAAGACAAATAGGATTAAAATAGTTGCTTATCCAATTTCAAAATATTGAGAATATTTTGAATTGAATACTTTAACTATTTGTTTCTTTTAGAGCAAACTTTTTATTGATTTTGTGATATACATAAAATAAAATTCTAAAACTAGAATTTGCTAGAAATTCAACTATATTTAACTGATTTTTTTTTCATTTTTTTCTAACTAGGTCCTTTCTGATGTTGCTTGAACTTGAGCTTACTCTTCTGCAGTTGATCACATTCGTGTTTGCTAAATATTAAGTCCCATGACAAAAGTAGAGTAATGTTCGATCTTTTAGGCCTTTCATGTGGTACCAGGCAATATAGAAAAAATGTACCTGTACATTGGATGACCTAATACCTTTTCTTCTATTCCTCAAAAACACTACAGCTTTTATAGATAATCATTTTGTAGTCATTGTCACATCTGTGGCTTATTCTACTCTAAGAACATAGTTGAGTTTTTGGAAAGTACAGGATTTACAATATTTGGTCTCTAAAGATTCATACATATATTGATATTATAATTAATGAAGCAGGAAATTATTGGTATATAAAATGAATATTGTGGAAGTAATATTTCAAACATAACTGGTTTTTAAAAATAATTTGGTTTAGATATTTGGATTTTCTGTACTATAAGTTGATAATGGTTTCTTGAAGTTTATTTTATAAAGATGAGTCCTTTTACTGTTTTATGATACCAGTAGTATTCTAATGTTAAATTTGTGTGTTAAGTTGTATAAATGTTTATATTAGTATTTAAATAATGAAATATTGGGCAGTTAGTTTACACCAAATGTTTTTTGCAGTCTAGGGTAGATGTTTCTGCTGGTTTGACACCTAGTGCACTTTAAAAATAAAATAGAAATATGAATTCGCTGTTTTATCTTTCTCCATGGAATGTTCCTTAGTGTTGGAACAGAAATTAAAGAAGCCCATTTAGAGCATGAGAAATCAGAAGTTGTCTTTTTTTAATTAAAAAATGCAAAACGATAGATATCTAAGAATGCATTCTATTAATTAAGATCTCTAAAGCATTATGTCATAAAAAGTAGTAACAACTGATTTGCAATGGCAGTGAATGCTGAAACGATCTTTACCAGCATTAGAGTATTATCACGACTTTGAATGTTAGAACATTATGTTAAACTGTGATTAGAGTTTTAATGCTTTGTCTCTTTCAATTAAATTTGTGTCCACAAAGATGTGCAGCATAATTGTTCATGTATTTATTTACAGACTACAATTTCCGTCGCAGCTCAATAAATAATCTTTCCCCTGTTAGTGCCACCCTCTCTTCTGGGACTCCCAGCGTGCTTCCTTATACTTCAAGGCCTTATTCCTATCCAGGCTATCCCTTGTCACCAACCATATCACTTGCTAATGGCAGCCATGTTGGACAGCGACTGTATATCTCCAATCAGGCCTCATTCTTCTGAAGAAAATATTGTAAACATTAGAATGAAAGTTTCTTTGTAAAGCATGCAAATTAAAATTCTATTCTACTTTAGAATCGGATTTCCACATTTGGTTTTAAAGAGATAAAATATGTATTTATTCCAAGATAGTAAATGTCAGCTGTAATTCAGAGTAACCTGTGGTTCTTGAGCTTATATAAATGCAAAGTTTTAAAAGTTATTCAGTGGCTTCACTTGAGAAAGGTGCAACAAACTATTCTTTTTAAACTTGGAATTTTAAATACTTCTGGTTCCTACATGGGCAGTAGAATCCAGTAAATTTGTTAAATTTCTGCATAATAACTTTGCTGAATAGCGTTTCACTAATATTAAAGCACCTGCAGACAGTGGTTATGCTAGATTTGATTACTAAGGATCACTATCTGATAGAAGATTAAAACAATGATCACACCTATTATGCAGAAAGAAATGAAGGGCAAGAGATTAAGATGCAGATTTTTACACAGTATTAAAGTAGCATTCTACCATTGTGGTCCTTGAACATAGCTATAAATATTGGTTATTTGTTAATAGAAATAAATGATACTTTTGCTGTTAATGTATTTAAGGGTTTTATAGTTATGCTTCATTTATGTTTTTGATATTCACTGTATAGTTGTTTGAATAATAACTGTTAATGTTTTTTAATGTTGAAATCATGTGTTGTTTAATTTTGTACTTGAATTCAAATTCTTTGACATTAAATATATGATGCTTCTAATATGGGTATGTTCTTTTTATTTATACACAAAAAGATTGATTTATAATCACTGTTACTTGAAATCAATTTCCCTTACTGGTATATAGGTACAGGTTGTGTCTCATAGGACCAAAGAAGAAAATGTTACAAGTTTCTTAGTTAAATAAAATCACAGCAGTGAAAATTATTTTCAGGGGACAGCAGAAATAATTTGTTGATGTACCAGTGAGGCTTCCTCTTTTACTTATGAATAATTAATGAAAGCAGATCATTTTGACTTAATAGTTTAGCAGTCTACATTTATAGTAAACTTCAAATAAATGCTCTCAAGATAATCAAATCTTTCCATTATTAGCTATTTTTTTTAATCAGCTGTATGGGACAACTCTATGGGACATAGGATTTGCATAAAAAACCCAAAGATTATGTTGATGTATCCAAATGCAGTACTTCATTTTCTGGGTTCTTGCTTCAGTTTTTCTCATTTAAAGGAGTAGTGTTGTTTTTCCTATGTGTGAATTGCATGAAATTTACAATCTAGTATGACATTCCTTTCAAGTACTCCTTCCCCAAACTTAAGAGTATTTGTCAACTACTGTTGATAATACATTTAAGATGCAAAGGTAACAGTGACTCCTAGTGAGAAGGAAATCAGACACATTGTTATATTTGAGATGTCCCAAATAATAATTTCAAGTTGCCAAATAGTTTTTTACTTTGAAAAAGATTTAAACAAGTAGCTTACCAATCACTGAGTGTATCTGGAAATGAACAATATATGGGAAGCATCAACTTTGGTTTCAGGTTTGATTTACTAGTTTGCCAAATAACATCTCCTCGAATTTGGATACTGAACCATATTTTCCACATCTGTAAAATAAATATACCTTTTAATAAAGGTAAATAGCAAAAACAGGCTGGAGCAGTAGCACAGCGGTAGGGCGTTCGCCTTTCATGCGGCCGACCCGTGTTGGATGATTCCTCCGCCCCTCTCCGAGAGCCCGGCAAGCTACCAAGAGTATCGTACTCCTGTGGCAGAGCTTGGCAAGCTACCCGTGGCGTATTGGATATGCCAAAAACAGTAACAAATAAGCCTCACAATGAGAGACGTTACTGGTGCCTGCTCGAATAAATCGATGAGCAATGGGATGACAGGATGATTTTGTATAAATAACAAAAAGTGGTAGCTGATGCCATGTGGGTGTAATATAATTGTACCCTTTTTTTAATGTCTCCTGACTCCTCTAGCTGAAAAAAAGAAATTAGTACACTCATATTAAACATTGTCTCTTTCTGTGATCTTAGGGCTCAGAAGTAACTTTATTTATTTTTAGTGTATAGGAAATTTATTTTGCTTGTAAACCTAGCTACTCAATTATTGTTTAATTCTTACGGACTTCTGAGGGTTTCTCTCGTCACTGGATCACAGGCTATGACTGATGCATAAGGTGTTTGACAGCCCACTGTGAGAGAGAAACCAGTGGAAAGAGCCATTTATCAGATTTTCTGGGCAGCTTTGTGCACAGGACAATGGCTGAGATGTGCACTATCTCTGAGTATGTGTTTGGTTTCATGAGCCATCTTGCATAAACTTCTTTGTAAGCAGAGAGAGGTTATGCAGAATTTATTTCTCTGATTCTTGGTAATTTGGAGTGGGAAAGATTTCTCTAAAAATGGCTCAGAAACTACAAGTCATTATAGAAAAGTAAGTCTGAATTTTAGTTCCAAATGCATTTATTGGCAGGTATACTCCAAAATGAAACCTGAGTATATTCATAACACAGTCATGTCCATTTCAAATTACTATAATTCTTGCTCTTCAGACAAAAAATTGAGTCACTTTCATTCCTAGTTTTTGTATGAAATTTGTTTTTTAAAAAATGAGACAGGTCTTTATATATAATTTTCAGCTCAGTTTTAACATTCTATTCATACACCACCCTTTAAATGCTATGATTGTAAACAAAGTTTCTTCACAAAAAAGGTATCAAATGACTAAATAAATTACAAACTTTAACAGAATTCTGGAATCACTGGAAAAACTCAGTTTGCAGTGGACCTTTAAGGGTAAAAACATTGTGTCTAAAAAATAGAATGTAATAAACAGCTTTTAATTTTGCAAGAAAAATATTTTTTTTCTGTGTCATACCTGGTGATGCACAGGGGTTACTCCTGGCTCTGTGCTTAGGAATTACCCCTGGCAGTGCCCAGAGGACATGGGATGCTGGAAATTGAACCCGGGTTGGCCATGTGCAAGGCAAACGCCCTACCCACTGTGCTATCGCTCCAGCCCCTGCAAGAAAAATCTTAAGTGTCTTGATATTAATAATTACTTACTGGCAGGCTGCCATCAGTTCATCTAAAAACTCATTAAATTTGATATTAAAGATGATTAATCACATTCTAAAATATACCTACTATAGGAGGTCTTTTATTTACTCAAATAGGAGTGCTTTTTATATTGTCTTATAAAATAATGTGAGATAGGAGTTGTTACTTTTTTTTTTGCATGAGACTATCTCAGCACTTTTAGTATGCCTTTGTTTTACTTTATACACCTAGATTTTGTCATAAATTAACTGTATACATGGAGGCTTTCTGAGATCAACTTGTTGACAAAGGAAAGTGTTGGGACTTAGTAATCAGAAAAATGGATGCCATCAACCAAATCAGGTCTCTGCACACCTTCTAGATGTATGAAATAAGAGCAAAACCCACCAAACCACACATGATCTGTTCCTTCAGTGTAGAAAGAACCAGAAAGAACAACTGTAAAGAACACAAATTCTAGAAGTTCCTTTTTGAGGCCATGATAAAAACTATGAAGAAAAAGGAGTATGAAGTGGGGGTCCAGATGCTAAGGGTGACCTAACAATGTCTACACCAACTGAAAAAAAACCAAACAAATCCTGGTATATACAGGCGTTTTTGTTTTTTTAAAACAGCACTGAGGGGTGTATCTGGCTATGTTCAGAGCTTGCTCCTGACTTCCTGTTGAGGAATCATTACTTGCTATGCTCAGGGAACCAGGATATGTGGTGCTGGAGATAAAACTTTGGCCAGCAGCATGCAAGGCAAATGCCTTAACTCCTACAGTATCTTCCTTACTAGCAGTCCTAAAAGGCATTGCTTTGGGGAAAAGAGTCCACAGGCCTGTGGGATGCCCCTTTAGATCTGGGTGTAAACAGGGAAAAAGGAATTGCAAAATCAGTTATACAAGACAATCACAAAAACAAATGGGCTCACAAAACCTCTAACCCCTCCCCCTCAAATTCCATTAAAAATTGTATTTGCACGGTCAGAGCAATGGTACGGCGGGCAGAGTACTTGCCTTGCATGCGGCTAACCTGGTTCCACTGCCAATATGGTCTTCCCAGTATGAGCTCAGTGACCCTTGAGTGCAGAGCCAGGAGCAAGCCCTGAGCATCTCTGGGGATGGCCCAAAGACAAACCATAAGCTGTGTTTACTACTGAGAGAGGGCATTCTTGAATTTCGCATTTATGAACCACAAAAGAAAAGTGCTGCCCTATCCATGAAATCAAAAGACAAAAGCAGTTTAGTAAGTAAATATTGTAGGTGGTGAACATATCAGCAACCAATAACAGAAAACAGGTACACAATAAAACTAAACTGAAATATCTTCACAGAAACCTTTGGCAGTATGAGGGGGGAGGCCATCCTTATAAGAACTCTTAAGTGGTTTTGTTATGTTTTTGGACCGTATCTGCTGATGCTTAGGACTTCACTCCTGCCTCTGCTCAGGGATAACTCCTGGTGGCAGTCAGGGGACCACATTGGCTGCTGGAGATTGAATATAGGTCTTCTGTGTGCAAGGTGCAAGGCAATTGACCTATCCACTGCACTATCTTTCCAGTCCCTCAGTCTCTGAGAAATGTACGGAGTTAAAGGATTATTTAGTTAAGAGAGGACTAGGAAGATGCCAACTGAAGCAAAGATTGCTAATATTCTGCATATTGTAAGTTGAAGTATAAGACGACAAAGGTGGAAATACTTGCATGTTACATGTTTCAACAGTGAAATGATTCCAGTAAAAATGGGAAAGGGTGAGAGGGAAAGAGAAAACGGAAATGAACCCTTGGTCTCAAAAAATGGTATGTAGCATGCAGAGGATGCTACTAGTAGTGAGCAAGCCAAGTCCTAAAATATCAGAGGCAGAAAGTCACAGAATTTTATAAAAGATGTAAATAAGATCATCACCAGGGCAAAAACTAAAAACCTACTCACATATTGGCAGATAACAAAATGAGAAGCAACTGAACCCTCACACGAATAGCACCAGGTGGGGGCAAGTCCATTGACTGTTCTGCTAGCTGGTGAGACGCTGGAGTAGACGCGTGTGTTCGGGAATAGGTGCGTTTTCTAGTGTCTAGACATTAGCATCAATATTTGCTTTCTGGGTGAAGGCAGTTGTATCTGGTGTGATCAGAGCAGCACCAATAGCTCTTGAGGGCGTGTCCTTGAACTGAAAATTGTCCACTGGGCGGTTTCTGCCAGGTGTCTGTCCAGCAATTGTTTGAGCACTCGTGTATTAAATCCCTTTCTGCTGGAGATACCTAGAATGGTTGGTTTCTCCCGTGGGTTGGCAAGTATGCCCTGTGCTGTCCCTGTGAGGGCAGCTGTTTCTAAGTTGGGGCTTACATTAGTCACTCAGAGTCACCACTGTTTTGCTCTTTGTGATAAAATGCACTATAAGATTAAAATCCATGGAGGACAGTGCTGACAAAAGGACAAATTTATCTAGGTAAAATGTTAAAACATTAGGAAAAGAAAGGCCAATATTCTCTTAGTTTATAATATCCATCCAAACAAACAACAGGTGAGATGTTAAAAATTGAAGAGACCCAATTTGCTCGAGCAGGCACTGGTAACGTCTCCATTGTGAGACTTGTTACTGTTTTTGGCATATCAAAAACGCCACGGGGAACTTCCCAGGCTCTGCCGTGCCATGCGGGCGGGATACTCTCGGAAGCTTGCAGGGCTCTCCGAGAGGGATGGAGGAATCGAACCTGGGTCGGCCGCGTGCAAGGCAAACACCCTACCCGCTGTGCTATCACTCCAGTCCTGAAGACACCCAATGAGCCTCAAGTTGTCATAGTAGTCTAGGACTCCATTACAGGCTACCTCACCTCCCCTCTGTCCTTAGATTCATTTCTGCAACACTCAGACCCAGGGCTCACCTAAGAACACACCACAGGAAGAAGTTTCGTATGTTGTGTTTTCTTTAAGTTGGGGTGCAAGTGAAGAAGAGAAAAGCAAATAAGTTAGGGTCCAAGCTTCTGCCTGGTGCTTCAGGAGCCATTTCCCCACACTGTATTCTCCAGTTGTCCTCTTCAGCTGAGGTTTGTGTTTGTTCCAGAAGCATTGTTCCATAAGGGTTTCTGAAATTAAACTTGAGAGTTTTCCTGCAGAGGGAAATGTCTTCTAATTTATGAGTGAAAACAACAACAACAAACAAAACCTACTGTATCTGAAACCTGCTTAAATAAAGATTGTTCACATTTTTAAGCAATTATAAAATATATAAGACAGTCTCTTGCCCGCGTGCCTGGCTGTCTTCCCCGGGACCCCTTAGAGGGTATGGGCTCCAGCTTCCCTCCCCACTCCGAGCAGAGCTCCTGGTAGCCGAAGACCACCGGAACCTAGCTACAGCCATGCTCAAGGCCCCTCTCCACACGTTCGGACAAGCCTCATGCATGAATGTACCGGCAGAGGAACCCAGGTGTGTATAATCCCATCAATGGCCAACATCCAGAGATTGAAAAGCAAGCTCCCAGAAGCACGTGGCTGCAAACGGCCTCGCAGTGTCTTGTAACCTACTTCTCCTCTGGGAGAGGCTGGGAGTTTCCTGCCCACACGGGAGAGCCTTGCAAGCTTCCCATGGTGTATTCATATGCTAAGGCCAGTGACAAGCTGGATCTCATTCCCCTGACCCTGAGGGAGCCTCCAGTGCAGCATCATTGGGAAGGCCGAGTGGAGAGAGGCTTCTAGGATCTCAGGGATACGGCGAATGGAGAGGTTACTGAGCCTGCTGAGAGATCGACGATCAGCGGGATTTCATGATTCGTGATTTGTGATATTTTTATTACACTAATTCAGATTGCATGAATGCTTTGGGAAAATACATATTTTTTTCTTCCAGTTTTTACTTAAGCACCAGGATTTGCAATACCACGGTCTTTCCAGCCTGCAATGCTCCAGAGAGCCAACGTTTCTTCTGTTCCTCCCATCCCACCCTCTGGCAAACTCAGTTCTGAAATGCATACACATTTTTTTAAGCATTATTTAAACACCATGGTTTACAAAGTTTGTAATAAAGTCATTTTTTTTTAAATTTATTTTTTAATTGAGTCACCGTGAGAAAAGTTACAGGGCTTTTAGGATCAAGTCTCAGTTATACTATGCTCAAACACCCATCCCTTCACCAGTGCACATATTCCACCACCAATAACCCCAGCAAACCCCTCCTCCCACTCCCCCTCTGTCTGTGTGGCAGATGATTTTCACTTTACTCTCTCCTTACTTTGATTACATTCAATTTTCAACAGGAAACTCACTATCATTTGGAGTTTTTCCTCCAACAGTCAGATCTGTCGGAATGGCATCATTAGATTGTATGTTTTCTATTGTTGGTAACAAAAAGCATATGATGTTGCACGGTCATGAAAGTGGCCGCCCAGTTTTGGAATTCTAGTATTAATTTAGTCCAGAGGTATTTCTGCCAGCAGCCGCTGTATTCCGAGATTGGTTTCTGTGGCGCTGGGATCATAGCTGTTCAGGAGCGGAGGAGCTGTTCCTGGAAATAAAGTCATTTTGGACATTAAATGTTCCAACATCAGTCACACTACCAGTGTGACCTTCCCTCCACTATTGTCTCGTTTCTCACCCAACCCCCAAGCAGGTACAGAATAATTTATTATACATTGTTTATTACTACAAAATGACTGATGGGATGATCAAGCAATAATACTGCAAAAGAAAATTTGTAAAATTTGTTACATCTTTTTTATGGGGGATCACACCTGGTGATGCACAGGGGTTACACCTGGCTTTGTGTTCAGGAATTACTCCTGGAAGTACTTGGGGAACTATATGGGATGCTGGGAATTGAACTCGGCTCGGCTGCATGAAAGGTAAACGTCCTACCCGCTTACCCACTGTACTGTTGCTACAACCCCCCAAATTATTACATCTTTACCATAGGCTTATTAGAGTCATTGTCTGGGGGTTTACTGTTTGCCTTTAGTTGAGTTTTCTGTGCTGTTGTTTTCATTTGTTGAGCTTAGTTGGTCTTTATGCCACTTTCCCATCTAATTCGGTGTGTTACTACTCTGTCAGTTTTGGAGAACTTGGAGGTGTCAAAGTTCAGCAACTCCAGGATCTGTAGAACTGGGTCCATTAGTCTCAGGGCCTTGGCTTACTTACCTCTTTTCTGAGGTTAGCAGTAAAGCTATAAAGCTGAGCCATTTTTAATTCTGGCCAGACCAGGGTATTTGGGAGAGACTGCCCGCCCCCACTCTGAGAAGCTCCTCAGCCTGAAAAGAAAACTTGTGTGCCTGCACTTTTCAACAGTTTGGCGTCTCCAGAGATTAGTCCCGAAGCAGAGAAGTCGGGCCATTTGCCTGGTTTGCATGGCGGCAGCTGGGGAGTGGGTTTGGCCTCCAGAGCTTCAGGAGGGAGGGGGCTTGGCCTGCCACACTCTTGAGGGCCCCTGGGTTTTCAGCCTAGGGACTGGTGTTCCCAGGAGTTTTAGCGGCGTGGCTTGCATCTCTCCCGAGACTAGTAAAACTGTGCCATTGTTTACGTGGCCACAGCTGTGAAACATAGACACTTTGCAAAGACAAAAATTTTGAAGGTGGGACTGGGGGTGGAGCTCAGTGGAACACAGTGGCACAGTGCATGCCTTGCATGTATGAGCTCTGATACGGTTCCCCTCATACTACCAGGAATGCTTCTGATAGCACCAGACACTGTTCTGTGCCCTCCCGAATTGAGGACTGATTTGCTTGACTTCAATTCTAATTTCATTAGATAAAATGAAGCTCATTCTCTTGTAGCACTGTAGCACTGTCGTCCCATTGTTCATCGATTTGCTCAAGCAGGCACCAGTAACTTCTCCATTGTGAGACTTTTTGTTACTATTTTTGGCATATCGAATACGCCATGGGGAGCTTGCCGGGCTCTGCCATGCGGATGAGATACTCTTGGTAGCTTGCTGGGCTGTCCGAGAGGGACAGAGGAATCGAACCTGGGTTGGCCATGTGCAAGGCAAGCGCCCTACCTGCTGTGCTATCACTCCAGCCCTTCTCTCTTGTATTTATTTTTGTTCTAAATTTTTTAATATAATTTTATTTTTTGAGGGTCTCCCAACTTTGGTGGGGGGTAAGGAGTGCTCCAGCTGGTGATTCTGTTGACTGGAGTATCAAGATGAAGGCATGAGAAGTAAGCACTGTTCTGGCCCACTGGTGCTGGGGATTACCTAGGCCACCCACAGTGGAAGGTCTCCAGGACTGCTCCTGGCTATCCTGAGGAGACCATGTCGTGCTGGGGATTGAACCAGGGTTAGCCACATGCCAGACAAGCACCTTAATTCCTGTATTATCTCTCCAATCTATGATTTTTGATTTTTAAAAATATAAAGGAATTTTATTCAGTCCATTCAAAGTACATAACATGGTTTCCATCAGAAAATCATGACTCCTCTCCAAGACTGATGGAATTTAAATGGTTACACAGCACGAGAAAAAAGATTCCTAACTAGTGGAGTTACATTGTCAAGAATAAGAACACTTATAATATTGGTATGGATTTCTAGAAGACTAAAAAAGCAGAGAGTCTCTTGCCCGGACGCCTGGCTGTCTTTCCCGAGGCCTCTCAGAGAGGTTGGACTCCAGCTTCCCTCCCCACCCCAAGCAGAGCTCCTGGAAGTCGAAGACCTTGAGAGCTTAGCCACAGCCATGCTCAAGGCCCTGCTCCACACGTTCAGACGAGCCTCACGAATGAAGGTACTGGAAGAGGAACCCAGGTGTGTGGGACCCAGGGCTGAGACCTCCAAGCCTGCTCGTATCAGGACTGGGCCTCCTACGCCCAGATTTCCCATTTCCCAGTAGCTAGGCAGTCACACCCAGGGACTGCTCCCAGCGCCGTGGAATCCCATCAATTGCCAGCATCCAGAGACTTAAAAGCAAGCTCCTGGAAGCGACATTATATAGCCTAGTTCTCCCTCTGGGAGAACCTGGCAAACTACCGGGAGTTTCCTGCCCACATGGGAGAGCCTCGCAAGGTCCCCATGGTGTATTAATATGCTAAAACCAGTAACAAGCTGGGTCTCATTCCCCTTACCCTGAAAGAGCCTCCAAAGTGGCATCATTGGGAAGGACGAGTAGAGAGAGGCTTCTAAAATCTCAGGGATAGGATGAATGGAGACGTTACTGAGACTGCTCGAGAAATTCGACGATCAACAGGATGATGATGATAATGATGATGATTTCTAAAAAGTTCCATGCTTCACCATAAATAAAAGAAGAAAATTATAAATAAGTTGAATTCCTTGTCACTTGAAGGTAAGAATTAACATTAGAGTTTAAAAAATTTTCTGATTTGGGAGCTACACTTCATGAGCTCCGGGTTTACTCTGCTCTGTGATTACGAATCTGCACAGGGGTCTGTACGCAGGCTCTGCCCAGGTGTCACTCCTGATGGTTCTCACGCTGTGTTGAGTCAAACTATTTGTAAGACGAATGTCCCAACTCTTGCATTATCACTTTGATATTTTTCTTTTTCTTTGAAATTAAATGTTTTGATTTAATTAAGGAACCATTATTTACAAAGTTACTGATAAATGAGTCTTAGACATACAGTATTCCAACACCATTGTCAACTTTCCTCCACCTACATTCCTATGTTCCCTTGTGGTGTCCCAACAGTCCAGCTGCTTGACACCTCGACAGGCAAAGTTTGGTAGTTGGAGTCTAGATCTAATGTTTTCAGTTGTTGATTTGGATATATAACTAGACCAGCCTTCCACATCACCAGTATAACTGAGGCTCCTGATCCAGGTTCCCCTATTACTCCCTTTCTCATTTTCTTTCTTCCCACCTCAATTTCTTTCCTTCTCTGATCTTCTCCTCCCTATACCCTGGGGTCAAGGGTTATCTAGACATTCCCCCTTTATTACTACTTTACATACCCTCATCCAGTTATTACCAAAGATATGTGAGATTATTCTGTATTTGTCCTTATTCTAACTTCACTCAACATGATATCTTCCAATTCCAACCAGATTGCAGCAAATTGCATTACGTTAAAATCATTTTTAAAGAATTTAATTTATAGAGTATATTCTCCTGCTATAATATGATTAAACTGCTTCTTAACAACAGAATTTTCCAAATACTGAGAAGTTAAACAGTACACTTCCATCCCTGGGTAAAAGGAGAATGTTGACCAAGAAGTGATATGTCACTTGGTGCTTGTCACCTGTTCATAGCACCAAGGCCTCAGCCAGATCCTCTTTCTTTGACTTTGAGCATCAATAGATGGAGTTCCTTAGGAAGCTTTACTTGTATTTGATTTACGAAGCATTTCAGGCATCATCTTCTATCATTCTCTCAGTCCCTATAATGTTAACAGTACACAAAACTGAACTGCAGTGAAACGAAATAAATTGATCAGTATCTTTGTTTTCTCCCCAAAGTTTTCTATAAATAAGTACCACTGTGAAAAGGGTCCATTATTAAGGATGATGACTCATTTTAGGTTCTTCAAGTGTTTCTGTTTGTTTCATTGGGTGGGTGGGGGCATGGACCACTCCTAGCAGTGCTTTGGAGTAACAACTGGCATTGCTCAGTATTTATGCAGTGCTGGGGGTCAAGCCTGGTGGGGGTTATTGTGTGACACAGGCAAGCAGCCTATGCTACCTCTCCAGTCCTGAGATTCTCCAAGTTGTGGTTAAAGTATTTTAGTTAAAACTCAGAATGGGGGATGGAGAGATACTGCATGACCTTGCATGATCCCAGTTTCATATATCGTCCCCCAAAGTCCCACATCTATAGTGATCCCTGACTTTAGAGCTAGAACTACGTCCTGAGGACCACTGGATGTGGCCCCTCCTAAAAATCAGAAGTTTAGAATGGGCTTGGAGAAGTCTTGCAGAGGAAACATAGACTGGCCTACTATCTATGTTTTGAAATCTGGTTACCTGTTAAGATTGTGGTAATAATGACTTTCGCAGAACTTTCCTTTCGGGTGTATGTGGGTTGCATTTCTAAACAATCATCTTGAAACTGGTTTCTCTCAGAGCTATGGATGGGACGGAAGTGCGTGTATCCAGCAGATGAGTAGTGATGGAATTTGATTCAACTGATTTCCATAATGAGTAAGGTCAATTTCAGCAAATAAAATATTGAAGGGGATTCAAGTTTGCATATCAATTTAGTGATGTTATTAGCCTAAATTGATGTAAGTAGGCAGACAAATGAAAAATTTCACTGATTTGACACTTGGTTAACATGTTTACAAGGTGGATATTTTTTCTTTAATAAAGCAGAAGGAATTCTAACAGTTTGACTTAAATCATGAAACAACCATTTCCCTGACATAAGTGAAGCTTTAATTGTCTAGTGGTAATTGATAATCATGCCAATCCAAGGAACAGTACAGTAGTTCTCTTGCGAGTCTGTATTTGTAACTCCCTATTATAAACCTTATGGTTTGCTTTGCATTTATTGATTTTTATGTTCAGTTATTTTGATTAAGGTGCCATAGTTTACGGTACTATTACAGTTCTTTTATAACTGCAGAGCTACTGTACTGGTGCCTTCGGCAGTGCTTTCAGATCCCTCCACCTTACCCTATGATCCTTTCCCCGTGGCCCCCAGGAATTAATATTTAAATTATTGATTATATTTAATGAATAAAATCATATAGTATCTCACCATAAAGCTATAGCCACTTAGTATTTGCTGCCTTTGCCCTATAATCCTTTCCCCCTGATCCCCAGGAATTAGTTTAAATTATTGATTCTATGTAATGAATAAAATCATATAGTATGTCACCATAAAGCTATAACCACTTAATATTTGCTGCATCTTATCCTAGTTTTCTTGCTTACTCTTCTGCTGAGAACCACGATGCCTTGTTTTTATAAAACTATTTTTACCGAGGTACTGTGATTTACAATACTGATAGATATACCTTTCATGCATACATCATTCCAGCACCCCACCATCTGCAGAGAGCCCGCTTCCCTCCCCCAGTTTTTCCAAGGACTCTCCTTCAGCTCTACAGACAACATCTTCAGTTCAGAGGACTTTGGCCATCTGTTGTTCCCTTACTACATTTCTATTTCATTACCCATATGGAAAGATTATTTTAAAAAATTATTTGTACATGGTGACACCTAGACACGTATGCCTACAGAGAGCTATGAAATTCAAAATAACTGCTCATCAATACATTGGTAACATAATTTTTCAAAAGGTGTGTACCTTTATTTTTTACAGGGATAGAAATTTTGAAAATTAATATGAAAAATTATCTGCTAATGCATTTAAAATTTTACATGTAATAGATAAATCCTACAGATGTAAAATTTAGTATGTGTGAAGAGAATTAAGAAACAAATAGGGGAAAATCTGAATAGGATTATAAAAATATAAAAGTGCATGTTTAGCCTAAGAAAGAGAATATTGACTTTATTTTAGAAAATGTTAAATTAGGGACTGGAGCAATAGTACAGAGAGTAAAGTGCTTGCATTGGGCGTGGCCAACCATCCTTCCATCCTTGCCACCACTTAGGGTCCCCTGAGTCCACCAGTAGTGACTCCTGGGCACAGCGACAGGAGTAAGCCCTGAGCACAGCTGGGTGTGGCCCCAAATCCACCCACCAACCAGCCAAACAAGAACTTCTTAGGTGTCTTAATAAATTAAAGATTGTAATAAAAGCCTATGCATGTTAAATGAAAACAAACAAAACTGCATAGGTGAATTTCTCACCCTCCTACAAGCTAAACTTGTAAGTATATAGCTGTATTGTCTTTCTCTTTACTGAAGGTGTACATAAACAGGTCTCCAGGGCATCCTCTATACAAAATGTGAGCAAGTATGAGGAGCTATTTTAAACAGTGTTTGGAAGTTGCCTTCATTATTGCCATACATATTATGTACTAGATGGAACCACAAGAAAAAGTCATCTATTTATTTCAGTCTCATCTAATTTATAGCCTCAACTGCTGACTCAAGTTAGTTCAACTTATCCTTCCTATTTCTTCCATGTGGCCTTTAGACTTCTCAAAAATTGCACCCATTCTCAGTGGATTAATATAACCACTGAGAATACCCTGAGGTCACATCAATTTTTGGCTCATCTTATGGGATGACATGTAGTTTAGTTCATTAAGAATAGAGAATAGCTGTGCATGTGCAGACATTTTTGTCTCTTTAGTACAAAGACCTCATCTCCTGTTCAGCTTCTGAGCTGTTACTTGAACTCAGTCATTATGTTCCACACATAATTGATTCGTAGTGAACTGTAATCCATTGTGAGCTGGAAATGAGATTCCGTTCACTGAAGTATCTCTACTATGAATGGAAGGTTTAGGTGGAAATGAGTCAGAGTCAAAGCAGTAACGCCAACACTTTGCAATCACATAATTTTCACTTTCCCAAGTTCCTTAAAATGCATTATTTCATTTTATTCCCTATCAATCATGGATATGCACCAAAAGTACAGAGAGAAACAGATCTAGGTTTTATGATGGAAACTAAATTTATATAATTTTAAAGGTGCACAATAAGTAAAAGGTGGCCAGGTGGATAGTATAGGTGTTCAGGCACTTGTTTTGCATGTTACTGACCCTGGTTTGATCTCTGACACCAAAGTGGATCCTCTGAGCACTGGCAGGAGTAACCTCTGAGGACAGATGGGTATGGCCCAAACTCACCCTTCTAACAAAAAAATAAAATGAGGAGACTAATAATAGTTACTATGTGAGGATTTGATTCACATAATACTATGTAAAAGACTCAGCATGTAGTTAGTACTCCATAGATACTAGATACTATTATTATGAAGATTGCAGATTTTCAAATGTTACTAAGGGTTATTATTAGTTACTTCTTTAAATAATGATCAGCATGCAGCCCATTTTTTTAAAAGTTGAGGCACTCTGATATTTGATTTTTTTTCAGAATAGGAAAACCAGGAAACCTACCACAGTGATAATTTTTCTTTGTGTGGCAGAAATAATAATCTATTCAAAATCAGGTCATGGTTTTGATTTAATATAAAGACCTGCCCTGTGTTCACCAAAAGCTTTGATGATTGCCCATATTCAGAAACCAAATTTAGTAGTCAAGAATAGAAGGAAACATGAAGGAAAAATACATGTCAATCTTTGTCCTACTTGTTATTGTCATGGATCTGGTATCTATAAGGATTAAAGGAGGTGGGTGGGCCCAAGCTACAGTATAGCAGGTAGATATTTGCCTTGCACATGGCCAACCAGGGTGTGGGTCCCAGCACCACGTATCCAAGCCCAGCCAGGAATGATCCCTGAGCACAGAGCCTTAAGCATCTCCAGGTGTGTCCCCAAAGCCACAAAAAAAAAAAAAAGAGAGAGAAAAGAAACAAAGATTAAAGAAGGAAGATTTTACATTTGTCAGCAGTTTTAGCCTAAAATTTTTAGCCTTAAAATTTTTTTCCGTGTAGAAATAGCAGACACTTAGAGTGTACTCTGCTATAAACATCAAGTTTGTTATTAATTTTTTTAAGGTCATCTAATATTTAACATATCTATTGAGGGGAGAAAATAATTTCCAATATATAATGTTTCTTCTAAACACTTTATAAACTTGAGAATGTGGGCAAGGTCCTCAACAAAATTCCCTTGTACGCTGAGAAACTGAGACCCTACTAAGAGAAGCATCTCTGTAAGATAGAGCCAACTCAGGGCCGACACGTGCTTATTGGCAAAGAAAGTGTCCTCCATGCCTGAGACCTGGTGTTTAGTGCTGATTCTGCCGAAACAAAAACACCCCCTAGCCCCCATGGAAAGCAATGGAAAAAATATAGAGCAAGCCTAAGTAAAATCTTAGGTAATTGAACTTTTAAAACCTGCAAAGGAAGGGCAATTTTCCAAGATGTATGAGTTACTATTCAACTACATTGCCAGAAAGAGCCCATTTAATTTATGTTACATGACTAAAAATGATTGTATTTTTCCTACTTATGGTTTTAAAATAAAAAACAGACTAACAGAAAATAATCATGGAACTAACACCAATGGAGTTACTTTTGAATCGTTATCCTCAACAACTCCTAGTACTGATTAATTCTGGCTTCATTGCCCACATTAATAAAACTGGAAAACCCTCCTGGTACTACACCTTGCATATTACTAGCAATCAGAAACACTAGTTTTCTACTCAGCAAATTCAAATTATTCAGAGAGATTCCTATAAGTGTTTTCAGACAACTAATGTGTTTCTTAATTACCAGTGAGTGATGATTAATAGTGTGAATTTTATCTCCTGTGCTTAGTAACATCTTAGGTGAAGTACTTGTATGTTTTTCTGTGCTTCAGTTTTGTCGCTTGGAAATTAGGATAATAATACCTCTTAGGTCGAGAATAAGTTATTTGACATACGGAAGCATTCAGAACAGAACTTGGCAATGGCAAGCACTCAATAAATTTTGGTGAATTTTAAATTGCATGCCAAAGGATGTAACAGGAATTACAAAGGATAATAAGTCTCAATGATGAATGGGATTCAGTTCTTTATTCAAGTTGTTTCAATATATTGCATATGGTAGGAGGAAGGGAAGCTATTCTGGCGAATCAAATATTAAATCATGTGTAAGATGGGATGCAAATTAAAAAGAACAGTAAATATACTGCAATATGATGTAAAATAAGGGTCTACTGATTCAGACAGGGCATACCAGTGAGAGCTTCAAATATGTCATGGCATTTGAATAATCCTTAAGAGAAAAAAAACGCTTTGAATAGATAATAGTGTTACTGCAAAATTGCTTTTATTCACGAGCCCATGAGTTCTTAATTATTGTATGAGAGATTTGCATATAAAACTCAGATGCTTTAGAAATCAGTTTAGTGTACAGTTTAAGTAAATGAAGCGTGGCCTCGTCAATGTCCAGGCCTCTCCATTTACTCACGTGCGGTATCACTCATCCTGTCCCCTGCCGCCCTGTCCAGATAATGATGCGACATGATGCAACATATTATAGGCTCCTAGAAAATAAGAATGGAATAATACTAACTTTTGAATTATTATCCTCAACAACTCCTAGTACTTATAGTAAATTTAATCATTAATGTTTATCCCTATTTCCTATGACCTTTTTATTGCTGCTGTTTTGTTCCTGGCAGTCCTCAGGACTTACTCCTGGCTTTGTGCTCAGGGATCACTCCTGGCAGGTTGGGGGACCACATGCAATGCCATAGATTGAATCCGGGTGTGCTGCATGCAAGGCAAGTGCCCTACCCTCTGTACTATCTCCCCAGCCCTCTTGCTACCTTTTGTTTAGTAGTTTTCAGCTTGGGAAAGAAAAAATGTTTAGAACATCACAGCATCCAAGCAGACCAACTTAAGGATGGTCTATATGTGAGGAATTCAAAATTCAGGAAGACACATTCAGAAAGATGAAGAGAGGTCAATGACACTAGAGAAATAAACCATCCAGTTAAGTATTTCAGGAAACAAGAAAGAAGAGGGCTTTGGGGAAGTGATAGAGAACAGCTTAGTCCCAGTGAGAGAATTGTGTTTTTGGCAGAGAAGACATGAATCTGTGATTGAAATCTTGTCAATCTTAATTTTTAATTCTTTTGTCAATCTCTTGTCTATTTAATTCTCTTGTCAATCAATCTTTAATTCTTGTCCAGAAATTTTAACTGGGTGGTAAAACTGGAGTTAAATTTTTAACTGGGTGTTGGCTTTTAGACTGTGGACATGACTGCTGAGGCTTCCAGAAGTACATGGAGGTCGGGGAGGGAGGGCAGTTAGCCTATCTGGACTCTGAGAAAGCCTGGAGATTTTAGTCACAAAGACCCACATACCTAAATTTTCAGCTGGTTAATTTCTGGTGAGGTTCAGTACCAAGATGATGGCTGGAGGCATGACTGCGATTTTGCACTGTGGATGCCAGTGGCTGCTGGGGTTCTGTTTGGGCTGGCCCATCCCCCTCCAGGTGCCTCACATGTCTCTGCCATGTGAGGGTATTCAAAGGGTTTTTGGTGGCTGGTTGATCTCTTTCGAGATTTATTTATGAGTCTTGGAACAAGGCCAGTAGATGAGGTAACATGGTGTTGGCAGGGCTTCCTCATAATTGATCTTTGTTTTTTCTAAGTCTATAATGAAAAATTACATTCAGTTCTCTGCATATCAGCTATTGCTCATGTCAGTGGAGAATTATTATTTATTTAAATATATGTGCTAGTAGCTCTGACTGCCATTAATTTTAAGGTACTTAAAATTAATTAGATTTTGTATGAGGAGTCTAAGTAGTTCTTCGGGTCATTTAGAGTCACCGTTAGAAATCATGTTGAGGGATAAAAAAAAAACTACCAGTAATTTTCTTGGTATTTAATTAAATCCTTTTATAAAAACCAAAGATAACCTAATATCCTACTATTTAATTATCCTACCCTTAAAAACTAACAGCCTAACTCTGATAGATACTATGATACTCAAATGCGGTCAATTCAATCTCACAATGACAGAATTCAATCTTGCAATGATAGAATTCAATCTCACAGTGACAATTTCAATCTCACTGAATGAGAAATACTTGTTCAGACCAACAGCTTCTCTTTTGACTGTTTGATGCTTAGTGAAAGGATTAGACACAGACTTTCAAAATGCTTTCAGATCTTTTCAATTAGAAACACATCTATTTATTCTCACATCCTTTTGTGTTTTTTTTTTGAGGGGGAGTTATTTGATTTTGGTTTGGGGGCCACACCCAGTGGTGCTCAGGCCTTACTCTTTGCTCTGTGCTCAGGGGTTATTCTTGGCAGGGCTCTGGGTTTCCCATGTCTGTGTTTATCTGAATATCAACTCTAGCTCTAGCTCAACTAACTTCACATCTCAATGGCCATCTCAGTTCCAAGTTGAGATCTTTATATCCTACCAAATCTACATGTGGCATTATTAGTACACGGTTATTTAATAGTAAGGACACATTTCATTTCAGAAAATGGAAAAGTTAACAGAGAATCATACTAAAATCCAGTCCAAGGGAACATTGACTTTTTTCAAGATGATATGTACTTCTTTGGTGAGAAACTAAGCAAACCCAGAGAAATGATCACATTTAAAAAAAATTTTTTTTAAATTTTTATAAAGTAGTTCACAATCGGGACTAGGCCTCCTCAACCCAGGTCCCCCGTTTTCCAGTAGCTTGGCAGCCACACCCACAAACTGCCGTGTAATCCCATCAATGGCCAAGATCCAGAGACTATAAAACAAAGCTCCCGGAATGCAAATACAGCCGCCCAGCCTCTTATAGCCTAGTTTCCCCTTTCGGAGAAACTGGCAAAATACTGAGAGCATCCTGCCTGTACGGCAGAGCCTGGCAAGCTTTCTGTGGCATATTCGATATGCCAAGTACAGTAACAATGATAGGTTTCATTCCCCTTACCCTTAAAAGAGCCTCCAATGCGGCATCACTGGGAAGAAGGAGTAAAAAGAGGCTGCTAAAATCTCAGGGCTAGGACGAATGGAGACATTACTGGTGCCCACTCAAGTAAATCAGCGATCAAGGGATGACAGTGATACAGTGATACAGTTCACAACATTTGATTATATTTAATATTTGAACACCAATCTCACCATTAGACCTTCCCACCATATTTTGGATGTTTCCATCCCAAACCCCAATCCTTTCCCCAAAGCAGAACCAAAATAATATATTTTGTATTGTTTGTTATGAAAACCCGCTAAAAATGCTGCAAAAAGTATCCTTAGAGAAAAAAGGGTGAAGATTGCTGTATTTCACCCAGGGGCCATTGAGCGCTTCTATAAGAGATCACTAACGAGCTGGACATACAGGTGAATACCAAGTTCATGGTCACTTCAGTGATCTTTCTTAGGCATTAGCAATTTGTCTACTTGAAAAAGATTTAAAGGACAACTTTGCTTACTGAGAAAGAGTATCTGGAATCATATTCATGTTACAGTGTTTCCATTTAAAATTCTTCAAATAAGTTGCAATATAACTAGTATTCATAAGAATTAGGATTTGATTAGCATTGAGAGATTCACTGATCTTTTATTAATATGTTTAAACATTTTTATTTCAATTTTGAAAGCAACAGCATGCTTGTATTAATGACCCCCCCTGATATTCACCCTAACTTAGTCTCTCTAGAACTTGGTTTCTTCTCTTAGGCCTCTTTGTGTTGTTTAATGACTCATAACATGTGGTTTGACCATATGCCTCTATAGGCGGATTAATAGGAGTGATGCTTAAATGCTCTTTAAAATGGAAATGAGATCAAGACACATCATAAAGGCACTTGTGGAAACCCCTGCTTTAGTGTGAACATTATTAAAACTTCCTTTTCTAAGTCAGAGTATGGTTGTAGGTTTTGATGAAATCATTTAACCCAGTATTTTGATGGAGCTGGCTTTCCTGGACAAGAGTTTAAGATAGCCATGAACAATTGTTTTTGAGTCCTCAGAGGAAGCTATGCAAGTTTCTGATGTTTTCTTTTAAACATGTGTTGGATTCTAAGTTCTGTCATCTTAGAGCAACAGAGAAAGGACAAGTTGAGTGAAGCTATTTGCAAAATTATAAAATAATATTTGGAATAAGCCAGGAACTAAAGCACCTCACTGAAAACAGAGAACAAAAGTGCAGACAGGAGATTAACATGATGAAGCATCATTAACAATTCATATGATGAAAAAGAAATTTTCACATAGGCTTATAAAGAAACATGTTCACAGGTATTCCTCATAGAAACGTTTAGCATAGCAGGGAGTTGGAAGTAATATATTGGAGGAGTGGGAACAGAGGGGTAATTAAAATATAATATGCCCTACAGGAATCAGAACCTAACCTTTTAAAGCTAGATTTTTCACCCAACAACATGAATAGCTGGAAAAAACAGTTGTTAAAAAAATTATCCACAACTGAGAATACAGTCTACACTTTTCATGTCATTTATGGAAAAATAAAATATATGCTCACAAAGCAACAATGTATACTTTGTAAGATGTGGTACAGAAAAGAAAATGGGAGTAATTAATCCTTTGAAATATTTTTGAAACCCTCCTGAAATAGCAGCACATGACAGAATTTGTGATATTCTAGCCCTTAGATGAGAAGTGGCATGTGGAACACCACTCACTAAATAAATTGAAAATTGAAACGTTTCTGTGCTCTTCCAATGGTCTGAAATTGAAATATTGTGACTATTACCAATAAATCTGTAAGTATTATGAAAATGAAGGGATTGCTGGTAAAAATATGTGACTTTGCAAGTAGAGGATCACCCCAAATTCATAATCATCCTCATCTTTTGTGTTGACTACTGACTGAATGCTACATAGTTGTATCTGAAGCTCTGAATAACATAAAGGAGTACAGCAAATGTTTTAAAAATATCTCCTCGGTACAGCTTCACATTGCACTTCCTAAAATTCTCTAAGAATTTCCTTGGAGATTTAGACATTGGGTGGTACTGTAGCCCAAACCTAAATTAGTGTTTTATAGCTATTTACAAACAAACATACCAGAGGACACAGGAGATAATACTTTTAACATTCATTATTTGACAGACATGTCAAAAAAAGGCCTGGTGCTGCCTATCGATATTGACTAGGCTAACAATTAGAAATCTTATAGCCTCTATCTTATATCATAATTGTGTCATCCATACTAGCAATGAATGACAATACCACTTCCTCCCTGTCCTACTATAGAAGTTAATCATATTCACAGATGTAGGGAAACTGTAAGACTTTTCTAGTATCACAAGTGATGTTCTGTAATTAGTCCCCTCTTTGCAGCAGGGATTTGTGAGGTTTTTCTCCTGTATACATTGTTCTTTATAAGTGTCTTAAAAACTGGAGCTATGTAATATTAGTGTTATCAGAATATCAAATTAGGAGAATACTTATATTCATTATATAGCTGATCTTAGCAATTTCTTAAAAACCGAATTAATTAAAGCTGGCCTCTTAGTAACTTACCAACAGGTCTTTTATATATTCTTCAGTTTTAATGTGCCGTATTATCATTTGGCCTGTGGAAAATTTAGTAAAGTTTAAAATATAAACTATTCAAAAAGAATAGAGAAGAAATAGATTTATTTGTTTATTTATTTTGCTCTGGGACTACACCTGGCAGGACTCTGTTTAGGAGTGATCTCTAGTGGCACTTGGAGGACTATGTGGTGCCAAGGATCAAACAGGTAGACACACAAAGGAAAATGTGTTATCTCCTTGTACTATCACTCTGACCCTAAGAAATGAATTTCAAAAGAAAATAAGTAGAAGAAGGCAATTGGAAAATCAATTTGTGACATGCATTCAAAATTTGGAGTTACAAAGCAGAAAAACAAACAAGATGTCCTTGGAGAAAACTATTGAAAATTTTAAAAATTTCATAGAGACCACAAATTGCATTCTAAAGACCCCACTAAAAATTTACCACGAAAACTTTAAAAAACTGGACTGAAGATTGTGATCCTACATTTAAAGAACTTGGAATTCATCACTCTGTTATACTAACGAGTAAAGTGCTTGAAGGGAGCCATTATAAGTGGTGCAGCCTATTATGTGTTAGGTCCTGAACCGATGGAACAGTGAGTAGTGTGTTTGCCTTGCATGTGGCCAGCTGGGTTCGATGTCTGGCATCCCATGTGGCTTCCCGAGCACCTCCAGGAGCAATTCCTGAGTGCAGAGTCAGGAATAACCCCTGAGCATCACCAGGTGTGACCAAAAAAGCAAACAAAACAAAACAAAACACCAAAACTCCAAAGCAACCTTAAACCCCAACTATATATTCGAGGTGCTAAGTTTGATTCGAGGTGCCCAGCAGCACAGAATTTAGAGATTTACCTCTAGGGGGCTTAGCTGGTTTTCCCACAGTAAATATTAAAGAACAATCCCATGCCACTTTTTTACAGGTGCAGGGGAAATAAGCTACTTTTGAAATACTGTAGAGCACTCTGATCCTCTTAACAAAACCAATTCTCAGAAGAAACTAGTTAATGTTGCTAAACCTGCAAGTATATTCTCAGAGCATAAGTGACTTGGGGAAGTCATTATAGCCTTCTACAAGGGTAAAGAGAGAGATACTTAAGCCTGTTTTTCCTAATTTGAATTATTGATTCCATAAAATACAATCCAAATATCAATAAGCTATTATTCTTCAGCTTATATGAAGTGGTGAAAGACACAGTTAACCAATAAACATTAAAGGAGAAACAAGTTGGAAGATTGATATTCCTTATTTAAAGATTTATTACCAAAGCACAGTGATAAACATTGTGGTATTGTTTGAAAAATAGACAAAAAATTCCATGGAACAGACCAAATTGCTCAGAAATACACTTACATAGCAAAGTTCAATTGATCTTTGGAAAAGGCGAAGGGAAATACAATAAAGAAAAGATAGTGTTTTAATCAAATGGTGCTAGGATAGGAGAACATAAATTTGCTATAAAAAAGTCAGGGAAGAAACATATTATATCTTTTAGAAAAATGAATTTTAAATGGATGATATAACTATATATAAAAAGTCAAACTGTAAATAGATTAATAGATAGTATTGGAGAAAGCCTAGATGATCCTGGTTATAGCGATGACTTTTTAGTTAAACACCAAAGACACAAATTGAAAGAAAGAGTGAATAAGCTGTATTTAATTAAAATATTAGAAAAAAATTGGGCTACACTAGCATGGGACAGGGACAAATGGAAACGTTACTGGCGCCTGCTCGAGCAAATCGAGGATCAACGGGATGACAAGTGATACAAGTGATTAGAAAAAATAAAACCTTTTCTCTGTTAAAAGCAAAATAATGTGAAAAGAGAGGCCCAAGATGAGATAAAGTATTTCTTTTTTGGTGTATGAAATAGAACGTTTCATTGGAAAGTAAAAAGGAAAGGAAAAAAAAACTCCCCAGTCAGGGAGGAACTCACTAGATGAGTTGAGAGGAAGTTGAGACGAAATATTTCTGAGAGACAACTGATACAGGAGTCAAAACTGAAATACACAGAGAACTTAAAATTCAATGATATAAAAACAACCTGATGAATAAATAGGTCAAACATTAACAGAAACATAAACATTAACATTACATTGACTCAGCACCAGGCTGTTTTGACTCGGGGCGCCCCAAAGGGGGGTGGGTGAGAACCCTTCCCACCCCAAGGGACTCAGCCCAGGCAGCCGACCTCCACAACCCAACCGCTGCCACGCTCCAGGCCGTTTTCCGGACATGCGACATATTATAAGACACTTCCCACACATTTTTCATAATTACTACACCATATTTGATGGAGTTCAGACAGTGGGCAACAGAGTAATATATTTTATACACACACACACACACACCCACACACACACACACAAACACTTCTCGAAGAGCCCGGCAAGCTACCTGTGGTGTATTCGATATGCCAAAAACAGTAACAATACATCTCATTCCCCTAACCCTGAGAGAGCATCCAATCATTGGGAAAGACGAGTAAAGAGAGGCTCCTAAAATCTCAGGGCTGGGAGGAATAGAGATGTTAGTCGTGCCCGCACAAGTAAATCGATGAACAACGGGATGACAGTGATACCATGATTAACAGATGCCTTATGAAAGAAGATATATATGTGATAAGTGAATATAATAGAAGATGCTCAACTAAATTTGTCACACAAATAAAATTGCAATGAGATTTTATTGCAGTTAAATAAAATTGCATCACTATCAGGAAGGACTAAGTTTAAAATACTGTATGTGGGCAAAGATTTGCAACAGGAACTCTCATATACTGCTGTAGGGTCATCCCTGGAATAGATGTGTCAGTCTCATTGGTGATGTTACTTGTAGAGAATATGCATAAGTATGGATATAACTATATGTGAAATCTCTGTGCTTCTCCAAATTTTGCTATCCACCTAAAATTTATCTAAAAATAAAGTCTTAAAATAATGTAAACTGTATGTTAAATGTAACCTTAGTTAAAAACAAAACAAAAGAAAGCATTTCCCCATGATACATTCTTATTAAGTTGCCCAAATCCAGTGGTAAGAAGAAAATCGGATAAGCAATCAGAAAAGGTGCATTATAAATAAAGGAAAAAAAAGATAAGTCCAAGAGTGCATATTCTTTAGAAATAATACAAAGGAGATATTGGAGCAAGAACTTTATAATACCAGCGGAGAAGCACTTATCAACCTAAAGTTCTATATCCAGGAAAATATCTTTTAATAAATAAAATTTTAAAACTTTGTTAATGAAGTAGGATAAGAAAGGGAGAAATTCTTGAGCTTTTCATTGGTGACGTAACGCTAACACTAGCAGTGAGTTTGGAAAAGGAACACTGAATGTCTGAATCTCTGTTTTAATTCATTTGTAAATAGTAGTGTCTAAATTTTAAAAAAAAACAGAGGGAGAAATGTTATACAGGGCTGGGGGAGATAGTAACAGGGGTTGCTTTGCTTGAGGTCTACCCTGGTTTGATTCCCAGTGTTGTATATGGCCCTCAAACACTACCAGGAATAACTCTTGAAAACAGAGCTATAAGTAGACCCTGAGCACTGCTGAGAATGTTCCAAAATGATTTTTTAAAAGAATTTCGTACAAAGATGTTAATTTCATCATTAAAGGTAATAAATAAACAAATAAATCAATTTTTTTTTTTTGCTTGATAAAGGTAGATTTCCAGAGGGTTGCTGAGTACTCATCTTTCTGAGGAAGGAGCTTCAGGCTATGGGGTTTTGTGCCCATTCCTGTGCCTGGAAGTTCTCAGGACTTTTGAGGTAAAAGGGCGTGCTTTTGACAGCCTTGGAAACAAGAGCACACCAAGCATTTCTTCACACCCTTCTGAAGTCAGCAAGCCACATTCTAACAGACATTTATCTGACTTCCTCGATCCTTCCATAACTTGTGATGGGTGCATTTTTTTCAAAATTGCAGTGATTAGTCATTATTCTGCAAAGGACTCAAGCTCATATAAAAATTAATCTTAGACTACACGCATACATTTTATGTTTCATTTTACCTGCCTAGTTTTATTTATTTATGCTGTTTGCTCTTCAATAATGTTTTTTTTTTTGAGGAAGGGACTTTCCAAACTCATTGAAATTTGATTTTACATTTATATTTTCTGCTTTGTTAAGGACCATTAACTTCTGGAAATGGTACTCTGATTTTTTTCCATTTCAAAGACTCATTTCCAATGCCTAGTTTCATTTTTCTCTTTTTCCTTTGCTCCTCAGGCTGCTGATTGCCAGCATAATGGAGTGTGTAATGTTCTTTTTATGTCGGAAGCAAGTAACAAGAGGCGACTTGTAGCACTTCATTCAAATTAACCAACACCCTGTGAAGGCAGAAGCCCTTAAGGACCAAATTCTCACTATGAATTTTTGTATTTGACCACCTTGAATTAAGCATTAGCTGCCAGTTGACAAAATAAATTTATGCTGATAAGTATTAGATCATAATTAACCAACATTTAATTGAATACAAGTTTTTAGATTATATAGCTGATAAGAAAAAAAGAATAATGCCTGTTTCTATTTTTCATAATATTGCATTTGTGTATCCATCTATCTTAGTTATCTGTAAACTTTCTGATATTTCTCAATACTTTGCAGAGTGCCTGGAAAATACTAAGTACTAAATAAATATTTGCTGAATGACAGTGAACTGATGTGGCCATAGGAACTTTAGACAAAGATGTTTTTTAGGACTTGTATATGATAATTTCCACCTAGTTTATTTTTTACGTATTAAAGATTCCCTTTAAAATGAAATACTATGCCTGACCTTACCCAGTTCTAATGTTATATCTTATCTAAATCTTTAGTTTTTTTTTTCAACTCCAATGGTATTCTTTTTGCTTTTTTTCAACATATCAATTCTAACAATGTCAGGACTTAAAGTTTTCTTAATTCAAGTCACAATATTCATTGCTTGCCAATATTATTTACAGGTTTGTGTGTTTTATATGCGTCACAGTGGATTATTTGAAAACTGAACTGCAGTGATTCAGATAAAGTCTTTCATACAAAATATGTTAATTATATCTTTATAAACAAAACTGCTTCCATTTTAGGAAGCTGAAGTGTTTTGATATAGGTCATATTCTGTATGGCACAAACAAACAAAAGATTCTTTCTCTTGTTTCAACATTTTCTTAGGGTAATTCTTTTTTTTTTTTTAAATTTTATTGAATCACCATGTGGAGGGTTACATAGTTCTCAGGATTATGTCAGTTATACAATACTCAAACACCCTTCCCTTCACCAGTGCCCATCTTCCATCACCAACCCCCCCAGTATACCTGCCGCCCCCTCCCACCTCCCCAGTCCCCACCCTTGTAAGTGATAAGTTTCACTTCGTTTACGCTTTATCTCGATTACATTCCATGTTTCAACACACAACTCACTACCGTTGTTGGGGTTTTCCCCAAAAAAGAAAAAGACAGTCCTATTGCCAAGGAGGCATTTGATAGTTCTCCATTGCTAAGAATATAGAGATATTAAGTCCCGCTGTTTGTTTCTTTTTCCCCCTTGCCCCGCGCCACCGAGTTCACGCCTGTTTAGTAATCGCCACGCTGTCTGACAAAGGGAAAAAAACCGAAAAGGATGGTTATTTCCCATCATCAGCAGGCATGGGGCTCTGGCTTAGTTGATAGTCTAGTAGAGTGTCTGCAAGCAGTTTCTGGAACCAAAGGTCTTGCGCTGGTATCAGCTCCGGCTCGAGATTCCACCAGCGTCCCACTGTTCCATGTACATAATTTTTCCCCTTATATCCCATTCCCACGCCACCAGGTCTGTTTGCTTAATGGACGGGTAATTCTTATATTTGACACATAAGTTGATACATTAACAATACAGATCAATATATTTATTTATTTACTCATGACTGGAAACATGAGAGTAAGTCTTGCTTTTAAAAACATTTTATAATTATTTCTTGCATTTCAAAGTAATTGAATTTCAACTAATTACTTAAAAATTGAAATATTTTGTAAGGAAATTAAAAGATGTAACACCACTTGTTTGTCATGATCATGAGCAAATAATACAGCAGAAGTGTGACTTGATTTGGGTAGATTCAGAATGTAAATATTCCAATAAGGTACACATTTTGTTGTGTACTTTATTGAATTCCACTACAAAGATCTACTATTCCATTAAAACCCATAGAATATTTCCTCTAATTTCTAATTTAATTATATAGGACTCCTAACTTTCCATCTCACTGAAAATAGCTAAACCTATTCTGTGAAATATTTCATAATCATCTTCAATGCATTGGCAGGTAAGGCTTTATGAAGAAAAAGAATAGCTAAAGCAGAAATGTAGAGAAGTAAACTTTGCAGCCACAAGACTTCCAAGGATTGTTGTTAGGGAGGAGCTAGGCACTTGTCTGAGACAGAAGTCTAACAAAAACACCCAACATCCATTTGTAAAAACCTTGCTTGGGACGTATCAAAACTGATTGTTGTTTTTGGTTTGCTTGTTTGTTTTTAGTCAACATTTTAACCAAAATTTGAGGAGCCAATGCTTGTAACATTTGGAGTAATACATCAACCAAAACTGAGAGGTGGCTAAGAATATTTGCAATCCCAACAAGACAATTACAAATGCTTTGGGAGATGTACACAGGAACCCAGCTAGAAATACTTTATAGCTTTAACTGGTTAATTTAGCAAAACCATGTATATTTTGCTGGTTAATTTAGGGCACAACCTTTAACTGTAGTTGGCATAAATTACAGTAAACCTTCTAGGATATTCAAACTTCAGATTTCTATCTCTCAGGAGATAGGGCGCTTGCCTTCCACACGGCTGACCCGGGTTTAAATCCTCCATCCCTCTCAAAGAGCCTGGCAAGCTACGGAGAGTATCCCACCCACTTGGTAGAGCCTGACAAGCTACCCATGGCATATTCGATATGCCAAAAACAGTAGCAAGTCTTACAATGGAGACGTTACTGGTGCCCGCTCAGGCAAATCAATGAAAAACGGGAAGACAGTGCTACCGACAGTGCTACAATGCTACCAGCTCTTCAATGAACCCCCCCCTTTTTTTTCTTTTTGGGTCACACCCAGCGATGCTCAGGGGTTAATCCTGGCTTTGCACTCAGGAATCATTCCTGGAGGTGCTCAGGGGACCATGTGGGATGCTGGGATTCGAACCCAGGTCCGCTGCATGCAAGGCAAAACACCCTACCCGCTGTGCTATTGCTCCAGCCCCACAATGAACTCTCATTTGTCATTATTTCCTTGCTAGACAAAATAAATGCAACAATTGTTTTCTAAGATTGGGCTTTATCTTTTCTGTAGTGTAGAAGCGTGTGATGCTGGCAAGTAGCCCACGTCAAGTCAAATGTGCTTGAAATTAACGTGCACGCAGAACCTCTCAAATTAAGAGAGAAAGATTCCCTGCTTTAAACACAGTTGCTGGATGGAGGTATTTGGAAGGTATTTGGAAGACAAAATCTTCCCCGAGAATCTGTGAACAAACACTGGTCTTCTCTACCAGAGGCTTGCAATTTAAATTCACATTTCTCAGTCCCAGACCATCAAGGTTGACAGTAAAACGTCTCCAGGTTGGTCTGGTCCTGAGTCCCCAGTCATAGCAAGCCCAGAGGCTTTCAGTGACCTCACACAACTCTGATAGGGGCCAGAGAGACGGTGCAAGGGTTTAGACACTTACACACTTAGACACTTAGTGAGCAAGAGGCTGACTCAGCATCATGAGTGAGGTCAGGAAGGTACTACCACCGCCTGGGGCCAGGGAACCCTGACACCTCAGGGCCCAAGCAGCACTGCGCTCTTGGCCCCTTGCGTTGAACCATGAGCCAACCTGTCTGATAGCTAACAGGAGGAGCCTTGGGAGCCGCCAACCTTCCTCTGCCCCTGTCCCACTCCACCAAACCAAAAAGCAGCAAAACATCCCAATTCCCATAGATAAAGTTACAAGAAGCATGAGATAATTCCACCCCCTTTGTGGAGGGGTGGGGGTGGGAATGCAACTAATTAAAAACCTGCAAAATGCACCGGAAATATGGCATTCAGGTGACATGCAGAACAGAAAAAAACAAACTTGCAAAATAATTTCAAATTATATTTAAACTCGGAATACGTGATGAATATATTTTAAGAAGTGAAAGGGGATTGACAATATGGATGAGGAACAAGAGACTATAAAAATGACAAACAAATTGAAAGACAAAAATTCTAGAAATAAAAACAATATTATTAGATGTGTACCAATTAGATCCAGCCGAGGGTATATTTAGAAAACAGTAGAGAGGGGGGAAAAAAACTGGACATAATATATGAACTAGAGACTAAGCGGCACATTAGTGCCTGGGTGGGAGGGATGGATAGATAGAGAAGGGGGGGCGAGGAGGGAGAGAGAGAGGGGAGAGAGAGACTAATGTTAGCTGACCACAGGGATTGCGCCTTGCTTTAATTTGTCACTGGCCCTAATTCACTCAGCCCATCTCCTTCACATGTAACGAGCCATTTCCAGTTCTCACTCCTTCCCATCATGGTCAAAGACATTAAATCTCTCCACCAGCAATCTTGGTTTCCGCAATTGAACCTTACAAAAATGTTTCTTTGTCTCTCACTTTTACTTCCACTTAACTGCAGTGGCCATCAGGGAGGCCGGGAAATGGACTTTCCTTTGCTCTGTTAATTATAACAGCTTTGAACAAATTCTTTTTTTTTTCCCCCTGTGGACTTCAGATGGGGGAAGGCAGCTCATGTTTGTCTGGAGCCGCGGGTCACATCACCCTCCTGAGGCTCAATCTAAGTGCCCTGCTTGCCCTGTGCATTTTCCACCTGGGACCCCACAAACCCCAAAGGAAGGTCTTCCTCCATTTCATTTCAGTGAAGGAAATTTCGCCCCCCCCCATCACAAATACGGTGATAGGAAATGCGAGAAACTTGGAAAAACTGAATGTGTTCCAAAAGGCAATCCAAAACGACTACTTTGTATTTTATTTCTCCAACTTTTCTCTGAGCCCACATATGCATGTAGTACACTTATTTCCTTTCCACAAATGTTATATCCTTTGTACCGTCTCTTTTCCCTTTGCAATGTTTTCTACCCATCATTTAAATAGCTATGGTCCACTAAAGACTTACAGTGCCTCCATTCAACATGCCGTGCTGTTCAATGGGTCCCATTCTATATCTCCCTTTCACCCCCAGCATCCCTTGTTTTCAGACAGGCCAATGGCCTCTCTTTTTGCAGGTATCTTCTATGCCTGATTTTTTTTGTGTGTGTATGTGTGTGGGGGGTAGGGGTTGGCATGGTGGATCAGGCAAGGAAAGGCATGCACCGGAACAAACTTCAACCAAACAGAGAATCGAAGTTGGTTGATGAACACCTCGGTTTTCCTGCCTTTCTGGTGGGAAATCTGGGGCACCCCCTTCTAGTTCCCAGAAGGCTCCCAGAGCAGCAGCTGCTCATGAACGCACTTAGTGACGGCTGCTTCTTTTCTCCTTCTTACCACCTAATACTGCCCGAATAACTACTACCCGGATAAACTACTTCCCCATGTGTTTGCGGTATCCACACTCAGAGAATACTCCCCTGTAGTTATTGACTATTTCTCTACAAAGCAATAATTTTGCCGGCCTTGGCATCTGGGTCTGACTTTTTGGCACCAGTAGGGAAGTTCTGAAATCAATGGACAATGTTAAACTCCTAGGGTCAAAATTGCTCTTAAAAATACCATTAGGATTTCAGTTCAGAGCTTTTCCGTTTTAGAACATTCTCTCGCTTAGATTTCTGTGGTCTAGATGGAATGTAGTTGTGTTCTGCGTAAAGACGGGGGCTTGTCGTGAGAGCAGGGAGGGAGAATGTGAAGTCTGGGCTCTGTCCACCTATGTGGTGGTCAGTTTATCATTTCTTGCACGGATGCGTCTTACCCGAGTTCTTCTAAAACCATCTTGCTGCTGCACCGGGTATCGGATGCAGTGATTGCCTTTGAGTGTGAGGGTCTCATTCAGTGAGGAGAACTGGTTCCATGAGTGTCTTGCAGATTTGAGACTGAGTATCCCCTCGCCTCTTCCATCTGGTGCCCTGCTCCATTGGGGTCACTGTAAACAAATAGCTCTGGTGATTTCAGGAGATCCTAACTTATCTTACTTGGCCGAATCGTAACTGTGGAACTTCAGGGTATTAAGTCCCAGTGTGATTCTATCTTTCTTGAATTCTCAGAGTCACATTTCCTTTGTCTATACAATGTCTCTGTTTCGTGGGTGGACCCTGATGAGGAAACGAAAACTTTGTGAAATATCGACTCTATAAAATGAAGGGTTAATTATTATTACCTTTGTTGTTGTTGTTGTTGTTGTTGGTTGCTGCTACTGCTGCAATTGCTGTGCTCATGGTCAAAATCACCAGTGGGAGGTCCTACCTAGTAAGTAGTGTGAATGATCACCATCAGAATGTGGGGCTAATTGGGAATTGAACTAAGGACTCCACACACGCAAGTTGTTTGCTCTGTCACTCGAACCACATTCATAGGCTCCTAATTATTATCTCCTAAAGTCTGAGCACAACAATAGCCTTACTGTTTATTTGATAAAGAAAGTAAATTTATCTATTTAAAATAAATAAAATATTTTATTTATTTTGTTTCTTTAACATGAATTTATTTCTCGCCTACCTGAAGGATGATGAAATTCCTAGGCTATATACTTACTTTTCTCTGCAAGCTGTGTAGGCTACATCGACCAAACCCATGTTCCCATTAACTGTTGTACCATTGTGTCCTGTGTCCTGTGGAGAAATGAGCCCCACGTGGGAACTCTGGTCTTGGAGTTAGAGGAAGTTTGTTAGCAATAACCAAATGATCTTGGAAAGCACAGGAACTTTTTGAACTTTGATTTTTTCATTTGTAAAATAAATCCATTAAACTTTAAAGGATGATATCCATAGTCCCTAAAACTTCAAGCTTATCAACCATAACAAATGTTTCTTAAAGTGTAGTCAGAAGGAAAATCAGCTTCATTAGATGTAGCCAGAGGACTTGTTAAAAATGTGGATGAGATTTGGGGCTTTGTGCTGGATTTAATGAATCAGAATCCCCTGGCAAGGGTTCCTAGTCTCTGAATTTTTATGTAAGTGTGGGGAAAGAATATTTTCAGCGCTATATTTTTCACTTCAATATAAAATATAATTGGAGACACAGAAGTACATTGGTGGAAGTGGTAGCCACTTTGGTGTGATGAAATGCAGTGATTCATATGTCAATATCATAAACAATAACACTGTTGTGGCCAAGTTAATAGCTAAACTATAATGAAATACATTTAGTAATTGAAATAAGCCTTATTGAGTCATTTAGTCAGGAAACTTGTGAGGAAAGTGAACATTCTCGACACTGGTTGTTTGAAAGGCCAAACCATGGATATCAATTATGTTATAAATAGAAATGGAAAATATTAGGAAATTTTTACATACTCATTACTGTAAAGGTATTATTCAATGTCATGCCATCATAAAATGTTTCTCTCTAAAACCTTTTACTAAAAGTGGCTAACATTCTTAATTTAATAACAAATGATCTGTTTTAATAGGCTAATGGGCTATGGTTTTATCACCCTGGAACTAAAAAATTGGAAAAATACAACTCATACAAACTAGAACATTTTATTCCATGGAAAAACCCTCCATCTCCCCTTCCCTGTTTCAACTTATTGGCTTACCCTATTCTTATTGTTAAGGCCCGTGTTTTAATATTTATTTTTATTATTTTAACTTATTATTATTTTGGTTTGGGGCTACAGCTGGCAATGCTCAGACTTTACTCCTAGCTCTGCACGTAGTGATCACTTCTGGTGGGCTTGGGAATCATATGTGGTACTAGGTATCAAACCTGGATTGGCAAATGCAAGGAACGTTCTCTTTCTTGTACTATGGCTGTATACATGATTGTACTATGGTTCAAACCCTATCCTTTCTGTACTTTTTATAATTATATAGCAACCATTATATGGATTATTCATTTACAATTTTTCTTTTACAAAGCAGTTATTTATAATCCACTATTATTTACCATAACTTTCTTTTCGGGCTGGAGTGATAGCACAGTGGGTAGGGTGTTTGCCTTGCACACGGCTGACCCAGGTTCGATTCCTCTGTCCCTCTCAGAGAGCCCGGCAAGCTACTGAAAGTATCCTGCCTACACAGCAGAGCCTGGCAAGCTACCTGTGGCATATTCAATATGCCAAAAACAGTAACAAGTCTCACAATGGAGATGTTACTGGTGCCTGCTTGAGCAAATTGATGAACAACAGGAGGACAGTGCTACAGTGCGACTTTCTCTTCAAAGTGCAATAATAAAATCAAAACGCCTACACAAATCTAGTGGTGTTGGAAGCATTAGATTAAAATGTACTTTCAAGGTTATTCTAGTTGAGTGAAGGGAACAGAAGAAGTAAATGCAATATCAGATAAACCTTTCAGTTCCACTATGATGCAGCTTCTGTGAATCAATATGCCATTTAGCAAACAGGCCACATTAGCATCAAAGAAAATAAATTCAGCGGTAAGACATCTATCAACTTTTTTCTCCCCCAAATATGCCAGTCCTTCCCAATTTTAGCAAGTACTTATTTGGTTTTTATTTTATGATTTTCTACATCTACTGTATTATTAAATGTTCCTACCTAATTCAGGTGATGTATTAAATGAGCTTTGGCAACTATTCTATCACTTTATTATTTCCCATCATGCATAGATGTGTAATGTCAAGTTCTTTTATGGCAACGGTTTTCTGGCAGCAAAATTGTGGTACAGAGGAAGAGAGAAAAAAAGAGTCTCAGCAGAATTTCCTGACCCTGAGCCAGGCTGTCCTCATCGAGGCACCTCGGAGGGAGGGACAGGTTGAGGCTCCCTTCCCCCCCAAGCAAAATCCCAGCCACCGAAGACCCAACTGCCAGCATACCCAAGGACACTCTCCTCATGCTTAGATGAGCCTTACCTAAGAGGGAACCAGCAGAAATGCCCAGGTACGCGGGACTCATGACTGAGATCTCCAAGCCTGCTTGAATTGGGACTGGGCCTCCTCCCCCTAGTTTCCCAGTTTTCCAATAGCTTGGCAGTCACACCCACAAACTGCACCCAGTGCCATGTAATCTCTTCAATGGCCAAGATCCAGAGACTATAGACTAAAGCTCTTGGATGAGAGTGATGCAGAATTTCCTAGAGTGCAGCCACAACCTCTAATACTCTAGCCCACTTATGTACCAAAAGTAGCACACATTTGTTTGGTTTTAACATACTTGCTTATATTCTCTTATATACAGGCTTAAATGGCTCCAGAATGAAATACAACAATCTCACACACTTCCCTCTTATTGTGGTTGGAAGGTGCTTGGTGGTGGGATTGGTGTTCGGATATTATCTGTAATGAACTATTGTGAACTACTTTATGAAAATAAAATATATAAAAATTGCAAAAAAAACACCCCAGCCTCATCATTACATGAAATAAATATATACATATTATCTCTAATCCAAGGGAGTAAGTGGTTCACACCATAAAATACATAAATATGTATTTATAAAAAAAAACTAGCAGTGGTAAGGGGAAGGTACCTAAGAAGCTGAACGGACAGACAATTGCTTCCTAGAGAGAAAGACGGAGAACAATTCCTGGTGAGAAAAACTGTGTTTGAAGGTAAGATGGACTGTTTGGAGAAGGTGGAGGACTTGATCGCATGAAGCTGAGTTTGCAGTTTGGTAGTTTGGGATTATCCCTTGCAAAGAAATAAAGAAAGTAGCAAAGTGAGAGTAAAAAAGGTTGGTAGTGAGCAAGGTGGGAAACCTACAGTGGACTATCAGGAGGCAGGTAGGAATAAACAAAGCACTGGAAGGTGGAAGTTGAGAATGAGGACCCCAGCGGGATCTGGAGAAAGAATACATTCCATTGGAGCTTTCAGATGTTGAATGTGAGACCTTCGAGAAATCCCTTACCGGAACCATCTAAGAAAGCACTAGAACTAGCGAATTCAAAGTTGGCTGCATATTCCCTGATGGGGAGAGAAATTTAGGTGGTGATTCGGATGGGAGACACGGAACCTTGAATCTTCAGATATATTCACAAGTGATTTTCAAGTTGGTACATTAAAATTTCACCTACCCCTGTATGGGGCGCCCCATCTCATGATCCCTTTCAGAGTGACACAGGAGCCCCCTGTGGGCCTAGAATCACACCTTCACATGGTTTCAGTCCTCAGCACTTGTTGTAGCGTTCACTTGCTAAAATATCTCCTGTTTAGGCCATAAACTCAGAGCTTTCCATTTAATCCTGGCACCATCTGTTCTTATCACACGTTTGAGAACTTGCTGAGTCAGGAATAAATGTTTGTGAATGGCTGTTTTCCTGTAAGAGCTCCTCTGAGCTTTGGGGCCAATTCCCACATGACGTGGACTCTAGTATTTCTGGCATCCCAATGCAGCACTTTCCCTGAGGTTTTTCACGAAGTTTATCCCATCTTTCACACTACAAATGCTGACAAACACCTCCAGTTACTCTCTATCTGTTACTGCATAATGATATCTCTGTTATACACATTTTATTAAGTTCCGAAGGTCTAACAATGACTATATATAAAATCGACAGTAGTTTGTTAATCAATGATTGCAGAATCTTATAATCCTGGTTATCTCTACAATCAATTCCTTGAGGAGACTGTTTATTTCCCTGGAGGGCTTGGGGACCCCATTTGGCATACTGGGTATTAAACAGAGGTTGGCTGTGTGTAAGAAAGGTGCCTGACTCACGTATTATTGCTTTGGCATAATTTTCATTTCTTAAACTCATGCATACAGAAGTATTTATAGAACAGAGTGCATTGATTTGTTTAGTTGGATGAATTTGGATACTTGTTTAGCCATTAACAATTATTGCAGATACTCCTGTCTTATTCTTTTCCTGTTGACTGACTCTCTAGAGCCAATCTTTTCCTGATATCTGACCTCATATTTTAATTCTGCCTTAAAAAAATTTTAATTTAAATGGAATCATGCACACTTTTGTGTCTGACTACTCAACATACATTTCACTCAACGCACTGTAATACATGGATATCTTGCTGATTTGTTCTTTTATTTGCTCTAGGGTCACACTCAATGGTGCTCTGGACTTACTTCTGGCTCAGTGCTCAGGTATCACTCCTCGTGGTGCTGGGGATCAATCCTGGGTTGGCCATTTGCAAGGCAAACATTCTACCAGCTGTCCTATCTCTCTGACCTCGTAATTGGTTCATTTTATGGTTGAGCAGTATTCAATTACTTGAATAAATCATTATTTGTCAATGCATTTTCTATTGTCAGCACTGGGGTTGTTTCCATATTATGGTTATTTTGAATATCACCACTAGGACAATAGTCTTGTACAGTATTTTGTGGGACACATTTTAATTTTTATTGGGTAGATACCTAGGAATGTATAAGTAAGGGAGGGTATTCAACATTCTAACAGTTTAATAAATTACTAAAAGGATTCTAGTCTTTAGTCTTCAATAGAACTTAGTCTTCAATAACTGCAACTTAAATTTATTTGTACAATTTCTAATTAGTGTCTTGGTCTCTAAGTGCCAATGGGGAATGGCTTGATGGGCACTGGCAGTAGCTATAAGAACCTACGTGAGGGGCTGGAGTGATAGCATAGTGGTAGGGCATTTGCCTTGCACCCGGCTGAACTGGGTTCAATCCCCAGCATCCCATATAGTCCCCTGAGCACTTTCAGGAGTGATTCCTGAGTGCAGAGCCAGGAGTAACCCCTGTGCATTGCTGGGTGTGACCCACAAAGCAAAAAATAAAAAACCACCAACCTATGTGAGTATATTTTTTTAATTACTTCATTAGATGATACCATATTGAGAGTTTAAAATTTACCTGGGTGGTTCACAGTATGGGAGCCTTCAGATGATATAGACTAAGTATTTTCCCCTGCCTAGAGAGTTGGTTGTTAAAATTTTACCCAGCAAACTGCTACAAGAACCAACATGGTGCTTTTTTCTCCTACGTTGCATCTTCACCACATAAGAAAATCCTTGGCCCATTAATAGGTCATCAATCAATATTGTTGAATGAATGACTCATTCAGTGTTCTGGATTCTCCAACCAGCCTTGGAATGACTTTTTGCTCACTATGATCTAATCATATATATATCACTATGGAGTCACTGGACAGTAGTCCATTTACTATTTTGGAGGGGATTTCAGCAATAAAAATATTTGTCTTTGCATTTATAAATATTTCTTTTTCCTTAAGGGCTATGAAATAGTGATTGTGTCCTTTCACATTTTGCTGGCTCTTCAACAGTTTATAAAAGTTGATCAAGTAACCCCACCTGAGACAAATGAAATTTTTGAGATATATATACATATATATTAATAAAGGGAATATAGAAAATTTTACAAAGACTGCACATATGAATAGAAATCACTTAAACATCAGTTTCTTCCCTCAGATTTATTCAGGTTCTTTTATCATTACTTTCACCAGCATGTGTGGAATGAGTATAGAGGACAATTCAGAACGCCATGTAAGCTGGCCAGCATTGATCACTGCCTGTGGCAGCATGGCATGGCCTCCAAGTTTTATACGTATTAAGCATTCTAAGTGATGACACATGTGCAAGTCCAGTGTATCATTATTAGTGATATTTTTCTCTTAATGGATAAACATTTATAAACAAATTATAAACACATTTTGTCTCATGCTCACAACAGAAAACTGTCCTCTAATCTCGTAAATTCACGTTCAACTAATATACAATTATATTTTTTATGCACACTGAAAAACAGCTGATGACAATGATATCTACAGCATGCTTGTTGGAGAAAATCAGTAATACACAAAGACTATGAATTTGGGAGTAACCTTTGACTTAGTATCATGTGTATCACATATCAATTAGTTCCAGATTACACACACACACACACACACACACACACACACACACACACACACACACACACACACACACGGTTTTGAGGTCCCACCAGGTTTATTTAGGGTTTACTTTTGGCTCTATGCTCAAGGACCACTCCAGGTGGTGCTGTGTATTGAACCAGGGCTAGGGTGAGCCACATGTGAAAACAAGTGCCTTAATCCCTGTTCACAGACAGATACATTTTTAAGTCTATAAAATGCAGGTCGTTATCTTACAGGGAAAGATGGTACAGTGATATTCAGAACCAAATATTCAAGGCCTACAGCTCAGCACTGATGCTACATAGATTAATTTTCATTTCTCCCCCATGATTACTGGCCTTTAATAATGAGTAAGTAATCGTGGTGTAACTAGTCCAAAAACCTGTTGATTGATATAATTTCTTTTATTTGTTTATTTTATTTTGTGGGCCAGTGGTGCTTTGGGCCTATTCTGGAGTTTGTGCTCACTCCTGGCAATACTTGGGGAGTGGTAATGAGGAACTGGATTGAGAACAGCCAAGTGCACTAAGTACAAGGGCATTAAGCCCTGCACTATGTCTCTGGCCCCAAGATGCGTTTCCATCTATTTATTTATTTAGTTTGAAAGTAGAAAAGTTTATTGGAAAGTATAAGAGAAAGTAAAGGGAACTTCCCATGTGGGGAGGAAATTAGTATAGGACTAAGTTCCCTGAAATATTTAAAAAAAAAAAAAACCTAACATAATGGATTACTTTGGTCTTAAGTGTACAATCTACATTCTTTCATTGTTGGTTCTAGATTTCCTGTTTGACCTGCATATTTGAATATCTGAACTCTGCTGTCAGATCTGGTATTTGCTAAATGGTTTTAGGAGTGCCGAGACTGCTGTGATATTTTTATTCTCTAGAGGTTTCTGTGGATCTAAGTTACAAATTACTGAATTTTAATTAAGATGAAATGTTGTTCATTGATTCTTATTGGTTATATAATTTTTCTGTTACTTTTATTATCAGCATGGAAAAGGGACTCCTTTCCTTTAGCTTGGACAAATCTGTAATTTGCTCTTCATACCTAGGAATGGCTGGCAGTCTTGATCCACCAGAACCACTTAGCAATCAGCAACTTTTAATTCAAAATCAGCAGCTCTCTGGGGAAGACTCAGAAGTGTGAAACAATCACCCAGGACTTGTTGAATTTTGTTTCTGCCTCAAACTGCAAAAAGGGGGAAAAAACACCCCAGCAATTAGCCACCGGGGTGCATTTCCACACTACCTTCCTATGGGGCTCTGATAACAGCAAGTCTCCGATAAAAATTTGTCACATACATCTAAAACTTCATCTTGAGTCACTATCAATAAAAATCATAAATCAGGAGTTGTGATAAAGGAAACATGTAAATACTAGGTTTCTCAATAAATCTGTTCATATTTATGCTTTGCCTACTATGACTCTCGAATTTTTTAAAAATTTATTTATTTATTTATTTATTTATTTATTTTGCTTTTTGGGTCACACCCGGCGATGCACAGGGGTTACTCCTGGCTCTGCACTCAGGAATTACCCCTGGCGGTGCTCAGAGGACCATATGGGATGCTGGGATTCGAACCTGGGTCAGCTGCGTGCAAGGCAAACGCCCTACCGCTGTGCTATCGCTCCAGCCCCCAAATTTATTTATTTTTTAATTAGTGAGTCACCGTGAGGGTACAGTTACAGATTTATACATTTTCGTGCTCATGTTTCTCTCATACAATATTCGAGAACCCATCCCTTTACCAGTGCCCATTCTCCACCACAAATAAACCCAGCATCCCTCCAACCCTCCCCAATCCCATCTCCCCCCACCCCACCCTGCCACTGTGGCAGGGTATTCCCTTTTGTTCTCTCTCTCTAATTAGGTGTTGTGGTTTGCAGTAAAGGTGTTGAGTGGCCACTGTGTTCAGTCTCTAGTCTACATTCAGCCCGCATCACCCTTCCCCTGCGTGGCCTCCAACCACATTTTGACTCTGGAATTCTTGTACTACGTTTTCCAAAACCCTCCCTCATCTCATCAGTGATCACCAATTTCTCTCTGAATTCTGCATCTGTGGGTTTGCAGGACTGTTACTGTTTTATAGGAGACGTGTGGTTTGCATCCATTTTATTCTTTACTGGTCTCATAGAACTATGGTCACGTTAAGATGACCAGTGTAAATTGTCGGAAGAATATTTTCTGCCTAATCAAGGAAGGACTTCTCTCAGGTAAAACTGTCTAGCAGCAGAATTGGTTGCCACAGGGGGCACATATCCTTCAAATGGGTGCTAGTTAAACAACAGTTGCATGACCAACAGAACTGAAATGCTCTGAAGGTCCGTTGAGCTCCATGTCCCTCTACACGCCCTCCCCCTTTAAAAAAAATTGAATCATGGTGAGATACAGGGTTACAAAGTTGTTCATGGTCAGGTTTAAGTCATTCAGTGCTCCAACACCCATCCCTCCACCAGTGTACATTTCCCTCCTCCAGTGTCTCCAATTTCCTTCCCGCCCCCCTCTCCCTAGCCAGTTTCTATGACAGGCAATTTCCTTCTCTCTCTCTCTCTCTTTCTCTCTCTCTCTCTCTCTCTCTCTCTCTCTCTCTCTCTCTTTCTCTCCTTTTGGGCATTATTATGCTTTGCAATACAGATACTGAAAGGTTATTCTGTTTGTTCCTTTACCTATTTTCAGCATGTAGTTCTTATCTTTGTCATAATGTTCCCTTTTCTATCCCAACTGCCTTCTCCCTCAGCACTTAAGTCTCCTCATCTAGAGATTCTGTAATTCTATGCCTAGCGAAGTATCTTGAGTGGTTGCCAGCATCAATGGGCTGACTAGTAGAGCTGGAGAAGCAAGATCAAAATATCTAAATAATGAATGGAGAAGCTTCGGTTAAAAACTAACATTCTCCGTTGACATATGCACAAAGCTAACCAGAGCTTGGTTAGCTCTAAGCTACGTGACGGAAGAGAGTAGGACGTTATGACTATCATTATGAGTCGGTCTAAGTTGTAACCGTAATACTCTAGTATTCTCATTGGGTCAACCAGCATTCTAATCAGGAAGCCCATACTCAGATACATATTTTAGAAACACTTCTGTTAGCCTGAAGGGAAAAGGACTTGTGAAGACCATGCATAAAATCAGTTTGAATCAGTTTGAATCCAAGACCTCTTATTTACTACCTGTAATATTTCAGGAATTGAATTTATCTGCACTTCAATTTCCAAATCTATGAAATGGGGCTGATATCGGTGACTATTTTGTAGGCTGCTAAAAAGATTATATTAATTAATGCATGTTTAGAGAGTAAGTGTTGTATAAGTGCTGTAAATGTTTGCTAAGTAAGATCTAATGGTCCAACTATTTTTGCTTAATAAGATGCTAACTGTCTGAAGTGGCTCTCACTAGTAAAATTAAAGTGATATGAATTGTGCAGACTAACTAGGTAACAGAAAATTTAGGAGATCTTCTTATCCTTCTAACCTTGCATGAACAGGATATGACTCTAACAAGGCCAGTGAGGGTAACAGCCACCATTCAATCCTTAGTTATCCTTCACCTCTAATTGAGTCAGAGGAACTTGGTATCCTGCGATCTCTAAAAGAAATAGAATCTTGCTCTGAAATATTATTTTTCTTGGCTAAGCTTTTAACCACCAATGGTAACTGGAAGAGTAAATGCACAATTTTTTTTAATGAAGTTAGTAAATAGACTGATTGCATATTTCTATGCTTAATTGTTAATGCTTAGTGTATAATAAAGATATATGTGACAAATTTTTATCTGAGACTTGCTGTTATCAGAGCCCCACAAAAAGATAGTGGGAAAAAAGAACTCAGCCGCGCAGAACCTTGGGGATCTTCCATTCTTAGGATTCCTATGTGTATTCCAAGAATTAGAAACAATTGAATTAGCTTTAGGTCACAACGAACGGAGATAGATCTGGGCAATTCCAGGGGAAAAAAATAATTGAATGTGATTCCCAGAATCCTGCAGGTAAGTGGGAACAGAGAAGGCTTAGCCGAGAGGGGGAGACTTTAGCCTCTGAGAAGGGATGAAACATAGATAAAAGCAATAATAGAGACAGGAAGGGATGTGCGAAAGTGACCAAGATTTTGGGTTAAAGAGGAGTTAAAATGTAAAGGTTGTATAAAAGGGATAATGCCAGAATATGGAGGGATTAGAAATCACTCAAGTTGTTTTCATTCTGGTCAGGGGTGGGGGTGGGGTGATACTCGGTTTCCTAATAGAGGTTATTTTAACATTTTGCCAAAATGCATCACCAAAGACCTCCTAGGCCCAGAGATAACGTGTATATTTCACCTCAGTTCCGCCTTCCCCCACCTTTCTGCAGGATGTGATCTTTTGGGGTTTATTTTTTTGCTTTTTTTGGTGGGGGTGTCACACCCGGTGATGCACAGGGGTTACTCCTGGTTCTGCACTCAGGAATTACTCCTGGGGGTGCTCAGGGGACCATATGGGATGTTGGGAATTGAACCCGGGTCAGCCGCGTGCAAGGCAAACAGCCTGCCCACTCTACTATTGCTCCAGCCCCGTGATCTTTTTTCTTTTGGAAGATGTTACACACAGAGCCCGAAAGTCTGGCCTAGAACCCATAAGAAAGTCAGATCCAGACTTACAGACTCAGGGTGGTAAGGAATGCTGGGATGGCCAGAGGCAGAGAATTCTGATGGCACCTTGGAGGAGAATCATCATTTTAGGAGAAAGGGAATCGGGGAGCTTTGAGAGAAATCAGTGCACACAGTGGGAGCTCAGAGATGCACTGATTGCTGTTGTGGGTCGCACTGGGAGCCACCGAGGCAGCAGGGGTATCTTGATATGACTGCAGGGAGAAGAGGAAGGCCGGTGAAAACACCAGAAGCAGTGGGAGAACAGGAGATGCATAAGGCCCGACTTATTAACTCTGTGGATGTGCACACCTAGAAAATATCGATGACTCACTGAGATAATGATTTTTCCTGGTCTTCCTCTGTTTTCTTAATTTCTTCCTGTAGTTCCTCTTCCCTGCTTCATGAGTAAATTAAATCACGCGATGATGAAACCCGCGTGCTTCTTCTTGACAAAGCAGAGGTCCCGTTGCCATGGGGCTCCCTGCAGTTTCCCATTATCAGAATTATTACAAAGATACGTGCACGAGAACAGATGAAAGGTCTCCTCAAGATGAATGCATAATTGCATTTTGAAAAAGTACCAGCTTTTCATCACTGGGACATGTTTGCATTTAAACCTTTTGGAATTTACAGTAATTAGTTTAATCTGTGCTATTTCATCTTCCAGGCTCCAGACACCTCATATTGATAACCCTTCTTCAATTTTTGAATAGGAAGCAAAGGACATACTCTAGTGGATGGAGTCACTCATCCAGCCAACAGCTATTTACTGAAAACTCCTTATATGCTAACAATTGTGCTAAACACTTAGAGATACAACATTAAATAGAACCAATAATGATTTTGCTCTCATGGACTTGCATTCTGCAGCAGCTACAACTCTGATTACCTTTTCAATGTTTTAGGTAGAGGAGCTTTAAAATCTGATGGTTTCCTTATCTGTTAAAGTAGGGTAGCTGTGAAAAATAAAATGCTTGCTGTTAGAAAAGATGAAGTGATGAAATTTGCTCATACGTGGATGGACATGGAGACTAGCAGGGTAAGTAAAACGAGTCAGAAAGAGAGGGATAGACATAGAAGGACTGCACTCGTTTGTGGAATTTAAAATAACATAATATGAAATGAACACCTAAAGACAGTAGAGGTAAGAGCCAGGAAGATCACTCCATGGTTTGGAAGCTGGCCTCACATGCTGGGGGAAAAGGCAGTTGAGATGGAGAAGTGACCATTAAGGTAATAATGGTTTGAGGGATTGCTCGGGATGTGAGATGAGTGTTCAAAGTGGACTTGGGACCAAACATGATGGCCTCTTAGTATCTGTATTGCAAATCATAATGTCCCCAAATAGAAAGTAAGAAGGAAAATGCCTGCCACAGAGGCAGGGGGTAGGAGGGGCAGCAGGGATACTGGGAACTTTGGTGGTGGAAAATGTGCACTGGTGGAGGGATGGGGGCTCGATCATTGTATGACTGAAAGTCAGTCATGAAAGTTTGTAACTATCTCACGGTGATTCAATAAAAAATATTAAAATGCTTCAAGAACATAGTTCAATATTCAACAAATATGTTAAAGCCATGAGATGGCATAAGAAATTGCTGTGAAATTATAATAAACATACATAGTATTAATGATCACAATCTGTGCCTCCTTGAAGGTCTTCCTCTCTCCCACTTGCTCCCCATCCCTATGTTGCTGTGTTTCATTGACCAGGCACTGTGGAGCTGTGCAAACTTCCCTCTCGGGCTGTGTAGGCCCCTCTCGCACGTGGGGATTACATGTGAAAGGGTGTTTGCGGGCTCTCCTAGTGGGTCTCTCTCACTGCCCACGTTCAGTGCTCTTGAACTACTTCTCCACCCGGGAAGACTGTTGCCTTGGACAGACAAAGGAAGAATGAGGGCCAAGCTGGTTGATAACTAGTGACCGTTTATTCAATCTCTCATCTCTCTCAGCTCTCTCCAACTCTCTCTCTCTCTCTCTCTGTATGTGTCTCTGTCTAATCACGCAATTCTTTCTTCCCGTTGTGTCCTTCTCCTCTATCTTTCTCTCTGCTGTCTCTCCTTCAATCAATCAGTCTATCAACCAATAATCCATTCAACAATCTAACAATCCATCCATCCATCCATCCATCCATCCATCCATCCATCCATCCATCCATCCATCCATCCATTAATCCATTTCTCTTCAATCAATCCTTTCTCCCCGAAATCGTTCTTTTTTATCCTCTCACCACGCCTCCCCAATCACGCCCCCCATGGAAAGCATGATCAAAAAATGTTTTTCTAGACTTCCCAACCACCTGCAGCCCATGAGGGCAAAACAGCCCTTAAGATGTGTTTCTCCTCTCCTTAGACCTGCAACTTAATTAGCATCTATAATTCTTCCTAATATTTACCATTCTGTATGGACACAGTAATAGACACTTTTAGGCTTGTAGGGTGACTCTCATGGGGATACCTTACCACAGACTCAGACTACAGTACTCAGGCTGGATCTATCATTTCTAACCCTAGCAGGGTCCAAATCTAGCTATTACTTTTGGATCATGACAAAATTTGTCCATGACCAAGCTCTTAACTTAGAGTTAAGCATTAGGGCATTTGGGCCAGACCCATTCAGTCCCTCGTTGAGACCCTGCTTTGGGGGATCTAGGAAGTAATGGCAACTGAGGGCTTAAGTTGAGAGAGCAGATGTCCAGGAGGTAATATTATCTGGAGTCAATCAACTCCCAAGCCACAGGCTTGTCTTTTTAACTGTCTTCCTGTATCCATACAAAAAGCAACTGTTCTGAAATAACTAACCGTGCAAAGGACATAAGGAAAAGAGAAAGGCAATATTTACGAGTCAGAGTCTGATCAGAAGACAAAGGTAATTGACAGTTGGGGGGCAATCAACAAACAAACTCCCAGGGGCCAGGGAGGCACCACATATACACAAGGTTGTGGTGCTGTGGTGCTCATTTATCTGGGTTTGTTCTTGCTAGAGTCACACTCCTTGCAGGGCACACCCTCTCTGATCTCTTTAATTGGTGTGTGGCGCAGCTGGCCATAGTACTTATATACCTTATTTAGGGTGAGGTGCTTGCCAGAGATTTTTCCCTCTACTCTGGGTGCTCACACATGCCTGGCTATTTATGAGTGGTAAGTTGCTTGCCACCCCGGGCATTACAGGTGACAGAGCTGCCAGGATTGGGGTCAGTACATGTAGTGGCCTTGAGGTGCAGGTGGAGGATGTCAAACACACAAGGCAGGTCCTCTAGGTCACTGAGCCTGGTGGGCTTTACCCTGTTGACCCTGTCCAAGAAAGGAGGGGCAGTTGTGTCCAGCAGACATGTTCTTTCTGTTCCTAGGCCACTGCTAGGGAATCATCACATCACTAGAAACCCACCTCCAGGAGCCTCAACAACTGGGCATTAATTTGTTTCACCAGGTTTATACTCAATGCAGTCTGGATGAGTTTTTAAACTTTGACTCTGCCCTATATCATAATTACAAGAGACTGACGTTCTCTCTTGTGTTTTCAAGAAGTTTCCATCACCATATTCAATGTTTTCTATTAGGTAAATGTATATGGAATTTTTTATCAACTTTCTCTTCAAAGCTAATTAGGTTCTGGTTAATTTATGAATTTTGGAATGTTTGTGCTTTACCTGAACATCTTTGAAGCCCCTTGGCCAATGTAAGGAGGATGTTCATTACATTATCTAGAGATAATGTAATTATCTGAAAGGGTCAGTGGGGTAGGACTGCATGTTCCTGTGACTTACAGAGTTAAAACATTCCAGTAGAAGCAATTCTTGGGGGAAGATAAACTCAAGGAGACGCTCTGTCTCCCAGGGATATCTATATTGCTTTTCTCTTTCCTTCTAGTCAGATATATATCAAACAATTAGGTCAAAGAGTTAGTCAAACAATTAATTCTACTTCTTACCAATACTTGCAGTCATTTGGAAAAACAATTAAGACATATAGATCCCAAAACTTAGTTCTCTGTGCTCTGAGAGCAAGCAAGGCTTTTACCGTAAATCCCAGACTAAGTCCTCAGGCCAGTTCAGCTTGTCCTTCCCCATGGTGGGGGTCCTGTCTCTTCAGTCATAACAACTTGCATCAAAACCATGCATTTATGTTTTCTAGAATGTCCCATTTTGATGCCGGGGTAGCTTTGCCACTAACCCTGGGTCCATTCCAGTCCTATGGCAGGACCTCCCTCTTGGGTCATTAGGAACTATAGCAACTGAAGCTTCAGTCAAGTAATATGACCGAGTAATTATACCCAGGAGTATATATATATATTTCAGTCAATTAACTTCCAAATATTAAGAGCATAGCATTAAGGTCTTTCTGTGTTTAAGCACAAAACACTGCTTAGAGTAAAAAGCGAAAAAGCTATAGAGGAAACAGAAAGCAAGTAATTGAATACAAACTCCAGAATTACCAGAAAGTTTTGGTTTATAAGCAACCAAGATTGGCTTGGGGAACTGTGACAATGAGGTGTAAAACACAAAGGAAAGGTTAAAGATAAACTCAGGGGATTAGGGATGCTCATAAGAGCACTGTACGTTTTGCTGCGAGGAGGAAAAAGGGCAATTCATTGAAGCATAAAACACTTAGAGTTATAATCCAACAGGCATGGAAGTGAAGTGGGGCCTTAGGGCACTCATTTTTGCAATTGACCATATTTTGGTCACTAAGTGGCTCCTTAGGTAAGAGCAAATTTCTGTGAATTTTCTACAACATATTTTTCTTCATGACTTGCTATAAGGTTTGCTTTGGAGCCACCAAGCCTAAGAATAATAAGCATATTTTTTTCTAATTCGGGGCCACTCTCTGCTGTGTTCAGTGCTCAGGCATCACTCTTGATGGGCTTGGGGGGAGACCCTAGGGAGTGCTGGTAATTGAATTCAGGGTGGCTGGATAAATGGCAAGTGTCAAACCCATTATACTATCACTCTGTTCTCTATTTTTGAAGCTTCTTGATAGTATCTATTTCCTTTAAAATTGGTCTCAAGTTGAGTTTTTCTTATTCGTTGTTTTTCTGTCACTGATGTTGGTCCTTGATGGTCCCTTGTACTTTTGCATCTGGTGCCATGATGCCCCAGAGACAAACACAGGTACAGTGCCTCACGGATATACTGGATTTGGAAAATCATATCCTGGCTTGAGTTTCTAAATCAAGTGAAAAAAAATACTCTCTGACTGAAAAAACAGTTCATTTTTAAAATGGAAAAACATGCCCAGGAGATTTAGAATAGTTTATTTTAATATTTTCTACTTGATAAACATTATTTTAGAGGTTTGTCTAAAAGCAGGAAAATTCATCCACTATAATTTCTGAATTATAGCTGATCTTAAAAGCCAATGACCTTTCCACATCCACATTCTCCTATTTTGCAATATTCTTTAAAATGAGGGCCCCATTAGTCCTTTATCAGATAACCTAGTTCCTAATGGCATCAGGGAACAAAACACTTCAGCATTAGAGAACTAAGAGAAAAGAAGTCAGAGTTGCTTCAAAATATCTCTTTACTGGTCCAGCTCTACTCCAGACTCAGAGGGTGGGAATCACAATTGTGGATGCTGGTTAGTGGGGGACAAATTTGTTCATGGGCTAAATGTTGGGTTTCTTACTCAGTATGGGTCACAAACAGCAGGCAAAAGGGGAGAGTCATGTGAATTGGCTTGCATCTGCTTTCATTACGATAATTACTCTTTTTACATGTCTCCCTTTTACAAATGAAATAGCTTTCAGAGTTGGTTGTTTTGAACAGCACATAAAAATTGTGTTTTCTCTGTTTCTATTTTTATATCTATTGCATTTTAAATTTCATTGTTGACAATCCTTAGGTTTTCAGTTATATGGAGATCTATAAATCATATACAGAGTCCAGTGGGCCTCACCCAAATCCCAGTTCTAGAAAAGGGTAGGTGACCTACGTGAGGAATAGTAGCAGCCCGAGCTTGACTGGCATCATTCTCTCAGGGCATTGCCTGACAGGTCATTAGTGGTTATAAATGTTTTTATGTTTCTTAAGGAAGGGAAATGTTTTCTTTTCCTTAAATCAGCCCTAATTGTCCAGTCACTGAGGCAGATTGTTCTCTATTATGGAGACGCCAATTCCACACATCCATATCTTACAGTCACACGTGCCTAAACGTGCATTAATGATATGTTTCCCTTTCATGCTCTAAATTCATGACCATATCTAGTTTGTTTTTTTTTTTCAAAAGTCTTGAAGTAGTTGAATTGAAAACCAAGCAGGTCATGTCTTTGCATTTTTGGTGTTAAAACTGTAGCCAAGGTCGAGTTCAAATATATTTAGGGGAAAATATTCCTTAGTCTGATATTCTCTTCAGTTAACACGAAGAAGAGCCTTTGATGGCCGAGGTGGATATGAAGGGGGCGCATGGATCCTACCAAGTAAAAGCTGTGAGATTAGGGATTCAACAATTTGGGCAGGCAGGCAAGGAGGCACAGTGTTTGACAGAGCTCAGAAAGTTGGTTATTTGGAAATCGAGAAGATTGTTTTTCTGCCTCCTGCCTATAGATCTGAGAAACAACCAGCCCCTCTCAGAGTCCTTGTGACCCTGGTACCCTGGAAACGGGAGAACCATAGTTTTCTGGCCTGTCCAGGAGCAGCAGATGATACTGAAGCATCTTTAGAGAGAAACTCCAGCATGCTAAAGTGACAGCTAGGAAGGCCAGGAAAGGCCCCCTCAGCCTTTAGAGAGGAGAGAGTAGATCTTGAATAGAGAGCCTCAGGTCTCACATAGACTGGCTGAGTTAGAGAGAGGGTGGTTCTTTCCCAGAGATTCCAGAGGTGAAATAAGGAAGTTGCCAGAAGACTGTGTTCTCTGTCTGAGAGAACAGCAGAACTCTCTCTCCTGTGAGAACATTTCTTTCAGCTGAGCAGCCACTCTTCCTATGGTCTGGTCAATTCTTGGCCACGCGTAAGGTAGACAACACTTCATGTCACTGAACCAATTTCCAAAATGAACTTACACTTAAACTGGAAAGTCCAAATGGACTTAGTTATTTCAGGACTCTTTTGAGGGATGGGGGTCAGCTTCACAGAGTATTGATGAGATGTAAGAAAGTGAGGCTGTATTTTGCAGCTGTGTTTCTGAAACCTGAGACACCTGTATCTTTTCTAACCCATGGGATTATAATTTGATTCCTGGCTCAAGTTTTTCAAAATGCACCAGCCAGTAGAAGTGTCAGCTTCCTTTGGCAGCCATGTTTCTTAAACACACACATAAATCGTAACATAGCAAAATATGGAGCTATTTTAGCTTTGATAATACACTCTCTTTTTTTGCAGGGTGCACATCCAGGAGCAGTCAGCATTTATGCCTGGCTCTGAGCTCAGAGATCACGCCTGGCAGTGCTTGGGGGACACCGTAAGTAGTACTGGGGGCAGAACTAGAGCTGCTTATGTGCAAGTCAAACACTTTAACATCTGTACTATCTCTCTAGTTTGGAATTTTGGGCTTTTAATGACCTTGATTTGTGTATGTCCAAGTGACAGAGAAGACCCCATTCCCTGGATCCTGGCAAAATGAATGGTCGAATCTGCAGAAGGATGATCTTGGGGAACAAGTGCAGGCTGACATGGTCCTCCTGGGATCGCAGTGTGCATCTTTGATACATCTGCTTTGTCTTTTTCGTCGATGTCTAGACTAGTTAATGCTGGATGTAATGTTGACTAAATTGAGCAAAACACAATACTTTCCTTTAATTTAACTAATCAAGATTCTCCATCTTCTAATTCACCCAATTAGCACTTCCCTTTGGAGGCTCTTTCCATGGCAACATTTTGAGTGGCTTGGAACAAGCGACCCACATTTTAGCAATCATGCCTACTAGGAAAGGGACCTCAAGACATTATGAGGAATATTCTGAGGAGAGGAGAGGAGGGGAGAGACCACATGGAACCGAACAGCCTAATCACAGAGCAAAGAACTAGAGAAAGGGTCATTTTAAATTCTGTGACTCACCTGCTCCCAAGAAGAGGGAAGCATTCTTCAATCTTAAACATAGTTCTCCACCAAATAGTTTGGAGACAGGATGTGTGAAAGTGTGTTCATTTTGGATAATCTCAGCCCCACCTGTACCGGTGTGTGTGAGAAGGATAAGCAGTTGGTAGTGTAACAACCCCATCAATGGACCATATTTAGCACATCACTTTAATAAGTAATGTAAAAAATATGACCTTAGAGTTTCACAGAAGTTTGTGGTGATCGTGAAACAGGAAAAGTATTGACCCTGTAAACATTGCTCCTATTATAGCCAATTGTTTCTCTGGGACCAGTGTTCCTAAGAGAATCGTGTTTCCTTGAAATACATTGGACGATGTAGAGCATGTGGGCCATGTCTAACTACTTGAGGATAAAAAACATTTTTTCCTATAATTGCTTAGAAATTGTGGTTGAATGCTCTCAAATTGTATCTATCTGTAAGAATTGGTCTTGTAGAGAGCAACCAAGCATGAATTCACCCCCAGCTTCCCACTCCAGTCTGCCTGAGTCTAATGACTGATCCATTGAGAACATAAAACCTGAACTCCTTGCCTTAACTTGAGTCTACCCTGGTTCTACGCTGATGCCGCTCTGTCTAACGTTCATTGATTTAAAGAAGGCCTTTGATTCTGTTGAGACTGAAGCGGTCATCAAAGCCCTAGCCAAACATAGCATTCAAACTCAGTGCATTAGGATCCTTGATGAGCTGTATTACGGATTCACCACCAGGATCTTGCCATTCTACAAGGCAGTGATCATCGACGTAAAGAGAGGGGTTCGGCAGAATGATACCATTTCACCAAAACTTTTCAGTGCCATCCTTGAGAACATCATGCGATGACTGGAATGGGAAGGAATGGGAGTGAAGATAGATGGTCGGCAACTACACAACCTCCACTTTTCTGAGGACATCATTCTAATAACACCAAACATTAGCCAAGCATCACAAATGCTGGTCAACTTAACAATGAGTGTGGAAAGGTAGGACTAGGACTGCAGCTGAATCTCATGAAGACAATGTTCATGAGAAACGGACTAGTTCCTGACATTCCATTTGCTCACAACTGAACAAACATCTTCGATTTCAGCAGTTATGTGTACCTAGGTCGAGAACTCAACATGATGAACGACCTGGCACATGAGTTGCACAGGAGGAAGAGAGTGGCATGGAATTCCTTCAAGAGGGTAGAAGAAGTTGTTAAGAGAACAAAGAACCTCCAGCTCTGGGCACATCTTTCTGACTCCACTGTTCTTCCCATACTAACATACCCCTCAGAGACCTGGGCCCTAAGAAAACAAGATGAGAACGCTATTCGGGTCTCCCAAAGAGGAATCAAAAGAGCTATGCTTGGAATATCTTGCTTCACACAAGTGAGAAGGAATCTGGAGTTCCGACCTCTGTCGACAAAAGAGAATCAAGGACACTGTCTCATTTGCCAAGGCATCTAGAATCAGATGGGCTAGACAAGTAATGCAATTTGGAGATGACTGCTGGACTAGAGCTGTTACCAACTGGATTCCATGGGACGTCAAAAGAATGCCTGGCTGCCCACCTATGAGATGGTCAAACTTCTTTGTCAAGACCCCAACAAACAGTTTGAGGCTCTTCATGTTCCTGGAGCGATCAGATGCCATTGGGCTACACTAGAACATGACAGGGATGAATAGAGATGTTACTGGCTCCCGCTCGAGCAAATTGATGAGCAACGCGATTACAGGTGATACAAGTGATTCAAGTGAATGGGGTGTAGAATAAGTGGTGGAGGGAAGAATTTAGCAAAAGTCTTTCAGTTCTTTCCACAAATGAGTCTCCATTTTAATATAAATTACATTATTAATGGGATTTGTTTTCTAAATTCTCTTATGATCTGTACTTTGATTTGTCTCATTTGCTAACACTATGGAAGATATGAAAAGTATTGTTGCATGCAAGATTAAGGGCACTGATTTTTCCAGTTATTGGTTTTTAAAACAATGTAGATTCATATCAACAACATATGCAGAGAGGGCAAGTAGTGCATGGTTTAATGGAAATAAATGTGGATATTGAATTACATTGCAGCTAATCAATTTATCTTTGCAGTATTTAATCTTTAAGCATTTCCAGCCACTGGGGAATTTTCCCATATTGGCATTCAGTCAAGACGCATTATTTAGACACTTGTCTCTGTAAATCTAGCCAGAAGGGCATATTGGTGGTGAAGGGTGAAATAATTTGATACCATAAGTTTGAACAGTAGTATAACAAACCAAGATACAATGGGTAAATTAAAAATAAATTAAAAATTGAATGCTCAAAAAGCCTAATATAGATAAGAATTTCAGACAAAATCAGATTGATTCTTTATAATATCTTTATACGTAGCCTTTGAATTTTATGCAACCACAGAAAAATGGAACTTATTCATATTGAGGCTATATGTTTATCATTGAAGCATTAATCACAATATACTAAAAACATTGCCAAATATTATCCCATATAATTTATAGATTTTAATCACAGTATTTAATTTATCTTTTCTTGTAGTATACTTAATCATTCACTTAAAGTGATTACATTTTGAAAATGGCTTCCGTGTTCTTCCTCTGCAAAATAATTTATTAATAAAATTTTTAAAACCAAGCAAACCAAAAATAATTCTGCTTTTTTTTTTTTGCTTTTTGGGTCACACCCAGCTATGCTCAGGGGTTACTCCTGTCTCTGCACTCAGGAATTGCTCCTGGTGGTGCTTGAGGGACCATATGGAATGCTGGAGACTGAACCCAGGTGGGCCACGTGCAACGCAAATACCCTACCCACTGTACTATCGCTCCAGCTCCACCAAAAATAATTCTTACTGAAGATTATTCCTGGAAAGTAACACACATTGATATAATGTATAAAATAAAATTCATATGAGTAGCACAGTGTTGGGGATGGACTGAGCTATCAGGGCGAGCCCATGTAGACTGTACTACAGACAGGAACATTTTCCCCCTTCAAGTTGCCTTCAGAAAATAATTTCAGTATATTGATAGGGGCAGTTTTCCTTTTCTCACAAAAGCCTGGCTGGTCTTTGACATGCAGATCTCAGGTGTTAGTCAGGCCTGATCTTTGATATTGTAAATTGCAGACTCTGGCCCAGCCTAGTCTTTGGGATGTAGATTTCAGATGCCTGCCCAGTTTGTATTTGAAGTGTAGATTTTAGGTGGCAGCCCAGCCTTGTCTTCGGGATGTAAATCCAAGTGCCTGTAGCCCAAGAAAGTTTTAGGTTTTGGCTTTGTATCTTTTTCCCCCAGGCTACAAGCCTGCAGGTACAAGGAAACAACATATTCTACTACCTCAATGTTCTTCCTGTAACTTCTTTTGATGTCTTTGGTGACGTCACTGTATCATGCCCTTTAGAGGTACCATGATCAATAAAAGGAGATCACTAGGCTCTCTACTTTTGTCTAAGAGTCAGAGAGAACCTAGACCCTCCATGAAATATATTTCTTCCGCGTTCCTTGTCTCAGCACCTTCGACCGCACGAACGTTCACGCAACAGCACAGTACATTATTTTGCTACCAATATTCACACGTTTGTGTTTATATTACAATACTTTCGTTATTAAGGCACAGGGCTTTCATAAATACTTTATTACCTCGAAGAATTCATAAGGATATATTAAATTGGCAGATTTAAATGTTTTGTGACTATGAATTAGAAAGTTGAGGCATAGAAAGTGTGGCCGTTGCAACAAATAAGATATTGTCCTATTTAAAGTCAACCAGAAGAGTGCAGGGGAATGAAAAAGAGAATCAAATTTTTAGTACCTTTCACGGTTATATATTTGACAGAAATTCAATTATAATCATTTTATCAAATTCCCTATTGGTGTTCATCTGACATGAACTGATGAAACTCGGATTTCTGCTCATTGTGAATATTGTCTTATAAATCTGTTTCTGAGGAAACTCTTTGAACTTGCCTAAGAAAAGATGTTAAGGATAAACAATGATCATTATAAATGCCTCTCATCTTTTCATTAGAGGACTACAAGTATTGTTTCTCTGCTTGAAAGGATAATGTGAGCGGTGAGTTTCAGTAGCTGCAGGCACAGCATCCATTATCAACAGGACTTACAATTTTTAAATAAAAATCCTGATTTTAACTAAAGAACCACAAACCTAACAAGAACTAAGATTGCTTCTAGAATTTAGGCACCTACTCAGTTCCAATTTCCTCTTTCTCTTTCAAGTCTGGGGGAAGGAGTAGGCATTAAAGTATCCAGGTGATGACTGGTTAAAGAAACTTTGGTACATCTACACAATGGAATACTATGCAGCTGTTAGAAAAGATGAAGTCATGAAATTTGCATATAAGTGGATCTACATGGAAAGTATCATGTTAAGTGAAATGAGTCAGAAAGAGAGGGACAGACATAGAAAGATTGCACTCATCTGTGGAATATAAAATAACATAGTGGGAGACTAACACCCAAGAGTTGTAGAGATAAGGATTAGGAGGTCTGCTCCACAGCTTGGAAACTGGCCTCATATGATGGGGGAAAAGGCAGCTCAGATAGAGAAGGGAACACCAAGTAGAGGATGTCGGGAGGACTCATTGGGGTTGGAAGATGCAAACTGAAAGCAGACTATAGACCGAACATGATGGTCACTCAATACCTCTATTGCAAACTACAACACCCAAAAAGAGAGAGAACAAAGGGGAATGCCCTGCCACAGAGGCAGCGTGGGGTGGTGGGGGATGGGGTGGGGGTGGTGAGAGGGATACTGGGATCATTGGTGGAGGTGAATGAGCACTGGTGGAGGGATGGGTAAATAATCATTGTATGAGTAAAATGCAAACACAAAAGTTCATAAGTTTGTAACTGTACATCACAATGATTCTCTAATAAAAAATTTTAAAAAAAAGTATCCAAGAACTTCCTGAAATGTACCAAGAGCTTTGAGGGCCTGGGGAATCTGTTATGAAAATGGGCACAGACACCAATTTCAAATACAGATTCTACCCTTATTTCTCATCACAAGCAGAGGGAAGAGGCTAATTCACTCATGTTGGCGATCAGGCTATGCAATCTATGGCAGCCTGCTGGTTTGTATGGACTTGGCCCCATATCTAGGCTGGCTAGAAATAAGCAAAATAAAATGATTTCCTTCTTGTCAGTGGTTGTCTGGGGAAATCCAATCAGTGAAAATGTTAGGAATTTTTAATGGTTGTAAAAAGCAACTTCTAATTTTTACTGATTAAATAAATAAATGTCAGTGACTTTTCTAGAGTGATGTCAAACTAATTTCAGGATGACATGGACTCAGAAGCTCTGAAACTCATCCTTCCTCTGGATTTTACACTAAGGTGTCCCAATAAATCCCTTCGTTATTGAGTATGGTGTGTTACTTATAGAACCAAATGTATTCTCTAAGTATGAACAAAAAGGTCCCCAAAGGGAAAACATCAGAGTTGAAGAATTCAGCCTTTTAAAATTTGATAGAGTAAAGAAAAACTCATTTCTTTGTGGCCAAATGTGAACATCTCTGTGGGTATTTTTATATGATGTGGGTTTCAGGACTTCCTCATTGGGTGGGAGAGCGCTGAGTTGGACGCATGCCCTTCACAGGGCTGCCAGAAGAAAAGGAGATGCACCATAATTTGTGATTCCTGGGGTGAAAGAGGCAGTGAGGCAATACAAGCCAGGGAATTCAAAGGTTTGGTAGGGAGCTTGCTTCTAGTCATATATGAAAGCAAAAGAACTGCTGAACTATACAGGAGAAAAAGAATTGTTACTTTCAGATCTGACACTACAGTTTAAGGTTGCAAACCTCTGTGTTTTACCCAAACTTCCAGAAAAACACAGTGAGGTTTTGGTATTAATAAAGAAGGTGGTGGGAAAGGTGGGATGTTGGGCATCGGGGTAGGAATTAAGCTTTGTGTTTTACAATTGGGGTGACACAGTGAAGAGGATAAAAATGATCCAAAGTTAAAATAGGAGCACAGGGCCAGATGTTAATCTGAATTCGCAGGACTCCATTTCTCTAAATGCTCAAAGTAGTTATAGGGATGATGAGTGATAGAGTAATTGAATCTCCCATTTGGGGTCAATTCAAGCCTATTTTATTGAACTGTCCCAAAGCACATTTTCTTGGGAGGTGGGGTAGGATGAGGATATAAACATTTAGGTTAGTTACTAAAGGGAAAAAAAAAAGTAGTTACACTTTTGAATTGACATGAACGCCAAACCAAAATAGTCTAAATCTAGCCTGGTGGTGTTATTTCCAATATCACTTTAGAGTTTACAGGAAATGAATCAACAGATTTAATTTTAATATTTTTACCAGTCATGCGTTTCAAACTATCTCGCATGTCCTTTTAGGCATGGGCACCATCCATTGTCTTTTTCTAGTTCAAAAACCATATCATGTTTGACTAGGCCCCTATATTGGCTGTAAGCTCATTTCCTGTGTTCCCTATCTAGAATGTGCCATTCCTTTATTAACCTAACACTTGGACCTTGAGCTTACTCTGCACCGCAGAGAACCAAATATGTTCTTTAAATACAAAAAGACTAGGTATAAAATTGAACAAAGAGTCCCCCAAAGGAAAACATCAGAGTTGAAGAGTTCAGCCCTTTAAAATTTCATAGAGAAAAAAAAAACTCATTTATCCTATATGATTGGCATCATCAATTTTTTTTTTGCCAGAGGAAAATATAGTGAAAGGATAAATGGAGGGTAAAATGAAAGCTATTAACAACATTTGAGTTTAGATTTTGTGGAAGAAAATATGAGGAAAATGGAAGAGTGGGTCCTGCTAAGGGTTGAAGGCATCTTCAGATCTTTACATTCAATCAACACTGGAGACACTGCAGAGGGAGCGTGTGGCATAAACTTACACAAGGTGGGCTGCAGTCCTGTCACCAAAGCCAGCCTCTGTGGTTCTCTGTCCCCCAAGAGCTCCTGTTCTCTGCTCAGTTCACAAGCTATAGCACTAATGGTGCGTGGAGGAGAGTGTAAAAACCAACAGGGAATGATCTAATGGATGATGCACACCCACATGCTGTATTCCAGTGAGCTACCAAAACTCAGCCATATGGTCCCCTGAGCACTTCCAGGAGTAATTCCTGAGTGCAGAGCCAGGAGTAACCCCTGTGCATCGCCGGGTGTGACCCAAAAAGCAAAACAAAACAAAACAAAACAAAACATTTATGTCCACAGCTCATGCATTACTTTAATCTACTTAAAACAACATAGGAAGAACAAGGCTGGAGAGATAGTACTGTAGGTGGGACATTTCCTTGTTTCATTCTGCACAGTTCAATCCCTGGCACCTTTATGGTCCCCTGAGCCAGACAGGAGTGACTCCTAGAGATCGAGACAGGTGAAAGCCCTGAGCACAGCCAGGTTTGTCCCCCAAACTAAAAACAAACAAACAAACAAATAAAGAAACCTGCCTTAACTTATTAGCAGAGACCTTCTTAGAAGTTTTGAGATAAAGAATATTTTTAGAGTAACTTTTCTTTTATTGGGTTTGCTTTATATTTTTTAAGATTTCTATCTAAAAATGAATATGATAAAAATATGTGTGGGCCATTTGGTTAGACAAAAATGTTCAAGATAATTTTATAATAGTTAGGAAAATGCCACCAGCTTAAGCTCACTTTAATTTTCATGAAAGGGAAGGAAATTTAAAAATGTTGAGGGATGCCATATACAAGGACAATATAGGGTAGTGATTCCTTGTGGGGCAGGTTCCCTCGGGTTAAAGAGAGACTGCTTGGGGCCAGGAAATGACTCATCTGGTTAGAACTTGCTTCCCATTGGGCAGGCCTGAGTTTTGTCCTGCACTATAGGTCCCCAGAGCCTCCCAGGGAGTGACCCTGAGCACAGAGCCAGGAGTAGATCCCAGCACTGCTGGGTGTGACTGCCCTAACACAAAAAGGTCATAGGGACAGAGGCCTCAGAAATACAATCCTTTGTAAACTGCAGTTCTCAAGAATTCTCAAAATCAGCCCACTTTCCATTACCCTCTGCATGTGAATTCTCAACCAGTGTTGGTGTGGGTAAGGGGAAGGAGGAACCCCCGTCCACTATTGGTGAGAATGTCAACTGCTTCAACCTTATTGGAAAACAGTATGGCTGCTTCTCATATGGCCTAGTAACATCCCAAGGGCCCCCAAGCACTATTACAAAATGACATGTGGGCATCCTATATTCATTGCAGCAGATCTAGAGATCTGGAAATAATCCAAGTGCCCAAGAATATGTGACTTGACCTTTTGTTTGTTTGGGGACTACACCCGGTGATTTTCAGGCTTTCTGCCCTCAAAAATCACTCCTGGTGATGCTCAGGGGACCATGTAGGATGCTGGGGATAAAATCCAGGATGACTGCATGCAAGGCAAGTATTCTTCCTGCTGTACTGCTGCTCTGGCTCCAAAAACAGATGACTTGATTAAGAAATTGCTTTGTATATATGTAATGGAATACTATTAAGCTCTGAGAAGATGACATTGTGCAATTTGCCTACACATGAATTAAGGTAGAAGGCACAATGCTGAGTGGAGTCAGTCAGAAGGAGAGAGATATTTAGAATGATCTCTCACATGTGGGATATAAGGAAACAAATGGCCCAAAACAACAGAACTGGAGATTTGCTCTATAGAACTGAGTTTACCTGGACGCAGGGAGAGGAGGGCTGGAAGGAGAGAGAGGAGGCATTCCTGGGACACTGGTGAGGGAGACGGGCAGAGGATGCTTCGAGTTATGTTGGAAGGGTGCATGAAACCAGCATGAGCATATCATGGCATATCAATAAAAATAGTAGACAGGGGGATAAAGGAGTAGTTAAACTTGTGACATTTGTTGACCAGATGGTAGAGTGAGAGTAACCGTGAATTGCCTAGATCATTATGACTAGAGCTGTGCTAAAGGCCAAACGACGTTCAGTGACATTCTCAAAAACTTTGAGTTCCGTCCAAGACCTTTGGAAACTTCTTCAAAGGTGATCAAGATCACAATCACGAAATCCCGTTGATTGTCGATTTCTCGAGCGGGCTCAGTAACCTCTCCATTCGTCCTATTCCTGAGATTTTAGAAGTCTCTCCCCACTCGGCCTTCCCAACAATGCCACATTGGAGGCTCTTTCAGGGTCAGGGGAATGAGACCCATCTTGTTACTGGCTTTAGCATATGAATACACCATGGGAAGCTTTCGAGGCTGTCCCATGTGGGCAGGAAACTCTCAGTAGCTTGCTAGTTTCTCCCAGAGGGAGAAGTAGGTTATAAGATATCGCGCGGCTGCTTTGCTTCTGGGAGCTTGCTTTTAAATCTCTGGATGTTGGCCTTTGATGGGATTACACACACCTGGGTTCCTCTGCTGGTACCTTCATGCGTGAGACCTGTCCAAAGGTGTGGAGAGGGGCCTTGAGCATGGCTGTAGCTAGGTTCCGGTGGTCTTTGGCTGCTGGGAGCTCTGCTCGGGGTGTGGAGGGAAGCTGGAGCCCATCCCCTCCGAGGGGCCCCGGGGAAGACAGCCAGGCGTGTGGGCAAGAGACTCTGCAATATCAAAGGTGATATTCTCAATAAAGGTACTTAGGCATAGATCTGTATGTGTCTGTGAACCCTAAGACATTTGGTTAACTTACTTATTAGGTGTTATAATGTCATTTATATATGGACTGCTGTTGGGGCCAGAATGTTAGTACAGTGGGTAGGGTGCTTGCCTTGCATGCAGTCAACTTGGGTTCAGGGCTTGGCATCCAATGTGGTTCTTGGAGACTTCCAGGAGTGATCCCTGGGTTCAGAGCCAGGAGTAAGCCCTGAGCACTGATGGGACAAGTGTGGTTCCAAACCCCCAAACAACACAAAAACAACATAGGTCTATATATGGAATGCTCTTAACCACCACATTTTAAACAAATGGGTCAGAAGAACAATGTCATTATGGCCATTTCATTCCATGAAGATTTTTGTCTTGTCAGTACTCTGAAAAAGAATAGTGAAGACAAGAGAGTAAATGTTTGGATTTCTTAAAGATAAATGCAGTGGTAATCATGCATTATTGTTTTTCTGGAAGCTTAAAAAACACATTAGGAAAAGCAGGTTGAATCTGGAAGGAGAACAAAATATGTTAAGCGATTTCCTTATAATGGAACTAAATTCCATAAGATTGTCTCATCAAGGTGAGTAGCAGGTTAACAATGTCTGGTTATTTTAGGGAGTCTTAAGAGAAGTTAGGAGAACCCACAGGTAATCTACTTAGATTGATATTCAATGGACTATTATTCTGAAAACAGTCGTTTAACAACTATTTCATTCTATATTTGTTGCTTATCTACTCTGTGAACTGCAGGAGAAGATATTATAATGATGATAGGTTTCCACTGAAATAACGTTGTGTTATCACATCAGGGAAGTTCAGATGTGTGCCTTTACAAGTCATTATCAGTACATTGGGTTCACCACTAAACGTCCAATTCTGCCCTTCACTGTTCAGTTGATTTTCTTTCTTGTAACCATTAGTCGATGAAAGACCTTTACATTTTTTTTTAAGTTTGCATTATTTTATTGAGTAGTGGGTAGGTCCTAGTTTTTAGCAGCAAATAATCAAAGAAGTTGTTTTTTTTTTTTTAGTCACCATGAGATACAGTTACAAAACTTCCATGTTTGAGTTTCAGTCATACAATGATCAAATACCCATCCCTCTACCAGTGCACATTCTCCACCACCAATGTCGCCAGCATTATCCCTCACCCCTTCCATCCCTCCTTCTGCCTCTATGGCAGACAATTTCCCCTATATTCTCTCTCTACTTTGAAGACCTTTACATTTTTTATATATTTCTAAATACCCTATAACCTGATACACATGTATTTTGGTACTCTACTTTCTCTCTTGGCTCATTTGTGTGTGTGTTTATTGCATGGGTGTTTGTGGTGAATTACTCATCTTCTAGCTGCTATGAGTGTTGGTTTCTCATCATTCACGGAAGTATTCTTCTCCAGAATTATTCTTGATCAAAAGGCCATTATTTCAAGTGAGTGGGTGTGCTCCTAAATTTTCACATCCCTCTTCACTGTGGTCCAGGTGCAATGACTGATTGATAAGAGTGGGGAGTAGTGAAGGACAAAATTGTACTAAGACTCAATATTCTTGTACTAAGGCTCAATATCTTTTATGGTCTTCAATACAGACCACTACTTACTTGAAATGGGGCTATCCTTTAAACTCTTCACAAAAAGCTCTGTATCACTCTTGTACTTACTATAGTAGGCATTGTAGTAAGTATGAGTAATATGTTGAAGAATTAAAAATACAGACAAATACATGTATTTCCAAGAGATATTTTTGTCTATGTATAACTATACACAAACAAAGCAATTTTGTTACTTTTGCTTTGGTCTAACTGGAATATTTGCAGCTGAGAGTGCAACTGTAAAATTGTTTGTGCTAAAGGGTAAAGATGAACTTATCAATTATCTGCTGTTGGTGATGATAGATTTCCTAACCAACCTTACAGAACACATCACATCACTGTCATCCCATTGCTCATTGATTTGCTCGAGCGGGCACCAAAAACGTCTCCATCGGGAGACTTGTTGCTGTTTTTGGCATATCCAATATGCCACGGGGAGCTTGCCAGGCTTTGCCCTGCGGGCAAGATACTCTCAGTAGTTTGCTGGGTTCTCTGAGAGGGGCAGAGGAACCAAACTCAGGTCAGCAGCATGCAAGGCAAATGCCCTACCACTGTGCTATCTCTCCCAGATTTCATTTGTATTACAGAATTAATAAATTGTCTTTATTTATTATAGAAAAGCTTACTTTGAATATGCTGCTAGCTCAACCTTTAGTTGTCATGTGTATATAAAGCTTTAAAATACTGTCACTATCACTGTCATCCTGTTGCTCATTGATTTGTTCGAGCGGGCACCAGTAACATTTCCATTGTGAGACTTGTTGTTACTGTTTTTGGCATGTCGAATATGCCACGGGTAGCTTGCCAGGTTCTGCCATATGGGCGAGATACTCTTGGTAGCTTTCCAGGCTCTCCGAGAGGGGCAGAGGAATCAATCTCTGGTCGGTTATATACAAGGCAAACGCCCTACCTGCTGTGCTATCGCCCTCTTTAAAATACGTGAATAGTTTATTTTATTGATTATCTTGCCACTCAATATCCTGGAGCAAGGAAACTGAAAAGAAGTAGCTTGTCTATAATGACAGGACTTTGATTTTGAAGTTGTAACTCTCTCTGTTCTTGTGGACTACTAGGAAATCATTTAGCTGATTTTTCACTTACCCCTTGTACTTAGAATGATCCTCACGAGTAGGTACATTATCTACTTCTCTTCTTTCTGTGCTCTAGAGAGGCAGTAGTGTGGAGGCATTATGAATGTCAGTGCTGGGATCTGCTTTGATTGAATGCTGCTCCCAGTATTATCAGTTCTGGGACTTAGAAAGTCACCAAGCACCTCTATGTTTTGCTCATCTCATTTGTGGAAGCAGTGATTTCTTATGCTGCTTTGAGGGTACAAGAGTTTGGACATGTGCAGGATTTAGAATAGTACCTACCATACTGGCATTGCTCATCAGTGTTCTTTAGTAGTTCTAAAGAGCATTACTTTTCTGATTCTCTCCAAGACATCCTGAGTGGACAGCCAAGAAGTCTTGGTTTCAAGGGTCTGGGTGTCACAAGGCAGACATAACAGTCCATCACTCATATTCTGTCTGGGGTTAACCAAGTTCCCAAAGTGAGCCTTGGCTCCACGCATCAGTATGTGCGCCTTGGACTGGATTTTAGAAGCACTTCTCACGGGGAACCGTATCTCACTTGGGGAAAATGAAGATCAGCTAACCTGTGATATAAAACTTCTAGGTCTAGAAATTGCTGGAGGCATTCAAGTGAACTCCACGTTTTTGTGAGTTCCAAAGGTTATTCCCCTGACTGTTCAGTAGCAACTCTCTCACCAGATTCCGGGGGTCTCAGAGGAGGCTCATTCTGGCCTGGAAACTGAGGGTGCCCACCTGAGGTCTAAGAGTAGGGGAATGCACTGACAGGGTGCGATGATTCATTCGCTTTTCCTTGGCTTCTTAGAACAGTGTTTGGAAGGGGATTCTGCTGGACCCTTGGCCCCCTGTCAGATTTTACCACATCTTGTCTGAGGATGTGGTGGCTGAGGTCTCCAATGACAGGACATCAGGGGAAAGGGGAATTGAGAGCACAGGGCCCAGCCGGTGTCCAGGCCACGTTTGGCTTCCAGGTCAGCGTTCAGAGGGCTGTTCTGAGGGACACCCATGGGAATATTCTGTGGAGGACAGTGTTACCAAAACTTACTAGCTGCTTGGAGTCCCGGAACACTGGTAACCTGAGAAGGTGTAGTTGCTGAGTCATACCTTTTCAGTCATGGCTGAGAAGGAAGAGTTTAGACCAAACTTTATTTACTCAGTAATGGACTTGTATCTTTTTATCACAATATTTCACCTAAGAAAGTTTTTCATTTGTATTTTAAAAAATACAGGGTTTACATTTTTACATTTTTTGAAATGTTTGGACTAGGGAGATTTGAGCCACAGAATTGTTGAGGGGTCAATTCCTAGCTCTGTTCTCAGAACCAGGAGTGACCGGGTGTGGTGCTTGGGGAATCATATTTAGGGGGTGGTATGTGTGTGTGAGTGTGCATGTGTGTGTGTGTGCATGCGTGCTTTGAAAGGATAGTAAATCTTACATTTAGTGTGAAAAATAATTAAACATCAGTGATAGGTCATAGTGCCACACATTTTCAGAAAAGAAGAATCAATAGTGGATTGCATAGCTGAAAGTTCTTATGAGCACAGTTTTAACAGTTTTCATCATCATGGAATGGAGATAGATGTTAATCATATTTATTGCAATCATTTTGCAGATACACCAATGTAGGTTATACTATAAACCAGAAACTAAAACAATGTCACGTGTCAAATACATCTCAATGAAAAGAAATAGATGCACCTAAGTGCACTTAAATAAATAGACACTAAAAACCAATAAAAGGGATTTAAAAAAAAATCAGTGAGGGCCATCACTAAACATAAATCAAGATACTTGGAGAGACCTTTAAAATTATTTGCTGTTTTGAAAGGAAAATAAAAGGAAAGGGTCAAGACAGATTCCTCTAGAAATATTTCTGCTTGAAAGCATAATTATAGTTTCTAGAACCGACAGAGACTGTCAAATTTCACTTCACTTAATTTTTGTTCGTTTGCTCTGAATAATGAAGAGGCAGAGGTGGAAGTTTCCATGTCTTGCCCAAGTTCACTTTTTCCAGATTCTCCTCTCTGCTGAGCTCTCCTTGTCAGAAGTAGCCATTTGGCACCTTCATTTTTCTCGGTAGCCTCATACAGGTTCTGATTTTACCGAAAGTACCTGTGAGTATGTTTTCCTGGAAATGTGACGGGAGTTTTCTGCCTTCTGTCTTGTGATCTATACTTTTTTAGTTCAACTCTGTCAATATCCACTCATCTGGATGATTTTGTTTTCTGAGAATTTGGCATTGTCTAGTTCACATGAGACTATGTGATTTTTATGATCCACGGTTGATAGGTGCATTTAGAAACCTCATTTGGAGAACTACCCTGGGAACATTCCTTTTCAAGCATTTGTCTTTGTGAAATGCTTTCCCGGCATGGCTAGCCTCGGGCCAGGAGATGACTTGTCAGCAAAATTGAACAAATTTCCAACTGAAGAGACAGCATTTAATTAAATTAATGGAACTATATATCAGTGAGGATACACTAAATGCCAACTATACACTGTACACTATACAATAAAATGTCAACATGATCTGAATTCAGGGAAACTCTAAATGCTCCACTCTCTTGAGTGAAATGATTCTCGATTTAACCTCAGCACTGTGCTGCCAGAGCCAAAAGTTTTTTGCATTTAAATTAATTTGTTTTGATTTTTGGGCCACATCAAGCTGTGCAGAGGGTTAATTCCCAGCAGGCTTAGGGAACCATATAAGGGTGCCAAGAATTGAACCCAGGTTGGCCACATGCAAGGCAAACACCTTAAACACTTTACTACTTCTCCAGCCTCTAGGAGTTTTTATGATTAATAAGATTTTTCTTTGTGGAAGTGTTTCTATGTTGTAACTTTTAATTTACTATTGACATTTTCTTTTCTAGTTTCTTGTAATTCTACAGTTAAGTCCACACTCGAAAGAAAAGAATTTGATTTACCTGTTTCATTGCTAATTCTCTACTGCTTCAGTGACTTAAGTGCAATCTTTTTTCTTTCTTTCTTTTTGGTTCTCAGGCCACATCTGACTGTGGTCAGGGCTTACTCCTGGCTCTGTGCTTAGGGATAATTCCTGGAAGATTCAGGGACCAAATGGTGTGCTAAGGATCAAACCCAGGTCAGCACCATTTATGAAAAATTGTTTTCCAATGTTTAAAGTGTTTACTTTAGCAGTTTAAAAAAAATCAGTTGTACTTCACAACCCTTCCTTCAGTTTCACTGAGTTATATATTTATTTTTTCCAGTTTCATCCTGTATTGATTGCTGTGACTTTACTGAATACCTTGAAAGCAGCTAGTTCATATACTTTTTTTCATTTTTCACTGGTTTTTGGGTTCTTCTGGTTTCTTTTTCTCATCTATACTTTTAAAATTTTTTCTCAGTGGTGTCTATAAAAATCATTTTGGTGGGTCAGGATTATATAGTTCAATCGTATGCCTAGTTCACATGAGACTATAAATTCTCTCTGGCTCCCCACACACCATTGTGTGTAGGCCATTTAAAATTTGGTAGTTTGATTGAAAAAGATTGGCTTCATAGATAACTTTAAGGAGACTAGCAGTTTTTACAAGATTGTGCCTTTACATAGCATATTTCTCCTATAAGTCTTTAATTTTTTATTATTATCTCATAGATTTATATCTAGCTCACTAATATTTTGTTGCCACTGCAAACAACAGTTTCTATCTCTCTTCCTCCCTTTTCTTTTCTGTTTGATTTGATATCTTTTCTGTTTGATTGAAGGCCACACCTGACTGTGCTTAGGACTTACTCCTGGCTCTGTGCTCAGGGAACCCCTCCTATGACCCCTGCATCTCTGGTCAGAATCTAAGTTTACTCTCAGCTTCAACTTCCCATGTGGGTGTCAGTATGTGCAGTGTTTGGGGGCTGAAGAAATAAAGAAAAAAAATACAGGAAGAAACTCTTCCTTCCCACTCCCTTAACACACACTTAACACTGGAACTTAAGAGCCAGAATTTCCCTTCCTCTCGCTGGAATAAAGGCCAATTCAATCCATTCTGACACCAGCACCTTAGGAAGGCTTCTAGAACCGCTGATGCTAGAACCCTTTAGAGGTGGGGGCTAGCTTCCGAGATGGCCACAAGGAAGACAAGGGACAAGAGGGATAAAGAAAAGGTCTCAGGTTCTGTCTTTCTGGTCTCGTGCTAACGAGCATTTACCTTTTCTGCACTTTTCACTGTTCATGTCCGTTGCACACTTTCAGCACTTAGCCAACTTTTGAAGGACAAGCCTAGTAATAAGCGAAAGGGAAAAAGTCCACTAAAGCACTATCTCTGGTCGCCTTTCAAGTTTTCACTCTCCACCTCAGATGGCCTTTTGTTATTTAATTTTCAATTTCCAGATTGTTGTGTTTTATCTGTTCTCCGGGGTGTATGGCTGCATTCAGGAGGAGCGGGAATCCATATACTGCTTACTCCATCTTGATCAATGCTAGACATCTGCAATTTCCTTTAAGAGGGTTATTGTCTCCTAAAATCATTCTATGTGTGGTACTTCATTATTGGGATTTTCAGTTAGCATGGACGTGGATCAAGATTCTATCCTTTTGGGTTTGTTTGTTTGTTTGTTTGTTTGTTTCTCCAATGCTAGGTATTGAACCAGGGCACGACAAGTGTTCTACTGCTAAGCTGCATTCCTGGCCATTCAAGGTTATGTTTATTCGATAAATAAGGGTCCTTCTTGGCATTGACTTTACATAGAAACCATTACTAAGTCCTCCTAACTTCCACAGTAAGCCCGTGGTGTGGTAGTCAAGAACCCTGGCAATGATGCTCAACTATCTTGGTTTGAACTTGGTTCTTCCACTTACTATATTATTAATGCTGAGAAGTTTATATAACCACTGTGGATCTCAGTTTCCACCACTGCCACGTGGCAGTTATATCCATGTTTTTAAAAAAAATCTTATGAAATACGCTGAATTGATGTTGGAGATTTTGGGGATTAAGTTAATACATTTAACACAATTGAGATAATGCCTGGCATGTTGTATTAGCTATTACTCTGTTGGTGGTATGTATCTTTCAAATGCATTCATTTCCCACACTTTTATCCTAGCAGATGGAAACTGTGGTACAGGAAAATCTCTGAAGTCTGTCTTGCTTATCTGAGAGTGTGATAAAAGTCAGCAATTTATTGGGGGCTGGAGAGAAAGTACAACGGAAAGGGCGCTTGCTTCGCACCCAGTATCAGGATTTAGATACCAGCATCCCATTTGGTTCCCAGAATACCGCAGAGAGTTATTCCTGAGTGCAGAGTCAGGGATTAAGTCCTGAGCATGGCCGGTGTGTCCCTTCCCCCCTCCCCAAACAGAGCAAAAGTTGACGATTCACTAAATTGTTTGAAGTTGAGTTATTTTGTTGTTTTGTAAAAGTAAACCTGTTTTGACAGATTTGCCTTATGCATCAAGGGCATAAAGAATAACTTTCATGGGCTGTGCATTAATGTCCACCTTCCCCATCAATTCCCTGAATTTTGTTTAGTGGGAATTCATATTCCACAAACAAATGTCATGTTTCAGAATTCCTCTTTCACTTAGGTGCAACATATGTTTGCCCATAATTACACATTCATTTCTCTTATTAGTAAGTATAGTTGCCTACCCCAATGACTGGTTTTGTTTAAGTGCTACAAGTGGTATTTCAGGTTCTCATTTTCTTCTGTAAATGTATTTGCTTCTGTGCTGGTTTAAAGGACAGTGAATAGGGGCTGAAGAGAGAGAATAGTGGATTTTTCTTACGCATGGTGACCCGGATTTTATTCCCTACTCCAGAGATGGTCCCCTGAGCACTGCCAGGACTGGTTTTGGAGTACAGATCCAGGAGTAAACCCTGAACCTCACTGAATGTTCCCCTTCACCCTCCAAAACCCAAACAAATGAAACAAAACAAAACAAACAAAAAAGAACAGAGAACAGACCAGGACTTGGGGCATCTGTCTGGATTTTTAGTCATGCTTAGTGGTGTTTATTTATCTAGTCCAGCTAATAAGAGCTTCAGTTCAGCAAAATGACATTTAAAAATTATTTATGGGATTTATAAAAATAGCATAGCGGGTAGGGCATTTGCCTTACATGTGGCTGACTTGGGTTCGATTCCTCCGTCCCTCTTCGAGAGCCCGGTAAGCTACAGAGAGTATCCTGCCCGCCTGGCAGAGCCTGGCAAGCTAAGTGTGGCATATTCAATTGCCAAAAACAGTAACAACAAGTCTCAAAATGGAGATGTTACTGGTGCCCACTCGAGCAAATCGATGAACAATGGGTCTACAGTGCTACAGTGCATTTATGGGATATTGTTACATTGTATTTCAGTATAGGCCATGTTACTTCCTATCCTTTTAAATCTATATATAACATGTTGGCTTAAGAAGAGGATAATTATGACAATAAAAAGTGTTTCCAGGTAATCACTATTTTGATTACCTTTCCTATTTGACACCGAATGTAGTTTAATTTGTCAATAGTTTAGGATTCTTTTTTAGATCAGTAGCCAGATGACAAGATAGGAATATTGTCAAATAAAATTCTATTTTGAGGGTTATATTAAGCTTTCTTGTTTTATTTTTTAATTTATTTTTTTGTTGTTACTGTTGTTACTGCTGTTGTTTGGGTCACAGCTGGCAGTGCTGAGGGCTACTTCTGTGCTCAGGGGCCACTCCTGCGGGTGCTCGGGGCACTGTAAGTGGTGCTGGGTATGAAATAGGGGTGGGCCACCTGCAAGTCAAGTGTCTTAGCGCTGTGCTATCCCTGCATCCATAGTATTCTTGTTCTTAGGGTTTTTCTTCATAGGATTTTTGTTTTTATAAAACGTATTTGTTTTGTTTAGGCACCGTGATTCACAAAGGATTTTTAATAACAGAATTTCAGGTATTCAATGTTCTCACTCCAAATCCACATCAGCACCAGTCCTTCCACCAATGACCCATGTTTGCTCCCTCCTCTATCCCCTCTGAAGCTCTTTGCCAGTAACTCAAGTCATTTGGCATGTACGAGGTCACCTAAGCGTACTGCAGCATGAGCACCTTGGAAGTTGGAACCGGCTCTATGCCCTACAACCCTTAGTAAACAGTGTATTCTTGATGATACTCACTCAGGGTCTTGTTGGAAGATTGAATCAATAAGCAAAATTCTTGTACCCTGGACAAAGCATTCCCTTTGGCACTCATCCAGCACTTGAAAAATTGAGTCATCTGTGTTTTGTTGGAGAAAATTATTTTGAGAGTGATATAAGTGTTCTCATCCTTGTTTTATAAAGCAAAGATTTGGGATTAGAGGGATAAGAGCTTTTTAATTAAAATAAATCAGACAAAAACTGAGTCAATTCACTTTTTTCCCACTTAATAAATGATGCATACAAATTTGAACTTGTTAACCAGAGAATAGTTTGTAGGGAAATCAAGGGTAATTATAATAATTTGGGGGAAAACATCTGTTCTGGTTCACAAGTCTCATATTATATACGAGATTTACATTCAATTTAACTTATTTAATTTTTTAAAAAACATCAGTGTATTACTCTAGAAAATTCCTTATATTGAAGCTGTATCTGGATCCAGCAAAAAGTTAATTGGTACTATGCTTAGGCCATTTATTTCTGGGTTATTAAATTTAGTTTCATAACATTGAATTTCAGTTCTCTTCTGTGGGTTGTAATTACTTGGTTTGGGGTGATTTTTTTAAGTTGCCTAAGAAAATGAAAGTAGTAAATTTTCTTCAATGTATTTTAAGGCATTAATCCCAGAAAAATCTAATATACTGAAATATTCAGGTAGCATTGTCCTATTAGTCAGTTAAACTGAATGTAGATAATATGTTTTGAAAAATAAAGGAAGATCTAATAAGTTTGGCTTGAATTAATCTTTTAATAAAACTAAGATTCCATATCTTAGAATATAGTACATTGTATTAAATCTTTTTAGTACATTGTATTAAAATAATGATCTCTCAGTTGCGTCAATTTAAACAATAACTACTATTCACTTGCATGGTACTGGGTAACCTTCTATGTGATTTCATAAAAATTTGAGATTGGCAGTTCTAATTGTATGAGTGACAGACGTACTAAGAAATGTGTTTTATTTAAAATATGTATGAAAGAAGTGAAGCTTGCTACTCTGTCCATTGGTCTACAGCTAAACAACAAAAAACTCAGTAATTTCTCACGAAACCACCAGAGCAGTGAAGGTGCGTGTCAAACTGCTAACCCCAGACTGGAGCGAGTGGCAGATTCCGAGAATCACAAATGCACAGAGCTGGATGGGAGCATGTGAACTGCAGAGGGCAACACGAGTCAGTCTGAGAGTAACAAACCCCAGAGGATCACAGTATCAGGGGACGCCCCCGCTCCCCAGTGCTCTGAGTTTTATCTACAACAGCTCACTGGTGAATATCGGATAAAAAATTCCAAAGTTTTTCTGGCAGGAAGAGGGGAATAGGAAGCAAAAATATGGCAGGGGACCAGAGAGATAGTGTAGCGGGTAGGGCATTTGCCTTGCACACGGCTGACCCGAACCATATCTAGTCCTCTGAGCACCACCAGATGTTGTCCACAAACAAAACAATTATGTCAGAGCATTTTTCCTTTTTATTTTTATTTAGGGAAGATGTGTATATCTGCCAGTGCTCACACCCTTACTCCTGGTTCTGTGGCCAGGGATCATACCTGGCGGTGCTCTGGGGACCATATGCAGAGCTGGGGATCAAAATGGGGTCAAGGCACACATAGGGTTAAGTACAGACCTTAAAGCCTGTGCTCTCTCCAATCCCCAAGAATTCTGTTCTAACATGCACTGTCTGATGGTGAAATAGTTATACCAGAGAACCCAACCTCCCAGGGGGCAGGGAAAGAACCAACTTAAGCTTCCTCTAGTCTTCAAGCTTCAGTTAACTTGGGCACTGGTGAAATTCAGTTTATAGGTACAGTCATCAAATGACTGAAACATAGTCATAGGCCTGTGGGATGGTCCCTGCCCACCACACCCTCCCACTGTATTACTAACAGGTGATTGACTGCAATTCTTTTTATACAGATCAACAGAAAATTACAACACATACTAAAATAAAAATAAAACACTCCGAAGACATTGAACAAGCACCAGAACTAGAGTTTGATATGGTAAGAATGTTGGAAAGACAATTTAAAAAACCATGATAATACGTCTCTTTTAACAAAAAATGTTGAAGGATGAATAAAGGAAGCAGAGTTGTGGAATTCCAAGAGAAAATTTTAAAAAACTTAAAATTTCACATGAAGCCTCAGAAACACTGGAAATATAACAAAAAGTAAGACTGTCTTTGATGGGTTTATTAGTTGAGTGAACAGTTCTAATGAAGATAAAACATCTCTGAATTTAAGGATATGACAATAATAACTTTCAAAATTGACAGAAAAAAACAGGTTAAAAGAAGACCAAATTGAAAAGAGCATGATCTATAGACTATGAATACAACTTCAAAAGTTTAAGACATGCATAATAATATGACCAGAAGGAAAGAATATGAGACAAATACTATGTAAGCAAGACTATTTAAAACAATAATGACTGAGAATTTTCTCCAATTAACATTAGACACAAAAGCACTGATCCAGGAATCTCAGAGGCACCATACAGGATAATTGCAAAAGCCTAACAAAACCCAAGCAAACAAAAGACACATAGGTATCTCATATACAGCTTCAAAAAAATTGAAAGATAAAGGAACCTTCTTTAAAAGAGTCAGAGGAAAGCACATCCTTCTGTAAAGGCACCACCTTTGACTTCATATCAGAAAAGGCAGCAAAGGAGAAGCATTTAAAGTACTGAGAAAAAAAACAAACACCCAACCTAGATGTCTGTATATTGTGACATTCTTCAAAAAGAAAGAGAAATAAACTTTCCGAAGAAAGATGAAAGGACTTCTTGGCCATTAGATCTGTCTTGCAAGGGATGTCAAAAGTAATTCTTGGGAGAAGTGGAACTTATATATCACATACTTAAAGAGAGAATGAACAGTAAAATAAAACTTTGTTATTTTGCATACTTTGCATACATTGACCTAAAGAGAAGAAAGTTCATTCAAATTTATAATAAAACAATTTATTTTCTTATCTATAATGCCTGGCAAGCTACCCATGGCATATTTGATATACCAAAAACAGTAACAAGTCTCACAATGGAGACATTACTGATGCCCACTCGAGCAAATCGATGAACAACAGAAAAACATTGCTACAGTGCTACACATGCATATTTGATTATGGCCGGCCACGGCCATGCTCAGGTCCACTCTCCACACATTCGGACATGAGCCTCAAGCATGGGAGAGCCAGCGGAGGAACCCAGGTGTGCGGGACCCGGGGCCGAGATCTCCAAGGCTGCTCGGATGGGGACTAGGCCTCTTCCACCCAGACCCCTCATTTTCCAGTACCTAGGCAGTCACACCCAGGGACTGCCGTGTAATCCCATCAAGGGCCAACATCCAGAGACTATAAAACCAAACTGGAAGTGGCCTTGAGACATCTAATAGCCAAATTCTCTCTCTTGGAGAACCTGACAAGCTACCAAGAGTCCATTGCCCACTTGGCAGAGCCTGGTAAGCTCCCCATGGTGTATTCATATCCAAATTATAGTAACAGATATCTACATACCTCTCGGGGAGCACGGCAAGCTACTGAGAGTATCCCGCCCGCATGGCAGAGCCTGGCAAGCTATCCATGGCGTATTTGATATGCCAAAAACAGTAGCAATAGGTCTCATTCCCCTGACCCTGAAAGAGCCTCCAATCGTTGGGAAAGATGAATAAGGAGAGGCTGCTAAAATCTCAGGGCTGAGTGTAATAGAGACGTTACTGGTGCCCACTCGAGTAACTCAAGGAACAACGGGATGACAGTGATACAGTGGTGCTTATATTATGTTTTCTACAAATGTGGATGCATACATGCCTATATATATTAAATGGCTGACAATAATAATATTAGGCACAGGAGAGAGGGATTAAGAATATTTCATTAATATACTGGACTACTTTTGGTGGTAACCACTAAAATAATAAGAAAAAATTCGGGGCTGGAGTGATAGCACAGCGGGTAGGGCGTTTGCCTTGCACGCGGCCAACCCAGGTTCGAGTCCCAGCACCCCATATGGTCACCGAGCGCCACCAGGAGTAATTCCTGAGTGCATGAGCCAGGAGTAACCCCTGTGCATCGCTGGGTGTGACCCCAAAAGCAAAAACAAAAACAAAAAGCAGACAGGAAAAAAAAAAGAAGTAAATTTGATACACTAAGAAAGGAGAAAAATTAAATTACATAAAATGCTCAATTAAAATCACAAAAAAGTAAAAAGAAATTTAAATATTTGGTTCAGTTGGGAATTTGGTATGAATTCAAGAAGTTTAAGTCATTTTTTTTCTTGAAAAGATAAACCTAAAACTGAGGGTTCAGAGAGATAGTTCAGAGCATATGGGGAGGATGCCTTGCACATGGCAGACCCGATTCAACCTCTCGCACCGAATATAGTCCCCTGAGCTCACCAGGAATGACTCCTGAGTGCCAAGCCAGGAGTTAGTTCTGAGCACTGCCAGATGTGGCCCCCAAACAAAAACAAACAAAAAGCACAAAACAAAACAAAAAAGACCAACCTAAAACTGGGTTCATAATAAAATCTCAAATTTGTAGATTATCATCGTTTAAATTTTTTTTTACTCAGTTCTATCTCGGTATTGGCTCATACTGTACATTCACACACATCCTCCAACCCCCACTCTGGCGACTGGGAATCTGTTATGTGACTTATGAAATCACTTTTTCCTTACCCCCATTGATGAGATCATATATTTTCGTCTTTGTGTGCCTGGATTATTTTTGTTAGCATTCCTGCCATAATTTGCCTTATTTTAAATTTTGTTTTGCTTATTTTTTTTTGGGGGGGTGACACCCAGCAGTGTTCAGGGATTACTCTTGATCCTCTGAGTACTTACAGAGTACTCAGGATACTCAGGGGTAACTCTTGCACTCAGGAGTCATTCTCAGATCCAACCCCGAGATCCAACTCTGGTCCGCAGCGTGCAAGGCAAGCGCCCTACACACTGTACTATCTCTCTGGCTCAATCTGCCTTATTTTCACAAAAAGTTTTAAAACAGATATACGTAGCATATACAGTTCTATTAATTACAGATGTACAGTACAATGATTGGATAATTTTCTAAAGTAATTACCACAATATATCTAGTTAGCGTCTCTCAATATAGTTCCAAACTTTTTCTCCTGTGACGAACTGTCATGTCAGTATTCAAATATGCAGTACAGTATAATTTTAACCACAGCTATTATGCTGTATACTGAAGCCTATAAGACATTTGTTTTATCATTGGAATTTTTTATCTTTTGAGTCTATTCACTCATTTCACCAGCTCTCTAACTCCTACATCTGTTAATCACCAATCTGTTGCCTTTTATCAGGGAGCTTAACTTTTGTTTCTGATTCCACATGGAGTGCATATGGTATTGTCTTTCATCTTCTGACATTTCATTTAGTATAACGCCCTCGAGGTCCACCCAGGTTGTCATGCGTGACAACATTCGGTTATATTTTAATAGCTGAGTGGTATTATATTGCATAGATCTCCTGCATCTTTATCCATTCATCCATCCACGGAAACAGTTTGTTTTCACGTCTTGGCTATTGTAAGTAATGTTCAGTTAAATGTGGGAGGACATATATATTTAATGCCAGTGTTTAAACTTCTGTTGTTCTGGGAAGTTGCCCAGTGTATGTGTGTGTGTGTTTTTCCTTTGTATAGTCAGACATATTCCATTGAAGTGGAGTTGACAGCCTTAAGTTAGTTCTAGTTGGAATGTTTTATGGAAACTCCATATTCTTTTGAGGGGGAAAGCAATTTATATTTCTGCCAACAGTTCTCACGGTTCTCTCTTCTCCACAGCTTTCCCATCACTTACTATTGCTTGTATTTTTGTTAGTTACTATAAGAAGAGGGTGAGTGAAAACTCATTGTGATTTTGATTTCCGTTCCTCTAATGAGTAGTGGGATTGGATATCTCTTCATGTATATGTGGGATACATGGTGTGTCTTCTTTGGAAATATGTCTCTTCGGATCCTCCGACCATTTTAAATTGGACAGTTTATTCCTCACCATTGAATTATATATGTTTCAAAATTTATTTTTGGGGAGCATTTATTCCTTATAAAATACGTGATTTAAAAATATTTCCTCTCATCCTCTAGTTGCCTTTTAACTTGGCTTTTTGTTTCCTTTGCTGTGCTGAAGCTTCTCACTTTAATGTAGTTTTGTTTGTTTATCTTTGCTTTGTTACCTTTGTTTTGATGTTAAATGAAACATTCGTTGTTTTTATTGGAGAATTAAATTTGTTTGTATTTCAAGTTATTTGATATTTAATAGCTACAAACTTAGTGTCATTTTTATATTAGGCTCTTTAATTATCTTTTGGCCTTCGAAGTCTCTCTATTTCTTTCTTCATCTTTTGTTCTGTTATTTTATTATTTATATGAGTTTCTTTACTGGTGCATTTCTTTTTTTTTGTATATTCTCTACAACTTTTGCTTTGTGGTTACCATGAGGCTTGCAATAAAACTTTATATCTAAACTACTTATTTTGACAGAAATTTCACTTAGAATTCATTCCATAGTCCTGATTTTTTGACTTCTTATGGTTCCTATTTCGTATTTTGCATCTCTTTTCTTTAGGATATTTTTGATTATTGAAGTTATGGTGATATTCTTTTTTTTTTTTTTGGTTTGTTTTGGGACCCAGCTGTTCTCAGGGCTTACTTCTGGTTCTGCATTTAGGGATCACTTCTGACAGGGTTAGGGGGCCATATGTGGGTGCTGGGACCGAACTGCAACAGGGCAAGTACCTTAACCCACTGTTCTGTCTTTCTAGCCCTTCACTACTTTTTAAATAAATGGCTTTACTATTCTCTTTTCAAAGTTATAAACAATGATGAGCTGCTTCATTTATACATTTGTCATTTGCCACTGAGACAGAGCTGTAGCACAGTGGGTAGAGTGTTTGCCTTGCACACGGCTGACCGGGGTTCGATTCCTCTGCCCCTCTCAGAGAGCCTAGCAAGCTACTGAGAGTATCCCGCCCGCATGGCAGAGCCTGGCAAGCTATCCGGGCATATTCGATATGCCAAAAACATTAACAAGTCTCACAATGGAGAGAATTGATGAACAACAGTGATATTTGCCACTGACATTATGTTATTTTATTCCAAATTATCTGAGCAGCACATTTTATCCTAATTTAGAACACAAATAACTCATAATATTAATCTTATCCCAGAAAAGCCAATTAATTTATGAGATTATTTTGTTATTTATTTCTAAATAACATTTATATAAGACATAAATCTTTTTTTTTAGTTTATTTTATTGAAACACCATGTGGAAAGTTACAAAGTTCTCAGGCTTATATCTCATTTATACAATGCTCAAACACCCGTCCCTTCACCAGTGCCCATATTCCACCACCAATAAAAACAAAAACAAAACAAAAACAAAAACAAACAAACAAACAAACAAAAAACCAGTATACATCCCACCCCTCACCCTCAACCCCCCCACTGCGTGACTGATAATTTCACTTCCTTTTCTCTTTACCTTGATTACATTCCAGATTTCAACACAAAACTCACAATTGTTGTTAGAGTTTCAACACAGACTCACTAATTTTGTTGGAATTTATCCCCCAAGAATAAAGCTCTATTGACAAGGAAATATTTGATAATAAGTTTTCCACTGATGAGAATGAAGAGTTCGCGCGGCCACGGTAGCGGCCGCACAGTTTACAATTTCTGTATTATAGTAATTAAGTTCAGGGAGATTTAAGTTGGAAAATGAATCATTTCCCTTCCTGGAATAGCATGTAGCAAAAGCTTAGTTCACAGTCTGCATACATGGTTGCAAGCACTCGCTGGAACCCCAAGTCCTAAAGCTGTCTCTGGTTCCTGCTTGTTCCACATCCACGCGGCTGTGCAAAGGCATGGCCACCCGGGTCGAATCTCGGCCGGAGCCCGAGCTACGGCCCCGGCCTGAGGCTGCCCCAAGACATAAATCTTTAGGACATTACTTTGAAATTAAGCAATTTATTTCTAAAAAACTGAAAATACAGACAATAAAACAGCTGATTCCTTAAATTCTAATGAATTTTAGAAAACTATGTTGCAATTTTGCCTTTGATCTATTTTCTTCAGTAAATTAGGCAATTATCTGACCAGCCACATGTGAGAACAGTGGTAAGATTATTCCACCTGATTTTAAAATTTAGATAGCATAAAATGTCTTTCTTTAATTATAAGTAGTAAATTGCCTCTCCCAACTTAGCATGGTCTAAAAAGTAGAATACAGCCTAATATAAATATATATTTCTTTCAATTATTATAACACTGTTGTCCTGTTGTTCATCGATTTGCTCGAGCGGGCACCAGTAATGTCTCCATTGTGAGACTTGTTACTGTTTTTGGCATATTAATACACCATGGGTAGCTTGCAAGGCTCTGCCATGCAGGTGGGATACTCTTGGTAGCTTGCTGGGCTCTCCAAGAGGATGGAGGAATCGAACCCGGGTTGGCTGTGCAAGGCAAATGCCATACCCGCTGTGCTATTGCTCCAGCCCTTTCAATTATTGAATGTTTAAAAACATGTTATGTGAAATACTCCCTTCAGGCTCTACAAAGTGATTTATGTAGGTAATTAACATTAAATTTCATAAATGTAGACCAGGAATTTTGTAATTGGTAAACAGGAAAACACACAAAAGCAAAAAGTCCAAAAGTCCTATAATCTTTGAAAAAATTTTAACATTATCTCAAACTGTGGACAAATAAATATTTCAATGTTTGTAGTTGAAATTGCTACTAAATTACTGAATCTTTAAAAACAAGAAACAAGCATATGGTATCTGGAAATGTTTTATATAAGACGAAAATATCAAGACTTTGAATGGATATGAACGCTGAATTTTTTTTCTTCTTAACTGGGTTAGTACAGCCATAAGTCAGAGTTTCTGTAAGATGTTCAAGCAATATGCTTATTACTTTAATTTTAAATCAAGCAATTTTGATCAATTTGATCAATTTGATCAAATATAATGTGATGCTATTATAGAAACATTTGTAAAGGCTGCTTGGAAATGTTTGCAGATCAGCAAGTAATGGAAAATCAACTTAAAAAAATAAAAGGGTCTAAAGGTTATATGTAATGTTTGAAGACAAAGTCAAACATATAAATGAGAAGTAAAAGCATATATAAGCAGTTTTGTTATTCAGAGACTGAAAAACAAGTAGCAAAATGATTTGTAGGAAAAGCACTGTAATATTTGTTAATATTTTTTAATACCTGAAGTATTAAAAGTTCATATATTAACAGGAATAAAACCAATGAGGATAAATAATTTTAAAAATATTTCAAGTAGCTTATCAAGAACCTGTAAATGTGTTATTTGCATCACTCAATCAAAATCAAGCTTACATAAAACTTGTTCTGGATAATTCATTTTTATCTCCTCAATAACAAGATTGGGTAAGGCAAACCAAATCTAAGAAACAAACAACTAGCCAAGAAATGAGTTTAAAAAATTAATAAAAATAAACTATAGAATATGGAGAAAAGGAATTATCAGACATTATTGGTAGGAATGAAATTTGTTGAAGTCATTATGAAAAATCGTAGTTTCTTAAAAAAATAAAAAGTAAACCAAATTATACTTATGGACATTGAATAACTCTTGAAAAGATACATATATGTGTATATATACAAACACACATATATATTGAAATTTTGCTATATTTTGGTCATGGGTATATATATGTAGGTTTGTATGTATGTATTGTATTACAATTGAAAAGATTTAGTACCAACCTAGGTGTCCATTTATAAAAGAGTGAATGAGGAAAATATCAATAGCATACATATACATATACGTATACGTATACGTATATAGTAAACAGTTAATTATAATTTCCCACCAAAGAGAGTTGTATTTGTCACAACTGATGAACCTGTATTGATATATAACATTTACTCAAACTCATAGTGGGCCCTAGGGATCACTATTGGTGTTGTAGTCTGTGGACTTTGACAAATGTATGATGATGTATGTGTACTAATATTATATAGTATTCTCACTTTCCTGATTTTCTGTTTTTTCCCTTAGTCGAGACCTGCCATCTAACCACTTCAACAATTTATCTTTTTTTCCTCATGTTTTTGCTTTCTTCATGCTGTTATATATGGGTAATAATACAGTATTGAGGCTTTACAAATTGCATTCTTTTATTTAGAATGTACATTTAGTATCTAACTTTATCATTTCATGGTTTATTAACTCATTTTTTCCCTTAATGTTGAATAACATTCCATATTTGAGATGCCCATTTATTTATTCCTTCACTTACGTACTGGAGGATAACTTGGAGATTTCAACTTTTTACAGTTATAAATAAATTTTCTATATATACTGTGTGGGTTTTTGTGTGGACATAAGCTTACAACTTTCATGATCATATATTAAGCAGCATAACTGCTGTACCATGAAGTAAGAATGAATTGAGTTTTGTTAAAAACAGCCAACTGTTTCATAAATTGGCTATCCATTTTGCATTATCACTGGTCATAAATGAGAATAAATGAGATTCTCTTTTCCTTACCAATATTGGGTATGGTCATTGCTTACTTTGGGCCATTCTGATATGTGTGCAGTGAAGTTTGTTCCATAATTAGTTTAGTTTGCATTCCCCTGATGAGATATTATGTGTAGCATAATTTCATATGCTTATATCCATCTGTATATCTTCCTTTTTGAGGCATCTATTGAGAGTTTTGATTGGGCTGTTCTCTTTTATATGGTTGAGTTTTTAGAGTTTCTTAAATATGTTGTATTACAGTCCTTTTTCAGATATGAGTTGTGTAAATATTTTTGTCCACCCTAAAGCCTGTCTTTTCATTTTATTGATGTCTTCCTTCTTAGATCTATAGACTTTAATTTTAATTAAGTTCTACTTATTTTTTTCTTAAAATATTTTTGTTGCCATGGATGCATTTTCTCAGATCTCATAGCAGCTTCTTTGGTATATATGCTCAGTGTAACTATATAACTCCAAGAAAGAACAAAGTCATGTAACTTACAGCAACATGGATAAAAATGGAGGATATCAGGCTGAGTAAAGTCAGTGAGAAGGACAGGGATAGATACAGAACGATCTCTCTCCCATGGTCACTGAAAGATGCACAGCAAAGTTACAACAAAGTTCCAAAGGCAGCATAGTGGAAAAATGGACCCACACAACTGAGTTGGGCAGGAGGGTAGAGAACGGAGGGCTGCTGGCGTCCTGGGGAGAGAGAGGTGGGTAAACTGGTGATGGGTGTGGTGTTGGAATTATGTGCATGAAAAACTATTATTAACAGAATTGTAGGCCACAAAAATTTCATCAATATATATTTTAAAATGTTTATTTTAGACATGAGGGCTTACAGTACTATTGATTACAGGGTTTCATGCATAAAACATTCCAGCATCACAACCTCTAGCAGAGTGTTCGCTTCCCTTCGCCATTTTTCAAGTGTTCCTGCCACTATCCTAACCCAAATCCCCCCCTCAGCCCTGCAGCTCCTCCCCCTGGCATTGGTACCAATTGAAGATCGTGGCTCAGTTTCTGCTCCCTTTGGACATTTGTTGTTCTATTTTGTTCCTTTATATCCCACATAGGAGAGAGAGCATCCTCTCTGTCTCTTTCCTTTTGACTAACTTCCCTCTGCACGATACTCTCCACATAGCAAAAATTGCATTTTATCTTTTCTTATAGCCAAGTACATTTCATTGTGTATATGTACCAGAGTTTATTTATCCAGTCATCTGTTCTTGGATACTTTGGTTGTTTCCAGAATTTGGCTACTATGAATAGTACTGCAGTGAGCATAGGAGCACAAGTTTCTTTACTGAATAAGGTTTTGGGGCACTTGAGGTCGTAAATGCCAAGACGTGGAATTATTGGATTATATGGAACCTAAATTGTTAGGTTTTTTTTTTTTTAGAAGTCTCCCAGTTGTTTTCCAAGACTGAACCAGTCTACATTCCCCTCAGTAATGAGTGAGAGTGCCTTCCCCCCACATCCACCACCACTGATTATTTTTGTTCTTTGTGATACGTGCCAGTCTCACTGATGTGAGATGATATCTCATTGTCTTGATTTGCATTTCTCTGATGATGAGTGAGTGATGCTTTTTCTTTTCCGTGTATCTGTCGGCCATCTGTACGTCTTCTTCGGTGAAGTTTCTATCCATCTCTTTTACCCCAACTTTTTTACTGGGTTGTATTTTCCTCTTGCAAAGTTGTATTAGTGCTTCCAAATCTCTAGCACTACATATGTTCCCATAAGCAGTGACTGAGGTCCATCCTGAGCACAGAGTCAGGAGTAGACCTTAGCACTGCTAAATGTGACCTAAAAATAAAAATTAAAAAATTATTTTGTAATCATTGACAATGTAAATAATTTTCTTTGTATATAACCTTAATCAAAATAAAAAATCTGAAGTGCCAAAGCTTTACATTGCTCATGATTATGATACAAACTCATGATTTTGATATAAAATACAGAGCTTATGTTATAAGTATACAAATAACATCTATAAAATTCTCAGTTTCTGATAATCACATGGAAAATCTCCTTAGAAAAGTAAGTATGAAGGCTACGCTTTTTTTCCACAGAAAATTATATAACAGTTTTAAATCTATTTCTTAGAAATTGGTATAAACCTTAATTGCCTCAAAGACTTCTAAAATTGTTATTCTGATCAATCTTGCCAAAATTTAGGTTAATTTAAGTACTGATTTCTCTTTTCTACTTCTCATTTTCATGATTAAGATAATGATCTTTAATAAGTTTGAGTAAAATAGGAAAATAACACTTGGCTGTACTTTTTAGATCTTTAGTATCGAAGAGAAGAATCACTACAGAATTTGAAAGGTAAGAGACTGGAGAGATAGTACAGCAGGCAGGGCACTTGTCTTGCATGCAGCTGACCCAGGTTTGATCCCTGGCACCACATATGTCCTCCTGAGTCAGAGCCAGGAGGAGTAAACACTGTGCACTCTGTCCCCCCGAAATAAAATAAAAATTGCAAGTTGTTACTGCCTATGATCAAAGCTATCTTATATAACTTAAAAGGTTTTTAATAGTTAAACATGAAAATGGTTTTGTGTATATGATACTAAACACCAGTTCTCTATGGATAAAATCGTGACCTTAAAATAGGCAAATGCTATGGTTAAATCATTGTCTTTATTTCTCTCAAGCTCTTAGTAGCATTTCAATCCTTCATTCTAAACCAATGTTTTTAATTAGAATGTGAAACATTCTATTCTATCTCCTATTATACTTTTTAAAACAGTAACAAGTCTCACAGTGGAGATGTTACTGGTGCCCGCTCGAGCAAATCGATGAACAATGGGATGCCAGTGCTGCTACAGTGCACTGCTAAATATTTTCAAGGTTTTCCCTTTTGTTATGCTGTCTACCTATCTATTTATCTGTACACCTATCACCTGTCTCCGACATACAGAACTATCTCAGCTTTACTTGAATCAATGATTCAAGTCTTACCTCACCCAAAAGATACTTTCATGGTGATATTCAGTCTGTTTTTAACAAGTATCTGGGTGTTAGGTTCGTCCAAACTGATCCATAAAATTAACCATTCTATAAACCATATCTCTCCCACAACCTCGTATCTGTATGTGATTTCATTTGATAAATATTAGAATCATTCATTAGTCTTCTATTTTTCTTATACTTCACACTCAGTAAGCATTGGCTCTATTTTGCAATGAATCCTGCTGGAAAAATAACTACATATTTTGTAATGGAAACTATCTACGGGGACACCACCTCTTGCTCAGAGAGACGAACAGCCTCTAAAATGATCCTGCTTTTATCCAGTTTTTCCTAGATCCTAGTTTGCAAACAACAGGCATGGAGAGTCTTAAAAAAAATATAAAACTCTTCATCTTTCTTTTTTTGCCTTCTAAAATAGAACTGAAGCTGATTTGCCAATGACATGTAGTTACATACTCTTGTATCTCTGGCCACTCTGACCTCCACCAGTTCTCCATCCTACGCAAGTCTTTCTACCTGCAATTAGTCAGTGCCTTGAGTTCTCTTGCCAGGGACTCAGAGGGCCTGCCCTTGGCCTCATGATGTCTTTCAGTCTAGGTCTGACCAGTCATCTCAAGCAGTGACAGAATAGTCACTCCCTTCTCACCACCCTTATCTTGATTCTCCGTTTCCTGCTCCCTCTCATGTAAGGGTTTTCCTGTCTGACACAGAACCAATTTATGCAACCTCTGGAATGTATTTTAAAGAAATCTTTATACAGAAAAGAGTAGTGTCGATCCCCAAAACTGCATAGGATTTTATTTGCTTCCCTTCTTATTTTTTTTTAACCAAACATAAGTTTTGGGGAAAGAAGACTTTAGGCCACACCTGATGGTGTTCAGGGTTTACTTTTGGCTCTGTGCTCAGAGATCACTCCTGACAGTGCTCTAGTGACTATATGTGGTTCTGAAGATAGAACTAGGGTCAGCCACATGCAAGACAAATGCCCCAGAACTATGTCTTTGGCCCTCTGTGCCAGTATTTGACACAACTCTGTTCTTATTTTTGTCTGTCTACCTCATATGAATGTAATATCTATATAATCAGGCCTACTCTATCTTTCCTTCTTTATTCTCAGTATCTAGAATAGATACTGCATTTAGCAGGTGCACAATAATGGCTCACTCGTATCCTGAATCATCTTTTGTAGCAGTAAATATATAGCTGTTAACTCCTGATCAGTAATAACATCGTTTGAAAAATCAGAGTTCAGTTTATATTAGGATCAGACACTCCAAGGGAAAAATATCTATGCATAATCTTCTCTTTAATTTTGTATACTCCTTACCTGTAAAAGTCTATTACTGATATATAAGGAAGGAGAATAAGGATAAATAAGGAGTTCACATTGAATAAAAATGTCTATGTACATAATTTTGGATAGTGACAAAACTTTGAAATCTAAACTAGTCGTCAAACCTTTATTTTGCCTTAGGTAAGGCTTTAAACCAGGGATATTTTTCTTCTGTATTCAAACTACTCTTTTCATAAACTCCAGAGTTAAGATGGTGTCTGTCAGGCTGTAATTATAGTGAACGCTCTATTTCAAACAGTTTTGCTATAATAGGGACCAGGGAAAAAAGTGTCAATATAAGATCGGAGATTAGGTCAAGGCATTTAAACAATATTAGTTATTATGGCCTATTTGAGGCTGATGGAATGATAGGGAGGAAAGTGACCTTTTGAATACCTCAAATTTTCTTTTCAGCATGGTTAAGATGTGCACTGGAATATAATACATAGTTCTTAGCAAAAATATCTCTTTGTGTCTTAGGGTGTCAAGCTGAAAGGGCCCTTAGTGATTATCTGGTCCAGCCCTGTAGATTTCACAGATAAAAAAAAGAAGATGTGAAGCAAACACTGACCATCTTTTTTGAGGTGGCTGCTACCATTTCTAACCCATTCCTTCTGCCTTCTGCCTCTCCACACTCACAATGAAATTGATCTTTGCAAAATGCAGAAGATACCGCTCTTCTACCTTTATCTTTGTACCACAAAGGGGCACGTCTTTTGACCTCCAAATTCCAGTGTCCAAATCTTCTTTTAAATATGATTAATAGGCAATTTTTGTTTTACTCTTTATAACAAATAAAGTAAGAGATTAAGTAAATAAATGCTAATTTGGCTGTTGATGGTCTCTTGATGTGTATTAGAATTATCCAGGAAGCTTTTAAAATTATCCAGGCAGGGTCCCAATTCCCCCTGGAGCTGAATTTTGCCAGTTTGCTTAATCTCCTTTTATACCCTAGCTCCAGCAGGCAGGGCGTTTGCCTTGCATGTGGCCAATCCGGATTGGATTCCTTTGTCCCTCTTGGAGAGCCGGGCAAGCTACTGAGAGTATCCCGCCCACACGGCAGAGCCTGGCAAGCAGGTGGTGTATTCAATATGCCAAAAACACTAACAACAAGTCTCACAATGGAGACATTACTGGTGCCCATTTGAGCAAATCTATGAACAGGAAGATGACAGTGCTACAGTGCTACCTTAGCTCCAAGCCCTGGAATCTGGGTCTCTTTCTATTCTGATTTATGTTTCTCCTGCTCCAGGGTGTTTGGATTTGCTGCTGATCTCCTACAGCTTTTACTTCCCTCCCAGCTTTAACACTGAAACCAAGTCTCTGTCTTTCATTAGTGCCTTTCCTTGACTCAACACTCAAAAGACTACAGAAGCAACAGCCACTGCTTAAATCTTGCCCCTCTGTGGTCTCTGTCTTTTCCTGCAGCTAACTCAGTGTGTTGGTGGGTGCTTGCTCTTGGGGCAGCTAAATGTTCCTCTTGGATATCTGACGGACAGCACTTAGGTCTTGGGGTCCATTATTAATTTTTGATTGCATTTGTAATCTCAGTGCTCAGCAGAAATACGTTTTAGGCATGCATCAACTTTTGTGAGATTCATTAGTGAATAATGAAACCGTTGTTGAGTGTTTTGGACTGTGTCAATGAGACACATTCGACAATAGGCCAGTCATGCATTTGTCTTAGGAGTGTTGCCCTCTGTACCCTTTCTTTTTCTCATTTCTCTCACAAGTATGTCATGCAACTGTTTGCTTCCTACAAGATACATGGGACTATTGACTATTTGTTATTAGCCAGAAATGCTTAATGATGTTGGAAGAGGCTTAAAATAAAGTTTGGTATGAAAAATATATTCAATCTTTATTTTGCTTTATTAAAAATCCTGTATATTCTGTGCTTTGACCAAATATTTCAGCTTGTGTTTCATTTTAGAGTAAAGATCGATCCAATATGTCTGATGAAGATATTGCAACTATTTATTACGACATTCAATTAATCCTCATGACCTCCTATTTCTAGTCATCTTTCCAATATAATGATTTTTTCTTTTACTAATTCATGTTATATTGATATTTCAGAGGAAGCAGAAGTATAAAATTCTCAGTGAAGATGCATGTTGCACATTAGTGGTGATAATAGATTTTTATCTTGGGTGTCATTCCAGAGTTTTGTTGGGTTTTTTGGTATCTTATTTCATTTGCACTAAATTTATTATTAATTTTGTTTTTGATTTTTCTTGTTTGTAGCACATTATACAATTGGATCCTGAACATTTGTTAGCCACTAAATAGAAGGAGACACTTTGTACCAGTAAATAAAATGATTAGGGGCATAGTGCTCTTATCTTGACCCTATATTAATTTTTATTTATTTTAGTTGGAGGCTACATCAGTTGTGTTCACTCCATGCTCTGTGCTCTTGAGTTCTTCTTCATACTGCTTAGGCTATGGAGTTAGTGCTTTGTGCCAGGAATCAAATATAGGACTCCTGAATGCAAAGCATCCCCATTCAGACCACTGGTCCTTGATCCTATTTTTAAAAGAATGAAGTGTGCCAACTGCCTTTTATTCTTCAGTATGAATTATTCCTTGAAATGACTGGAAGTCTTGTTCATCACTCTAGTAGCTTACATTCCTAAAGAATTTGATGCGCGGATTCATAAGAGCATGGCGCTGTGGATGGGATGAGCTAAGATGTTGGGCATTGTTAGGCTCAGTTTCAAGTATTCACTTTCACACCTAGTCCTTAGGAGGGACTTTCACACCAAGTAGTTATGAGACTTTGAGTAGTCTTAAGACACCTTGTGACTTATTGTGAGTTCCAGTCTCGTGTGTTCAATAGTTAAAACGTTGAGTTTCAGTCAAATGAGATAGTACATCAAAGTGCAGAGAAACTGTACCTGTTGGTTAAGAAATTTTTGTTACTTCTTTTCATATTTCAGCTAAGGAAATACAGAGACTGAGAAAAAGGCTTGAGACTTTCCAGGTCTTTATAAATATACTAGCAGAGCTGGAGCACAGGCCTTCCAGGTTTTACTAGTATGCTTTTAATTAAAATAAAGAGTACTTTGCCCTGCTAGATTATCATGCAGATGTGAAGGAATGGTGCAGAGCTTCAGGGACAAGTAACAACAGAGGGAACTCATATACCCTTGAGAAAAGTTGTGCAAGAAGCATTAAAAGACAAGACAAAGGTCTCAGCTCTTGGCATGGAGTATGGCATTCTCTCATGTCACGTACAATTGCCCTCTACTATCCTAATAACGATTTCACCTCTAGTTTGTTAAGAGATTTTATATGTTTTGGATAAGACATAATGAAATTCATAGCGTGGGCCAATGGTAGATTCCAGGACACCTGAAAATTTCTGAAAACCAATTTATAATGCAACAGCCTGTTTGAAACCTACCTCTGTCATTAAATTTCAAATTGAAAACACAAACATCATTCTCACCAGATAAGTCCTGGCTGTCCCCTTTTTTTCTTTTAGGATTTAAAGAAAAGCTCTAACAAAATGAGAAAAATATACTTCCCTTCCATTCATTTATTTATAAGATTTAAAAAATTGAATCACTGTAAGATAGACCCTTACAAAGCTGTTCATGATTAGGTTTTAGTCATATAGTGTTGCAACACCCATCCTTCCATCAGGGTACATTCCCAGCACCAGTGTCTCCAGATAAGTCCTGGCTGTTATCTTTTTATTTTTCCCCCCAGGATTTTAAAAATTGTCTCATCATAAGATATACAATTACAAAGTTGTTCATGACTGAGTTTCAGTTTGAGTCATAATAATGCCAGTTTCCCTTCCACCCTCCCCCGCCCCTCCCCCTCGCAGCCTGCCTCTATGGAGGGTGGAAGATATTTTACTTTTCTTTTCTCTTCCCCTCTTGCTCCCCCCTATCTCTCATTTCCTTTAAGGCACCATGGTTTGCAATACTGTTACTGACAGGTTGTCAGGCATGTCACTTAACTCATTCATCTTCCTCAAGTCTACATCAAATCCTGCTGATTTAATCTCCTTTATTTCTTCAACAGCATCTTCTCTTCTGGCTAACTCATCACTGTCCTTGCTGGTGGTCTCACCAAGCTTTACCTAGTCCAGTCTAATAATTACCTTAAGATTTCTGCCATCTCTAGATCATACTTCCCAGAGTCATTTAATGAAACATGGCTTTTCCATCACCTATGTTATAAATTCAATGAGCTCTTATATTTAGTAGAAAGCTTCCATGACTGCATATATTTGTACACTCTGTTCCAGGGATTCTCAAGGCTTTGTGTGCAGAATAAATATTGCTTGGAACTTGTTAAAATGCAGGGGCTAGAGCGAAAGTCCAGCAAGTAAGGCATTTGCCTTGCACGCAGCCAACCTGGGTTTGATTCCTCCGTCCCTCTCAGAGAGCCCGGCAAGCTACCAAGAACACCTTGCCCCTACGTCAGAATCTGGCAAGCTACCTGTTGTGTATTCGATATGCCAAAAACAGTAACAAGTCTCACAATGGAAACGTTACTGGTGCCCGCTCGAGCAAATCGATGAACAATGGGATGACAGTGCTACAGTGACAGTATTAAAATGCAGACTTCATTTTCTAATGGCTTAGATTCAAGTTTGGAGGGATTAGACCAAGATTTAAGTGTCTATAATTTTATCAACTTCTCCATGTAAGTGGGATCTATGTTGTTCTTCAAATTTTGAAATGAATAAAACCCCAGTTTTGGTTTCATAGCTTACCTCCTTTTCACATGTTTTGGTCTTAGAAATATAGTTATTTCTGCACTTCACAAGAAATGTGACTGAGATAAAAAGACAGCCCAGGAATGGGAACATTACTTACCCAATATCTGTATGACAAGAGGTTAATATTAAAGATATATAAGGCACTGGTAGAAATTTATAAGAAAAAATAAAGACCAACGCTATCAAAAACTAGGGAGAAGAAATGAACAGAGACTTCCTCAAAGAAGAAATACAGATGACCAAAAAGCACATGAAAAAATGCCCTACTTCATTAATCACCAGGGAGACACAAATCAAAACAACAATGAGAATCATCTCACACCACAGAGACTGGCACATATCTAAAAGAATAAGAACAACAAATGCTAACGTGGAGGCGGAGAGAAAGAGACTCTTACTCATTGTTGGTGGGAATGCTAGTTGGTCCAGCCATTTTGGGAAACAACATGGTCATTCTCTAAAAAACTAGAAATTGAGCTTTCATATAACCCAGAAATAGCACTTCTGGGGATATACCTTAAAACACACAGCAGAAACCTCATCTGTACCTCTGTGTTCATTGCAGCACTATTCCTTATTGACAGAATCTGAGACAATCTGAGTGCCCAATAACAGATGACTGGATAAAGAAACTATGGTACATCTACATAATGGAATAATGGAATACTATGCAGCCATCAGGAGAAATGAAGTAATAATTTTGTTTTTTTCTTTTTGGGTCACACCCAGCAATATACGGGGGTTACTCCTGGATCATGCACTCAGGAATTACTCCCAGTAGTGCTCGGAGGACCATATGGGATGCTGGGAATCGAACCCAGGTTGGCTGAATGCAGGGCAAATATTCTACCCACTGTGCTATCACTCAAGCCTCAAAATTTCCTTATAATTGAATGGAGACTATCATGCTGAGTAAAATGACTCAGAAAGAGAGGAACAGATATAGAACAATTGCACTCATTTTTGAAATATCAAATAAAACACATTATGAATCTAATATTCCAATACAATAATACAATATAAACAAGGGTCAAGAGGACTGGGACACAGTTGGAAGCCTGCCACAGGTAGAGGAGAAATAGGATAGAGAAAGGACCGCTATGACAAAGACAGTTGGAATTGACCACTGGGGGGGGGGAATTGAATGCTGTTTAGAGTAGGCAAAATGATATACATGGTTACATCTCAGTACTTGTATTATAAATCATTATGCCCTGAAGAGAAGACAAAGAGAGACAGAGACAGAGGAGAGACAGGGACAAGACAGAGACAGAGACAGAGAAGAAAAGTGCCTGCCATAGAGGCAGGCTGGGGTGAGGATGAGGGATGGGGTGGTGGCAGCCAGGAAACTGGGGACATTGGTAGTGGGAACTGTACACTGGTGAAGGGATGTTTATTAGAGCATCCTATGACTGAAACAAATCATGAACAACTTTGAAACTGTATTTCACAGAGGTTCAATAAAAAAAATAGAAATTTACTTCATTGTAGTGATCTTTTATCTACCACTCTTCCTGCCGTGGGCCAAAGGATGAAGAGATCTCTAATGCAGAGATCTCTGACTGCAGCACAGCCAGAATAACTAATGACTGCTACTGTTAGTACAGTGGCATTAAAGATGTTGTGCTTCACAAGGCTAATTGGTAAAAGAGAAAATATGCCAGGAATTCCAAATTACAGTAATATCACATAAAGAGAATGGATTATAGAGTCGATCCAGGTTACTAGTAGGATAGGGAAACATTTATCATCACTAATGGGGGCTAGTCTACATATCAGTAGCTGCAGAAAGTGACGGTGATCCCTGTTCTGGGGGAACCCAGTAATTAATAATTAATGGATAGAATTATATAGAAAACAATTCTAAGTAGGATGTTTCAAATGAAATGGTGAGGATATGAAAAAAACCAAACCAAACCAAACCAGAATCTGACTTCCCTGATGAAGAATCATCTACAAGAACTGGAAGAGAGTCAGCAAGTTTCATTTCTTTTCTTGCCCTCCATGGAAACAAGATGTCAAGGGAGACTTGAACTGAGTTGCAAGCTGCAGCCCCAAACAGCAGAGTTGTAGCCAAAGCCAGTCAACTGGGAGCTGAGAACAATAGATGAAATCCAGTGCAGGCAGCAGTTGGAACCTTTGGAACTTTTGCTTGGGAAGTTGCTCATTGCCAAACAATATTAGGAGCATCTTCGAGATAAGCATGAGAGACTTTGGGCAACCAGGGCCCAGTGACTGCCTCCTTGATAACAGGTAATGTTGGGGGCTTGTTTGCTGATTTCATGGTATTACTGGCATCCCATTGCTCATCGATTTGCTCGAGCGGTCACCAGTAGCGTCCCCATTGTGAGATTTGTTGTTACTGTTTTTGGCATATTGAATACACCACGGGTAGCTTGCCAGGCTCTTCCGTGCAGGCAAGATACTGTTGGTAGCTTGCCGGACTCTCCGAGCGGGGAGGAGGAATCGAACCCGGGTGGACCCAGAGCAAGGCAAACACCCTCCCTGCTGTGCTATAACTCCAGCCCATTTGCTGATTTAGAGGTTCCAAAATCAAGACCATCTCAGAGCTCACCTCTGGGATCGTTTTGCCAATCTTTGCAACCAAATCACTTTTGTGGTATAACTAGCTTATTCTGAATGCTGGGGTCTCAAGAATAGACCTTTTAGTCCTTGTACCCTCATAATCTAGCACAGTGCCTAGCTAGGGATTTAAAATAATAATAAAGTGCTTGTCACTTAAAAATCAAAGCAGATTGATATGATTAAAAAAATTTTTTTTTTGAATCACCATGTGGAAAGTTACAAAGCTTTCAGGCTTAACTCTCAGTTATACAATGCTCAAATACCCATCCCTTCACCAGTGCACATATTCCACCACCAGGAACCCCAGTATACCCCCCACCCCGCTCCGTCCCCCACCCCTCGCCTGTGTAGCTGATAAATTTCACTTTACTTTTCTCTTTACTTTGATTACATTCAGTATTTCAACAAAAAACTCACCATTATTGTTTGGAGTCCCCCCCCACCGCCCACAACCAAAGTCAGACCTGTTGAAAAGGAAGCATTTGATAATTTGTTTTCCATTGCTGAGAATGAAGAGATATGAGGTCACGTGGTTTTGGATTTCTGTATTTTAGTAACTAAGTCCAGGGAAATTTTTGCCAGAAATTGCATCACTGAAAGCTCTAGCACCTTTTTTAGAGAAATTGCATCACTCGTACCTCCCTTTTGTGGTCGTCATAAGATGACGGCCGGGGCTCAGTTCACAGTCTAGAGACATTTCTGCAAGAAACTGCTGGTGCCCAACATAGTGTAGCTGGCCTCCGGGACCATGGTCGTGCAGCAGCAGAGAGACTGCACACGTGCAGCTGCCGGGGTTACATCTCGGCGGAGGGCCTGATATGATTTTTTTGATAACAGTTTTGTATCAGATAATTCAATGAAGTAATTTGCTGGAAAAAAAAAACAACATTGAATGCTTGAGGGATCTTTGGTGAAGTGTCCATATTTCTCGGGCAAACAAACTTGAATAAGAGTGAAAGAGGTCCAGGAATGGGCAGAGAAAGCTGTAAAAGAAGACACCTTGGCAGTGAGAACAAGAATGACACCCAGCAAAGAGACAGACATTATCCAGAGAGAGGGACAAAGATTCTCTTCCTCTAACCATTTATTTTTCCATCGATATCAAGCTTGATAATGTTTCTGCTTTTTGCTTTTCTTCCTTGATATAGTTTGCCTGGAATGTTTTGCTACCTTCCCAAACAGAATTGTGCATAGATGTGTGGAGGGGATGGGGTGGGAGTGGGGTGGGGAGAGATCATATGAAAGAGGAAAATCCCTTCAACTGCCTTTTTTTTAAAAAAAAAAAAAAGAATTTTCTTGATTTCACTAGTGTTGTTTCCTCTGTTAAAAAAAATTACACTTGTTATCTAAAACAGAGATAAGTGTAGGAAGAAAAGCAAACGCTAATGGTCACAATCCTCCTTCTGATTGTCCAGGGAGGTTTCTTCTTCAAGGTCAAGCTTGTTAATTTGAGAGTTAAGCAGTCCTAGCAGGGGTAGTCAGCTGCTCTGATGTCTTTGCACGAAGAATGGTTTTTCTTTATCAGGAGAGATGGGCCTCTCCCTCGGGGCATGCTTAGGACTCAATACAAATACTCGATATTTATTGAACAGTGTATTCAATCTGGTTCATGCTGGGAACAGATGGTCCACTTGGCTAGGAACTTTGGAAACAGTTTTTAAGAAGGAATGATTGACACAAGGGTGGGCAGGGTACAGGGAGTGATTAAGAAATGGAGCCTGAGCATCCAGATCCAGGATCTAGTAGAGAGTCATTATTGGCTATTGGCAGGGGAGAAACAGCATTCCCAGAAGAGTCCAGTCTGGAACCCTCATGAGAGACTATTGACCCTGCGTGAGGGGCAGGGAAGGCTGTAAAGGGAGGGAGCAAAGACTGTACCTTCCCCAAGTTCCCATGGCTCCTGGCAGTGCTCCCTATAGGCTGGAAGCAGCCAAAATACAGGTTTCTCAGTTTGGATGCTGGAGATCTGATGTTCCAGTCAAGAGTGGACCACAGAAGTCCAGCAAGAGATGGGGGCCAATGGAAAGGAGGTTAGACATTATGTGAATTGAGCCTTGTTGCCAATTTCCTTATGGAGAAACTGAGGCACCACAGGGAGAAGGTTATAGAGATGGCAGGTAACTATACTGGTATTAAAATCTGTGTCTTTAGGCCAAGTCATCCCATCTCAGCCAGCTGCTTTGTACTCTGCAACTGGGTCCCTTCAGGGTCCTCTCAGTGACAAACAGTTGATGTTCGATGCCATGATGTGAGATCTTATTACATTATCAAAAATAAGAGTTATTCATCTAACTGTGCTTAATACAAGATATAATTTTTAATTTTCTATTTCAACACTTTTTAAAAAAAATTATTTTTTAATTAGTGAGTCACAGTGAGGGGACAGTTACAGATACACACATTTTCGTGCTTGTTTTTCCCTCATGCAATGTTTAAGAGCCCATCCCTCCACCAGTGTCCATTCTCTACCACCAATGAAACCAGTATTCCTCCCACCCTCCAATCCCATCCCCCACCCCACCCTGCCTCTGTGGCAGGGCATTCCAGTTTGTTCTCTCTCTCTCCTTTTGGGTGTTCTGGTTTGCAGTAGGGGTATTGAGTGGTCATCCTGTTCAGTCTCTAGTCTACTTTCAGCACGCATCTCCCTCCCCGTGCGGGATTTCCAATCACATTTTACTTGGTGTTTCCTTCTTTCCCTTCCTTTTCTTGCTGTCGTTCTAGAGTCATTTGCTACTGGGTTTTGGAAACCAGACAGAACTAAGCTCTGCTCTAAGGACTTTATTACAAGTGTGTACAGTGAATGGTTTAGGAATATTTGTTATGAATATCACAAGAATGACCAATATCTAGTCACTTAAAAAGACAAAGCTCTGATCTTCCAGAAAATTAGTTGAGATAAATAAATATATTTGCAGGTGCCAAAAATGGAACACAATGTGGTGTTCCAGAAGCAACTCTGGACAAAATTCGTAAAACTGGTGTCGTAATTCTTTCCATTTTATTTTTTTTTGCTTTTTCTTTTTTTGGCGGGGGTCATACCCAGCAACCCACAGGTGTTACTCCTGGCTTTGCACTCAGGAACTCCCCCTTGCAGTGCTCAGGGGACCATATGGGATACTGGGAATTGAACCCGGTTCGGCTGCATGCAAGGAAAATGCCCTGTCTGCTGTGCTATCACTCAAGCCCAAATTCTTTCCATTTTAAAACTCTGTGTCCTAAAAAGATGGTGTGAGCATTCTGGTACTCTTATTTTCAACTTCAAATTGGGAATAGTACTTGTATAACAATGGGATTGTTGTCAGAATCACGGGAGATTATGAGGTTGGTTTAAGTAATTTATAAGATTCCTTTGGAGCTCACAAAGTCTCTAACATGCATTTCAAAGTGCTTTGTTATCTGCAAAGTACAATTCAAAAAAAATAAGGCTTACAGGCAGTATTTAAACAATTGAAAATTCTTTCCAGTACTTTTATGAACATTCATTTCAATTTTAAGACAGAATTAGAAGGTTTAAGTGTACCAGAACCAAGATAATATCATGGTTTTAGAAGAAAGGTATAATTTATTTGAAAGGAATTTTTTTTTGTCATCACATATTTTCCCAGTCCCACCTTATATTAACTTCATTTGAAATTGCGCTTTGGATTTTATACTTGACACCTTGAGTAAAAATGAGAAAGGCAGAACGGATAACTTGTACCCGTCGTGCTATTGTGCTTTCAAGCGGCTCACGGCTAATTGGCGCACACGATGTCCTGAGGAAACCACGCTAGTGCCGCTGCAGGGACAGAGAAACACCGCTCGGAGCCGAAGCTGGGGCTGGGGTTGTCAGGAGAAGCAGGATTCACGGTTACGGTTGCATTGACTATTCAAATAAAGGAAGAAAGTGATTTCAAAAGACCCATTTGAACTATTACTTGTTTGTTTGAAATAAATGGCTGGGGGAGGGGGATGCATGTGTTTATGAGAGTGGAAAATCCCGAGGAGAGGAGTTTAGATGATGTAGCTTGATAGAGGAGAGGAATCTGTCTCTTGTTCTGTTTTGTCTAGTTATCTCGTCTTCAGGAAATAGCTGCAAATGGAGGGCCGGAGAGATGACACCAAGGCTAAGGCACTTGACTTGTGTGGTCTCAGTGCCATTTAATCCCTGGCACTGCATGGTAACCTGAGCACCCTCAGGAGTTGCTCCTGAACACAATCAGGAATAGCCTCCGAGTACTATGAGTTTATCCCCCCAACCCTCACCCCTTTCCTATTTTTCAAATTTTTATTTGCAGATGGAAAGCAAGATGTGGGGATGGGAACATTTCAGAAAACATTGATGTAATTACCAAGTAAAAAAGTCTCGGGAAGCTAAACTCATAGGTTGGAAGTCTGACATACAAATATGTTCACTATTTTACTTGGCTCAATATACTATGTGGACATAATTCCAAACCCTTTACAAAAGGACTTGCTTTAAGCTTTGACAGACCATGGGTTATCAAGGTTAAAACCACTAAGTTAGTGAAAGATTCGGGAACCAGAGTGTGTGGAAGTAGGAACAGTGAAGGAAAGAGGCAACAGAGCCATTTGGGCGAGAAGGATCATTTTCAGCTACTGATGGACTTTGCTCAGGAGGAAGAGACAGAGGATTGAATGAGGATTGAAAGATAACTTTAAATTCTTGGAGGTTTCTGGTCACACCAAGTCATTTCATGATCCTGGAAATGTCATTTCTCTTTGAAGTCCACCTTCCTTTGTAAGTGGGAATCACTGTAAGATTCGGTGATTTAATGAACTGACACATGTAAAACCTTCTCTTAGAACACAAATAACCTTCATTAGGAAATAAAACATCTGAATTTATTGTTTTGTTTGCCATGCAAGGCAGAGTGAAGTCAAGGACTAGAAAGAATGAGGAGATTTGGGTTTACAGAGGTAAAACTACTGTAAAAATTATTTCTATTTAAATAGATCTTTCTCACTGCCTGAAAAAAAATTTAGAAGCAAGCAGCATCACATTTTCCACTCTCTGTATTTGAAATATTCAATATTTACAAATATTCAAATGCTTGAATTCTTAAAGAAGTACAATGTATATAATACAAGCATTAAAAGTTGGGATTTTTAAAATAGACTAATCCCAGAACATCCTAAAAATATTTATAACACAGATCATACAAATTATCTTATCAGCATTTATCCAAAGATTCTACTAGTTAAAGTGCTTTTTATAATCTGCATATCTTCTAAGATGCCAAGGCTTGGGGTCTAGGGTCAAACCCCTAGAATCAACGTCATTTTAATAAGTTAAGAAAGCTCATGAAAATTTACATTTCAACCATGCAATCCTAAACCCACCTTGCTAAATTTTGTAGCTTTCAGGGTGCTTCATCAGATGGGATTCTAAAGCTGATGCTTTATTCCATTTATAAAGTTTGAAATAAATCTGTAAGATGATTATTTGCAATAAAAATTATCTTTAGTGTCCTGAACAGGAATGTCAGTGGAGAAGTTAGGGCCAGAAATAGCAAATCAACCTCTAAGGCAGTTCAATGTGATGTAAGCGTGAAGATTTTAGTTTCTGAAATATGTGTATTATAATTCTATTTTTAAATTTTTTAATTTAATATTTGTATTCTTTTTTATTAATTAATTTATTTTTAATTAGTGAATCACCGTGAGGGTACAGTTACAGATTTATACATTTTTGTGCTCATGTTTCCCTCATACAAAGTTTGAGAACCCATCCCTTCACCAGTGCCCATTCTCCACCACCAGTAAACCCAGCATCCCTCCATCCCTCCTACCCTCCCTAATCCCATCTGCCCCCACTGTGACAGGGTATTCCCTTTTGTTCTCTCTCTCTAATTAGGTGTTGTGGTTTGCAATAAAGGTGTAGAGTGGCCACTGTGTTCAGTCTCTAGTCTACATTCAGCCCGCATCACCCTTCCCCCGAATGGCCTCCAACCGCATTATACTTGGTTAGGGCCAGAAATAGCAAATCAACCTCTAAGGCAGTTCAATGTGATGTAAGCATGAAGATTTTGGTTTCTGAAATATGCGTATTATAATTCTATAATTCTATTTTGAAGTCCCTCTCTGTGATGTGACTTTCAATTCATGTTAACTTTTCTGACCCTCAATTACAGAGATGAACAATGATTATTATAGAGTGGTAATTTTGGTTTATTTATTTGTGGTTCCAGGTATGGCACTCAGGCTTTTACACTTATAAAGCAGGTACTCAATGACTGAGCCACAACCCCAGATTCTTAGATTAGTTTATTTATTTATTTTGGTTTGGGGGGGTCACACCTAGCAGTGTTCTGGGTTTACTCCTGGTTCTAAGCTCAGGGACCACTCCTGGTGGGTGAAGGGACCATAAAAGATGCTGGGAATTGAACTCAGGTTGACAGCATGCAAAGCAAGCACCCTACCCATTGTCCTATCACTCTGGCTTTCCCTTAGAGCACACAGGAGTTTAGGAGTTTCTCTCCTAGAGTTGAAAGACAAAAGGAGCTAATTCTTTCCACAGAAAAGCTCCAAATGGTAGCAATCACAGCCATCGGACTGTAAACATTCCGGGCCTTCTAGGTATAAGGTAAAGTTAGAGAAATGCAGGAAAGAAGCACTAACTGAAAGTTAGGAGAAGCAATAAACTCGTGTTTTCAAGGACCTATAAGTTATTTGTTGAGCAGACATAGAGGGAGACGAAGGGAGGTAGAAGGTAGATGAAGGAAGAATAGGCTTAAAAACAGTAGAACACCTAGTAGAGAATGTTGGGAGGAGCCACTCGGGTAGAAAGCTGTGTGCCAAAAGTAGACAAACATGATGGCCACTCAATACCTCTATTGCAAATTACAACATCCAACAGGAGAGGAAACAAAAGGGAATGCCCTGCTGCAGAGGCAGGGTGGGGTGGTGAACTTTTAAAATTCAACTTGCATTTTTACTTTGGGTTGGGTTGGGGGTGGTGGGAGGGATACTGGCAACATTGGTGGAGGAGAATGGGCACTGGTGGAGGGATGTAAACGATCACTGTATGACTGAAATGCAAACATGAAAGTTCATAAATTTATAACTGTACCTCACGGTGATCCACTAATAAAATTTTTTTAAAAATGAGTGGTGTGATGAATGCAAAGAAATTTAAATGTTTACAAGTTAAATGTTTGGTATACAGATTATAATGATTACAAAGTTTTTCTAAGGGCTTACTGTCCACTCAACTTCATATCTGTTGGCATATGTATATCTTTTTTTGGGGGGTCACACCCAACGATGCACAGGGGTTACTACTGGCTCACGCACTCAGGAATTACTCCTGGCGGTGCTCAGGGGACCATATGGGATGCTGGGAATCGAACCCGGGTCGGCCACATGCAAGGCAAACGCCCTACCCACTGTGCTATTGCTCCAGCCCTGGCATATGTGTATCTTTTAATACCAGAGTATTTTATAGAAGAGGAACCGGTATAAAAATTTACACAGCTGATAAGCTAACTTTCAACCACTGTACATACTGTTTTCTAGTTAGCAAATATAATTAATGAATATTTAGATTATTTTCTAGTATTTTCCATCATAGAAATCAGTATTGATCTACTTAGAGCATTAAATAGAAATTTGATGTTATTAATATTTTTCTGTCAGAGATGAACCCATCATTAGACTTCGTAATGACTGCTAAAATGACGTGAGGGAAAAAAGCATTGAGGCTCTGTTTCAAAATCAAATTTGACTTGACTTTTAATGCGACTCTCTTCTATTTGCTAGATTCTGTTAGGCATCTGCACAGAACAGACTCATAAGTCATCATGTCTGCTTTTGTAAAGGGCACTTTGACATGTGGATGGAGACAAAACTCATATGTGCCTGGGCCAGGAAGTTACAATATGAATCTGTTTGATTAAAATCCTGTCAAGGTCTAGAGTAAGGACCTTAATTCTTTCTTTTCTACAAGTACCAGGTGGTTCATAGATCACAGCTTCAAGCTCCAGTTTATGGGTCTACACTCTTACAGTATGAAGTGTTTTAGTTAGAGTGCAGTGTGTAAAAGACCTTTGAAACTTTGATATAGTATCTCTAAAAGATACAGAAATGGGTTGGCACATGTGTAGATCATCATTGTTTTAGACAAGGAAGAAATAAATCCATTAGGACAAAGCCTATCTTGCTTTTTAAATTTATGGATTGTATGCTATACAGTTTCTGTTATACTTACGAGGTAGTGTTACAAGTGCTAGAGGTTAATTGGGTCATACATGTCACTCCATAGACAGATAAAGTGGTTTTGAAGCATGGAAGAGTGAACTTTTAAAATTCAACTTGCATTTTTACTTTGGGAAGTATTAATATTAATGGAGACTCACGATGGTGATATTTGCTTATGAGGCAAGTGTAATGAGGTGATAATAAAAATTAAAATATGTAAATTGTATACGGGGCAAGCATAACCTATTGAGATACTGCCATCAGTATGTTCTATGATGGCAGAATGATAAAGAAATGAGCTCTTAATGAAAATACTACAAAACCTTTTTTCCTGAATGATTTGAAAAGTAGAATTTACCATTTACATGTATCAGCAAGACTAGACATTACATTTTTGGTTTTAGTTTTCTATTTTAATCATATACTTTAAAAATTTAACTTGACCTATCGCCCAATCTGCCTGTTGTCTGTCATCTACAAGTTGTTCACTCATGTCATCCTGAATAGAATAGGCAGAACACTAGACGAAAGACAACCATGCTAGCAACCCAGGTTCCAAAAAGGATTCAGTATGATTGACCATATCCACACAGTGACCAAGCTCATTGAAGTTTCTCGAGAGTTTAAGTTGCTGCTCTGCCTAAGGTTCATCGATTTAAAGAAGGCCTTCGATTCTGTTAAGATTGAAATGGTCATTGAAGCCCTAGCCAAGCAGGGTGTTCAAACTCAGTACTCAAGATCCTCCTCAAGCTGTATTATGGATTCACCACCAGGACCTTACCATTCTACAAGAAAGTGATCATTAACGTAAAGAGACGGGTTCGGCAGGGTGATACCATTTCACCAAAACTCTTCAGTGCCACCCTCGAGAATATCATGCGACGACTGGAATGGGAAGGAATGGGAGTGAAGATAGACGGTCGGCAACTGCACCACCTCCCATTTGCTGATGACATTGTTCTAATAACACCAAACATTAGTCAAGCGGCACAAATGCTGGCCGACTTCGACCATGAGTGTGGAAAGGTAGGACTACAGCTGAATCTCACCAAGACAATGTTCATGAGAAATGAACTAGTCCCTGACATTCCATTTGTTCTCAATGGAACAAACATCTTTGAATGCAGCAGCTATGTGTATCTGGGTCGAGAACTCAACATGAGGAACGACTTGGTGCCAGAATTGCGCAGGAGGAAGAGAGCAGCATGGAATGCCTTTAAGAGCGTCGAAGAAGTTGTTAAGAGGACAAAGAACCTCTGGCTCCGGACACATCTTTTCGACTCCACTGTTCTTCCTGCACTAACATACGCCTCAGAGACCTGGGCCCTACGCAAACAGGATGAGAACACTATTCGGTCATCCCAAGGAGGAATCAAAAGAGCTATGCTTGGAATATCACATTTCACTCAAGTGAGAGAAGGAATCCGGAGTTCCGACTTCCGTCGATGATCAAGAATCAGGGATGCTGTCTCATTTACCAAGGCGTCGAAAATCAGATGGACCAGACACGTAATGCAATTTTGAGACGACCGCTGACTAGAGCTGTTACCAATGGATTCCACGGGACATCAAAAGACTGCGTGGCCGCCCACCAACGAGATGGTCAGACTTCTTCATCAAAACCCTGAACAAATGGTTTGAGGCTCTTTGTGTTTCTAGAGCGAACAGATGCCATCTGGCTACACTAGCACATAAAAGGGATGAATGGAGACATTACTGGCGCCCACTCAAGCAAATTGAAGATCAATGGAATGACAAGTGATACAAGTGAACTTGACCTTTTGAAGCACATTATTTTTCTCTCCTATAGATTTATAAGGTGAATCCGATTCAATCTGAAGAACAGTCACATTTTACTACAAATTATAGGGTACAAATTTTTACAGGCCATGAGATCACATGAAGGTTAATTAAAACTAGTCCTTGAACCCGGAGTAAAATGTAAGCTCTACAGAGTGGGCAGACTCTGAGTTCAGACCAGAGTTTATTCCTGGAAAGAGGGAAAAGGTACTTTCAGCCACTAGTTTAGCTGTAATTCTAAGTGTAATATTTTAAATATTTAAAGAACACCTGAAATAAAGACTGTAGCTAGGTATTTTCAAGTGTTAAAATCTTTGGTGTGACAGCCTTAAAATATGGTTTGTCAGTCTGTAAGTGCTTACTCTTTCTAGAATGGTTGAAACATTTTATATTTAAATTAAAGTGATAACTACTTTTCAAAGACCTTTTTGGAGTTCTACCCAATTATTTCATACTAGAACACCATGCTGCTACGAAATAATGATTTATGAAAACTTATTACAATCAAGTAGCTTTTTACCTATCAAAATTCAGGCAAATCCAGATCTAAGACTTTATCTTTAAATACTTTATCACTGGGGTTTTGTTTATTTTTAGTAGGTTATTTTTTTACAGCTAAAATTTTTACATTTCAGTATAGGTAATAGAGTTACAATAGTGACTAGGTTTCTTGTATTGATGTTCAAAATTACTGTATCCCACCGCCATCACAGTGCTCATGACCCTTCCCACCAATCCCTGTCACTTCTGGCCCAACTTTCCTTCCCTCTCACCTATGTACTTTTTTTTCTTCTTTCACAGGGGTTACTCCTGGCTCATGCACTCAGGAATTACTCCAGGCGGTGCTCAGGAGACCATATGGGATGCTGAAAATCTAACCTGGGAAACGCTGTGCTATCACTCCAGTCCCCACCTATGCAGTTTTAAACAGGCCTATGTTGTGTTTTTTTATTAAGACATATTAGCTCTGGTGTAAAGCATATGCCAATAATTATTCATGTATTTTCAGTCATTCTGTACTTCTGACCTAGGCCTGGGCCCAAAGAAAAAGAACAGCTATATGGACATGGACATATTCTCTTGACATATTGTTACCAAATTTAGAACATTGGCTCTTTTGTGAAGTAAGGTTCCTATGAATGAAGGATTACTTAGGGAAAAGGACTTTCAGTGCTAAACTTGGGTTAGTAGCAGGCAAACTGGGAAGGTGGACCCCTTGGCTAGTAGGTGTCATCTTAGTTAGGTCAGTGAACTGTGTGTTGGTATTAAATGGTTCCCACTCTGTCCTGGGTGTGGGTGAGGCTAGCTTGTCTGGTTACATCCCTACATAAGAGTAAGAGATTAGAGAACAAACGGTGTACCATGATTCATTAAAAATACATTAAGTGTCCGAAATGAGTTAGGTTTTGAAAAATATTTAAATAGTCATACTACAAGCCAGAGATAGGTTGGTTTTCAACAGTAAGGTTTTTGCTCCTAATCTTTGGTTTAACTTCTAGCAATTAGATTTCCACTAGAACAAGAAAGTAAAAAAGTAAGTGAAATAAAAGTAGCGTAAGGACAAGAATTGAAAAAACATTTCTTACTATGAAATCTAAGTGAGAATATTGACATAAAGAGAACTGCTAGAAATTCAAAAGCAGATATTACTTTTTGTTTTTCTTGAAATATGTAAAGGTCAGGCAATTTAATTAGGAACTCTTGAATTTATATTGCTGGGTATTTTAGGAGGGTGGGGAGGAAATTGGAGAAATGGTACAAAGAGATACAGAGTGTGCTAATGTGGTGCTCAGGTCATTTGGTTTTTAACAGGTTGCAAAATAAGTAAAAGCAAATGCTGAAATTTTAATTTCATGTTTTGATTTATTAGCCTATACTCATGGTAGAGGCAGTAAGAATGCGTTCAACTGATACATATACATACATATATATATATATATATATAAAATCAAAATTCTATTAGCATTGTACTGACCACAGTGTTTGGTGAGGCAGGTGGACATCATTATTTGTAATTAAACTGAGGACCCGGTAAATTGTTGTGATTTATTGCACTCAAACTTATCTTTCCTCAAGGACAAAATAAACAAAGGGAAAAATCATTTTAGAGAGAATGACTATTTTCCTAAAGAATAATGTGGCATAAATATGTGGAAAAAAAGAAAAACTTGGAGGACAACAACTTCACATTCTTATTCTTAGTGTTTTGTTTTAAGAAGCAATTTGTCAATACAGACAATGTGTTTGACTAAGATAATGAACCGTTGCTTATTACAGGAAAGACATCTGGATTACTGTCAAATTGACTCTATATAAAACAAAGATTCTAGGGACTAACCTTTGAAGTTAAACTAAATTTATTTAGCTATCCTGGCCTTGACATGAATAAGAATAAAATAGGTGAACTGCTAGGCAATGCCCACTGAGCTAGAATGAAACTTTGGCCTTGATAGTCTAGTCCATAGTCCATCCTATTATCTCCTTGGGATTCAGAGAAAGCAGCAAAGGAGAAGCTCAGCCAGGGGTCAAATAGACCCGTCTGATGTGTTAAAGCTTCTGTTAATTCTGTGCAACTCAGTCCCCACAGCTAAGTTGTCTTAAAGAGGATGGCATATCTGACAATGCTATGCCCATTAGAAAATACAGAGGTGATTACAGGAAAAAGAAGGGGGAGCAAGATATTCTCAGGAGAGAGAGAGAGAGACAGAGAGAGAGAGCCTGTCATAGAACCATAGAGGCAGGCTGGGGAGGCCTGGAGAGGGAAACTGGGGGCATTGGTGGTGGGAAATGGACACTGGTGGAGGGATGGGTGTTGGGTCATTGTATGACTAAAATGTGATCATGAACAGCTTGGTAACTATGTATCTCAGGGTGACTCAATTGAAAAATAAAAATTTAAAAAAAAAGGAGTTTGCAGTTCTGTAAATAATGGCTTCTCCCAAACTCAACCATGTAGTGTGTTTGTGCGTGTATGTGTGTGTGTATGTGTGTATGTGTGTGTGTGTGTGTGTGTGTGTGTGTGTGTGTGTGTGTGTGTTTAGATTCAGAAGATCCAGGTTGAAAGAAAATTTGTCATCAAGGTACACTTAGAAATCTTCCCGAAGAGCTATGGGAATTTGTGGGACTGTGCATGGCTACAGGTTTTAGAGTTTGACGGGTTGGTAAGTGCCTTTGTCCTGCCTCCTTTTTTGCTTTTCTTACCCATTTCTGAGAGTAATGGAGTACTTTCAGCATAATTATATTGCCGATCTTTGGAGATAGTATATCAGGGAGGAGGTTTCTTCCTTGTTAATTGCCTTCTCTAAGGCATGCAAAGATTTGCCGCACTGCCCCAGATGGACCAGGAAATTTTCCCAGCATCAACCATGGGTTCAAATGTGGGAAGGAGCCATGAACTTCAGGTAGGACAAAGTAAAGGAAAAAAATGAAAGATTTGAAATTTCGGTGCCCGGTTTTCTTCCCTTCCCTTCCTGTGATGTTCTCTTCTGCTCGTCTCTTGGTTTGTGTTCTGAGAAATGGGAGTCTGAGTCCTGGGATGTCTAATGCTGGAGTTTTCCTGCATTTTACCATAGAAATGGAAATTAAAAAAGGAACATGGTGTCCATGAATAACCCAGGCATCCTTCTGAGTCTTGAGTAGTTCAGGCATTAAGACTACAGAACTTCTAGTTGAGATTTCTCCCAATAAGAATAGGATTGGCACATTAATGGCAATGAGTGGGCAGCATATAAAAGGCATGCACAGATATAGCCCAATTCAGTTTAATGACCGTCTCATCTTCCAAGCCGTATTTTAGCAAGTCCTTGGGTGAGCAGAAATTTTTACATTCTTCTCACATTAGGTTGTGCCTGACACACATTTTCCTAACGTAGCCCCTTTATCTTCCTGGACAAATCCATTCCCGCCTACTGTGCCTAAAGAATCCTGTGAGAACCTTGCTCATGTGTCTGCTTTTAGTGAATCATTATGCCATTAATGTCCATTTGGCTATGAGCAGTTCCGGCGATCAGAAGCGCTGAGTCCCCGTCACACCCCATAGTCTCCATAGAGGAGTCTCTACAATTACATCTGGTTGGCAGGTTCTTATTACCACTAAGCATAGGTGGGACACCCACAGTGATTCCCTGGAAACAGAGGCCCCTGATGGGTCCTGTGCTTCATTAGTCTTAGAGCATATATCTAGCGGTTCTACATTTATGACGCATTTTCCCAATGTTCTTTTGACTAATGGGAGCAGAGCTGTATCCTGCTTGCCATTTGAGAGAGTAGAAAGCAGGGAGGTAAGTAGGGGGTCTCCTATTCCCTTTGAAGAACCCACCTGGTCCTTCTGCTTGTCAGGGTGTGAACATGTGGGGATCTTTCTTCCAGTCATCTAGTGCTCATCAAGCAATGGCATGTCTTTCTTGGACTCCTCTGCTCCCTCCCATGGCCCTTCAGCTTGGTGACTAAGCTGTAGTTACTGAATGCAGACAGCTTGGGTCCATTCCCTGGTTTTGCAATTCAAGTATCCATGTCACCCTGTGATAGAATAACTATTTCTCACTCCAATTGGCTGGTAACAGACTGTCTCTTGGTTTTGTGAGGATTAAATGGAATTACATTTGCCAAGTACCCAGTCTGCATATTGCTTTTAAAAAGCTATTGTCTTCCTATTTGCTTTTGGTACTTCTCATGAGGATACATTTTGTTTTTATTTCATCAGCCTTGCTACAATCTGTTGAGGGTAGTGGAGTGATTGCTTAAAATAATGTCTAGGCAATCTACACAGTGGAATACTATGCAGCTGTTAGAAAAGATGAAGTCATGAAATTTGCATATAAGTGGATCAACATGGGAAGTATCATATTGAGTGAAATGAGTCAGAAAGAGAGAGACAGACATAGAAAGATCGCACTCATCTGTGGAATATAAAGTAAAAGAATGAGAGACTAACACCCAAGAGTAGTAGAGATAAGTACAGGGAGGTCTGCTCCACGGCTTGGAAGCTGGCCTCACATGCTGGGGGAAAAGGCAGCTGAGATAGAAAATGGAACTTCAAGTGGAGGATCTTGGGTGAACCCATTCGGGTTGAAAGATGCATGCCGAAAGTAGACTATAGACCGAGCATGGTGGCCACCCAATACCTCTATTGCAAACTACAACACCCAAAAGGAGAAAGAATAAGGAGGAATGCCCTGCCACAGAGGCAGGATGGGGTGGTGGGGGATAGGGTGGGGGTGGTGGGAGGGATACTGGGAACATTGGTGGAGGAGAATGGGCACTGGTGGAGGGATGGGTAAACAATCACTGTATGAGTGAAATGCAAACATGAAAGTTCATAAGCTTGTAACTACCTCACGGTGATTCACTAATAAAAATTTAAAAAAAATGTCTAGGCAGCTCTAAGTGAAGGGGGTATAGAGAATGCATCTGAGATCTGGATGTTTGCTGTTCTTCCTTACACTTCAGTAGACCCATGGAAAACACTTCAGAATGTAATACTTCCACAGGGGTCTTTTTTTCCTTTTTGGGTTACACCTGGCAATGCACAGGGGTTACTCCTGGCTCTGCACTCAAGAATTTCCCCTGGAGGTGCTCAGGGGACCATATGGGATGCTGGGAATCAACCCGGGTCAATAACATGCAAAGCAAATGCCCTACCCGCTGTTTTATAGCTCCAGTCCCAGCCACAGGGGGTCTTAATGGGAAGTCTCCGCACCACCAGGCGTGACTCCTGATTGCAGAGCCCCCAAACAAAATGAAACAAAACAAACAAAACAAAAAAGTCTCCCTAGTACCTGAGTAATTTGGGCATAGAATCTCAAATCTGCTTGGAGAATTAAGATCACCTCGGAAGCATTAAAGCCATTCCCGAGGTTGGGCCAGTAAATCTGGGGTGAGCATTGGAATTTTTATTTTTGAAATATTCTCTGGCGCACTTTGATGATAAAATTCTGTTTACAAATTCTGACCAGTTGGTATTTAGAGAACTTGGCTATTGGTATTATAGCAAAAGTTAGCTCCATGTGCTAGTCACACACACACACACAGAGAATTATGTTTTATATTAAAATTCTTTCACAAAGAAAAGTCCAATTGTGGGATTTTTTGGGGGGGAGCAGCTGAGGGTACACCTACCTAGTGGTACTCAGTTCACTTCTGTCTGTTTGCTTAGGGTCAATCCTGGCAGTGCTTGGGGGACCTTATGTAGTACTGGGGATTTTACTGGGGTTTAACTTCTGTACTCTCTCACCTCCCCAGTTGTGGTTCTTACTAAATTTGACTTTGGCATCAGCTTGTAAAACTGTCCAAATATCCCTTATATGCAAGCCAAAGAGTAGGAGATAAGAGAGGAATTCCATGGGCTGTATTATTTTTTTCTTTGTGCAATTCTGGTGTCAAGGCTATATTATTTGATTGGCATGTACATTTGGGAAAAGAAATTATAAATCATCATTACCATTAGCTGGAATGTTTTCTTAGTACCCACTCCACTGCTACGAGGTCATTCATTATCCACCTGCAATATTTACTGCTCTGAGAATGTTTTCCATCTTCTGACCTTTAGCTAAAAGAGGTAAAATCCGTGCCTTGGAATACCAGCCAAGAATGAGCTAAACGGGAAACAGAAGTTTTATGTTAATTGTATCTCATGAACACACAAAGCCAATATATGTAAATATTGAGTTTCAGGGGAGTAAATAGTTTAAGGGAAAATTTACGTTCACTCTCCTTTTTATTACACCTTGAAAAAAAGTAAATAGAGAAACTATCTGAAGAATCATGTGAATGGCTCTTCAGTGTAGTAGAAAAGACTAATTAGGTGTTTTTATTGATCTGGTCCCCAAGCAATTGCTCAACTATCTATCAATTCTGCCATCCTAGATACGAAATGCAGCAGAATAGAGCCCGATCAATTTTTGATCACCTTGAAACTGCTTCTGCCTCTCAGTTCCCCTCTAGAACATTAGATGGATGAGTTGAGTGCAGGGGGCCTCCCTCGCTGCAAGGGTGACTCAGGCGTGGCCTTGTCACATTCTCTTTGGACAGGCGCCTTTTCCAAAGCTCTGGGCCACTAACAACTACTTTCCTGTAGGATCGTCCCCGCCACACCTTCAGGATTTTCCTTATCACACTGCCCTTCTGCTTCCCTCCTTCTCTTTCTTTCAAAAGCTTGATCCTCTTGGGGAGGAAGGAATAGCACAGTGGGTAGGGTTCTTGGCTTGCACTCGGCTGACCTGGGTTTGATCTCCCTCATCCCATTAAGGTTCCCCTCCTCCCCCCATCTGCAGCACCACCAGGAGTAATTACTGAGTGCAGAGCATGGCCAGATGTGACCCCAAAATAAAACAAAACAAAACAAAAGCCTGATGCCCCCCACTGTCCCTCCCCAGCCCCACTACACACACTGCTTTTGCCTTTTTTGCCTACCTCCTCAGTAAGTGGTCTTGGATCTCTACCTTTACTTTTACTCTTCCATTTAAGCACATGAATGAAATGGTCTATCCCATCTTTAATAAGAGTACTATTACTGTTATGTTTTTGCTGCTATTTTTTAAAAAATTAATTTATTTTTTAATTTGTGAATCACTGTGAGGGTACAGTTACAGATGTACACATGTTCGTGCTTGTGTTTCCCTCATACAATGTTCGAGAACCTGTCCCTCTACCAGTTTCCATTCTCCACTACCAATGAACCCAGTATCCCTCCCACCCCCAACCCCATTCCCCCCAGTCCACCCCGCCTCTGTGGCAGGGCATTCCCTTTTGTTCTCTCTCTCCTTTTGGGTGTTGTGGTTTACAGTAGGGGTAGTGAGTAGCCATCATGTTCAGTCTCTGATGAACACGGCATCTCCCTTCCTTCATGTGGTGTCCAACCACATTTTACTTGGTGTTCCCTTCTCTATTTGAGCTGCCTTTTCCCCCAGAATGTGAGGCCAGCTTCCAAAACATGGAGCCAACCTTCTGGTACTTATTTCTACTATTTTGGGTGTTAGTCTCCTACTCGGGCTGAAGTGATAGCACAGCGGTTGGGCATTCGCCTTTCATGCCGCTGATCCAAGTTCCATTCCTCCGCCCCTCTCGGAGAGCCTGGCAAGCTACCACGGGTATTGAGCCCACGTGGCAGAGCCTGGCAAGCTACCCGTGCATATTGGATATGCCAAAAACAGTAACAATAAGTCTCTCAATGAGAGACGTTACTGGTGCCCGCTCAAACAAATCGATGAGCAACGGGATGACAGTCTCCTACTCTGTTACTTTATATTCCACAGATGAGTGCAATCTTTCTATGTCTGTCTCTCTCTTTCTGACTCATTTCACTTAGCATGATGCTTTCCATGTTGATCCACCTATATGCAAAGTTCATGACTTCATCTTTTCTAACAGCTGCATAGTATTCCATTGTATAGATATACCAAAGTTTCTTTAACTAGTCATCTGTTCTCAGGCACTCTGGCTTTTTTCAAATTCTTGCTATTGTAAGCAGTGCTGCGATGAACATATTAGTGAAGATGTCATTTTGACTATACTTTTTTGCTTCTCTGGGATATATTCCCAACAGTGGTATTGCTGGGTCAAATGGGAGCTCAATTTTAATTTCTTAAGAAGTGTCCATATTGTTTTCCAAAAGGGCTGAACCAGTCGGCATTCCCACCAGCAGTGTAGAAGGGTCCCTTTCTCCCCACATCCTCTCCAACAGTGGTTGCTTTTGTTCTTTTGAATGTGTGCCAGTCTCTGTGTTGTGAGGTGGTATCTCATGGTTGTTTTGATCTGCATCTTTTCCTGTTATTTTTACTATTACTACTATCATCCTAGATGATGGTGATAAAATAATCATAACTTTTCTTGCACACTATTTGCACATGAGGGAGAAAACAAATGAAATGAATGGCTAATGCTCTGCACTAAGTGAAGACAGATGGTAAGAAGCACATGTGATTTTGTGGTTTATACCTTTTGTAGGATCATGCCACTTACATTCAGCTATAGGATGCATTGGTTAGAGTCGGCTAGAGTTTTATGAAAATTCCAGCTCTCTACTACCTTACTAATTCCAGTGCATTTTAGTCAGTATCACCCATTTTGTGTGTGTGTGACTAGGGTGTGAGAGGTTGCTCAAGATTCCTCATTTTACTGGCAGCTTGGAATAAGTGAAACGGAAAAAATAAAATGATGCCAAGTAATAAATGGGAAGAAAATTGACAAGATGCACGTCTATGAGACAGCAGTGGAGCTCCAGAACTTAGTGTGTACTAGCTCAGAACAGCCAATGGGGCTCGCCTCTGCCCACAGTGGCCAGACCCTCTGCTGAGAATCCATCACGGTGAGTTTCATTCCACCACAGAAATCCGCAACGCTGCTCGTGCTGCTCTGAAACTTTCCCCCTGGGAGTCTGTGATAAAGGTGTGTTTAGGGTGCACTGCCTTTGGGGGGTGGGGGGTGGGGAAGAGGATCTCTTCTTTCCCTGCTTCAGCTTTGGATATTCCTTGATTGTGGCTATATCCCTCCCATCTCTTTGCCTTCATGACTGTGTTACCTTCTCATCTTCTGTAGCAAAACTCAACTTTTTCTCTCTTATGAGGGTATATGTGGCTACATTTAGCGCTCACATGGATCTAAATCCAGGATAAATTTCTCCTTTCAGGAACCTTAAGTTATATCATTTATTATAAAGCCTTAAATCACATTATTTGCCAAATAAAAGTGACCGTTATTTTGCAATATAAATGGTCACCTGCAATATAAGTTTCTGGGTAATAAACAGGGACTTTCATGTAACCCAGTGCACGTCTAAAAGTAGATTTTTTTATATATTTTTTTTAAAAAATAGTGCTGGTTTACCTGTGTACCACTGATCCTGCATTAAATAAAAATGTTTAACTGGGGTGTCACAGGAAGCAACACTTCAGTGCAAATGCCACCGAGAGATTACTGGAAGAGTGAAAGGAGAATGTACTAGCTGAGTGGCCTCTCTATGTAGGTCGTACCTTTAGCATTTTAGAGAAAAAGCCCAGTTGATTACATTATTGATGTGCTAAAATTAAACTCACCCTTCATAAGAATAAATGGTACTAATATTTAAAAGTTATAAAAGAATACAAAATGGACATTATGAGACTGCCTAAAATTCATGAAGAAACTTTTCTAATTAGGGAATGTCCTAACTTAATAATGGCCTAAATTCGTGACGGACTTATTGTTAGAGTCTTTTGAGATTTTTCAGTCTTTCTAAGTTTCATCACAAATGTGGTCTTCTTGATTTTATAGGTGTCCTAGTTGACTCTCAAAAAATTAGATATTGAATTCCCATTTGACCCAGCAATACCACTGCTGGGAATATATCCCAGAGAGGCAAAAAAGTACAATCGAAACAACATCTGCACATGTATGTTCATCGCAGCACTGTTTACAATAGCCAGAATCTGGAAAAAACCCGAATGCCCCAGAACGGATGACTGGTTGAGGAAACTTTGGTACATCTATACAATGGAATACTATGCAGCTGTTAGAAAAAAGGAGGTCAAGAATTTTGTGGTCAAGTGGATGGGCATGAAAAGTTTCATGCTGAGTGAAATGAGTCAGAAAGAGAGAGACAGACATAGAAAGATTGCACTCATCTATGGTATATAGAATAACAGAGTGGGAGACTAACACCCAAGAACTGTAGAAATAAGTACCAGGAGGTTGACTCCATGGCTTCGAGGCTGGCCTCACGTTCCGGGGAAAGGTCAACTCAGAGAAGCGATCACCAACTACATTGTAGTCGAAGGCCATGTGGGGGAAGGGAGTTGCGGGCTGAATGAGGGCTAGAGACTGAGCACAGCGGCCACTCAACACCTTTATTGCAAACCACAACAGCTAATTAGAGAGAGAAAACAGAAGGGAATGCCTTGCCACAGTGGCAGGGTGGGGTGGGGGGGAGATGGGATTGGGGAGGGTGGGAGGGACACTGGGTTTACGGGTGGTGGAGAATGGGCACTGGTGAAGGGATGGGTTCCCAAACTTTGTATGAGGGAAGTATAAGCACAAAAGTGTATAAATCTGTAACTGTACCCTCACGGTGATTCTCTAATTAAAAATAAATAAATTTTAAAAAAAAATAAAAAAAAATAAAGGTGTCCTAGTAAAGGGCCGGAAAGAGAGTATCGTGGGTACGGTGCTTGCCTTGCACAAAGCAGATGCAAGTCCAGCCCTGACAGGACAAGATAGTCCCCTATGCACTTCCAGGAATGATCCCTGAGTGCAGATCCAGGGGTAAACCCTAGACAGAGACAGGTGTACCCCCCAATAAATAAATAAAAATAAAAGTGTTTGTTCAGTGATCGTTTTTCACAAAGATAATTCCATTCTTAGATAAATAATCCATTTCAGAATGGGGAAAGGAAGTATTTATTTACAGCTGGGTTTGGTACTTTATTAAAGAAATGAAATTTTGGGGATGATTCCAACTCATTTAATATTTGAAAGTGATAGTTGATAAAGGATTTGTGACAGTGAATCTTGGAATGCCAAGACCGAAATTTAATTTTTTCCCTACTCATTAGTTTTGTACTTTTTAGTCAAATTGAAAAAAAATAATGTGTAACTCTTTTTGTCCACAGTATTAGCAGTGACGTCTAGTAAAGCTGGAATCCTACCAACTTCCATCAATTTTTGTGGCTGTTCTCAAAACATTCCTGTCTTTGCCTACATCGATCCATAAAAAGGCCGAGGTTTTAGATTCCTTTCCAGGTTTACTTGGTTCTCATGCATTCTCTTTTATTTTTTATCTTTTAAAAATCAATTAATTAATTAATTTTTGGTTTGGGGGCCACACTAACATGCTAAGGGGTTAGTTCTAGCTCTGCACTTGGGAATTACTCCTGGTGGTACTCAGGAAAATTTAGGGATGCTGAGGATTGAATCCAGGTCAACAATATGCAAGGCAAGCACTCTACCTGCTGTACCATCTCTCAGGCCCTTGCCAGTAACCCTAAATGTCCCTATTGTCATGCTAGTACTGTAAGATAGAGACTGTACTCTTAAACAAACTAGGCTTTTATCTTCTACTTGCTCCCAGAAACAAGTTCTTCAAACACGTTACTGGAGAAGAGTATGGCACTTTCAAGAGTCATAAAATTGACCATATTAGTCTCAATTATCCCCGACTATGAATTGTTCAAGATCAATTTGCATGGTTCCTAAGTTAATTGAGCTATTTTCCACTCTGGTCTTAAGTCTGTCTTTTTAATCATGTAATTGCTTATTAGACTACCCAAATGATAATGCTGAGAAGACAGATGAGAGTTCAATAAATTTCCAAAATGTAAGCTTTTGAAAGAGGCTAAAAAAGTTAAACAATGGGGTCTGTACAATTTATAGGAATGGTACATACTCATTACAAGAAATTTAAAGAACTGTAGCAAGTTCCATCCTTCCTTCCTTCCTTCCTTCCTTCCTTCCTTCCTTCCTTCCTTCCTTCCTTCCTTCCTTCCTTCCTTCCTTCCTTCCTTCCTTCCTTTCTTCCTTTTTTCCTTCCTTCCTTCCTTCCTTCCTTCCTTCCTTCCTTCCTTCCTTCCTTCCTTTCATTTTTGTTTTTTAAACTGAACCCAGGGATGCTCAGGGGCTACATCTGGCTCTGTGCTCAGGGATCACTCTTGGCAGTGCTCAGGAGACCATATGTAGTATGTGGTATCTAACCCTGGCAGGAAGCAAACACGGTAACACCCGATTATCTCTCCAGTCCTAAGTGTATGGAATTTGAAAGTTACAAACACGGAAAAATCTCACAATCACAATTGAACAGTGTTAATTTTTAAAAAAATAATAAAATTTTAATAATAAATAAAAAAACCTACCACTCATGGATAGAGCATTTGCCTTGCATGAGTAAAGTCCCGGTTTCTGGACACTGCTAGGAAATGAAGCCTACCCTTCACTCAGCCACCTAAAAAAAAAGGAAAAAGAAAAACCTGGAGTCAGCATATTCAAATTTTCTGTATCACTGTATCACTGTCATCCTGTTGCTCATGGATTTGCTTGAGTAGGCACCAGTAACATCTCATTTGTCCCTGTCGTGTTCAGCATCAGTGGAATGAGGCCCATTATTCAAATTTTACATATAGTAAATTTACTTCTTAATATGTATAACAGAGGATCAATAGTAATTTTTTCCTCTCATTTATTTTTGTCTCAACAGGCTGGATATTTTTACCTACAGTTGTACATTATTAGCTTGGACTACTTATACTATGTGGAACCATAAAGTCCACAATTACTTACTATTGATTCCTTCTTTCAGTGGCATTTCCATCAGCTGTTATGGAAGTTCTGTAAAGTGAGGCTGTGCACCTCATTGTTTACCACTACCTAAGGATAATTCTAGTAATGTAAATATGTCAAATAGATATTATTTCTGGAGTATTTAAAATTATTTGTACCATCCCTCTCGGAGAGCCCAACAAGCTACCGAAAGTATCCCGCCCTCATGGCAGAGCCTGGCAAGCTCCTCGTGGCATATTTGATATGCCAAAAACAGTAACAAGTCTCACAATGGAGATGTTACTAGTGCCCGCTCGAGCAAATCGATGAACAACGGTCCGACAGTGCTACTGTGCTACAGTGATAGTTGGTTGGACTGGAGCGATAGCACAGAGGGATAGGGCACTTGCCTTGCACACGGCCGATCCAGGTTCGATTTCTTTGTCCCTCTGGGGGAGCCTGACAAGCTACCAAGAGTCTCTTGTCCAAACACCAGAGCCTGGCAAGCTACGCAGGGCTTATTCGATATACCAAAAACAGTAACAACAAGTCTCAGAGTGGCGAAGTTATTTACTGGTGCTCGCTTGAGCAAATCAGTGGACAATAAATAGGACTATAGTGCAGTGCAGCTAATATGTATATTCATTCTAATCACATTTTACAATTCATAATTGTCACACCGATTATTGTAGCTCTTTTTTTCTGTGCCACTTATCTGCACAAACCCTTTTTGTAATTCTTAAAAATTAAATATTTAACAAACTTGAAAAAATCCAGATTTTTGAGAACATAATATATTGTGTAAAAGAACATTATAAAAGCAAATTAAAATAGAAAAATCTCCAGATACCAACATCAGTATCATTAAAAAGTTTTTTAGTCTCAGAAAAGAAAAGTTAATAAAAAATATTTTGGCAGATAATATAAAGAAACAAGCAAATAGAAAACTAGAACCAAAAAAAGTTCTAAAATTTCAAACATGGTAACTGAACTTATAAACTTGCTAGATTAGACTCAAAGAAGATTAGACATAGTTGATAAGAGTCATAATGAACTGGAAGATACGTCCACAAGAAAATAATGTGGAATCACATACGAAGACATAATGATGGAAAATACGTAAAGGGTAAGAAACATAGACAATGTAACTAAACTATCTTCAAAGGAGAGAGGAACAAAATGCACCAGAAGCAATATTTGAGGAGATAATAACTGAATGTTCCCACGCGGATGAATCACATTGAACTGCAGGTGCATGAAGTCCTCCAAAACACAAACCAAGTAATGAAAAGAATTAGACGCTTTGCACGTCAAAATAGAACAGCTGGGAGCGGGGGGATAGACAAATCTTAAAAGCAGGCAGGAACCAGAGAACTGAGGTAATACTAATTTCTTCCAAAGAAGCAATGATTTAACATAACCACAGTTGACTTCTCAAAACCAGAAATAGTAGAAGCCATAAGGAAATGGAATAGCATTTTTATAGTGTAGAAAGGATATAACTGCCAATAAATGCCATAAAATCAATTAGTAGGTACTAGAAGGCAAAAGGAAATCAGTTTTAGATGAATGAACATACATTTTTCATCAATGAATTGGTAATAAATAAAATTCTCAAAGATGTTATTTGGGAAATGATTGATATGGAGACACAGGTAAAAAAGAAATGAAAAAATAAGTATGTTGATAGGTATAAAAATATCATTCAATACATAAAATGATTTAATAAAGTATCAAACTCATTATATATTAGATTTCATGAAAGTTTAATAATGAAAATTTGAAAGTACTTTTTATAGAAAGTATGAAACAGAAAATTAAACTTTTAGCAATTGACCTAGCCAAGGGTATGAGATTTACTCAAAAAAAAAAAGGAAGACATTGAGAAAAACCGACATATGTATAATCACAAAAATTTAGAGATAATCACTAGAAGAACCATGAACAGAAATATTAAATGAGTAAAAAGAATTACCTCTGAGGAATGAGATGGGGGGAGGAAGAATAAGAACTGGGACACTAGCATCAGAGAACCAGGATATGGGTTAAGACACTTTCCTTGCATCTTGCCAACCCTAGTGGGAATCCCTGGCATCACACATGAGCACTGTGAAAGTGGGGTGAATTTACGTACTCATGAGACAGAGCTAGGAAGAGATCTTGAACATGGCCAGGTGTTACCCAACACTCCCAACCACCACCAATAGAAAGGGTATTTTGTACCAGTGGAGTCTCTGCATATGGAATTTATTGCTTTCTTAAACATAATTTTATATGAAACACAAAATTTAGACTAGGAAACAAAGGTGTTTGTACCCAGGGGAAATTTTCTCTGATAACCAAGAAGCAATTGTGCCAAACTGGTTTTGAAAACAGGATTTAAAAAATTTCAGAAAACATGAATTTGGGAGCATTTCTGTAGTAAGAAGGAAATTTAGTAAATTGAATCATAAGATACACTTTCTAGGTTCAGATAAAACATACTATCTTATTATCTTAAGCATAAACTTACTATCTTAAACATACTATCGTAAGCATTATTGTAATTCGAATTGACACCATGCACAAAAGTCAGATCAAAATGGATTAAAGACCTCAACATGAGACCACAAACCATAAGGTACATCAAAGACAAGGCAAAACCCTCCACGATATTGAAGCTAAAGGTATCCTCAAAGATGACATGCAACTGATCAACCAACTGGAAACAGAAAAAAACAAATGAGACTATATTAAACTAAGAAGCTTCTGCACCTAAAAAGATACAGTGACCAGAATACAAAGACAATCTACAGAATGGGAAAGGATATTCACCCAATACCCATCAGATAAGGGGTTGATATCAAGGGTATATAAGGCACTGGTTGAACTCTACAAGAAGAAAACATCCAACCCCATTAGAAAATGGGGCCAAGAAATGAACAGAAACTTTGCCAAGGAAGAGATACGAATGGCCAAAAGGCACATGAAAAAATGCTCTGCATCACTAAACATCAGGGAGATGCAAATCAAAACAACCATGAAATACCACCTCACACCACAGAAACTGGCACGCATCCAAAAGAACAAAAGCAACCGCTGTTGGTGAGGATGTGGGGAGAAAGGGACTCTTCTGAACTGCTGGGGGGGATACCGACTGGTTCAGCCCTTTTGAAAAGCAATGTGGACGCTTCTCAAAACATTAGAAATTGAGCTTCCATTTGACCCAGCAGTACCACTGATGGGAATATATCCCAGAGAAGCAAAAGAGTATAGTCAAAATGACATCTGCACTTATATGTTCATCGCAGTGCTGCTTACAATAGCCAGAATCTGGAAAAAACCCGAGTGCCCAAGGACAGATGAGTAGTTAAAGAAACTTTGGTACATCTATACAGTGGAATACTATGCAGCTGTTAGAAAAGATGAAGTCATGAACTTTGCATATAGGTGGATCAACATGGAAAGCATCATGCTAAGTGAAATGAGTCAGAAAGAGAGAGACAGACATAGAAAGATTGCACTCATCTGTGGAATATAAAATAACAGAGTAGGAGACTAACACCCAAGAATAGTAGAAATAAGTACCAGGAGATTGGCTCCATGGCTTGGAAGCTGGCCTCACATGCTGGGGGAAAAGGCAGCTCAGACAGAGAAGGGAACACCAAGTAAAATGTGGTTGGAGGCCACACGCGGGAAGGGAGATGCCTGCTGAAAGTAGACTAGAGACTGAACATGATGGCCACTCAATACCTCTATTGCAAACCACAACACCCAAAAGGAGAGAGAACAAAAGGGGATGGGGGGATGGGATTGGGGAATGAGAGGGATACTGGGTTCATTGGTTGTGGAGAATGGGCACTGGTGGACGGATGGGTTCTCGAACATTGTATGAGGGAAACACAAGCACGAAAATGTGTAAATCTGTAACTGTACACTCATGGCGATTCACTAATTAAAAAATGAATCCTTCTTTCCTTCCTTCCTTCCTTCCTTCCTTCCTTCCTTCCTTCCTTCCTTCCTTCCTTCCTTCCTTCCTTCCTTCCTTCCTTCCTTCCTTCCTTTTTTTTTCTTCCTCTTTCTTGCTTTCTTTTTTTTCCTAGTATTCTTAAAAAATCATGAGAGAGTAAGGAAACTCTATTGGGAGTGTTAACAGTAGAGTTACCTTTTAATGTTACCCGGAATAATTTTAGTGATTGATATGCTTTTGCTTCAGGCATCTGCTAAACTGTCTCTGGGAGATTTAGTTTTCAAGCTGAGAGTTAAAGTGCTTGGTTTTAAAACAGCAGAAACTTGAACTGGACAAATAATATTCTCTTTAAGCCAGAAACAAAAAACATTCCAATTTTTTATTAAATGGAATGATATTGTTAATTAGGAAAAAAATAATATTCATCATAAATTAATCCAATTTATTACTTTGTAATAATTGAGAACATAGTTCAGTTGAAGTTCAAATAATTCCCCCAAGAAAATCAATTAGAGATGCAGGGATGTTAAAAACATAAACATGAAATTCAGAATATTAGATTAACTATTGTTAGTGAAGACAGTAAGAATGCCATTTTCAGTTTAGTTCAGTCTGACCTACTCTGTCAATTAGGATAAGCACATGCTGGATTGAGTTCTTTGTCCTTGTGCGTTTCACACCAGCAGCAAGCTCTTCCAATCGCGTTCACTTAATATCTCGCCAACCCATTAACTCTTCGTTACATCTACATCTTGATGTTGACTCCTTCAACAGTTCTCAGCTATAGATAGATAGTCTCCCTTCATATTTATGTGATGATCTCTGAGTTGCTCCTTTATGATTTAGCACAGGTTTCCCTTTCTAAAAGAAAAAGAAGCTGACGGTGTTAAAAGAAGTTCAAGAAAACGGAGTTACAAAGAAGTCAACGGTATCTAGTATTCATATCTCTATGTGCCAGTGCTGCATGTGGTACTTGCAGGCATTCCGATAAAATTGGAGGCCACTGAGGACAGAACAGAAATCAAATACACCTGGCTCAAATGGTGTAGCATTTATTTATAGCAGGAGTCAAAAGAGAGTACGGGGTCCAGCCATTGCAATTTGTCCCTATGGCCAGAGAACATTCTCCAAATCTGACAATGGCAATGTAACTGCACACACAGTATCAGGATCTGATCCGTGTGCCAGAGAGGGAGTAGGGCACTTGCCCTGCTCAGTGGTACTCAAAGGACCAAGTAGTGCTGGGAATTGAATTGGAGTCTGCCACAAGCAAGGCATATTCTTTGGCATTTACTAACTTCCTGGTCCCCCCCCACCCAATCCCCCATCCTAGTCTTATGCTGTTGAGTGGAGACCAGAGGTTACATCTTCCAACAACAGAAAAAACAGTGCCATATTAAAATATCATAACACATGACTTCCAGGAAGTTGCTTTCATATTTCTTTCTATAAAGATTTTAAGTTATTGAGGGTTCCCAAAAAACAACATATTTTTCTTCAGCAATGTTCTAAGATTTTTATTAAGAATGTTATGATTCCAGCCCATAAATATCTTTTAAAAGTTAATAAAATACAAAGAACTATTGAAGTTTTAAAATGAACAACAAAGAAACAATTACTTATTATGGCTGGTTGTAAATACTTCCTTATTTGTAGATAGGCACGTATCAAAGATACTGTTTTTGGTTCTAGTCTATCACAGTAAAGTGAATGTAACATTAAAATGATTGATATCAAATGGATGGTTTTCCAGCCCATGTATAAAAGTTATGTTTTTACTAGACAGTGGTTTTTTACCTTTGGTACATGGGTATGTGATAGTTTACAGAGATTTACATTTGCAGTCTGTGAAAAAGTTATTGCTTCTTGACACATGAGATGCCTGAGTTTTTGTAGACCAACAGGAAATTTCCATTTACTGGAGCTAAAAAAATCACTGTATTATGTTATAGCTTATTAAATGTGCAATACGTCTAAAAGTATCTCCAAAGAACCAATCTATATCTCTTAATTAAATGTAACAGGAAAGCAGGCTAACTATATACTAGAGAAAGATGGTGCTTGTTCAACATAAGACTGCTACAGCTTTTTATTTATAAGAAGAACAAGATTTATGAAGGGCAGTGAATGTATTCATAATTAATTATTTTACAAAAAAATCTGTGGATGGTTGCTGAATGACTATGGTGTTGAAAACTATGAGTGGTAAATTTCTTATTATACTATCTTGTTGTTCTCACTGTTAAAGCATGCGATCTTTAAATATAATCTCATATTTTAAATTTATTTTTTTGTTTTGTTTTGTTTTGGGGCTGTACCTGGCAGGGTAAGGGATTGTATGTAGTGCCAGAGATGAAACCTGGGACCGCTGCATGCAGGGTAAGTTCCTTACCCGCTGGGGGCTGGAGCAATAGCACAGCGGGTAGGGCATTTGCCTTGTACGCAGTCGACCCGGGTTCGATTCCCAGCATCCCATATGGTCCCCTGAGCACCGCCAGGGGTAATTCCTGAGTGCAGAGCCAGGAGTAACCCCTGTGAATTGCCAGGTGTGACCCAAAAAGCCAAAGAAAAAAAAAAGCTCCTTACCCGATGTACTATTTCTCAGGTCCCAAATATAATATTTTAGAAGTTAGTACATATAAGTAGATATTAGAACAAATAATTATGCAATGCTATATATATTGTTCAATTAACTTACAAATACAAGAATACAGTTTAAAGAGAAAATCTCAGACATCTATCTTGCTTAAACAGGTTATGGAGGAGGTGGTATGTAATTGGCATGCATCTCTGGAATGGCTTTGGCTTTATTCAGGTACCTAATTATTGTAGGTTCTTTCAATTGTCTTGACAATTGGAGTCTCTCCAGTTTTGTTTTCTGGCGATATACTCTTTAGATTTTTTAAAATTGTTCTTAACGTTGATTTGATAAACTGCTGTTCTTTCTAACAACTCTTTTTCATTAAACCAACTAGTTTCTATTTCTCTGCTCGAAAATAGAAATACACGTCTTTTCTTCTAGATATACTGTGTCTGGGTGATTTTCTTGAAACCATCATCATTTTACAGGAGAAAAATAAGAACTCCTTTCTCTGGTAGAGAGTGAAGGAACATCTCCAATTACTTTGGTTATCATTCACTGAATGGACACACATATATTGTCCATTTCCCAGTGTTTGGGAGGGGGATAATCAATTCAGACACATTTAACTCTGGAGAAGAATTCCAGCCCTCAACCTTATTTGGCTCTTTCTAGGAGAAGTTGTACTTCACATTCTTTAAATCCTCATGTTTTGGGTTCCAGTTACCAAAGATAGGATAATGAAGAGTTTCCACACAGCATCTGTTTCAGGAGCTATTGGAAAAACTGAATAGGAGGTATTGGTAGCTTGAGTGCTGTTTTTAGCACTGCAGATGAAGAGAAGAGAACTGCGCTGAGTTATGATCAAAAGGTAGATTATGCAGCTCTAGATCATTGCTTGGGGGTGAAAGGATAAGGTCATGAATTAAATATCCTTCTGGACATTGGTTTGAAGAAACAGGTGTTATTGTTTCCTCGGATAATACACAGAAGACGTAGGAAACAGAGAACAGAGTTGGGCCAAAGTTGAGGTATCTTGTGAGATAGGCAATTCAAGATGGTAACAGGGAAGGCAGAGAGTCTCTCGCCCCCACACCTGGCTGTCTTCCCCGGGACCCCTCAGAGGGGATGGGCTCCAGCTTCCCTCCGCACCCCGAGCAGAGCTCCCAGCAGCCAAAGACCACCAGAACCTAGCTACAGCCATGCTTGAGGCCCCTCTCCACACGTTCGGAGGGGCCTCACGCATGAAGGTACCTGCAGAGGAACCCAGGTGTGTGTAATCCCATCAACAGCCAACATCCAGAGACTTAAAAGCAAGCTCCCAGAAGATATCTTGTAGCCTACTTCTCCCTCTGGGAGAAACTGGCAAGCTTCTGAGAGTTTTCTGCCCACATGGGACAGCCTTGCAAGCTTCCCATGATGTATCCATAGGCTAAAGCCAGTAACAAGCTGGATCTCATTCCATTGACCCCGAAAGAGCCTCCAGTGCGACATCGCTGGGAGGGCCGAGTTGAGAGAGACTTCTAAGATCTCAGGGAAAGGACGAATTGAGAGGTTGCTGAGCCCGCTCAAGAAATCTATGATTAACGGGATTTTGTGATCGTGATCGTGAACAGGGAAGTCAGCATACAAAGAGAGAGTCATAGATATTGGATACTGGCAGATGATGTCGAGGGAGAAAAGAAATGACGCAGGAAAGTAGATGCTTTTCTTATCATTTCTTGCTAAAGAATGTGAATTGACTATGTTTGCATGTTGACAGGAAGTAATCAGTGTTGAGAGATTAAAGAGAGTGAAAGTTGAATAGAGAGTAGCTCAAGTGATAAATCTGGGAATGAAGATATTAAAACAGAATTTGTAAGGAAGAAATTGTGATGATTAATTGGCCAAAGAACACTTTTTGATTGTAAGAGAAAAGATTGAGGAAAGAGTAATTATGGATCCAGATAGATTTATAGTCACTCATAGAAATTTAAAGAAGTTCCTATCCTATCACCAAAGTTCAGTAGGGACTTGGGAGCAAAATGCCTCGCTGGCATCTAATAATTATTTCCGTCATTTTCATGTTTTTGTGATTATTGAAGCAAAAATGATTCAAATAATTTTACATTCCAAATCATATCTTAGAAGTCAATTTTTTCCTGGGGTATTAATATAAACTTTTACATATGCCAGGACACTCAGTAAAATTAAGTAAACTCAAATCAAAGTTTGAAAAGCTTTATCATAGTGAGCACTTTGAAATCAAACTCTGAGATCCAAGTGTCCATTTTGTGGCGATAAAATGATATACCTAATAGTAATTACTGACAGGTTTGATTTGAAATCAGAGCTAATGCTTGTGGAAGGAAGAGTTAACCTTTCATATCCTCTTATTAAATTTTTTTGAAGCCTCCCACTCACAGTAAAATGACACTTTCTGGGCAGATAAAAAAAGAAGTTATTTTTTTCTCTTGTAGGCCCCGTGCTTATAACTGAGATTTAAAAGATAAGTCACTGTGATGTTGTCAGACACTTACAGCAAAGGGATGCACATTGAACAGGGGAAATAAATCATCCGTAGGGAAGAGTTTTTACTCAGTGATTCAGGGCCCAAGGCAGAAGGCACCCGGGGCAGACTGCTGATGTCCTTGCGGAGTGATGAAATGCAGAGAAGACTCTGCTGCTCTCTTTATTCCCACCAAGTGCTGGGCCACAGAGCAGGGGGAGCATTTCCCTCAGAGATTTGCTGGCCTGCCATCATTTAACTTGGCATCAGCATGCAGAGGACTCAACAATAAACATGGAAGGGTGAAAAGGGGGGAACGGTGTGGGGGACGAAGGAAGCGCATTCCACTGTCAGTCCTTGTTTCCAAAGCACAGTTCCTCCAAAAAGATATTTTTCCTCCTTTTGGTATGCAGTCCACAAGCCAAGTTCTGGGTGTGCTGAGCCTGATTCAGCGGTCTTCATTAAAAGACACAGGAGCTGCCTGGTCACTGTGAGAATAGGGAACTATGGTAAACTGTCAGCACTGTATCACTGTATCACTGTCGTCCAGTTGCTCATCCATTTGCTTGGGCGGGCACCAGTAACGTCTCCATGGTAAGTCTTGTTGTCACTGTTTTTAGCATATCAAATACGCCATGAGGAGCTTGCCAGGCTCTGCCGTGCAGGTGGGATACTCTCTACTCTCGGTAGCTTGCCGGGCTCTCGGGAGGGGTGGAGGAATCAAACCCAGGTTGGCTGCGTGCAAGGCAAATGCCCTACCTGCTGTGCTATTTTAGCAATCCCTCAAAACGAGTATAGGCTGCTTAAGTGAGGGGAAGAACTAAAGAAAAGTTTATGGCAATAGCTAAGTATCGAATTATAAGGAACTGACTAAATATGCTAAGAATGACGGAGATCTGGTATATTAAATTGTGGAGGAAAAAAGCAGAAGCAAAGTGATTAGAAAGCAGGAGAGAAGCATTTCAAGCTGGAAAAATATTGGAACTAGGGTTCCCCAGGGGCAGGCATTAGGAACCCCCCAGTGAGCTATTCACAGTTGGGGGCTGATGCAAAGAGGGGTGAAGAAAGGGAATGAAGGATTAAGAGTAGTTGAGATGCCACTGAGATTAAAATGCCAGCCCAGGAAAGCCCCATTCCTGGTTAACCCCTGTTTTTTCTGATTGATTAATTGAGCAATCAGAAAGAAATCTTTTTTTGATATTAGATACATTATTCCCTTTATTAACGTTAGCACTGTAGCACTGTCTTCCCGTTGTTCATCGATTTGCTCGAGCAGGCATCAGTAACGTCTCCATTGTGAGACTTGTTGTTACTGTTTTTGGCGTATCGAATGCGCCATGGGTAGCTTGCCAGGCTCTGCCGTGCAGGTGGGATATTCTCAGTAGCTTGCCGGACTCTCCCAGAAGGATGGAGGAATCAAACCCAGGTAAAAAAAATTGTTTTTAATTAAAAAAAATAAAGGAATCCTGAAAAATGTTTGATTTGCCCACATGGGAGAGCCTCGCAAGGTCCCCATGGTGTATTAATATGCCAAAACCAGTCTCATTCCCCTGACCCTGGAAGAGCCTCCAGTATGGCATCGTTGGAAGGACGAGTGGAGAGAGACTTCTAAAACCTCAGGGCTTGGACGAATGGAGACGTTACTGAGACTGCTCAGTAACGTCTGAAATTCGAAATTCGACGATCAACGGGATGATGATGATGATGATGATGATGATGATGATTGATTTGTCTATGTTTTAAAGCAGGCTGTCTTTAAAAGATCAGGGCCTTTCTCTCCAACAGAAAGTGATCCAGATAAAGAAGGGGAAAGGCAGGTAAAGCTGTAAATGATCAGGCTGGCCCTTGTCACCATCAGGAGGGGCCTCCCCTGCCTCGACTGACAGCTGGGACTGGAGGATCATGTCAAATGGCATGAATCTCTGGGTTAACTTATTAGTTCTTGGAACAAACAAAAGAATGATGTCTAGGTGCCCCGACAAGTCATGTTCTGTGGAGCACTGTGGTTCTGAGTATTTAATCAGTGCCCAGTAGAGAGTGAAAAAGAACTTTTTGAGGGGATCGCTGACAGTTTACCCGAGTTTCCTAATCTCTCGGAAACACTGCATGGCAATGAATTTACCGCCACAAATTGACTGGATCCATTTGTTGGCATGATCCACTGTCCTAGCAAAGCAAAAGTCAAGCTGTCTCTCACTTTATTTGTTTTAACTTTATCTCATGCTTCCCTGAAATATTCCCTTTACAGGATAATTTATTAGGAGTGTTTTTTTTCCCTTGTAATGTAGAATAGCACATGTATCCCTAAGTCACCTCAGATTTCTTTGGAATACAGTAAAATGTAACTGTAAAATGCACCTTTTTTTCCTTTCCTAGTTCAAATTAGGAGCCAAGAGTGTGTGTGGGGGGGAGGGGAGAGGCGGGGGCAATTTAGGGAATGGAGGTAGAATAGACCATCCAAGAGAATCATCTGACACACAGCTAGATTACACGAATGCCTGAGGACTAGTTTTGAAGACTTTAAAAGGAATATGATTTGCATCTCTCTAAGGTGTTTTTGTTTTTATGCCAGGAACTTTAAAATGTTTATTCCAAATTCAGGTTACATTCTAATAGGAATCCCTCATTTTGGGGAGGGGTGCTTACACTCAGTGATGCTCAGAGATTAATCATGGCTTTGCACTCAGGTGTTCAGGGGACCATATGGGGTGTTAGGGATTCAATCCAGGTTGGCCATGTTCTAGGCAAGTGCCCTAACCTCTATAATATCTCCCCATTCCCAGAATCCCTCTTTTATTTTTGTGTCAGGAGTCTTCTGTCCCTCTTGGTGATATTCAGGTGAAACTGGTTTAGTTTCTTTGTGGGTCTTTGAGTTCTACATGTAAAGTTAGTATACAAAACTAACGTATAAAATAATGTGTACAAAGATAGTTCTTTATCTCAGAGCATTAAGAACATAGTTTTGAATGCTTTGATGTTCCCTATCCAGACCTCATGCTGGTTCCTTATTGGTTCCCATGTACACTATCCTTTGTCCACACTGGCCCCTTGCTAGTTCTGTTTCCCCCATATTTCTGGTCTGTTTGTTCAGCGTCCTCCATCGTCTCGGTCTGTTGCTGATGCTCTATGGTCTGTCTCTCCTTGCTTGTGCTTGCTGCTTTTTACCTCTTTGGCTTTTCACGCACAAGTGTGTGAGAGCCGTGTCCACTTGGAGAACACAGAGAGGCAGCCTTCTGGTGCTCCCCGTCCAGGCAGGGCCTAGGGGCCTTTTCCAGAAGCCTTGTGTTTCTGCCCCAGAGCTATTTCCATAGTCTAAGTGATATTTAAAATAATTCATTACCCCTGCCTCTCCGCTTCTGCAGGGAATGAGTATATCATTTCAGGCTCAAAGTCAAGTACGGAAAATGCACTCCCACCCTTATCAAGACCCCAAGGACAAAGCCTGGGTCGTGATAGACAACTCTTCTCTAGGGGAGGCTAGTGATGTGCGGACCATCAGAGAACCATCAGTTCCTCTCAGTCATTGACTCGAAGTTCACCATTGGTTTCTGAAGTTTACACAAAACTGGCTTCATGGCTTTAGAACCTTGACAAAAAATGCCCCTTTTGTCAGTGACTTGTATTTGTGACTTCATCTTACTTTATGCAGAAGTTTTAGAACTTTCGATCATCCCTTGCTATAAGGCTGACATTGCACATCAATGTTAGGTGGTACAAAGAGCAGGCCGGCATACCTCAGGGACTTCATCAAATTCCCAAGCAAAGATGCCAACTGCGTCATGAGACTTCACTTTCCCTCAAACCCACTACCCTCTTTTGGTTTCGTGTACTCCCTCCACTAAACCTTAGTCAGGCCCCAACCTAAAGATAACATGGTTTGGAGGGACAACAAATCCACTATCTCCCCTGATCCCCAGCATCTGAACGAAACTTTTTCACTCACACCCACTCCTGTTTCCAGTGCTGAGCAATGACAAGACCGAAGTGGAACTGGTCACACTTTCAGAATTGGTACCATTCCAGCCCTAAAATCTGCTAGCCATTCACTGGAAGCAATACCAGGTATGTTCTCTTCCTTCTCCCAATCTTTCCCATGTCGTCATACCATTCCCCTGTTGCATCCTCGATCATACAGAGCTCATGGAACATGGTGACCATCAAGTAAAGCAGTACAAATGATGAGAAACACAGAACTAATTTCTTAGCAACTCTCCAGTAGAAGAAGGTGAAACATTTCACTACATCCTGGTGACTCACTCTTCCCTGAGAGAGGAGAGAATACTTTCCCTGAAGAAATTAAACTCCAGACACAGAGCTGAGCAGTTTCTACACAGTTCTTATTCCCAAGGAAAAGAAACAAAATGGAATATTTCTGTGATTTTGTTGCAACAGGACATCAGAAGCTAAGAGATGATATTAAAATCTAACCACAATCTCCTTTTCTCTAAGCACAATGAACACAATCCTTTCAGCCTTGTAAAAACCAGGGAGTTTTTAAAACTGATCATCTTCATTGATGTGCCTTTGTCCTCAAATCCTCATCTTTCTCCTTAAATTAGAACCTCCACTGGCTGCCTTGATGCATGGCCTTAATGGGGTTTCAAACAACATTTTAGTAACCATTTCTCCTCCACAGAATTTTATTTTTGTACTTTGTATTTAATTGTGCATCTTTGGTAGGTCCTGCACATCTTTGCTCCTGGATGTCTAAAGACTCAACCTTTCTTCAAGGCATCACTGCATTCCAGACTGTTTTATTTTTTTCCTGTGACAAACACTTCCTGGGGCTGTAATTGTCAGAGCAGATGGTCAAGGCCTGAGTTGATGAAAGGATCATCACAGACTGAGCCTAATCACTTGCCCTCAGTCCATTATTCTTTCCAGATCACCCTGGGGTAATTTTCCAGGCCTGTTGAAAGCTTTCTCCTCAGTGTCTTAGAACCTTAGATGCTGCATTAACTGATTTCAGTGACTCTATATTCCAGCTACAGTACAACCATGAGAACTGGTGTGTGTCACCCCTTTGGGTTTTTTTTCCTGGTTCACATAGACTTTTGCTCTTTGGGAAAATGCTTCTGGCTAAATGCTGAGATGGAAGAAGAAAAACAATTCCCATCTTAGGGTAACTGCTACCAGAATTCCTGATAATGCCTTAGACCAGTTTGATGGGTTTTTAACTTCTATCCAGTGATGCACCCTGTTTTTTTTTCTTTAAATGTTTACCTACAGATTGAGTTAACTTTGCCGTAAAGAATGCTTAGTTAAATAGGGTTGTTTTTTTTTTTGATCTCTCATAATAAGGTGGGTGAGTGGGTGGGTGGTTCAGTTCCTTTTGGGCATCCCCTGGGACCCAGCTCTGCCCTTTTTATATCTGTTGCCTTTCAGCGTTTCAGAAAGCATTGTGCTTTCTCTCATGGATTGTCAATGGAGATTGTGAACACATTGAGATGAAACTTTCGTGACATTTAGACACAAGATGAAGGAGTCTAATTAGGGAGGGCCTTTTCTCCTCTCTAGAAATATGAAGCTCTGCTTCATTGGCCATCCTTTTGGCCCCATATATCTGCAAAGGGGAATGGGAATGGATTCTTCAGTCTCAGTCATGGACACAAGAGAAGGTGTTGAAAGCAGTTTGAACACCCAACCGACGGTACTGCATAATGAAGGCATTTCACAGGCATCACCGAGGGCTCTCTCAGTGCAGTAGTACATACTGGCTTCTTACGAACCTGTCAATCATTAGACGGCATCTGTCTCCATGACTGGAGATGAAAATGCCGGATAAATATTTTTTTAGCCTCAATATCCATAAGGCGAGGGTAAACAGGGGCCAGGAGAACTGGTCAATGGTTGGAAGTTTGACACAAGAGTGTGTGTGTGTGGAGGAGGTGAAGGATAGAGAAGGAATCAGCATGACAATCATTTGAACAGGAACTGAGTGTTGAAAGTAGGTAAAGGGATATAACTGATAAACTTTCTTTATCTGTTGCAAACCATAAGGCCCAAAAGGAGAGAGAGAGTGAGAGAGACAGAGAGACAGAGAGAGACAGACAGAGAGACAGAGAGACAGAGAGAGACAGAGACAGAGAGACAGAGAGACAGAGACAGAGAGCAGATGGGCAGACAGACAGACAGACAGACAGACAGACAGACAGACAGACACAGAGGATTAAGTCTGTCTGTGGTTGTCCTTGAAGGCTGTCTTGATCCCTTCCTCTCACCAAAATAGCTCCGTTACATGGCTAGCTCACACTGTTTGTTTCCTTAAGAAAATTTGGCTTGAATTTCTTGACACTTGAAACCAAAAGCATCCTAATTAGCATATATTTCTGAGATAAAATTTATCAGCAAACTTCATGTTGGCAACAACAACAACATTAAAAGGCTAGCAAAAGGTCAAATTCCTGGCCTTCCTTCTTGAAATTGTCTCTCAACCTACCTCAGCAAATTTGCTGTCTGTAATGTTTTCATCTGTAAGATAAATCATGAAAGGATTTAAAAATATGTTTATAAAAAAAGTGATCCAGAGCTTCTCTCCCCTCTTATTTCACTCCATTTGAATTTTTTTTTTTTTTTTTTTTTTTTTTTTGCTTTTTGGGTCACACCCGGCAATGCACAGGGATTACTCCTGGCTCTGCACTCAGTAATTACTCCTGTCGGTGCTCAGGGGACCATATGGGGTGCTGGGAATCAAACCCGGGTCGGCCGCGTGCAAGGCCCCGCTGTGCTATCACTCCAGCCCCTCCATTTGAAATTTTCACTCATTTTAATATTGTTCAAGAGAATGTTTGGGGGGTTTAGTAACAAGCCTCCAAGATGGTCCCCAAAATTCTGCTCCTTGACATCCATACCTATGTGGATCTCTTTGTCAAATAGAACCATCCAGTCTGATTCAGCCTACCTACAAGTCGGCATATTATTTTCAACACAGGTGTATAAGAAACTGACACTTCTATCTTGGACTTTTCTTGCTTTCTTTCCTCTTTTTCTTGGAAAATCTAGCTGCCATGTTGTAAGCAAGTCTGTGAAAAGAAACTGAGATGGAAAGAAACTGAGGTCTCTAGCTAAAGAGTGTGAGTGAGCTTAGATGAAAATCTTCAGGCCCAGTTGAACCTCAAATGATTGTGTCCCATTTGACAGTTAAATTATAGCCTTCTGAAAGACTATTCTGTACCAGAATCAGCTGTTCTTACATTACTGACTCACAGGGAAAAAAATGTTTTTCAGAGCTTCTAATACTTTGAATGATTTGTTAGATAAGTTAATACAAGATTAAAAAAATTAAATAGTTGCATGAAGAAAATGGGAAAAAAGGAAAATCAGAATAGGGAAGGGATAATGAGATAGAAGTGAAGTTTCAACACAGAACACTTACTACAAGATCTTATTAGTTTGCTAGAGATACTCGACTGATTTACTAAAGGTTTGGACAGTCAGTGCAAAGGGAGGGAGATGTAATTAGTATCATTTCAGTAAAAATTAATTTTCCCAGTAAATCTTTATAAAAAGAATGTGGTGCAATATACAGTGAACAAGTGTTTCCAAAAAACCATAGCAGAAATAAAATTACATGTCTACTACCGACACAACTCCAAAATTAAAATATTTATTTTACTACTCTTTAAAAATGTTCTAAACTTAGAAAATATAAGAGTCTAAACTCAAAATTTAGTTTGATTTTCCATAGGTGCTTTAAAGAATTTAATTTTTAATTGATTATTTAATATGAGGGTGCATTTATAAGACCCAGAAGGAAATGGGTTCTATGGAAAGTATGATTTTATTTATAAATCCCTGGGGAACAAACGGCCCAAGTGTTCCAGGAAATATTCTGGAACCTGCCTTTATGTATACACCAGATAGCTACAAAACTAGAAGAGAAAAGGCCAGGCAGAGAGATAATACATGAGTTAAGGCACTTTTCTTGCATAAGGTTGACCTTGCTTTGATACCCAGCAACCCCTTGCCAGAATCACTTCTGAGAAGAAAGCCAAGAATGACCCCTAAGGACTGCAGATACCCAAACTTCCATCCCCTACCCACACTTCTACCCCTTCTCCCCAAACCCAAAAAGCAAAATCTAGAAGAAGGTATCTAACTAACTACTTCTCATGTGGATCTTTTAGATTTGAGCTTTGTTGTGGATATTGTATATAATGCCCATATATTGGCACATATATGTAAATGTGGTAATTCCGGGGCATGTGAATAATAAGAATAATCATGCAATTCAACAACGTGGAAGCAATGCACACTTCCCGGGTGATTAGAGACTTTATGATGCTAATTAAAGTCAGTTGCTAGAATGTGGCCACACACTGCTGGATGAATTTCTCAAACAAAATAGGGAGTAAATGAAGCAAAAGATGGGCATCAACGAAACCATTTTTTATATGAACTTAAAAACAAGCCAAAAGCTCTATGTATGTGGAAGCTCAGATACATTCTGTCCTAAGAAAAAGTGTGGTGGGTGGAATGGTCAGGAGGTGGGTTTCTGGGGGTGTTGATAAGACTTTCATGTCTTGATTTTAATGTTGGCAACATGGTCATCTTTTTAAAAATACACAGACAATTCATCCTTATGAATAGTCGAATAGTTATACATGTCTCTTTTTTGTGTATATATATATACACACATATATATATTATTCTCAATAACAAGTTAAAAATAACAAAAAGTAAGCAAGTCACTAAGTAAAAAATGAGTCAATAGGATAAAACACATAAAATCAAGGAGAAAGAATACAATAGAAGACACCAAGAGCTCTTCAATGTAAAGCTTCATGTAGGAATGGGTGGCGTGTTTGAAGTGGTGTAGGCGGATTCAATATTTGTGGAATCAATGCACAGTGAACATATCTCTTAAAAATCTTTCAACCCTTCAAATGCACGATTATTTCAAACACTTCTATAAATCTTTTTCTTGTTAACAGAAAAAGATTATTTTAGTTCAGTATTACAAAACTATAGTCTCCCTGTATGTACTCTTTTTGGCATTCATTTTGCTTTGTAGCATATGTCATGAGACAGACAACTGGCATAATGAGAAATCTGGAAACAATTTGACACACACTTCTTTAGGGAAAGTGATAGTAGTCCCACTATTTGTAAATTTTCAAAACATCCAAGAGCCTCATTTATTGACAATCCAAAATGACGTTCATGCCAGTGTCTGCTGATGATGTCTATTGGTCGGGGGGCAGATTTGGCTTTTTAAACATCATCGTAGTGAGTGGGTTTTTACTGGATTTTATGAGTTTATCAAATAAGGTTTATATCAAAACTACATTTTTACGGGTTGCCTGGTTTAGATTCTCAGTTAATCATCAGTTAGATTTTCCAGTTAACATAGGCAGATGCTTTTACTTTATTGGGCAAAAGGAACGAGTATTATTTATTCATACAATAAAAACAATGCAATACAAAACAATAGGAGAAGATCTTTTTCATCTCTGTTTTTCAACTTTGTAAAGTCTTGCCTTAATGAGGAAGACAGAAATAATAAGAATGGGGCTGTATTCTGTTATCTATTTCCAGATAGCTCCATAAATATTATGTATCTCAACGATGCTTCTCATGTACATGAAAGGACTATGAGTTCGGGACTGGACTCCAGTAAGTACCATGAATGGAGTTCTTTTCTGTTGCTGTTTACTTCAGAAACCATATGGCTTAAGAGTCTGGAATACCGGAGCTCAGATTGATATCTCATTAGGACTGACAAGAGACATATTAGAGCTTGTTAAATTTAATCTTAAGAGGAAACCAATGCTGTGGCATTGTAGTCAAATTCATATACTCTCCATATGAAAGTTTTAATGTTTTCTCCCTATAGCTTGACTGATTTATTTAAGATTCCATAGCATAAACCAAAATTTTTTTAGGCAATATTTAATTTCTGGACCCAGTATTCATAAAATAGAGATAATGATAACTCAAGAAAATTCTTGTCTTGAAATAAAATATGTCAGTAAAGTATTTCTGTACTTTGTGAGAGAGTGAAACCATCCGTTCAGGAAATGTCATTGTATTTTCATTATTTTTGACTGGCATTTCTTTGAATTTGATTCAACCGAAAAATTGAACAGTCATTATTAAGCATTCACATGCAGAGGAAAGCATAAAAATAGTTTAGGGAGTATTTCCTGTAGTTAACAAGCTTCAAAAAAAACTATAATGAAGATAAGTACACAAGTGTGAGATGCTCATAAATACCATATAATGAATCTCCCAGAACATGAGTGCTATTGGAATTTAAATGCTAGTAAAAAAGATGGATTATATGATTAATACAATTGTACAAGGTGGAATGTATAATCCATTATATGAATTTTAAAATGGATATAAAACTGGTTAATAGTTTTTGTGGAAATGAAATATATATTGTGTTATATCTGACATCTTCCTTTCTGCATGATAAAAATCAATTTTATTTCTACCAAATAACATTTCACTAATATTTAGTGAATAGGACTGATTTGCATTATTCTTTGTTTTCTACACCTTAATTTATACTTCCATTAATTCATAAAGTAGCCTATTCAACGGAAAAACAGATCTCCATGCTGTAAAGAGTTAGGGCCACAGCAGGGGTTTTGGCCCCTGGCTTTTACGCAGCTGATCTTGGTTTTATCCCCAGCACCATATATTATCCTTCAGCACTATGAGGGGTCAGTCCTGAGCACAGAAAAAGAAGTAATTCCTGAGCACTGTTGGGTGTTGCCACTCCCCCAACATGTCCCTAAAAAATAATAATGAAATCCCCAGAGACTGCTCCTATAGTGCTCAGAATTCACTGAAAGGACACCTCATAATAATTTTAAAAATCTGTTACAAAGCTTCTATCCTTTTTCTTTCTATCAGATAGTGCTCTTCAATTTGAAGTTATTTATTTTCTTCACCTCTGTCTTTATTTTTGGTGGCTGGTATCATTATCCGGTTATCTGAACTGTCTGTAAGTTCTGACACACTATGAGTGACATAGTGACTAGTCACTATGAGTGACTAGTGTGACCTACATTTTCTAGGAGGGTGGTTGGAAATGTGATGGAAATTAGCTTGCACTTCTGCCGATCTTAGTATGGAGCAAGTGCAAGAAAATTTGTTGAAAATTTTCTTAATGTGAATTCTAAGCTGGCTTCCTTCCTTCCTTCCTTCCTTCCTTCCTTCCTTCCTTCCTTCCTTCCTTCCTTCCTTCCTTCCTTCCTTCCTTCCTTCCTTCCTTCCTTCCTTCCTTCTTGCCTCCCTCCCTTCCTTTCTCTCTTCCTCCCTTCCTTTCTTTCATTCCATCACAGATCAAACCTAGGGTTTTACCCAATAAGCAAGCCAATTGCTCTACCTGTGAGCCTACTTCCCCAGACTAAGAATTTTTGCAACAGAAGTAATGAAGTTCTAGAAATGCACAAAAATGAAAGCAGGGAAATTTATCTGACCTCCTTTGGGAGGTCTTTACATTGTCTCCAAATAAAGGTTACTGTACTAAATAAGATGTCAGTTCAGGCATTAATATAAAATAATCGATCCCTGGAAGCTTCTACTTTAAGGTGTACTCCTCCCCACCCACCCCCCACCCTGACATCAGATTATGTGTAAATCTTATTTTCATTAAGAATATTGAAGTCGAGAGACACACAAAAGAGTCTTGGAACCATGCAGCTCGCTGCAGAGATGCCTCCAGACCTTGCACCAGGCCAGTTTCACCGGGGTGCCTCAGACGGGAGCAGGCACCGTCCCTCCACCTGCCTCCAAGGAATCCCAGCAGCTGCCAACTTACAGAATCCAGTGAAAAGCCCAGGTATGTGGGATAAGTGACAGCAAACTCCGAGCCTCAAGGGATAGGGGATGGGTCAGCCCTTCCCATCTCCCTGCTCCAGAGGAACTTGGATGTCAAGCCCATAAACCGCCTTCAGATGCTATTTAAGTTTGCTAATGGCCACGATCCAGAGACACACAAAAGAATCTCACATCCCAGCAGCTCGCTGCAGAGATTTCTCCAGACCCTAATTATCTAAAATTTTAGAGTTCTAGGAGCTCGCAGCCACGCTTGTGGCCATGTAACATCTTATGCTATTCATAACAAGCAATATGAAATAAATTATCTAGCATCGGCCTGTTGGGCAGGTTTGAGTGGTGGTGGGAAAATTCAAAACATTGGTGGTGGGAAGGTGTAATGGTGGTGGGACTGGCATCAAAATATTGAATGGAATCCATTGTTGTGAACAACTTTATGAAAATAAAACTTTAAAAAATAGAATATTGAAGTCTTGGGGACTAAATAGGTATTACAATGGGTAGATCACTTCCTTTGCATGTGGCCAACCTGCATCCAATCCTCAAAACCCCACATGGTCCCCTGACTAGGAGTGATCCCTAAGCTCAGAGCCAGGAATAACCTTGAGTACCTCTGGTATTGCTCCTGTGATAAAATGAATAAAAATATTGAATTCTTTATAAATTTCTTCAAATAACTTTATGTTCTTCTTTATTATCAGAAACATTTGGAATAGGCATGACTTATTTCATCAATCTGAACAAATCACTTAAATGAAAGATCCCTGAAAAATGCTTTAAAATTTCCATCCAAATGTTTCTACACTAAAATATGTGCCCAAGTGGGCAGTTTAGTAAGTCTCCAATGTTGTGCTTTTGTATAGTCCCAGGAGATGCTGGTGGCCCTGGCTAATGTGACTGCCTTGTGTCTGAGTCTTGCTCTACCAAACGCTCTGAGATCAAGCCTCAGTTCGTGGGAAATGAGACTCAAATGCATCCTGAATGAACATGCAGTTCCTTTTTGGTGAATTTGATTTCTTTTTGTGTCCAAAAGATTTTTTGATGCTGCTACTTTTTAATCTTTGGGGGAGGGGTTTTATCAAACAGAAAAGCTGCTCCTTTACCTTCAACATGACTTAGTTTTTTGGACAAGGGTTTCCAACATCACGAACCCTTTTCTTCTTCCTTTCCTCCAACCATCCTTCCTCTGTACCGGGGTGCAGAAGGACTCTCAGCAACCTAAGCCTCTCAAATCTTCCTCTTCTGAGCTTCTCCAATAACAGCTCTGTCCCTCTGTACTATCCTCGTCTTTCCTCACAGAACGTCTCAAGGGTGGAACATCTACCTATTGTGACTTCCCAAGGACAATGATGAGGACCAAGAGACCATTGCATTTGTTTCATTCTCTGTGGCTTATCCAGAAACTAGAATAGTGGTTTATGCAGAATGATGTTCCATAAATGTGAGTGTTACTAACAGAAATTGTACTTACTCAGATACATTCACAATGTGCACTGAGCAAATGCATTTGTTGCTCTCATAATTGCAGAGTGGTTTTCAGTTAACAGAACATGTAAGCTGCAGCAGAGACAACTGAAATGAAAATACTACCATCTCCATATTGAACTGATATGTGTTCCACGCCAACAAGCATCTGCTTAAAATTTTCTTTTTTATTTGCACCCACATACTGTACCAAGCAAAATTAAAGGCTGTTAAGCATATCTGGACACGGCAACTGAAAGAGTGTGAGTTAGTTACACGAAGAGGACATAAAGAACACTGGGCATAGTAGAGGAATTCCCAAAGGCAACAGAAGTTGAAAACTGGCTTGAAATTTACTCCAGGGAAGGCAAGGGAGCAATTAGGATGAAGGGAGGAAATTCTGGGACGGTTGTCCTCTGGTGTCCAGAGGGTTTGATGCTGGAATGAGTTATACATGCACAAAATTCTACCAAAACAGTATTGTAAACATGATGCCTTAACAACAACAAAAAAATCTACCGCACAGGTTAAAAACTCATCTTATACAGCCCTTCATTTTAACTTCTTGTTTGTGCACGGGGAGCAAAAACAAAATAAACAAGGAAAAAACTGTAAAGAGACCAACCTAATCATTCTCTTTATCATATTCTTTTTCTTTCTCCTTTTTCATGCTTTTTATTCATTCTTGTTTTTCCACCTTCAGTCTGCGTCTGGCTTTCCTTGAACTGGAAGTAGCAGTAGCCTTCGGTCTGGGCAAGGGGGGATGGGTCACAAAACAAGGCTCCGAGTTGCCTGGGGCCACTTCAACCAATGTTCAGTTCAATACCCGGGCTGGGGGGAGGGGCAGTCCTGCTGGGCCCCTGTAGAAATACGGTCCAGCTCTCTGTGGCACCAGCTCCCTGGCTCTGTTTCTCCTTGAGCGTGGCAAGGTTCCCTCAGTGTCCCAGCGTTAGTGCCCTTCTCCCCCAGGCTTTTGGCTCCATCTTCAGTGAATAGGTGAGAATGCTCTGTAATTAGGGGGTAATATTCGAAGCCAAATAAAGAAAAGGCCGAATGAGGTATACGGTGGATTAGAATCAGTGAGCTGTTTTCCATTTCCTCTTTAATGGTAGAATTTTCCATTTCTCTTGACTTAGGCCCTCTCCCCAGCTACTGATTTTTTTTTTTTTTAAGGCTTAGAACTCTGCCCTTAAGCTTATAAATGTGTTTGATTTTTTTGTTTTGTTTTGTTTTTTATTTGTTTGGGGGCCACACTCAGCAATGCTCAGGGCTTACTCCTGGCTTTACCCTCAGGATACTCCTGGAAGTGCTCAGGGAATCACATGGGATGCCAGGGATCAAACCCAGGTTGACCGTATGCAAGTCAAATGCTCTACATGCTGTTATTATAGGTCTGGCCTCTGGTTGGCAGGTTTTAACACTGTGTTATGTGTTCTACCTAGATTGGGGTGGGGGAGGGGAGTGTGGGCACAAGTAAGGGGGAGAAAACGGGAGTAGAAAAGAAGTGGATGGGAGGTAAGAGGTGTATGGGGGGACGGGGGCAGGGCCTCAGGCACATTGGCAATACAGGGGTGTTATATATCTGAAATATATATCAGAAGTTATATCTGATCCACAGAACCAACAAAACTAAAAGAACAAGATCCAAACTACAACAACCCACTTAAAAATGTGCCTGTCAAGGAGGCAACCTGGTGGGTGGGAGGGAAACTGGGCACGTTGGTCTTCGAAAGTTGACGCTGGTGACAGGACTGGAGGTAGAAAACTGTATGCCTGAAACCCATCTATGACTACATAACTTTGTAAAGCCTCCTGCCTTCATTTTAAAATTTTGTAAAAATGTGAGGAAGTTGAAGAAGTGTCCAATAACATGGGTGAGTGCAGATAAGGCTGGACGTCATTTCAGTGAAGACAAAATACTGGAGATTACTACATACTCCAGGAGTAAAATCAGACTACCTCCAGCTCAAATTGACTGGTCCAAACTTCAAGGCAAGTTATTTTCTCAACTTTTATTTCTAATCTTGTCATGTGTAGCACTGATAGTAGTTGTTTGTTTTTACAATGAAAGGGGTAGGTTTTGGATCCAAGACAGGGTGCTGGCTCTAGCTTAGGCTAGAGTTGAATGGGCATATATTTGAAATAAAGTTATCTGTAAAGTACAGGGAAGTAATAACACATAAAGGTAATATGTTGATAAGTCTTTTTTTCCCCTTCTTTTTCCCTTCTTGTCCTATTGAACCTTCCAAGCTCAAGTTCCTGCTTTTCTCATTTTCTCTATTGTCTACTCGAGTTTTCTTTTCCATTCATTAATATGGGGAAAGTGAAATATTTGCTGATTTGGAGTTATATTTCATTTGTTATGAAGGAAATTATCTAGACATTTTTTTCCATGTGCTTGTGAGAACTGAAAGCCCATTAAAGGAAGTATATGTTTATCACACCCCCCATAGGTGCTTCATTTATTTGCAAATTCCTCATGAATATCAATTATAATCAAATTGTTTCATTTTGATTCAAACTAAAGAATAGGTCTTCAAATAATTAGTTTTTTAGAGGTAATGAACAGAAACTTCAGCCCTTGCTTTAGAGCAATTATTTCATTAAACTTAATCATCTGAGTACAATCATCCTTTCAGCCCTGTTTCCAACAAAATAACAATCACCCTGTGTTTTCTTTTTTCAAGTGAAAAGTGGCACCTTTTCTTTCAAAGTGACAAGTAATTAGGGAAAAGAAAACACTTTTCAGAATGTTCCTCACCACCTTTGCTGCCCTTTTCTTCAAAGAACTTTCAGTTGGCCCGGTTTACTTCTCCTACCCCTCCTAAATCTGGAGTAGAATCCATATCCCTGGTTCTTCTCTAAACAACCTGGGTTCCTCCAATAGAAAGTTCTGCCATCTCTTCACTGTCCACTCTCCTAAGGCTACCTTACCGTGTTCCACCCACGTAAACCACTTTTTTGGACTCTGTGATTGCTCTCTTTCTCTAAAGCTCTCATAGAAGGCAAGGAAAAGGATATATTACATGTCAATAGTCTTTTCACAAGACATCAATATGTCTTGGCTCCCTAGTCAGGAACAAATCAAAGGGTGAATGTGGGAGTGTACGAAGAAGACAAGAAAAGATAACAGAGTGCTTCATAGGAAGCCTTAGTTAACATCTTTCTAATTTAAATATATTTAGATATATTCTTTTCTTAATAATTTGGTTCTAAATTATTTAAATTAAAGTAACATTGTTTCATAATATCAGATGGTATATGGGTGTCAGATGTGCTTTGTCATGAATCAGCATCTCTATACACTCCCTTGCCATCTCACATTTTATAATAGATTTTGATATAAAAGATTCTGCTTCAGCTATTATTTACTATTTCACAAAATGATGTGCATTTATTTTAGAGCAGATTTTTACAAGTTGTCTCTCTCTCTCTGTGTATTTGTGTGTGTGTGTGTATGTGAATATCTCCCAGGTACATTACCATTCCCATTCCCCTAGCATTGAACAGTCACAGGAAATACAAGTATAATTTGTTCTTGTGCTGCTACCGATGCAAAAGCACCATTATAAGAAGAACCACATGAGCACTTTTGCCAAAATCACAGCCATTTGGAAGTCAAAGCGATTTGGAAATAGATAGCAGCTGACAGACATAGTTTGTAAAGTAGTTTTAGTAATAAGTTTTCTATGACAGTTCTTCACAGAACAGAGGCAATGAAACTCAGACATTTTAAATTCAACTGAGGACTATTAAGAAATTGTTGGGATGAACAGGTAAAGTTGATACCTACTCTTTTAAAATTTAGTTTCACTTTATACTATTTATTTTTCTTCTTGGACTTCATTGTCTCAGAAATAACCGCAACGTTTTCACCACTCTTGGCCACATACTTTCACTGCATCACTGTCATCCCATTGCTTATCTATTTGCTCAAGCGGACATCAGTAACGTCTCCATTGTGAGAGTTGTTGTTACTGTTTTTGGCATATTGAATATGCCACGGGTAGCTTGCCAGGCTTTGCTGTGTGGACAGGATACTCTCAGTAGCTTGCCGGCCACATACCTTAGGGCAAACATAATATTTGGGGGATTAATTCAGAGAGAAATAATTTAACAATAAAAATCCAAAGAAAGAGATTGGAAAGATAATAAGGTGCTTAGCTTGCATGCAACCATCCCAGTTCAATCCCAGGCACCACATATGGTTCCCCAAGCATCTCCAAAAGAGATCACTGAGCAAACTGGAGATGGTACAACCCCCCCAAAAGTGGAATGAGATAAAAAGTTGGACAGTAATGAGGACTTAGAGTCAAAATTATGGTTGCTTGTGTTTGATAGATGTTGATATGGACGTAGTGAGTTCAAATGGTCAGAGAGGCAAAGGAAGTCCTTGATGGGTCTTTTCTGTAAGTTTGGGTCACTTGAAAATTCTTACCTTGGATTCGATGAAATCTGGTCAACTGCTCAATAAAACACCCACAGTTATGCTCTATCTGTGGATGAGACTTTTGATGTTAGTGTTCCCCTTCTTAATCAAGAATCCATTTCCATAGAAACACAAATAGGAAGAGCATCATGAAAGCAATTTGTCTGCTTCTGCTTCCATTTAAATGGAAATGGAATTTGCAGCAGTAAAAAAAAAGGAAGAAAGCAAGCAAGCAAGCTTTAATACATAATATTTTCAAATATATCCTTCAAATTCAACCCTCTCAACTTATAAAGTAGTTATTGGTAGTTGAAAATTTGAAGCACAACAAGGCAATTTATACCTGGAGCAAATGATCAGGCCCCTATTCAAGGTAGCATAGACTCCTGACCTTGAAACACAGGCTTCCCTCGGCTTCTCCAGAATCAGTGCAGCTCTTGTGTCTGGGGCTGTCTCCTACGCATCCTTAGAGACCACCGTGATGGAGGAATAGTTGCCACAGGAGAAGTAACTTAGGTCATGAGCTTTAGTTTTTGTCACTTTTCAAATGCTCCCAAAAGTGTTTCCTTTCTTCTTTGGTTTGTTTATTTGGGATGTGTTCCACCCACACCCAATGGTGCTCAGGGCTTACTCCCGGCTCTGTGCTCAGGGGCTCATATGCAGTGCCAGGGATAAAATCCAGGCCGGCCACCTGCCAGGCAAACACTGCCTGCTGTACATAACCCAAGCTCCACTCCCATCTTTGACTTTTTCTGCCTTGGCTTTACTCTGTTGTGCTCAGAGTGTCTAGACACCATTCCCAGTGACTTCATCTAGGTGGTTAAATGTGAGGGTCTATGGAGATGGCACTGCTCACATCTCATAGTGCCAGGAAGTAGACACGCCCACCCTCCCAGTCATGCTTGGGGCACATCCAACTGGCAGTGCTTAGGGGACCAGGATCATAGGAGGTTGGGGCAGGTGAAATTGGGGCATTGTACCATCTCCACAGCCCTTCTGATAAACATTCCAAATATATGGCGTTTATTATATCTATGCCTATATGTCCACATATAGTCAATATGTTTGGTCAACATGTGAGAGTTTGTGTTGTATGGGAAAATTTTTGCATTCTTCCTCGTACGGCTATGAATTAACAAAATGTCTAAAGGCGACAAAGTCCAAATACTGACTTACAATATGAATGAAAACTGGATCTTATCACAAATCCTTTATTAAGCATTTCAAATTATTCTCCAGGCTTTTATTTCAAAAGTACTGTTTGTTTCTATGTCCCCTGCCCTTTCTTGCAGCCATTATTATTGAGATGATAGGGCGGGGGTGGGGTCACCCATCATGCTTAGTTGTAGTATTTTGCACTTACGTTTATAGCTCTCACACACTCAGCCATGATGCTCTCTGGGACCACAGATTTTGACGCAACGTTTGTATGCAGGACCACTGGGGATCACAGTCATTTAGGTGTGATGCCCACACACAATCTAGTTACAGTGTTTTCCCGAGTTGCTGTGTGGTGACACCCATGTTCATGGGGAAGCTTGAAACCCAGAATGGGGTGCGCACACATCTTGGTGGCATTGCCGGAGCGTACTTGACTGCAGTACTTGGACGTGGCACTTCCTGTTGTGGTGCTGATAGTCCCAGCAGAGAAGTCAAGCCAGAGCTCCATCCACTCGGCCAGCACAGGGTATCAGCTCTCACCTCACACTTGACCACAGTTCCTTAATCCACTGAGCCCCTTCAAACCAACTTGTTCTATGTTGAAAGATGGAATTCGACAATTAGTAGAGAAGATAAAGTGTCATAGACAGATGTTGATTTAGGACGGTGTACGCTGAAACCTTTATGATGCTATAAAAATCCTTTAACAAACATTAAAAATAGATCAGAGAAAAAGTACTTTTGGAATATAGTTATATTGCAGGCATAAAAGAATTCAATTTATACAAACAATAAGTGAAACTCGAAGTGAACTAGGATTTATATCTATCAGATGGTTTCACTCATTTGAGACATGCAGAGAAACAAAAGAAGGGAATCGACAGTGTTGAATGATGAAAAACTCTTGGTCTTGTATTTAAAAATGTGAGATTAACAAACAGGGACATAGAATAGAAGTACCTTAAGGACATCAATGGAAGGTCTTGGAAACTTTGGTGGTGATGAGGAACAGTAACTTTACATCACTTGTATCACTTGTATCACTTGTATCACTTGTCATCCCGTTTGTCTTTGATTTGCTCAAGCGGGTGCCAGTAACATCTCCATTTGTCCCTGTCTTGTGCTAGTGTAGCCCAATGATATCTGCTCACTCCAGGAACAGGAAGAGCCTCAAACCATTCATTCAGGGTTTTGAAGAAGAAGTCTGGCCATCTCGTTGGTGGGCAGCCACTAGGCCTTTTGACGTCCCGTGGAATCCAGTCAGTAAAAGCTCTAGTCCAGCGGTCATTTCTGAATTCAATTATGTGTCCGGCCCATCTGATTTGTGATGCCTTGGCAAACGAGACAGTGTCCCTGATTCTTGACCATTGACAGTGGTCGGAACTCCGGATTCCTTCTCTCACTTGAATGAAATGTGATACTCCAAGCATAGCTATTTAGATTCTTCTTTGGGATACCGGAATAGTGCTCTCATCCTGTTTTCGTAGGGTCCAGGTCTCTGAGGTGTATGTTAGTTCAGGAAGAACGGTGCAGTCGAAAACATGTGCCTGGAACCGGAGGTTCTTGATGTAAAGTTGTGTTGTAGTTGTTGTTTGACACAACTTTACATCAGTAACATAAATGTTAATGCTATTGTAAACATGTTACCTAGACTACAGCAATAAATCCATAGGACTAAAATCAGTAGCTGCTTTACTCTAGTTGTATGAATAAAGCGGGTGTGACTATAGTCACATGAAGTGTTGGCCTGGCCGGGAAGTCAAAATTATCCTTCATGAATGCTTCTGCTTTGTGTGTATATGAGGGATATATATGGGGAAAGAGGCAGGACAAAGTTTGAGGAAAAGTGGAATCATGGTCACCTAACATAATGAGAAATTAATTTCATGAAGTTAATAAAAAGAGACTTTTTCTCTCAAAATGAAAAGTGAAAATAAAAGCTTCCATCTCTATTCATTGCTCAAGGTCCTGACTAGTTCTATGAGGGAGAGAGGAAAAGACAAACTGAAACTAAAAGGGTCACACCGGGGAGAGGGGCGGGGTGTAAACCCCCATGCAGGGGAAACATTATTTCTGGGTCTATTAGAAGAGTGTTTCTGGAGAGGCTCACAATGAACTGGATGAAGATTGCCCCCCTCTACCCAAAGGGCACAGTCATGCAACCTCCTGACATTCTCTTCTCTGGTATCCACAGAGCACAAGCCAGTGGAGGAGGAGGAATATGTTCCATTTTGGCTGTGTCATTGCTTAAACTAGTATATTTCTTTCTCATCTCTTTCCTGTAGATTGGGATTTATACTCTTGACAACTCTGGTTCTCCTTTCTGACTCAGTCTCCACTGACTTCCCTGGAGCTCCAACATCAGAGCAGGGATCATGTGATTTTTTGGACTTCATAATAGTATGAGCTGCTTCTTACAGTGATTCATTCTATCTATCTATCTATCTATCTATCTATCTATCTATCTATCTATCTATCTATCTGTCTGTCTCTATCAACATCTATTATCCATCCATTATCTATTAATTATCCAACCCTCCCTCTATCTTTCTCTCTATTCTATTGGTATGCTTCTCTGGAGAATCTTGACTAACATACTATCTTTGGACCTGGGAGATAGTAGAGTGGTTAGGGACATGCCTAGAGACCTGGGAGATAGTATAATGGTAAGGGTACTTTCCTATCTTGTGTCCAACTTGGTTTATCTTCAGTGCTGAGTGGTCCCCTGAGCACCACTCAATGTGGCCCTGGAGACTCTCCAAGCACCCCTGAGTGCTTGCTGGCACTACAGAGCCTGAGCAGCATAGCATCCTTGGGCCCTTTCATTGAACCACTGGTGGAGTCCCTGAGCCTCCTGAATACTGCTTAGAAGGCCCCCAACTTCCCCCCTCATTCGCCTCCAAAGTAGACCCAACCCACCTTATCCAGGAAGATTTCTTGCTACTCACTTCACATCCACCTCTTCTTTTTTTGGGCTATCAATACCTTTCTCTTGCTCTGCCACTTAGTTTCTCCAATCATTTACCCAGTGACTATATTTTGATGGTGCAAACACTTTGTGTGCAAGAACTATCACTAGCATTTAGCATGGCGTCTGGTATGTTGTAGACACTGAATTATGAATATATGCATTAATGACCTGGAATGCATCAGGGATTCATCCTCCACTACTAAAAGCTTGATATTTCACCGGCATTCGGCCCACTTAACAGCAGTTTGGTTCACTTACACATAGAGGCCTTGCACCTAATTATATCAGTTGGTTGGAGCAACTCAGACATTCATGACCTCTCTGACAAAGACACCATTTTTCTTTACAGCGGCCTTGGATTGCAATGTGATTTCCCCCTCCTATTTCCGGCAGATTTAGGAGTGCCTTATTTCAGCAAATAGATGAATTGTTCCACTTCCAAAGAGCTAAAGCCTCCAGTAATAGCCATTTTTCTTCCAAAGCACTTTTTCTGCTTTGGGTCATCATGGGATTAATAGAACATAGTGAAAAGATTATTTTTTATTAACACCCTACAGTGTCTCTGATGAGACTACCACATAGAGTCTGAAAAATGACAATTGAAATGGGGAAATGAGGACCCTGCAAGGCAGCCTTTTTCACAGCGAAGGCAGTGTGAGGATTTGATAATGGGTTGCTGCATTCTACATTGGAGACTGCTACAGTCTTCTTCATTGGCTAAGAGCAGGTTCTTTGAACAAGTTTCTTCCCACACAGAGGGTTTTTGTCTGGAGACTGATTATAGACCTGAAACCTGATTCCACTCTATTCTTTGTCGCCTGGTTTTCCCTGAATCTTATCTGAACCCATTGATTTAATATTTTAGGGGTGGGGTAGAGCTCCTAAACACTGTGTTCCTCTAGCGATTCTCAACTAACCAGTCTGAGGATCACCTCAGTGTTACTTGTGGTCCTTCATGGCAACACCTGGTGATGCTTGGTACTATGTGGTGCCAGATACGGAACTCAGGTTGGACATGTGCTAGGCATGAACCCTAAACACTGTACCTTCTTCAAATCCTAGTTTTTTTTAATTTTTAAAAAACTTAGATTCATTAGTATTTCATTTTAGGAAGAGTTGTCTATATATTGAATTATCAGTGGACGGTGTCCAGGTTCCCTCCACTCTCTTTATAAGAACTATCAGGTAGGCTATCAGGTACATATAGGTTGCCATTGGGTCTCAAAAGAAAGGGTTAGGGTTAGGGTTAGAGTTTATACTTAAATATAAACATTTGACTTGGAATAAGAAAATTCATGCTGACAATCTGGAAAAAAATATTCTTCTATGTCATGAAACTTGCCAATTTTTCTGAGTAAAATCCCTCTAAACACATTTTTTTTGTTTGTGTTTTTTTTTTTTTTTGCTTTTCACTTGATCCTCACAAAACAGCTTGAGTGAAGTGAAGAACAAGTAGAAAGTGGGCATCTTATTATCAAAACATTCATATATTCTTGGGATATAAAATTCTAAATATACAGAGCACAGAGCGAAAACCGTAATTCATCCTCTACTGCCTCACCGTGTACAGACTCTTGGAATCTTTCTTCAAAAATGTCACTAGTGTTTACAGAGCCTTTGCAAAGTCTTATCTCAAATAAGGCTCCATGAAAGGTTATCTTGCAAGAACCTCTTGCAAATTGTCAGGAACCTTGAAAAAGAATCATCTGGCTCCTGTCCTCAGGAAGCACAACCCTATAGCTCATGAAATCAACTGCAGAGACAAAGTGGGAGAAGGCCCCAATGGTCAGCGGACAGCCTGGGGGTTGGTTCCAGTGTCCAGTGATTCTGTTGCAAGAATCATAGTGTCTTCACTATTGGTGCAGAAAGGGAAATCTTCTACCTAATTTCTGCCTAAGGTTAGGAGAGAGAGCTGTGTTGACACCTATCATCTATCCACTTATCATGGTGGCTAAAATCTGGGAGCAATCAGGATGATTTCAGGGAGAGAATGTTAAGTATCCTTTGCCCTATGCTCCTGGGATCAACAAAACATTCTTTAAGTGGCTCATGGGATCTACAATGGCAACCCAGAGGTATTGAGAAGAAATAAGGTAATAGTCTTGGGACCCATACATTTATCTACTATTTTTTTTTGTCTCAAAGATTCTTCATTTCAAATACTCAAAATGGAACTCAGAGTCTTTCCCAGATATTCAAATGCTTCACACCACACATGCGTAAGGATCTTTATATCAGATCATTGTTTCCCTCCTACCCATTTTTGAAGAGGTTCTTCAGATCTTAGACCAGAGGTCAGCTGTGCATATTGCTATATAGCTATGTGTACATTTCCTATATAGCTTTTTAAAATATGAATTATTTGGTTAATGTCTGTCTCAAGAGATGGAAGTACTTTGAGACAGGATGGTCTCCTTTAAAAGTTTGAAAAAATACATTAGCTCAACCATGCATTGACGATTACTATTCTTTCAAACTATTGACAGAAAACTATTGGTTCCTCTCTAAGGATAACCCAATGCTCTGATTTTCTCTGCTAGTCCATGGGGGAAGAGAATTGCTATCTAGGATGACACATGAAGCAGAACTGAATGTATTTATATATCAATGGGTCTTTATTTCTTGCAAATTAACAAAGCAAAAAAAATGACATGCTGTTGATATGGAATCCAACTCCTTTCTTCTCAGTCTTCTCATTTATCTCTGTATGCGTCTGACACAGACAGATGTATGCTTCTCATCCCATGATGAAACAAACATTACATTTTTTTCTTTGCTTTTTGGGTCACACCCGGCTATGCACAGGGATTACTCCTGGCTGTGCACTCAGGAACCACCCCTGGCGGTGCTCAAGGGACCATATGGGATGCTGGGATTCGAACCTGGGTCAGCCTCGTGCAAGGCAAATGCCCTACCTTCTGTAAGAATTAAACACTGTTTAATTATCTTCCTTAATCTTCCTGTAAGAATTAAACACTGTTCAAAAATGCCGCCATGTAGAAACACATATACAGAGTTATGGAAATGGACAGTTATGGGGCTGGAGAGAAAGCACAGTGGGTAAGGTATTTGCCTTGAACTTGGCCAATTCAGGTGGCATCCTATATGGTCCCTTGAGCACCACCAGGAGTAATTACTGAGTACAGAAACCAGAGTAACCCAGAGTATCCTCAGGTTTGACACACACCCTCCCTCCTCTAAAAGAACATTTACAGTCATGGCTATAACATGATTCAAAGGTGTACTTATTTCAGCAGATTCTGGCACTATTTTGGTCAACATTATTTATATGAAATTCAGTTTTTAGTAGCATTGCAAATTTTATAAGAGCTTCCTTCACAGACTAGAGGTGAGAGAAAGTAATCATAAGCCATGAGCACACTTGAAATATTACTTTTAAGTCTAGTGAACAAGAATTTCAATCCTTATAGACTATACCTCATCATGATTAGTTATATTATTAGAGATTAATTATATGATTCATATATTCTAAAAAAGTACCTTCAGTTTCTATGTAACAAAGGGAGTAAAAATATTTTTAAGCTTGACTATTGTTTTTTGACTATATAAATATATACTTGCACTTTTTACATTGAGGCAGAAAGATTTTTGGTAAGATTATTTTCTAAATTGGAGCGATTGTGCAGTGGGTAGGGTGTTTGCCTTGCATGCGGCCGACCCGGGTTCAATTCCTCCGCCCCTCTCGGAGAGCCCAGCAAGCTACAGAGAGTATCTCACTCGCATGACAGGGCCTGACAAGCTCCCCGTGGCGTATTCAATATGCCAAAAACACTAACAACAAATCTCACAATGGACACGTTACTGGTGCCTACTTGAGCAAATCCATGAGCAATGGGATTACAGTGATACAGTGATACAGTGATTTTCTAAATTGATGGTATTTATTTCCTGACACTGATAGCAAGTTGATAATAAATTAGTGTATCATATGTGAAGTACCTGTGAAATTATTTTAAAAGTCATTTCAGTGGAACAATCCTACAGATTGTCAAGAATCTCATTAACAATGTGACTTGTCAGAGCAAGGCAGACATGAGGCATCCCTGATGATAACTCACATGTACTTTCTGAGCAACATTTATTAAATTTGTTTATTTGTGGTTCAAAGCAACTTGGCAGTTTGACCTCTCATTATTGCTTTGTTTTTCATTCCCAGAGTTAATCTGCATGTGAGAAACACAAGAGTCTAGGATATCCACAATATGTGTCTGAGGGTAATCACACCAGAAGAACAACATAATGATAGATAAAAATCTCTCACTGACGCTCTATTATCACTCCGTTCCCTCCTGAGAATTATTTTGAACTCTTTTGATGATGCACCGTGCATAGCGGTGCATCATCTTTGTCAGCCCACTTAGAGATGGTTTCATAGTGTGAACTGTAATACTGTAAAAATTAAAGGAACAGCTGGATTTCATAACTTTAAATGCCCAGCATCAGAAAGAAGCAGTGAAATAAAGAGATTGTTTACTTAAAATTCTCTTCCCCACATCTGATTTTCACTTCACCTTGGAAATAAAGTCCAGATTAGTGAGCTTCAAGTCCACAGGATTCTTAGATCCTAAAATGTCTGATGGAATTCAATATATCCCCATTAGGGCTGCCTAACACTGCATTGGTGATTTTAGCATTGGTGATCATATGTACTTAATTTTTTTATTAGTACCCCATGATTATATTCACTTTTATGCATTCCAGGTTTATTTTTTGGTCAACAAAAATTACATAAGTATTTTTCTTGAAATACATTTGATATATATATATATATGTATATATATAGATCTATATGGAGAAAATTGTTTAAAGGGTTCCTTAGTGAAGAATAGTTCTTCAATCCTTGATACATTGCCTTTGGCTTTGCTAAGGAGTGATATGAATTGTTCCTGAGAAGTTATTAGTCCAGAAGATCTTGGAGTTCTGGGCAGGTGGATAATATTGGAGGCTAGCTATGGAGGATGGATTACATATTAGTCTGGACTTTGCTTTGAGCTCTTCTGGTAGGCAAACCTGAGCATATCACCATCAATCATTTTTGCATCCTGAACAGACTGGAGAGGAAGGCCCAGTGGGGACCTTGGCGAGAACTTTTACAGTCAGCTCTGTAATTCCAAGACAGGTCATCTTCCCTCAGCCCTTGAAGCTGGGTGGTCTCTGCAGGCTTCTCAGCTGAGCCGCCGCTGTACTGGCAGCACCCTGAGAAGCTTGACTAGCATTATTATGAATTATTTCTTTATTCTATGCTTCATCTCTTGTAAATGTCACTTGTCACTTGTCATCCCATTGATCTTTGATTTGCTCGAGCGGGCACCAGTAACATCTCCATTTGTCCCTGTTGCGTGCTAGTGCAGCCCAATGATATCTGCTTGCTCCAGGCACACGAAGAGCCTCATATCATTCATTCAGGGATTTGATGAATAAATCTGACCATCTAGTTGGTGGGCGGCCACGAGATCTTCTGACATCCCATGGAATCTAGTCAGTAACAGCTCTAGTCCAGTGGTCGTCTCTGAATCATATTACATGACCGGCCCATCTGATTTTTGATGCCTTGGTAAATGAGACAGCATCCCTGATTCTTGATCATTGATGGAGGTCATAACTCCAGATTCCTTCTCTCACTACTAGATATACTCCTAGAATAGCTCTTTCGATTCCTCTTTGGGATACCCTTATTGCGTTCTCATCCTGTTTGCATAGGGCCCAGGTCTCTGAGGCATATGTTAGTGCAGGAAGAATGGTGGAATCGAAAAGATGTGCCCGGAGCCGGAGGTTCTTCGTTCTCTTAACCACCTCTTTGACGCTCTTGAATGCATTCCACGCTGCTCTCTTCCTCCTGCGCAGTTCTGGTACCAAGTCGTTCCTCATGTTGATTTCTCGACCCAGGTACACATAGCTGCTGCATTTGGAGATGTTCATTCCATTGAGAGCAAATGGAGTTCAGGGACCAGTTCGTTTTTCATGAACATCGTCTTGTTGAGATTCAGCTGCAATCCAACCTTTCCACACTCGCGGTCAAAGTCGGCCAGCATTTGTGCTGCTTGGCTAATGTTTGGCATTATGAGAACAATGTCATCAGTGATGCGGAGGTGGTGTAATTGCCGACCGTCTATCTTAACTCCCATTCCTTCTCATTCCAGTTGTCGCATGATGTTCTCAAGGGCGGCACTGAAGAGTTTCAGTGAAATGGTATCACCCTGCCGAACCCCTCTCTTTACATCAATGATCACTTCCTTGTAGAATAGTGAGATCCTGGTGGTGAATCCACAATACAGCTCACAGAGGATTTTGATATACTGAGTTTGAACGCCCTGTTTGGCTACGGCTTCGATGACCACCTCAGTCTCAACAGAATCGAAGGCCTTCTTTAAGCCGATGAATGTTAGACAGAGCGGCATCTTGAACTCTCAAGAAACTTCAATGAGTTTGGTCACTGTGTGGATATGGTCTATTGTGCTGAATCCCCTTAAGAACCTGGCTTGCTCGCATGGTAGTCCTTTGTCTAGTGTTCTGCCTATTCTATTCAGAGTGACACGAGTGAACAACTTGTAGACAACAGACAGCAGGCAGATTGGGCGATAGTTGGTGATTTCAATGCCAACTTCTTGTACAACAGAATGGTCCTACTGGTTTTCCACTGGGACGGAACCTTGCATTCAGACAGATAGCGTGTGAAGAGTTGAGCCAGTGTATTGAGTACTGGTGGCAGATTTTTGAGGTGTTCGGGTCTGACCTTGCCCAGACCAGGTGCTGTATGAGTCTTTACCAACGAAATGGCTTGTCGGATTTCCGAAGGGAGAAGGTTGGGAATGATATATCCATCCTGTGGAATTTGGTACGTGGGCAGGTGGACATGGTTGTCAAAGAGATCTGAGTAGAAGTCGTGAATAATCCTCTCCATTGCCTTTCTGGAAGATGTGATAGATCCATCGGGACATCGGAGGGCAGTCATCTTGGTCTTGTAGTTCGTGAAGGACAGGCGAGCATTGTGAATACTTTTCCCGGCTTCTGCTGCACTGGCCAACGCTGCTGCTCTTTTCTCTTTGAGGTCTTCTTTTATCACATCTCTGAAAGATGAGTAAGGAGAGGCTGAAAAAAATCTCGGGGATGAACTAGACTGCCAAAACAAAGAAAGACTAAAATGATTGTCTGTACTTTCAACACACCTATGCTGGCATCAGAAGCATCCACCAAGGACTTGATGGTGCAAGCGTAGAAGATCAAGTACGACATCATTGGTCTGACCGAAACGAGGAGACATCAATCACATCATGCCATTTTTGACACTGGAGAAGAATTGTTCCTCAGAACATGTGGCAACAGAGGCGTTGGTAGCATTGGTGTCCTTGTCAACACGAACTTGGCCATGAGCATCGATTCATTTGAATGCCTAACAAACTGAATCGGACTATTACGCTTGAATAGATGTGGCTCACTGCCTGCAGTTTCTATCTTCATTGTCTACGCACCAACTTCCAACTACGATAAAGAAGAAATTGCGAGGTTCTACATGGAACTGGAGAAGTTCTATAAAAAAGACCACACCTTTTACAAGATCATTATTGGTGATTTTAATGCCAAGATAGATCCGAGAAGGTCTCCCAAAGAACTCCACATTGGGACATGATCAGGGTGAGAGACTGTCTGAATTCATCATATCGACCAAGACCATCCATGGTAACTCACAGTTCCAAACGCTGGACATGGGAGTCTCCTGGTGGACAGTTCCACAATGAAATTGACCACATCATATTCAATTGAAGGTTTTGCCTGACCAATGTCACTGTTGTCCCAAAATTTCAAACGGGATTAGACCACCGTCTCCTTTGTGCAAAATTCTGTTTCACAAAATTCTGTTTCTGGGAGCTCTTTGGCACTATTGCAGCAATGTGGGAAGATGCTGTCCTTGACAACATCGACGAGGAATACGATCGACTGATTCAGCACCTCCATGACTCTGCAAAGAATGCCGAGAGTGAGAAAGCCACAAACAGATGCCTGTCTTCGGAAACTCTCAAGCTCGATCGTCAACATGGTTTGGCACGAGCCGCAGGCAACCACAAGCTAACGTCCGAGCTCACAAAGCTGTGCAGAGATCTCTTGTAATTAATCAAGCTTTTTTACTAATTTTAGGTGATTAAACCAAGTGAAGAATTCTGAGCATTTGTTATCAAAGAGGATAAATCAAAACATTAGGCATCTGATTAGAAAGCTGATGGGGATCGATTAGAGTTGGAACTTCTGTTCCTGTATGCTGAGAGGCATAGTATTCTACATGCAGCTTGTGGAATTCGGGACATTTTCTTAATTACGTGTAAGTGATAAGTTAACTGCAATTTGCCACTTAGTTACCTTTAGTTTTCATTCAGTATACAAAAGAATACAACACAAAGACTTTCTAAATAAATGTTTTGCCAGATTTACTTCTGATATTCTTATCGGGTGCACTTTTAGCATCATTTAAGGAGGAGCTGTAAGATTATGCTGGGCATCAAATTCAGAGCTTTGCTCATGCCAGACATGTTACTCCACCATTTTGATTTCTCTCTTTGGCTTTTTCTAATTAAAAAATGTGCATGTGAAAATTAATATAGGGATGAAGTGTTATTTTTCTTTCTCAAATTGATTATATTTATTTTCTTATAAGAGATAATTCCTATAGTAGCATGGTAGCACTGTTGCCCCATTGTTTATCGATTTGCTTTAGTGGGCACCAGTAACGTGTCCATTGTGAGACTTGTTACTGTTTTTGGCATATTGAATACGCCACGAGTAATTTATAATAAATTTTTCCAGTTTACTTTTGAAGCCTTTTTGCTACTTGCATGTAGTACTGTTCAAATATATTTACATAATTAGTTTTGCATAAGTGATATGATTCATTCTATTTTACAAATTTTACTTTAAATCCTATAAATTTCTTATCAGTTGCCAGGAGACTGTGCTGGGTAACCCAAGCTATGAGTGGCACCACTTTGTGCATGCCTACCTGTGGTTAGCTGTGCACTTGCACGCCAGGTGGAGCAATCTGGTGGAGATCAGTGGCACTGGGCCTAAGATGGCACAGCTACTCTACTACCACCTTAGAAAGACCCTAGAGTTCAAGTGCTAGATCCAAGGCTAGGAAGTTTCTTCTGCCTTGTTGATACCTGAATGATTCCATCAGTTAATATGATCTTATGCTAAGAAACATCTCCATAATAACACAATGAATATAACAATGAAATTAAAATGTCAGTAGAGATTAAAAACTATCCATAGGCCCAACAATATAGGCTCTCATTCACCATGGTTATTTAACTACTGCTGCTGTCAAGAGGCCAACTTGTCAACAATATAGCTACAAGATGAGCTCTCACTGTGGCACCTTGGTTCTAGGAAATCAACCAGGCTAGGAGCAGGGGGTTGATTACAATGAACATCTTTTTTTTCCATTCTGAAGAGATGATCATTCATTTTAAAGAGTTTAGTTATGTTGCCTATACTGCTTGCAGGAATCCATCTAGCACTATTACATTATTCAGGCTATTTAAATGATTGACAACAACTCTCATGCGACTATATATGAGTAAGACAAATGTGGTGGTAGGCACATGACTAGAAGAATCATCAGTTTTATCTCATAACTACACTTCCCAAGAAGCCCCGAGCTAGATTGAAGAGGTGGGATATGCTGATTTTGAGACAATATTACATAGGAATGGAACACAATTCTCTATGACACAGTAATGAATGAAGCAGGGAGGAAGAGAGTGGGAATTCTCGAGCAATGAGTTCTTGGGAAGTGAAAAAAAAAAAAAGCAAGTTGAAATTTGAAGAAGTTATTCTGTCACTAGCTCAAAGTAGCTAAAAGCACTGTGACCAAACCCACTTGGTGGACAAGGTAACTGAAGTCTGATAAGATATAACTGACGTCTGCACAGGACTCTGAGAAGGGTGGTAACCTCTTTGGAGAAAGTGCAACAGGAACAAAAGGTTGTAATAAGGACAGGAAAGTGGATGACCAGAAGTTTGCAGCTCATCTTTTTGACAACATAGCATGGGACTTTTTCTTAGGACGCCCCACACATAGGAAGCTTGGGAGAAGATCTATGAAACCAACTCTGCAATGCAAACTCCCAACTCCCTATTCCGAAGGGCGGCCCACATCTTCATCTGAGATGTGTATGCTCAGCTCTTTCCTCTCTGGAGAAGCTCATGTTTTCTTGAACACCTTTTTTCTTCTTTTCTTCTCCATAACCACAAATCCAGCATTTTTACTTCACTATTCATCTCCTCTTGAAATTCTTTTCTGTGAGGGAAAGGTGATGAACTTGACCAATCTGGGTAAGACTTAATGACTGACTTTTCTTTCCCGCAAAGATCATTTCCTCACTTTAGCCTAAGCCCATGATTTCCTGAAAAATCTGGTGGCAGATCATTTCCCACACCATGAAGAACAAGTGGACTTCAGGTTCAGCTTCATGGCTGCCTTGTGGAACTGTGAGATTCGAGGTCTGTACCAAGCAGGGGCCCATCACAGACTTTCATCAGTTCTACATTTCCCCAGGCACTTCCTGTGGGACCACGGCCCCTCTCCATTTTATCTACTGAGAGGGAAGTGGTAGATGCCTTTCTTGACATTGTCACTTCTTCCTTCTCCCCATTCACATAAGTCACCTTCAATGATGTGTTAACTAAATCCAGGAATATCTTATATCCTTATCCTTAAGCTCACTTGACGATTTTGACTTCTGTTCCTGGAACTCTTGGAGCTGCAGGCAAAAGGTTTTATTTCACACATCAGAAAGATGAAGTTTCTACCAAGAGACACAGCAAAGAATGAATTAATCATTTATCTATTGCTGCCTCCTGATTATCTTGAGTTTCAGTAGCCGAAGAAAACAGTCATTATTCTGGGGAAGTTGATCCTGGCCTTTAGGAAAATCCAAGACTTCTGGTTCTAGGTAAGGGTGGAAAAAATGATACCTGGCATCTAGGTGATTGATTATTGGTTAATCCAATGATTTAAATTATATAGAAATGCCAAGAACTAAGAAGGCATGAGTCCCAGTGGCTCATCCTTCTGAAGGTAAGAAACACAGTGGATTCACCCAGTACCTTACTGTTTTCCAGATACATTTTTATCTTGTTCTAGTAAAGAGTAGGCAAATTTTGCTAGATCACTGGAGTCCATGACCAAATTGCAGATTGGCAAGATATTAAAGGTGATGTAAGTTGGGTTCACATATCTTGAAATGCCTCATCACTCATCATTATTCTGCAGCTGTACTGAAGTAAGAAGGTGGCAGTACTGTGCATCCAACTTGATTCTGGAATGCAACGTTTTGCTACATTGATTTAGTGGTATCCCATTTCTGGTCTTGTAAAAAAAGTATTTACTGGGCAAAAGAAAACAACATAAAATCAAATACTTATCACCTTCAGTAAAACAGAAGATTTCATAGGGACCTTCAGTGCTGTATAACTTTAGAGAAGATTTATCACTTGTATTACTTGTCATCCCATTGATCTTTGATTTGCTCAAGTGGGCACCAGTATTGTCTCCATTTGTCCTTGTCGAGTTAATATGTGTGGAAAAAGACACTCCCCGTGACACTTTTCATTTTGATCATTAAAAAAATCCTTCAATATAGTGATAATTAGCATGTTAAAACTGGTGGATAGGACTTGATGGTAAATATGGTGAGAAATAGAAAGGTCTTCCTTCTCTCTTCCTCCCTCTTTCCTTTTGTCTCTCCCCCTCCCCCCCGTCTTTCTATCTCATTCTCTGTCTCTATCTCTGTCTATCTGTCTGTCTGTCTGTCTCCTACATAGTTTTAACATTAACAAACTGATGTTTAGTTCCTAGTTTATACTATGTTAATGTACGTCTGGAATTAGTACCAATTGGCTGATTTAGAAAGTAACTTTTGTTTTCTTACTTGAGTAAAAGAATAAGTCCTTGGTCTACATACAAGATAGTATAAACTATGACTTTGTTATTTGGAATTCTAGTTTCTGATTATAATGAAGTTTTAAAGGATTTGTAGCTACCTCCCCACCAAGGCATTTAAAATAAACAAAAGAGCCCTACTCTCTCTAACAACTTTTGAGACATCAGGCAAAAATGGCAGTTCAGCTAAGTGGTATCTGCGAGATGGGATTGGAGTAGGAAAGAATAGGGCTGTATTGATTTAATTCATTATTATTTATTTATAATTTTATCTATTGGCTTTTGTTGCCAGACCTGGTATTCAAGACTCATTCCCAGCTCAGTTCTTGCAGGCCATTTTTGAGATGATCAGAAAACATGTAGCAGTGTGAGGGATCAAACGCTAGCCACCTGCATGTAAAGTATGTGCTCCAGTCCTCTGAGTTATTTCTCCAGCTCATTTCTGCCATATTGTCCCAGATATCTTTTTAGCAGAAATTATGGGACAATAGCTTAAAGTGGAAATCCATTAGTCTCTCTGAGCTGAAAGACTTTGAGGTTGCTAAGATTTATGGGGATGAGTACTGTGGGGAAGTGAGCAACACGGAGAAAAATCTCCTGAAACGTGAATGGTCGTCTTTTATGTCATTGGATCAATACCATTTTTCACATGTGTAATGTGTAGCCTCAGGTAAAGAGAAATTCCTAAGGAAAGAACAATGAGCAGAAACACACGATCAACACCCAAAGGTGGTATGACTGAACAGTACTGGTTAATTTCCTCTGCTAGTGCTAATTATTAGAACAGGAGTGTGATCTCTTGTTGAGCTATAAGCTATAAGTAATTTGTTACTAATAACTTTTTTGGGAGGAAGAGGATGGTGTTTTATAAAACTGGGATATTAACAAATATCCAGGGTTTTCAATTTTTGATGTATGTATATTCTATCTATTCTTGATTGATAATAATATTTACCTATAAATATCTTTTTATAGTCATATGTTTCATCAGTCTTTGAGCACAAGTTTTAGTTTTTTTAACATGAGTATTATTTTTCTTAAATATCAAAATTGCATAATCATGGAAATGTAGTTTACATTTTACTTACAATTAACACATTTTACTTATAATTAAACCAGAAAGGCTGAATTTCTCCTCTAATTCTTCAGATCATTTTTTATAGACCAACAAAAAAGATAACAATAATGTTGAGGTAATTATATTTGAAGAGGCCAAGGAAACTTAATTATTCTTAATATGTATTCTTATACGATGAAGAAACAAATCTGTTGTTAATGACTATTTATGAAATCCAAATATATATTATTCATTAAAAGCATATTTGTTTTTTATCCTAATTTGAACGGGGACCTAAATTAGATAACTATAGAATCAATGAGTTTTTAGAAGAGTGCACATGTGAAAATAATTCACCAAAATCTAAGGGCAAGAAATAAGTATAGAAAATACCTTTTCAAAAGTAAGTCATAATGATCATCAGATAATAATTAAAGGTAAATTATGATGATTATCAGGAATTTTTGTTAAGACGATTAAGAATATGGCAAAAACACAGTGCATAACAATACTTTGATACTAAATAGGTCATTTTGGGGGGGAACAAAAAATACCCTGCAATTTGGCAGAAACAAAACACAATCCTTTGTTTTTCTCTTTGTGAATCATCCATACAACAATTTTCAGTAAAAAACTCCTCAGTCTCAGAATTAGCTGATCTTTACTCATCTGGTTTATTTAAAAATTAGCATTTGTAGGTATTGCTGTCCCAAAACGATCAGGTTCCTCCTCAGTCTTTAAAGCATTGATATCATGTTTGTTCCCAGTCCAATAAATAGAAGTAGAAATTAATAATGAGGAAACTTGGAAAAGGTATCAATATGTAGAATTACAGCCACACGCAAAAATGGAAAGCTTCTGCACCGCAAAAGATACAGTGACCAGAATCCAAAGACTATCCACTGAATGGGAAAGGATATTTACACAATACCCATCAGATAAGGGGTTGATATCAATGGTATATAAAGCACTGGTTGAACTCTACAAGAAGAAAACATCCAACCCCATCAAAAAATGGGGCGAAGAAATGAACAGAAACTTTACCAAGGAAGAAATACGAATGGCCAAAAGGCACATGAAAAAGTGCTCTGCATCACTAATCATCAGAGAGATGCAGATCAAAACAACCACAAGATACCACCTCACACCACAGAGTCAGGAGGTCACAAATTTTTTATTTAAGTGGATCGGCATGAAAAGTTTCATGCTAAGTGAAATGAGTCAGAAAGAGAGAGACAGACATAGAAAGATTGCACTCATCTATGACATATAGAATAACAGAGTGGGAGACTAACACCCAAGAATTGTAGAAACAACTACCAGGAGGTTGACTCCATGGCTAGGAGGCTGGCCTCACATTCTGGGGAAAGGGCAACTCAGAGAAGGGATCACCAACTATAATGTAGTTGAAGGCCCTGTGGGAGAAGGGAGTTGCGGGCTGAATGAGGGCTAGAGACTGAGCACAGTGGCCACTCAACACCTTTATTGCAAACCACAACAGCTAATTAGAGGGAGAGAACAGAAGGGGATGCCCTGCCATAGTGGCAGGGTGGGGTGGGGGCAGATGGGATTGGGGAGGGTGAGAGGGATGCTGGGTTTACTGGTGGTGGAGTATGGGCACTGGTGAAGGGATGGGTTCCTGAACTTTGTATGGGGGAAGCATAAGCACAGATGTGTATAAATCCGTAACTGTACCCTCATGGTGATTCATTAATTAAAAATAAATAAATTTATTAAAAAAAAAATGGAGCGGCAGAAGCAAAGTTAGTTTGGGCAATAGTCAGTCATGGAAATTTCTTTTGGGGAGCAGGTCGGGACTCAGCAAATCTCTCAGAAGCAGCTGCCGCCGCCTGGGCTGAAGTAGGCTTTGAAAAACTCCCCCATTCCATCCCCACAGCTCATTTCCAATCCTAATGCCACTCCTCAGTCAGGTGGGGCCCCGCTTTTATGCCTGTGTTATATACAGTTCAATGGCGAGAGGGAAGGGGAGAAACGTTTTGATTTTGATTTCATCTGCTTCTGATTAGAGGGTGGCAGAGGACTTTTTCTGAATTCACTCTTCGGATCGCTGGCAGATGTCTTCTTAACATTTGTACTGGAATGTAGAGAATTTTAGGAAGTGTATTCAATGATTTTCTGGTAGCTGTGGGATTGCAGAGCTCCTGAATGTGTTAGTAGGACATTTGTTTCCTTTGGAAAAATCTGATTTTCAAATGGTAGCAAAGAAGGCTTGGAGAATCATTCTGAAGGCGAATTGATTTGGAATGAAGTGACAAGCTCACAAGCCGAAAGTCACAACTGTGACCGCTGACCTAGACTAATTTGTTTTTCTGCTTCTGAGTAGACCAGAGCCTACATGTTTACAGGAGCACTTCATACTGATGATTTGAACAACGGAAAACTTTTCTGATGAGGTTATGAAAAACTAAGTAAACAAATGCTGAGTAGGAAGCCTGGGCCTTGGGGCCTGACCACCTTTTTATTCAAATGGACCCCCCCCCTTTTTATCTTTTTTTTTAATGGGTAGAGTAGAAATCTAGAGATAAACTACAGGATTAAGAATGATATAGTCACAGTGTTGTTGTTGTTGTTTAATTTAGATGTCTTGCTTCTTTCCCTTGATGGATTCATTTATCAATGAGTTGATGTCATTTTAAATAATTCTAAGAATTATTTAAGGGAGGATCTTATTAGGTCATATAATATAATAAAAGTGTGGTTCTAATTAGAGTACATCCTTATGCTTCTGAATAATGAGGGCAGTTAATAGCCTAGCTGTACTTAATAGCATTAATTATATTTACTAATATAAATTAATTCAATATACTCAGGATTACCACATCAAATCAAGACAACACTGGGTCCCTGGCCTTGGAATCCTGTGCCATATGACAAAAAATATGCAATATTTTGGAATCATTTAAATGTGCGTAAGGAGAGTTGAAAAGCTTTTGAGAATTGGGCCTCAGGAAGACCTCAGCATAGCCAGATTCAGCCACTTCCAGCAAGAAGCTGCAACAAAGTTGAGTTTCCCCAGATGCTTATTGTTGTAGCTTCCGGTCCAGACACTCAGGTTCTTGTCCTCAAATAGTCAAAACAGAAAGCAAGGCGGTAGAGACTGAAGGGCTGAATTCAGAAAAGACAAGGAGAAGAAGGCAGAAATATTTGCCTTCTGAGGTTCTGACAGAGGTCTCCTTAAAAGGATTCTAGAACAAGGCAGAAATCTTTCGCCTTTTATATCATTTGTTTCCTTGGGTTTGGGCCAGTCCCAGCACTGCTCAGAGGTTACTCATGGAGTTACTCCTGGCTCTTTACTCAGGAATTACTCCTGTCAGTACTTGGGGGACCGTATGAGATGCTGGAAATTGAACTCGGGTCAGCCACGTACAAGGCCTTACCCACTGTACTATCGCTCAGGGCCCCCTTTTATACCTTTTTAAATATAAGGCGAGGGTGAGAATTTTTCATTGAGTTTAAAGTAGATAGGCCAGTAAAATGGATTAGGATGTTGAGACGATGATTTGCTAATGTGTCATCTAGGCTACAAGACAGATCCCAGGTCATCTAGGTTATTAAGCACTCCCAACACCCACCTCTGTAACATTTGATGCCAATAATTCCTTTTATGAGGGCCATAATCCTAATGTCATCCTATCTATTCACTCTCCTTTTGTCCTCATTATTACCAAACTCTGGCTTTGCTTCTCAGCAAGTGCAGAGCTGAAAAGACAGTGTCAAAGAAACAGGTCAAAGAGAAGTTTATTCCAGATTGTGGCCATTGTAAACAGTGCTGCAATGAAAATACAAATGCAGATGTCATTTCTACTATACCTTTTTGCCTTTCTGGGATATATTCCCAGGAGTGGGTAAAGTGGGAGCCACAGCTTGGAAATTGGCCTCACATGCCGGGGGGAAAAGGCAGCTCAGATAGAGAAGGGAACACCAAGTAGAGGATGTTGGGAGGACCAACCATTCGGGTTGGAAGATGTGAATTGAAAGTAGACTATAGACAGAACATGAAGGCCACTCAATACCTCTACTGCAAACTACAACACCCAAAAGGAGAGAGAACAAAGGGGAATGCCCTGCCGAAGAGGCAGGGTGGGGTGGTGGGGGATGGGGTGGGGTGGTGAGAGGGATACTGGGATCATTGGTGGAAGTGAATGGGCACTGGTGGAGGGATGGGTGAACAATCACTGTATGAGTGAAATGTGAACACCAAAGTTCATAAGTTTGTAACGGTACATCACAGTGATTTTCTAATAAAGTTTTTTTTTTTTAAAAAAAAATAGAGATATATAAATGGGAAAAAAAAGAGAGAAGTTTACTCCTCATAGCCAGGTTAGGGAGACTTGGGAATCAAGCTCAGCAAAACCCACTCCCAGATCTTGCTGGTAGGATAGAATTGAGAGGTGTTTGGGTTTTGCAAAATAATATTGGTCATCTTGCTGCTGGGAAACCGCACTTGTTCTATGCGTGTCTGAGGTTCACAATATGCTTCTGTTGGTTCAGAAAATGTGGGATAATTCTCCATCACTGAAGCTCTGCTCCTCGGACTTCTTCAGGGTACCGGGCTTGGATCATTAGCAGAAATATATGGCAACAGCCAAATGGCCTGTTGTCCTGGCAAATATTTTTTTTTTCAGGGAGTTCTGAGACGAACTCCGTAAGTCTAGGGGCATTGCAATGACAGTGAGAAACTTAAGGTAGGGGGTAATTATACAGGACTGATAAGACAGTTCATGACTGAAGAATTAAAGCTTGACCTATGATTGCCTGATGATCTTTCTCCCAGGTGAAAGTGTACTGACCGAACTTCTGATTTGCGTAAGACTAAGTAGCCTGACATTGGGTATAAACAATCACTCTGCACCCCAGGGAACTAAACCACACAACTCTTGGGTGTGTGCTACCAGGGTTTGTAGTCCCTATAGAACTCCCAAATACATGTTTAAATCAGGCTTATTTGTTCTTATGATTCCTTATCCCAGCAGTCCTAAAGGGAATGTTTCTATCTAGCTTTGCTTCTTGCTTTCTGTTTACCTTCTTCCAACACCCTCACATGGGGGATATAATTATCAGAGTGGAGAGAGCCGAGAACAAGGCTTAGCTCCTGCTTTCTCAGCTGGGATGGGTAGAGTCTTTATTATTCCCAGACTTGTGTAAGACATTTATTCCTGTTCTCTGCAGACACCTGGCCAAATTGTTTTCTTATCTTTCGAATATATAAATGCATCCAAGAGAATTCCTATTCTTTTAGCTCCTGGTTTCTTATACTGTGTTGATCCATAGTCAAGATTTCCTTTTAGAATACGACTCCTAAGAACAAAAGCCCCTAGTTTTCCCCAAAAGGTATTACTTCGACAGTAATCAAATATTAGAATTTTAACTAAATGCCAATGAATTAGAAAGAAAGACTTGCTTCTGTATATACTGTTCAAATTAGTCCCAAAGAAATAAAGAGCTCACCTCAAAATTTAAAAAGCCAGTAAGCTTTTTTTTTTGGAAATGCTGTCCTTATTTCATCCTATAAATAAAGTTTTGCTTGAACCCCCAGAGTCCATGTTCAGATTTGAAGATTTGGTGTACTATGTCTCAGGGGACTAGTCCACAGGGAACTTATTGATCATTGATCACTACTTGCCTTCTAAAAATGTGCTTTCCTGTTATTTTTCTCTAAAAACTGCTTCTTGTGACCATCCAAACTTGACAATTCTCTAGGATGTGAGTCTACCATCTTCTGACCTGCCAGTTTGATGCTAATAAAACTTCTTAACGTTGACTTTGGTTTTCAATGATTGGTGCCACTGATTGAACTCTGGTTGTCCACTCAAGGTCAACTTCAAGTTGCATTTGACCCCGTTCTTAGAGGTTAGATTGTCTTTCTTGCCCTAGAGTTTCCTGAAAGATAGAGGTGAGTATTCAGTGAGATTAAACCTTGGATTTTTGTTTTCATTTTTGGGACACACCTAGGGATCACTTTTACTCAGGGATCACTTTTTTTTTTTAAGGGTCCTTAAATAAACATTTTTAATTGAATCACCATGAGATATACAGTTACAAAGTTGTTCATGATTAAGTTTTAGTTAAACAAACTCAAGTTACAACACCCATCCCTTTACCTAGTGCATATTTCCCACCACCTATGTCCCCAGTTTCCTTCCCACCCTCCCTCCCCTCCCTGCCTTCATGGCAGACATCTTTCTCCCCTCTCTCTCTTTCTCTTATTTTTCTTTTAGGCACTGTAGCTTGCAATACTGTTACTGAAAGGATTTCATACATGTCACTTTATCTCAGTTTTTGCCCAGAGTGTCATTTCCAACTATCATTGTCATAATAGTCCCTTTTCTGTTCTCCCCCTCCCCTTTTGTGGCAAGCTTTCTACCTTGGACCCTTGTTTCTATGTCTCTAGCTAGTTTTTCAGATACTTTTTTTTTAAATATTCCACAAGTGAGTACAGTCATTCTGTTTGTCCCTCTTCCTCTGACTGACTTCATTTAGTGTGATACTCTCCATGTAGAAACATATGTTTATATCATCCATGTATAAACAGATTTTATGACTTCATTTTTTGTAGCAGCCTCTGTGTACATTCCACTGTGTAGATGTACCATGGTTTCTTTATCCAGTCATCTGTTCTCTGACATCCCGATTTTTCCAGATTCTGGCTATTGTGAGTAGTGCTGCAATGAACATGTGGATGCAGTTGGCTTTTCTGCTGTAAGCTTTTGGGCCACTAGGGTATATTCCCAGAAGTGGTACTGCTGAGTTACATGGACGTTCAATTTCTAGTTTTTTAAGGAATGTCCATATTGTTTTCCAGAAAGGCTGGACCAGTTGACATTCCCACCAGCAGTGAATGAGAGTCCCTTTCTCTCGGCATCCACACCAGCACTGGTTGTTCTTTTTGACGTGTCCCAGTTTCTGTAGCATGAGATGATATCTCACTGTTGTTGTTTTTTTTTTTTAAATTTATTTATTTTTAATTAGAGAATCACCGTGAGGGTACAGTTACAGATTTATACACTTTTGTGCTTATACTTCCCTCATACAAAGTTTGGGAACCCATCCCTTCACCAGTGCCCATTCTCCACCACCCGTAAACTCAGTGTCCCTCCCACCCTCCCCAATCCCATCTCCCCCCCACCCCACCCTGCCACTGTGGCAAGGCATTCCCTTCTGTTTTCTCTCTCTAATTAGCTGTTGTGGTTTGCAATAAAGGTGTTGAGTGGCCGCTGTGCTCAGTCTCTAGCCCTCATTCAGCCCGCAACTCCCTTCCCCCACATGGCCTTCGACTACAATGTAGTTGGTGATCGCTTCTCTGAGTTGACCTTTCCCCGGAATGTGAGGCCAGCCTCGAAGCCATGGAGTCAACCTCCTGGTACTTATTTCTACAGTTCTTGGGTGTTAGTCTCCCACTCTGTTATTCTATATACCATAGATGAGTGCAATCTTTCTATGTCTGTCTCTCTCTTTCTGACTCATTTCACTCAGCATGAAACTTTTCATGCCCATCCTCTTAACTACAAAATTCTTGACCTCCTTTTTTCTAACAGCTGCATAGTATTCCATTGTATAGATGTACCAAAGTTTCCTCAACCAGTCATCCGTTCTGGGGCATTCGGGTTTTTTCCAGATTCTGGCTATTGTAAACAGTGCTGCGATGAACATACATGTGCAGATGTTGTTTCGATTGTACTTTTTTGCCTCTCTGGGATATATTCCCAGCAGATCACTTTTTTTTTTTAACTTAAATTGTTTTCTTTAATTGAATTATCTTGAGATACAGTCTAGGGATGGAACCCAGCATGGCTGCAAACTAGGCAAGTACCTTGCCACATGTACTGTTGCTCCTGCCCTTAAACTTTGGATATTCATGAATCTCTGATTATAAATTCCAAAATAAAAAATAACTTTTTAGAGCTCATAACAGCTCGCTTCTTTGCTTACTACGCTAACTTACTACATTATTTTGCTGACTTTTGGGGGAAATTTTCTGTTTGTTTTTTCATATCTTCGTTATCACTGTTATTGTTTGTTTTTGGGGGGAGGGAAGCGGCCACACCTAACAATGATAGGGTGTTCTCCTGGCTCAGTGGTCAGGGGCTCCTCCTGGCAGGGCTTAGGGACTTAGGCACTCTCTAGGGTGCCACTGATTGAACTCTGGTTGTCCACTCAAGGTCATCTCCATAGTCGCTGTGTCCATTATCATGATTATTGTCATCATTATTATAGTTTGGAGTACACGTTACTATAGTGTTTATAGTTTATGGCATTGATATGCACTGTTACTATACCCCCCTAAAGCATCAAGACCCTCTACTGTCCTTATGTCACCTCTAGTCCACCTCCTCATTCCCCTCACAATGCCCCCAGTGCTTTCTAATCTCAATTGTCATTGTTTGATACTATGTATTCCCTTGTTTTGTTTCTCTGTATATCCTGTATTTGTACTTCTCTGTCTGACTTATTTAACATGACACCTTCCAGCTTCCAGTCCAATATAGAACTTTATCTTTTCTGATAGCTCCATTGTATTCCATTGTGTACATATACACCACAGTTTCTTCACCTACTTTTAAATGGAAACTATATTAACCTGGTGATCCTATGTACTATTTTACTCCATATTGCCTTTGCCTTTTACTTCTACCATACACATGGCCATTATTTTCCCATTTTCAAATTAAAGGACTTGATAGGGATCTTTTTCAGGTCACCTCCAATCTGGAAGATTGTCTGACACTGAAAATATTTTTCTTGTGATCTCAGACCCACTAATAGAGAAATCTGTTTTTATTTTCACTTCAAATCTTTCCTCTGAGTTTCCTTTATTTCCTTCAATCTTACTCATGTTTAAATTTAATACATTTTATGTCAGAAAAAACGTTTTACATGACTCAAATAGTCAGAAATGGAAGAAGACACTGAGTTAAACAGGTCCACCATATCTAGGAGGCCTTTTAAATAAAAGACCTTCATACAAAATTTGCTAGTGTCAGAGGAAATAGATCAAGCCACTTCTAATCCTCCTCATTTATAGCCTTTTCACATAACCGAGGTTATTACATTTTTTTAAAGAATAAGGCTTGCAGCATTCTGAAAAGAGCTTAATGTTTTTATGAATAACATAATTAAAATGAAGACTCACATCAATGACTTAATCTGGGTCACTGCTTTATGAAGAAGTTCAGAAAGAAGCGTTTATTTAGGAGGCCTGTGCAGAGGAGAATGAAAAAGAAAAAAAAAAACGGCTTGGACTTGAAGCTGGAGGTTACACAGCCTTAGGGGGAAGCTGGAGCAGGTTCAAGCTGGACACAGTGACTGCTTGGAACTTCAGGCTAAACAGGTGGAAGGAAAACCGGATGAGGAGAGGAGAGCACAGTCTGTGGTGGAAACTTTAACCTCTTCAGAATAAGCATCTGAGACTCAGTACTCAGACTTCAGTACTACCTAGTAGAGGCAGAGAGTGAAACACCTGGCGAATGACAGGTCCACAGAGGGAGGGAAGGGGAATTTAGCACCTGCTCTATGGAAGCCTCAGCATAAAGTCTTTTATCTCCTTTAATCTTTGCATCATTCAGTGAGAAATCATGAATCTCATTTGACAGACAAGGGAACTGAGATTTGGGAAGTTGTATGACATGCCAAACATCACACTGTGTTTAAAGGATAAAATTGCAATTTAACTTTTAGGTGTCTGGAGACCTGGACAATATTCAATAGACTAGTCAGAGTGCTTGTTTTTGTATGTAGGAAGCCTGGGTTTAATCCCTGGTCCTCTGATCCTCTGAGAACTGCTGGGAAAGCCCCTAGATAAGTCATATTTAGGTGCCTGACTCCAAAGACTCTTTTGCACTGTTTCCTCTTTCCTGAAGAGATGACCTTGCTGGAAAGAGGCATTTCACTTCCTGTAGACCAGGAGGAGTTGGGGAGCTGGATACTAGGTTAGTTTTGTAACAAAAAACTTTCAATCAAGCCTAAGAAAAGAGCTGCCAAATCACACATTTCTTTATGTTCCATTGTGCAACTTTAAGATTTGATTGCTTAGAATTTTTTTTTTTTTTTTGCTTTTTGGGTCACACCTGGCAATGCACAGAGGTTACTCCTGGCTCTGCACTCAGGAATTACTCCTGGCAGTTCTCAGGGGACCATATGGGATGCTGGGAATTGAACCCGGGTCTGCTGCATGCAAGGCAAATGTCCTACCCGCTGTGCTATTGCTCCAGCCCCCAAATTGCTTAGACTTCTTTGTGGAGACTTTCTGTGTTATTCTGATATCTTAGCCGCGAGGAAATATTCTTTACCCTGACAGATCTTGACTTCCTGCCCTGTTTCTTGAGAACTGGTGCTGCATGTGTGTTTGCTGCATGGTCTCTTGTGGAAGAGAGAGGCGAAAGACATCAGGAAGTGGTGGAAAGCACTCCGCCAGCCTCAGTCAGGAGGAGCGTCTATTCCACCACTTGCACTAATTAGTTGATTTTTATATTTTTCCCCCCAAGGAGTCACTCAATGAACTATTAAATGTGGAATCCTCAGTTCTGTTCACACATGGAATTTTTCTTCTAATTCTAATTTGATACGGAGAACTTTTTTTCTGGGAAGGGGAGGGCTGTGGTTAGGTTATCCCTGGGCTGCTCACAGACTTAGCTTCTCCTGGCTCATTGTTTGGAGACTGCCACTGAGGGCCTTGAGGAATTGTGCAATGTTGAGGATCATCCTGGACCTTTTGCATGCCAAGCCCATGTCTAGTCCTCTGACCTCTCTTCCCAGTTCACAGAGAATCTAAGGAACACGGCCCATGGAATGTTGGGTTTCTTCGTCCCCCATCCCCACTTATTTTGGTTTGTTTTTTGGCCATTCCAGACAGAGGTCAGGGCTTCTGGCGCTGCAGTGAGTAAGCATTCCTGGCAGTGCTCATGCGACCATATGGGATGACCAGAAATTGAATCTGGATTGACCACGTGCAAGGCAAGCACTTACCCACTGCACTATCTCTCTAGCCACCCAGAATGTTGATTTTTTTCCTTTTTGGGTCACACCCAGAGATGCTCAGGGGTCACTCCTGGCTCTGCACCCAGGAATTACCCCTGGCCGTGCTCAGGGGACCATATGGGATGCTGGGAATCGAACCCTGGTCGGCTGCGTGCAAGGCAAACGCCCTACCCGCTGTGCTATCACTCCAGCCCCCAGAATGTTGGTTTTTAAAAAATATTTTTTTCTTGTGTGTTTTGGAGGCTATTCACTAGAGTTGCTTGTGTTTTGATGTATCATGTGACAGAGGTGCTAACTGCCCTTTTGTTTTGAACTACCAGTAAGGTTCTATAAAGCAAACAGTCTTGAAAAGAGCATTTCTGCAAAAGAAAAAACAGGCATACTTAAAGTTGTTTTGTTCCTCTTTAATGAAGAAAAAAATTATTGTGATAGTTAGCAACACTTTTTGTGTCATGTTTCCAACAGTTGCATTAGTTTTTGTGGTTTTAAAGTACTTTTACTGCAAGTTACCACCACAAAAATACCTAATATGCTCGACCAATGTCCATGCTCTTTCTGTTCCACCTCTTCATTCCTCCCTCCCTTTTATTCCCCTTTCCCTGCTTGTCAATCTGTTTTGTAGTTCAGGGTCAAGGATTTGTCATCAATCGTTACTATTACCTTGCCTTGCTTCGTTCCCAATATACCAGCATCTGTTCTTCTCCCTGACTTTTTCCTAACATGGTACCCTCCAGTTCCATCCAACATATAGCAAATTGCAAAATGTCATCTTTTCTTACAGTTGCAACGTGCTCCCTTATGTATATATATCGTAACTTCTTTATCTGTTGATCTGTCATTATATGTGGGTGGTTTCCATAACCTAGCTATTGTACTGAGTGCTGCAATAAACATAGGCCCGCATGTATCTGTCTGAATTCATATTTTTGTGTTCTTAGGATTGATGCCAATAAGTGGGATTGCTGGGTCATATGGAAACCCTATTATTAGTTTTTCAAAGAAGCCTTCATACTGTTTTTCATACAAAATTTCTCTTACCAGCGGAGAGTGAGCATGCACATTGCCCACCAGAAAAGATGATAAAGTTTCCTTGCCTCTGACACAAAACTACTCTATGCTTAGCTATTTGTCAGGGCCCATTTATGTCCTGTCTTTGGACCTGGGATAAAGAGAGAAAGATGCTGCTGCAGCGACTAAGTAACAGTGTCCTTTATTTCTGACCCTTGAATCTTGTGTCTTCTGCTAGCATTCCCACGTCGCTAATTGGCTGTGGCAGACTGGTTTATTAGTTTGTATACGGGGTAAAGCTTCAGATGATTTATTGTTCTTGCTGAGATGGTGCCATGAATGACATGTTGATGGATACTAGAAATGAGAACATCACAACATTTTAATCTTCCCTAGTGTTCCCTTTGTTTACGTACAAGCTTAGCAAGGAGAAAACTGAGGTCTAACAATTTTTATGAGCTTGAGTAATATGAAACATTTATTTAGAAATATATCATAAGCATATAATATACATCAAGATGTACATATTTAATTCTCAGAAGCAAAATTTGTAAAGTTTTGAGTTGCCTTCTGTTGTGACGAGTGCAATTGAAATAGGCTCTGTGTGGAAATAAAAGATAGTTTATCAAAAAGTGAAAACAAGCAGAACATGCAAACTCAGAAAACATTGATGCCTGGGGGAATGAAATATGGCAATGAAATAAATTAAAGAAACTCTCAGGCTCAAATGTTACCTAAAGCTGTCTTTATCTAATACATGGCAATCAGATATTGATTATTAAACAGAATCAAGTAAAGGTCATTTTTTTTTAAAACTCAGTACGCACAGGATACCAGGGCCCACACATAGTTAAATATTTACAAAATTTGTCAGCTTGATTGTAGGAAAACTAGGTTCTGGATAGAGAGAGATAGAGGGAAAATTAAACAGTGTCAACGAAGGGTCTGTGAAAGACTGGGAAAACATATTTCTGAGAGAGGGCTGCCAGTGTAAATATGATTTAACAATAGGGTAATCAAGTTTCCCAAAGAATATGGAACTTCTCTGAACCATTCTTATCACTTAACAGCAGGAGGAGGGGGGTGATGCTGTAAATAAACCCTATCTCTGCCTGTGGATGTACCTACATAGCCTTCATATTTGCAGAGCTAGACTGGACCATGTTATCTAGGCCTGTGGCCAGGACTGATAAGCTAGTGTCCAACCAGCTGGGATTGCCAAGTCTCTAGTCTGGGACTGGAGCTGTTCTCTGCAGAGCGCTGTTTCGTTTCTGGGTCTTTGCCGGGAGTCCGACTGCCGGACTGGGAAAGGCGGAGAAGCAGTGCTTGTGGCGCTCAGTTATCAAGCCCTAGAAAGTCTCCCGGTGGAGCCCAGAACTTTCATCAAGGACTTGACCATCTTTCAACTGTTATTATTAGTGTTCCTTGTCCTTTATGCTAATAGTTCATTTTTAAAATTTAATTTTCATCCTTATAAAAAAAACTATGGCCCAGATCTCTAGTTTAAATTTTAAGCTTTGTTTATTTTTTATGGTCAGCTTTAATGTGAAGCTTTATTTATTTATTTATTTATTTATTGCTTTTTTGGGTCACACCTAGTGATGCACAGGGGTTCCTCCTGGCTCATGCACTCAGGAATTACTCCTGGCGGTGCTTGGGGGACCATATGGGGTACTGGGTATCGAACCAGGGTCGGCCGCGTGCAAGGCAAATGCCCTACCTGCTGTGCTATAGCTCCAGCCCCTAAGCTTTATTTTTAAAAGTTTTTGAAGCTTCACTTTTTATTTACACACACACACAAGCACACACACACACACACACACAAGCACACACACACACACATAGTTTAAAAAAAAAAAGAAATTGGTCCCAACTGGAATCATTTATGCAAGATGGGTCCCATCAATATAATACCTAACCTAATTATAGCTTCAGCCTTTCCCCAAAGTAAAATTTAAAATCAATTTATTTTATATACATACATACAATCTCCTGCCCCCATGCCAGGCTGTCTTCAGCGGGGCCCCCTCGCAGGAGGGTGGGTTGAGTTTCCCTCCCCACCCCAAGCAGGGCCCTGGCAGCTGAAAACCTCTAGAACCCAGTCACAGCCATGCTCAAGGCCACTCTCCACATGCCCAGATGAGCTTCACGCATGAAGGAACCGACAGAGGAACCCAGGTATGCGGGACCCATGGCTGAGATCTCCAAGCCTGCTTGGATCAGGACTGGGCCTCCTCCACTCAGATCACCAGTTTTCTCAGTAGCTTGGCAATCGCACCCATAAACTGCCCTGGCGCCATGTAATCTCATCAACAGCCAAGATCTAGAGACTATAAAACAAAGCTCCTGGAAGAGAGCAATGGAATTTTTCCTGGATAGTGCGGCTGCATTCTTGGCCACACAATCTCTTTATTTTTTATTTATTTATTTATTTATTTATTTATTTATTTATTTTCCCCTGCCTGGCAGAGCCTGGCAAACTACCCATGAAATATTTGATATGCCACAAACAGTAACAACAATGTGCTCTTTGTGTTCCTGGAGTGAGCAGATGCCATTGGGCTACACTAGCACACAACTGGGACAAATAAAGATGTTACTGGCCCTGCTCGAGCAAACTGATGAATAACGGGATGACAGTGATACAGTGATACAGCGATATGTATGTAGATAGGTAGATAGATAGATAGATAGATAGATAGATAGATAGATAGATAGATAGATAGATAGATAGATAGATAGGTATATATAAAAGAGAAAGTGTGAGTGAGAAAGAGGGAGGGAGGGGGAGAGAGAGAGGGGGGGAGAGAGAAAGATTTTCACACCTGGTAAGCTCGGGGGACTGCATGCTACTTACTGTACCATCTCTTCAGCTTAGATTGGAAGATACATTTTCAGAAACAGTAGGTCACATAAACATGATGCCAAGATAGTTAATAAATTCCATTGAGTTGTGAACTCAAACAGATAATATTGCCTTACATATGGCATACCCCAGTTAGCTCCCTGACACCCTATTCCCCTGGGCCTCACCAGGAGTGATCCCTGAGCCCAGAGCCAGAAGTAAGCCCAGTGCTGCTAGGGTCCCGAAACAATGAAAAAACCCAAATTTCTTTGGGGTGCTTCTTGGATTGGTCCTCTGAGGCATATTCTTATATATTTGCGAATCTAAGGAAGACTTGTATAAGATGTCAACCTGCATGTTTTCTTTTTTTGCTTAGGCTTTTTTTGAGGGCAAACTAAGAGAAAAATAAGAGAAAGTCTTTCCATTCTTAATAGCTCCTGCCCAAAAGAGTGTGCTGGCTGTAACTTGAGCTCAGATCTAAGTCTTTGGGCCTGTTTCAAAGTCAAAATCAAGCTGAAGAGTCACTGTAGTGAAATAGAATCACCTAATTTTCTCTGAACTGGGTCCAAACCAATAGTTTTAATAAAATGTTAAGCAAATGATTGCTTGAGAACTGGTGATTAAGGACTTTTAGCTAGAGAATAGATAGTTCTTTTGTCATCCTTTGTAGAAAAACTATAACCCTTAGCATAGTCAAGAATAGGTTGCCGAACACTAATCAATGCTTTTTATTTTTTTGGTTTGGTTTTAAACTACTTAAACTCATCTTTCTCTTTTCCACCCATAAAAGACTTTGACTTGTCCTTTCTTGGGGTAAGTTTTCTATAAGAATCTTTTTTTTTTTTTGTCTGTGTGTGTGTTGTGGGGTAGGGGGTTCCACCTTCTAATTCAGGGCTTGATCCTGGTTCTGCACTCAGGAATTCCTCCTGACCAGGCTAGGTGCAGGATCCTTTGGGGTGTCTGGGATTGAATTTGGGCATAAGCCACGTGAAACACAGGCACTTCACTCACTGTACTCTTTCTAGCCACTGTACCTGAATCTATGTACTCTCACTGGAACTCTTTAATCCCAAATATATGTGCTTCGTTTTTTAATTACCTTTTTGAGTTTTCAGGTTGACATTTTATAGTCTACTATTGGTAGACAATTTAGGCTATTTTAATATTCCTCTACTATGAAGAATGCTGCAAAGATAATTTCTTGTACATCTTTTAGGGCAGATACTTAAGTCACTCTGTTGGATTGATATGTTATTATAGTATAACTGTTGTTTGTAGTGTTTAAATTTTATGGGTTATTTTATGTGCTGTTTTATTTTATGCCCATATTAAACAATATTTCCAGGTGAGACTGTGAGAGTGGATAAGATTAGCATTCAAATCAGTGGACTTAGTAAACTAGATTGACATCCCCCCAAATACATGGGTGCCATTCAATGTATGGAGGACCTCTGAGGATAAAAGGGGCCTGATGGGCACATTACTCACCCCTGCCCTTTTATTTTTCCCTGTGTGCTTCTCTGTTGGGCAATTGTCTCATTTCATCTTCTGTGTGTCTTACAATGGAGCTGGAACCATTAGCAATCCAGGTTCTGCAGGTTTTTGTACTTCAGATACTGACTTTTCCGAAGGCAGGTTTGGGAACCCTTCTAAACTTGTGAGCCAATTCTCATAACTCTCTCTTTCCCTCTCCACTCTCTCTCTCTCATCTCTCTGTCCTACATGTTTTTAACTATTAAACTTTGTACAATTTTTATGCTCCATTTGAATCGACTGTATATATTTAAAAAGATATTAATTGTAATCTTATCAACAGAATATGGCAATTCTCCTTTCCATTGTCAAAATTTTGGATTTTTAAAGTCTGTGTCATATCATATTGTGACATTCACTTACATTTGCTTCATGGTTAGTGAAGTTTAGCACCTTTCAAGACTTTCACTTCAAACTTTTGGTCACTTCAGTTTTGGTGTTGTACATTTTGCCTTCCCTTTCCAAAGCTCCACTTTCCTATCTTTGTGACTCTAGATTCTTCAGTCTGTCCATTTTACACACTGTATTCTATCTTTTTTTTAGTGCTATCTAGGGTTAGAGCCATAGTACTCTAACCTAGTGGGTAGGATATGTCTTGCATGTGGCTGACCCAGGGTTCAATCCTGACAACCCTTGGTGATCCTCTGAGAGCAGAGTAAGGAGTAAGTCTCAAGTACCTCTGGGTGTAGCCTCAAAAACCAATAACACAAATAAAATTCAGTTGTGTCTAACTTACTGCTAATTTTTCTAATTCTTGATTTCAGTTGCTCCATCTTCAGATTTTCATTTCATCATTGTCAATTCTTTTGATATTTCCATAATGCCTCTAGTTTATTAAACTTAGTAATCAGTTTTATTAAAAGAATATGTCTGTAATAATTTCCTGAGAATGTGCTTTCTCTTTCTCCTTTTCTTTATGACTCCCTCTTTCCCTCCTTCCCCTTCTTTAGATTTCTCTTTGGTTACTTGTCTAATCTGCAAATGATTATAATATTGAGTTAATTGCTGCAGAGTAATAGGAATAATTTGAGGTTATATAGGATTTTATCTTTCTTGGAGTAAGAATTTTTTTATGTCTTCTAGAAGACAAATGTTACCAATGCATAAATCAAAAGAAGACTTTATGTATTCTGGCTTATTTTTGTTTCATTACTACTTTTAGGGTGGTAATTTTCTGGAGTAACAACTAACACCTTGTTTGTTTGCTTGCCAAAATTCTTCTTTTCTGATGTGCCAAATTTCATAAAAATAAAATATTGAAGCAAAAAATAAAAAAGATACCTAATTAATTTTGAACTTTAAAATTTTATTATTGTATCAGGTACACTAATACTAAAAAATGTTTTTATCTGAAATTCAGAACAAACTGCCATTTGCTATTTTATCTTGCCAGATACTTACCAGTCAATCCCAGTGACTTCAGTATCTCTTCCATCAATTCTATTTTAGCTTCTTAGCCATGATGTAGAAATGGTAAATACTTCAAAAGGAAAAGGGTACTGAATGTTGTGTCTACTCCTGAACCTCCTTTTACTTTTGATCTTAATTTCAAAGGCCTATGTCAATTGTAACTATTTGATTCCTCTAGAAAAATGTACATTCCCCCCATGCACAACTAATTATGATAGAAGTATCTTGTATTCAAAATTTAGATCCTCTAATTAAAGATATAATTTTGATGTATAAGTATAATTAATAGAAACAACAATAATAGTAGAAGATAGAATATTGAGCACAAAATGTGTGTTGGGCAATGTTTTAAATATTTTTTGTGAGTTGACTAATTCAAACAACAGCAATCTAAGATAGGTATTATCATTATTCCCATTAAATTTTGTGCTCACAAACAGTGCTCTAAAGATCTTCTCTATCAGTTACGATAGAGAAGGGATCAGTATGACAATAATAGTTGGAAATGATCATTTTGGACAGGAAGTGAGTGTAAAAAGTAGGTAAAGAGATATACCTGATAACCTTATGATTGAAAATCATAAGGTCCAAATGGTGGGGGGGAGAGAGACAGAGAGAGACAGAGAGAGACAGAGAGAGACAGAGAGAGACAGAGAGAGAGAGAAGAGAAGAAGATGAGAAAGAGGAGGAAGTGGAGAAGGAGGAGGAGGATGAAGAGAAGAAAAGAAGGAGAAGGAGAAGGAGGAAGAGAAACTGCAGTAGCAGCAACAAGGAGGAAGAAGGAAGAAGGAAGAAGGAAGAAGAAACAGTGCCTGCCATAGAGGTGGGGTGGGAGGGAAACTGGGGACATTGGTGGTGGGATACGTACACTGGTGAAGGAACTGGTGACTGAAATCCAATAATGAACAACTTTGTAACTGTACCTCGCAGCGATTCAATTAAAATAATTTTTTTTTTAAAAAAAAGACCCAGGGGTTCCACCAGTAAGTCCTGGCCATCTAGGCAGAAGTTTAATGCAAAGTCTGAAGGATGCAACACTGCTTAAGCCCTTTAATTCTGGAGATTTCCCGAGGTCTCCAGAGCCATCCCTGTGGTACTGGGAGTCTCTAGGACCACAACTGGTGGTTCTAAGGGGCCTCCAGGTCTACCCCCAGTGATGCTCTGGGAATCATGTAGTGGGGACGACCCCAAGTAGAAGCTCATTCCCTACCCCCTAATTGCTGTCCAATTTCCAGACTCCACCCATTTTTATGTAAATTTTTAAGACTGAATTAAATATCTATTAAGGCTCAAAAATCACAGCTGCAAAGAATTCAGAGTACCTTTTTAGCTCTTAGTTGTTGCCTACCATAGTGCCTAGTAGTAAGTAATCACTCCATAGCCATAATAAGAGACACTGGGCAAAGATCAATTTACCAGTCCTGTGCACATCACGCATTTGTTACTTGAATTCATCATTTTTTTCATTAAATGTAGTTATACTTTCAAATTAGAGTAGTGGGGGGGTCCGTGTACAGCCTTTTAAGGAAAAAAAGAAATCGGATCCATTTTATTTTTCACTTTAATCTTGAATAATACTAGTATATATTTTTATTTTATTTTCCTGCTAGATTATTTTTTTCAAAAGAGTACTAAAATTTACTATCTTTTAGCTGATTGCAAAAAACTTATATAATGTTAGTCGTCATTTACATAATGGTGGTTCTATAAATGGGCACATGATAATTGGGAATTCCATTTTCAGATTTTATTTTAGAAAAGTATAAATAATATTGCCATTAATTTCATTATCCTTTAAGGTCTAAAACGAAATGGAATTTAGTAGTCAGGGAAATTCCTTCATAGATAATTGACTCAAAATTAAGAAATGTTTAGATTGGTGTGTATATTAAAGAAAATATTTCAAAGATATAGTATCAAATTAGAGTAATAAGTTATGAGAGAAAAATTATTAAAATCATTTTTATGATTAAGTTATTTTGGAAGATTTTATCTTTGTTATGAAAAAATGTTAAATATTCATATTACAATGCTCATTTATCAACTCTAATCAGCAATCTATGAAAGTGTTACAAAATGATCAGGACATGATAATCACCTAATTAAATAGAAATTTGACTAAAATGAAGGATGGCATGTCTAATTAGGTCTAATTTAGGCCAATTTACACGCAATAATTTCAAGTTTAAGGGAGTTTGCAACAAATACAGATTTCACAATTCATCTATTCACTCACTTATCACTTTCATGCATTTTTGCATGAAATCATTATTTTGTTTTTTACTCGTGTATGATATTCTACTGTGCCCATGGTCCAGAAGGAGGAATTATGGCACTGATTCTAGATCTTCTAATCTCTGCCTGAATATGTTATGGCACTAATTCTAGATCTTCTAATCTCTGCCTGAATATGCCTTTCTTGGGACTTCTCTGAATCCTATTTAAATTAGGTCCCACAGAAATAGTCATATCAGTGCTTTCATGCTGTCTTTTATAGGATTTATCACCACTTGCTTATTGACTTTTCTACTTATATTTTAGATTCCTATTATTTGAATGTGCATTTAAAGAAGCTGGGTTAATTAGCATATCGTCAGTGCCCCAAACGGTGTTTTCTGAAGTAGGTACCGTTACCCCGTTCCCACCCCCGTTCCAGTTGGGAGGGGTCTGTGAGTGGCAGTAGCTTCAGATGCAGCTGGGAGACACTTTGTTCCTATAAAGAAAGTAGATTCCAAGAAGGGTTCTGAGTGATCTCTTAGTTTTGTTTTTTTGTTTTTGTTTTGAAAAGGGGGTAGTAGGCCAAGTAATTTTGTGAAAATATGGCATATTATCTTATGCTCATTTAGAAAACTTATGTTAATTGCTCAAGGACTTGTTTTCCCTTTTGAATAGTCTATTAAAGAATTCTGAAATTATATTTGATTTTGTTGCTAGATGGTCAGATCAGATCTCAATTATGTAGCATATAATTGTTTTCATTTACAAAGATGATTTAATTTAAAAAGAATAAAATAATTAAAAAATGGCCTCCTCTATAACTTAGATTAAATGCGAGAAGGCTGGCAAAATAATACAACAGGTAGTTTGCTTGCCTTCTATGCAGAAGGCCCGGGTTAGATATCAAGTACCCGATAGATTTCCCCAAACCCCACCAGGAGTGATTCCCAGGAGCAGAGCCAGGTGGAAGTCCTGAGCACGGCTAGGTGTGGTGTTCCTCCCACAGGAAAAGATCAAATACTAGAATATCTCCTCATTACCCTTGTCTGACTATGCACAGTACTGGCCAGCACCCTCTTGCCCCATGTGATATACCCAACAACATCCCTTGGCAAATATAAATATAAACTCAGCACTTTGGTTGCAACAGACTTTACTCTCAGCTACTATCTCCCCTTTTAACTTCACCCTCACCATTGATCTAAAAATGTAGAACCACTAACCTAGGAAGATTTTGCCTTCTCTTTCTGAGTGTGATATATTTGCCTAGGAATTTGAAACTTTTGACCACCTTGGGTAATCCACCTAAACTTCACCCCACGAAAATCTTCTTTCTGCTTCTTTTCCCATGTGTCTCATTCTGTCAGCACCCTGGACTCCAGCTCTGCTCTCACCCCCAGCTACCTTCCCCTTCTATGTTCAGCAATTTGACATTGTTAGTGTATGGGAAAAATGCTCATTTAAAAATGCCTCAGAAGAAGAGTTTTGGTTTCCTAATGAGGTAAATAGGAAAAAGAGGAACAACTTAATTAACGTTGCAAATGTGATGATTTATTTTTATATCAAATCAAATCCAGGTTTCAAGCATGCAATAAAATGTGATTTGTTGTTGTGGGACCACACATGGCAATGCTTGGGGAAATTCCCAGCGGTGCTCAGGAGATGATGAGGTGTTCTGGAGGGAACCAGGGTCTCCAGCTGCTGAAACATGGGCTCAGCCATCTCCAATCTCTAAAAGGCAAATATTTCTTAGAAAGAGATAGCGTTAGTGCCTAACAGTCTTAGCTTTGTATAAAAGGGTTTGAGGAACTAAGCTCTCTTCCAGGTTCCAGTAATGCTAAGGTGAATTCCTCTTGGACTCCACATATGAATTCATTCGTAAGAAACATATGAATCTGATACAGATACACATTACTTCCAAATTCTTTTCCAGCAATGTAGTGACTATAGGTTAATGATCTTCTACATATGAATGAAATGGTGCTAAAATTGTTTTGCTTGCTCATTCTAATGGATTTCTTATTTGTTATTGAAGAAGTTACTCAAATCTCTGTTGAAGTTATTACAAAATTGAGGTGAATTATTATGAAACATGATCAGAAGATCGGGAGCGATGTCACGGAGAACGTTTATAGATTTCTGCACATCAAGAGCCAGAGGCAGGGGAAATCACAGAGACACAGTCTCAGGTACTGCTCGCGCCTCCGTCAGCTGGTTGTTGTAGTCTCCTTGACAACACATTCTCTCTCTAGCCTGTGGAAATTGTTACCCAGAAGAAGCAACTTGGACCGTTTCAGCAATGAAGATACTGAAGAACAAGGGCAAAAGATCATTGTTTTTCTTCCCAGTAAGAACTAAATTGCTCTGGATGTATGGGAGTCAGTCATAACTTAAGCGTTCCACTTTGTGCTTGATGCAGGCTGTGGCTTGATGCAGGGACTCTCATGCTGCGGTCCCACAAACAGGCCTCGAAAATTGCTTGCAAAGCCAAGTGAGCTCTGCCAGGAAAAGGACAATTCACAGTTTATTTCAAGAATCAATTTGGGTTGGGGATGAGTGAGTATGCCTAGTTTCTTCTTTGTTTTCTGCTAAACACCTTAGAAAATGCAATAGTTGAACACCACCATCATTGTAGGGTGTGTGTGTGTGTATGTGTGTGTGTGTTTGTGTTGGTTTATTTTAGTTTTTTTGTCCACCCCTAGTAGTGCTCAGGGGTTATTTACTCCTGGCTTGTTTCTTGGAAGTTAGTTCAGGTGGCACAAGAAGAACCATGCAGGCTGATGAGGTATAAGCTAGGTCTTGTACCTGCAAAGAATGTGCTCCTGACCTTTGCGCTATCTCTTGCCTTATTATTAAGATATTTAAAAGAATGCAAACTTTATTAGAATAGTTAATTGCTAAACCTGAAATGACATAGAAAGGCAATGTGCTCACCAAAGCTAATTCTGAGAGTTTGAAAGGAGGAAAGGCATTCAGGGAAATTGTCATTCACACAATCCTGTCCAGCTATGAGCACAGGGCTTTTATTTTCACATTTAGAGTCACATTTAGTGCAGCATGTTAACAGCACTTAAAATATCTCATAAAACTTCTGCCGGGCATCTCTGGAGAGGACACACAGGAGGTGACAAATTCGTGCAATTCTACATTCTGCTCTGACACTTTCCTGGTGCCAGTTTGTCTCCACATGCTCTAAGGACATCCACAGTCATTACATTGGTCAGTGTCTTCTCTGAGAAGCTAAAGACCTAAGAAACAGGGTGTCTGGTTCTTGATGCTACAGACAGCTCTGTATCTGTTGGTATTCTCTATGCTTTATCATGGGTCAACCAGGCTCTATACATAATTTCTATATAAACAGCTACTTAAGATTTAGTACAGAGGCTCTATGGCATAGACTCAAGCACAATTCTCTGATGACCAATCATTTTTTATTCTTCCCTCTTTATTTTTTTTTAAGTGTTGAGGTTTGAATCCAGAGTCATGTATTTTACCACTGAGCCACATGCCCAGCCAAGGACGAATACAATAAACACGTGATACCATGTTTCAAAGCCCAAATTTCTTCCTTCCAATAAATCATAGGCAAGGTTTTCCCTCCATTTACAATTTCTAGCTCTTTGGTACCAGGAGAAATTTCAATTCCTTTATTTTGAAAAATAAACCTTTAGGAAAATGAAATATTATCAATCAAATCATCTCTAGTTGCATCCCATGAAGTACTGGGGATCCCTGAGGTTGTGCTGAAAGATCCAGTAGGCCCAAATCATTGTCATACAAAATTTCTCCTTTTATTTACTTTCCTGGATTTTTAGGATTTTTGAGACCGTGGCTCAAAATTTGAATTTTTAAGATGAAACAAGCCCTATAAATGTTTCACTCATACACATCTCTCTCTGGAAACTGGCAGAATATACATGGGAAAAGAAAGCTCAGCAACTCAAGTAAGGAGCCCAGAAATAAAGCCCAAGATGGGCTTGGTTGGATGCGCATGGCGGTGAGAGAAGGCTGTGCTGCTCACGGGCTGAGGCCCTAGTGTTCTGCCCACTGTTCACGGCTTCCAATGCTGTCAGTTAGTGCTGCCTCACCAGAAATGGACAAGTCAAGTTTTTCTTTTTTTAAATTTTGTAAATTTTTTTGCAATCTCCAAAGGGAACAAAGAGATTCTAAAAAGCATACACATATAAAGCAAAAAAAAAAAAACCCAATAAAATTTAAGCAAGTTTTATCCATATGATTTTTAAAAAGATACCTACACTTAATCCAGTCGGTGACAGCTCTAGTCCAGTGGTTGTCTCTGAATCGCATTACATGCCCGGCCCATCTGATTTTTAATGCCTTGGCAAATGAGACAGAATCCCTGATTCTTGACCTGCTTCCTTCCTGTTTTGAGAGGGGTGGGGACACCCAGAAATTCTCTGGGCTTACTCCTGGCTCTGTGCTCAAGGATTATTTCTGGCAGGGCTTGGGGGGATATATATATATATATATATATAAAACGCGGGGGTTGAATCTGGCTTGGCTATGTGCAAGATAAGAGACTTACCTGCGGTACTGTACTGTCTTTCCAGACCCCTTCCCAATTTTTCCATTCCATAAAATATCCTTTTCTCATACTGGGAAGTGGCCCAAAGAGCTCTAGTGCATGGTTTGTATGTGGTAGCTCTGGGTCCAATCCCCACTACAGCATTGTGTGAACATCAGGAACAGTGACCCTAAGCACTGCTGGGATGGCCCAACAACCATAAGAAATCCCTGTCTTGAGCTGGAGAGATAGTACAGTGGGTAAGGGTAAACTGCTGACCAAGGTTTAATTCCCAGCACCACATATGGTCCCTTCAACCCTCACCAGACATTCTCCCTGGGCACAGAGACACAGAGACGGGAATAAACCCTGAACAGTCTTGAACATAGCCTATCATAAACACACACTTCCCTGTCCCCCCAAAACCCTCTTTTTCCTTAAATAAAATTTCTTTTAAAATTTAAACAATTGAGTGAGTTCTAATCTTTTAGAAACAAATAATTTCTGTCAAAGACAAAATTTTATGGTGAAAAGAATTCTATTTGCACCCATGTGACACCTCTGAGTGAATTTTTTAAGAGTACTTGTTTGTCAAATAAAATGTATCTTATGTCAACGTATTATTTATGTAGCAATGATAGAAATTATGTATGATTAAGGCAATTGTGTGATGAGTACACCATGGTTACAGATGGAAAATAATTGTGGAAATACAAATACATTTGAACAAGAAAATTTTACCCACAGTGATTAAAAATTGAAAGTCTTCAGGTATAATAATCATCATCATCGTAAAAGAGTGGTACATCAGCCTTGTGGGTTGAGAATTCTTTATGATAGTGTCAGTGCTTACTTGCTTGATTATTGCATTCACGATAGAAATGAATGTTAGATTTAACAATCTTTCTTGGGTCATTAAAAACCTTAAGCACTTTTCAATTGCAATTTTGAGAAACTGTTTTCATTGTGAGCAGTTTTTTAAAAAAATTATTATTTGAAAGCTACACAAGTGTTCAAAATTTGTCTAGTGAAATGTTGCAGTACATATATAAAATGTTTCAATAACATCCTTCTTAACTTTTAAAAATATTAATTTATTTTAGTTTTGTGGACATTTGTTTTTATCAGTAACATATACCTTGTTGTGTTAAATAAGTTTTCTGATGATTTTTGTATTATTGTACTAGCTCACATTCCTTGTAATTTGGTTAGCTACTAAATATATTCTAAATAATCAAGAAAACATGTTATTTAAAAAATCACAATCCAATTATCTTAAAATAATATCATATCTAACATATATAAACTTACAGTTTTTTAAGTTTTGAGGGAATTTACCAAAATAATGACAAATCTGGTATAAAAGATTAAATGATTGTTGATTCTTTTAATCAAATTTTTAAATAAAAATCTTTTAATTAAAATATTTTTCATTTTTATTACAGCATAAAATTTCAACAGCATCACCATTGATTCTGTGATTTAATGGCACTAAGTACACTCACAAAGTTACAAATCCCTCACCGTTTTCTGTCTCCAGAACTTCTTGATTTTTTCCAAACTAATTCTATACCTATTAACCAATTACTCCCTCTAAAGATATCTAATGTAGCCTAGAACTTTTTAGGTTTGGGGAAATGTCATTTAAGTGAATTCTGTTTTTTTTCTATAGAATTTTATATAGCTTAAAAATTGACTAAGTATTTGACATAAATTATTTTTTCTGCATAAATAATACATCTTCACAATCACTTCAAATAATTTCTTACTATCTGAGTTTCTAAGAGGTGCCCAGTATTAAATATTTTTGAAGCAAGATATTTATTATTGAAACTTATTTAGAAAAATATGAAGGGAGAGAAAAGGAGAAGTGTGTGTTCAAAAACAATGGTCTTGGGGCTGGAGTTAGCACAGTGGGTAGGGCGTTTGCCTTGCACGAGGCCGACCCGGGTTCGATTCCCAGCATCCCATAAGGTCCCCTGAGCACCGCCAGGGGTAGTTCCTGAGTGCAGAGCCAGGAGTAACCCCTCTGCATTGCTGGGTGTGATACAAAAAGAAAAAAAAAAAACCACAACGGTCTTCAGAACAGAAATACAGGTAAGCAAATGAGATACATATTCAATGCAGAACATGGGCTTGAAGCTTTAATCTAAAGTTTTAGCATGAATTTGTTCTAAATATGAGCTTTCTTTAAGTACCATAGTAAATTATACCAGACCAAGAAGTTAACTAGTGAACAGTTTCTAAAGGATGTACTTTATACATTCTAACATACATATAAAAAGTTTTTGATATCTTATTACCAACATTTTTTAAAAATCATACTATTTGATTAACTTTTTAGAACTTGATTAACTTTTGATTAATTTTGATTAACTTTTAAACCCTCCAAACAAAAAACAACCCCTAACATTCCTATTTATGATTATTATTTAACATTTAACATCAGATTGAACAACACTAATTTCTACCTTTATATTTTGGTGAACCTTTGTCATAATTGTTTAAAATTAGTTTTTTTTATATAACAAATTATTTCAAGTAATAGATGACTTTCTTTCTTTATTTAAAAGGTTGTTTCTTTCAGGTTCTCTGAGAACGTCTTTTTTGCTCTAACTGTTAATGTGTGGCTGGAAAAAAACGAAAGTCCAGTTGGGACCCACCATCTCTGTTGAGTTTAAGAAAAGGCAGAAAAAAAGACATCAGTGTACATCAACCCAGACACTGGATTCACATAATCAAATGGTTTTTCTTCTGATTCTGACTTCTACACTTTTTTATTTTCTTTTATTTAAACCGTTAGAGTGGATTGAAGAAAATTAGTAGTCCTTTTAGGAATTGAATCTCAGTAGAATAACCCAGGAATGCCTACCATCGTGTGTTGTGTTGGATTGTGTATTGTGTCTTATGTGTGTGTTTTTGTTTTCTATCTACTCCACAGGGAATATGAAAATTACTAGTATTCAAGGTCCTTCTGTCTCCAGAGTGTTGGGTTATATTTAATGTAATCAAAGTGAATTATTTTTTTTAAAAAGTATATAGTTTCTGGTACAATAAAAAGCTAAAAAATTTCTTTGGGAAGAAAATAATAAAAGAACTAGAGTATTTAATAAGACCGACAATAAAGATGACAGTGTTCAAGCGATTTTGAGAGGTTACTCCCACAAACCCAGCCTGTTCTAGTTGCTCTGTGTGTGGGGAGTGAGGAGGAAGAAAATTAAAGTTTCTATTCTCGAAGGATAGGCATTCTAGTTTAGACATGAATATGTAAAATATTGAGGACAAGCCAACAGAATATAATAACCTGCCAGAGAAAGAAGGGTAGATAAAGGACAATGGAAATAAGACAGCGGAGAGGGAAAAAAAAAATCTCAGAAACTAATAAAGATCTAAAGGAAGATTCTAGAACAAGTATGAATTTGAATATGATAGAAGTGGAGAAGGAGGGAAAGTGCTTCCGTTGGGGGTGTTGTGTATGTGTGTATATGTTTCTACTGTTAGGGAAGCAAAAATGGATGTATATAAACAAGGATAAACCTTGAAGTTAAGCAGCCGCATCTGGCATTAAGTTCTGAATAGGAGAAGGCTATTGGAACTTTGTGAGTAAGGTAGCAATGTAAAGCAAACAGAATTTCCATCAGGTTACAGAGCTTAAAATAACTGAAAGAAAAGAGAGTAGAGATCAGAAAGACCATGTAAGAAGCTAATTTTGAGAAAGATAGGTCTTCCTAAGATGTATAGAACAAGTATTCATAAACCATGTCACATTGCAGGCGGACTATTTTAATACAAGGTCAATCAAAGCCTTGTAGTCTCAGGAGAAACATTTATTGCTCCCTTAACTACATAGATGGATGCCAATTGGGAGTATTACCCATATACGTCTTTTAAAATCAGAAATGACCTCCCTATATAGAATAATAGACTAGGAGACAACACCCAAGAATCGTAGAAATAAGTACCAGGAGGTTGACTCCATGGCTTGGAGGCTGGTCTCTCATTCTGGGCAACTCAGAGAAGGGAACACAAAGTAACATGTGGTCGGAGGTCATGCGGGGGAAGGGTGATGCGTGCTGTATGTAGACTAGAGACTGAACACAATGGCCACTCAACACCTTTATTGCAAACCACACCGCCTAATCAGAGAGAGAGAACAAAAGGTAATACCCTGCCATAGTGGCAGTGTGGGGTGGGGGGGGATACGGGACTGGGGAGGGTGGTAGAGATGCTGGGTTTACTGGTGGTAGAGAATGGGCACTGGTGAAGGGATGGGTTCTCGAACTTTGGGGGAAACATGAGCACAATAATGTATAATTCATTTCAATTCTTAATGTAATTTTATTAGATCAATAAAGTCCAGATGAAAAAAAAAAGAAATGACCTCCCTTATGAGGGAAACTTATCTGTATGATAGGACAAAGAAATGCAGAACATCTGTCATCTTTAAAGGAGTTTTCCTCTCCTTGTCATGTGAAATGCCTCTCCTTTCTTTCAGATTCATTTCTCATCATTTCCCTTAGCTCAGGATGTGTGATCTCATTTTACCTCATTTGCATTAGCATCTATCTCAATATAGATCCTACATGCATCTCCTACTAATATGTCTGAAGTTAGTTTGATGCCTTGACCGGTTTGAGAAGAACCTGTAGGGGTAGAGGGAAGTTTTCTTTAAGCCTTTATATTGATAATCCAGATATAAGGTAATGTGACTTAACACAAAGGTAATAGCACTGCAATATAAGAGAAAAAAGGGGAAAACAGAATGAAACTTGAAGACATTTGAGATGGCAATAACTATTTGTGATTATAGGTGATGAAATCTAAGAGATAATGATGTTTTTGCCAAACCTACACAGATTGAGATGAGAATAATTTTCTGTTGGATTGATGGTGCCTTCCAAGCAGCTCTTAAGGTATCCTGAGAGTCAGTTCCAAAGATTCTGCCAACTCCCAGAGAGGGCCAATAAGGAGATGCTGCTTGAACCTTGTGGACCCAGGCACCATTAAGGTTATCCTGTGGTGCATGGGTCTCTGAAACTACAATCAGTATGCTCAGAGACCTCTAGGATAGACCCAGCAAGGTTTGGATGCTATTTGGTACTGGAGATCAAACCTGGATGGGGTGTAGGCCTGGTACCACACCCAATACCTCTACTTTGTCCTTGACTGTAAAAAACTAAGGCTCGCCGATGGGGCGCGTGCACGCGAGGGCTCTCCGGGCAGCTCTGTCTCAGCGCCTGCATTCAGTGCTCTGGAACCGCTGTGTATGGGCTGGATCGGGACAGCCGTTGGCCAAGGACAGGCGAAGGAAGAACGAGGACCAAGCTGGTTGCTGATTAGTTACCGTTTATTCAATCTTCCATCTTTCTCATCTCCCACACTCCCAGCTCCGTCCTCTCTCTCTCGATCTACTCCAGCCTTTCTCCTTCTCTAGTCTCTCCTCCTATTTGTCTCTCCCACCTTGCCCTCTAGGCTACACCCCGCCAGGTAGCAAAATCAACATAAGAAAGCCCTTCCTGAGGGCAGGGCATTCCAAAGCCCTTCCTGACTCTTAAGGGTTTCTTTTCCTTTCCTTAGTCCAAACACTTACTAACATCTTAATACTAGTCATTTTTGTATGGACATAGCAAGAGATACATTGAGGTTTGCAAGGCAGCTCTCCTGGCAACATCTTGCCACAGACTCAGACCACAGACCATAGCACTCAGGCCAGATTAACCATTCCTCACCCTAGCAGGGTCCAAATCTAATTATCACTGTTTGGATCATGACAACATTTGTCCATGATCAAGCTCTTAACTTATAGTTAAGCATTAGGCATTTTGGCCAGGCCCATCTCGATGCCAGGGTAGCATACAACTCACCACTTGCCCTGGGTCCGTCTCGTCCCTCGTCGGGACCCTGCTTTGGGGGGTGCTAGGAAGTAAGGGCAGGTGAGGCTCAGGTTGAGAGAACAGATGCCCAGGAGGAAAATATCATGTAGAGTCAAATGACTCCCAGGTTTTAAAGCATAGCATTTGCTAAGTCTTCCTGTGTCCATACAAAAAGGACATTGCTCTGAATAAACTATGCAAAGGACTCAAGGAGAAGAGAAAAACAGTATTTACAAGTCAACAGAACACTAAGAAAGAAGCTACAAATAAACACAGAGGAATAGGAGCACTGTAACGGGAGTAACCCAATAAACCTAAACTACCTGAGGCTATGTTATCCTACACTTGACCACAAGAATAGTTTCTGATAAAGAATTAGGACCATGGTATTGATATACAAAAATGGCTTTTATGTTATTTCATGAATTATTATCACTCCTCCGAAGAAATTCAGAGTTGCTGAAAGTCACTGAACATAATTTAAAAATTAATTATTAACAGGGACTTACATGCATAGTACATATCTGTGATGGCCGGTGGCATTAATCTGAATCTCTTTGCAATCTTATTCTTTGTGAGAACTTAAAAAAAAACCCGCATATTCTATTCATGTGTACGAAACTTGGAATTCTTACCAAAATATTGTTAACAGCCTTTTTCTAAATGCAGGCTTGCTGAAGGTGGTACTTTACATATCTATGCTATGCTTGCAAGACAAACTATAGAAATAAAACTGAATGTTGTCCACATCACTTTCTTAATATATGTATGGCTCTGGCAACAGAGTACATATAAATTCTTAAATACTTTAAGAATTTCATAAAAACAAGCCATTCTTTTAGCTCTAAATTTGTAAGATCTGTTTTCTTAATTTAACTATATTGTAGGAAGAAATCTCTGAAAAATTTGAAAACTACTGTTTAGAACTATGTTTGGTTTAAAATTTTCATAAAACACAGATGAAAATAGTAAAGAAAACTGGAAATATGGGGGCTTCTCTGTTGAGGATTTACTGGTGACAGACTTGAAAATATCATATATAGTTGGAAGTATAAAAGTGAATTGAGGGGCTAGAGCGATAGCACAGTGGGAAGGGTGTTTGCCTTGCACGTGGCCAACTCAGGTTTGATTCCCAGCATCCCATATGGTCCCCCGAGCACTGTCAGGAGTGATTCCTGAGCGCATGAGCCAGGAGTAACCCCTGAGCATCGCTGGGTGTGACCCAAAAAAGAAAAAAAAAGTTAATTGAATTCTTATATAAAAGTGCTTTGTCGGACTCCTAGGATTATGGAATATGAAAATGGATAGGAAAATGAGAGATTTGGAGGTGTACTAGTACTTAATTTGTCAGACTATTGAGTCTTACCCTCAACTAGAGGCTCAGACTCTTTTGAGGTGATTGCTGAACTCAATGTAAACTATTTCTAGGAAATGTATTGAAACAATGCCAATCAGATTCCAGCGGGTGTTGGCAAGGAAGAAATCTAAAATGCTGTGTATTAGTAGAGGCCTGTTCGAAGAAAAATAAATGCACTGCATTACATCTCTACTAACATCTTTTCTAACTGCTAGGACAGAGAAGGATTGGGCTGGTGGAGTTATTTAATAGAAAAAAGTCCTGACAGTCCTTTGGACATAGCCAAGCACGTGCAGTGTTAAGTCTGGAGGTAGATAGGGAAAGGATAACAGAGTGCATTCTGTATAACAAATTAAAAGCCAGTAGAAATTAGGTAAAAGAAACTAGCAAACATGAACCTATAAAACAAAAGAGAATAAATAAAAGGGAAGTCAAAAGATAACTGAGCACGGAAGAAATAAACAACAATGTACTTCCTTTCTATTGGGCAGGATGAAAATAAAAAGGTACACCAGGAAGAAAAAAGAGTAGATATTCAGGCCTCAAAAAAAGACACAGGAAAGAAGAGAAGCTTCAATTAAATGAGCCTGTGTTCATTTTCAGGTTGTGGACATTTTTTATTTCTAACCAGAAGACAGGAATACTGGCATTTCATTAAAGATCCCAGGCAGTGCTTGTAATATTTTATATTAGTTTATTCTCATCTTTCTTTCTGAATAGACAAAGTATTCTCTTTTATATCCTATTGAAATTGTTACTGAGTTCTGATCATTTTTCTGATGAGAGCTAAGAAGTGATTATTTGAGCTTATTTATTTGATTTGTAACTTATATTTCCATGTTACAAAAAGAGTAAACTTACATAATATGTTTGTGTATGGATTCTATTTTAATGTGCACACAAACATATGTACAAGGAGAAGAAAGAGTGATTACATAGAATGTCTCTGTATGTATGTGCAATGATGCAATTTGGACAAATAAGTGGTGGTTAATAAAAGGTTCTTTCATGTTGGAAAACTTTACAAGGCAGTTTTGAAGAATGACACACTTCACAATAGCACAAATATGCAAACAAACTACTTCTAGTTAAGCTTTATCTACACAAATTTCTGACTTGGAGACTTTCCAGTCTTGCAAATTGGTGCAAAGCTTTCCTTGGGCCATACTCACACTAAATTCTCTCAACATTCCCCCAATGAATGTACACAAAATCTTGGAGATGGAAATAGTGAGTCGGAATGAAGAATTGTTCTTTCACCTATCTAACCCATCTAAAAGCACACATCCTGGGGCTGGAGAGATAGCACAGCGCGTAGGGCGTTTGCCTTGCACGCGGTCGACCCGGGTTCAAATCCCAGCATCCCATATGGTCCCCTGAGCACGGCCAGGGGTAATTCCTGAGTGCAGAGTCAGGAGTAACCCCTGTGCATCGCCAGGTGTGACCCAAAAAGCAAAAATAAATAAATAAATAAATAAAAGCACACATCCCAAAGCCCAGAACTCCTGCTCTCTTGAAACCACCCCTGGGATCCAAAGCACCATTTCTGCCATTACAATAAAGGGATTAAACTACTCCTATGATCTGGGATTTAACATATTGGAGCTAATCTCTTCCTCACTTTGTGTATAGCTCTGATAACATTTCAGGACAGAAGCTCTGAGGACCTTCAGGAATCTGCTTTGTGATTTTCAGGCTCCCCTAAGGTTTGGGGGACAGCCATATACCCCAGTCAGTGTCTAAGCAGATTAGTCACTGATCCTCTTTTTTCAAAGGCATCAGCTGTATCATTCTGTAACCCCTTCCCCGCCATCATTGCTTGTCTGGACCAAAAGCTTTGACCATAAGCCTTATAGCCCATGGACCACCCCACACAGGGGCTTTTAGGGCCCTGACAAAAACTCAATTATGTTATGCTTTCCTACATTATCCTGGGCACTCAGCATTGCAATATTCTCATCTGTAAGAAGTATCGATGTGACCTTTTAGATGATCAAAGTATGTCTCTCTCATATATATATATATATATATACACATATATGACATATATATCACTGTATCACTGTCACTGTCATCCTATTGCTCATCGATTTGCTTGAGTGGGCACCAGTAACATCTCCATTGTGAGACTTGTTGTTAATGTTTTTGGCATATCGAATACGGCACAGGTAGCTTGCCAGGCTCTGCCATGTGGGCAGGATACTCTCGGTAGCTTGCTGGGCTCTCCGAGAGGGATGGAGGAATCGAACCGGGGTCAGCCGTGTGCCATGCAAATGCCCTACCCGCTGTGCTATAGCTCCAGTCCATCACTTGTTTCACTTGTCATCCTGTTGATCTTCGATTTGCTTGAGCGGGCGCCAGTAACGTCTCCATTCATCCCTGTCTTGTGCTAATGTAGCCCAATGATATCTGCTCGTTCCAGGAACACAAAGAGCCTCAAACCATTTATTCAGGGTTTTGATGAAGAAGTCTGACCATCTTATAGTTGGGCGGCCATGCAGTCTTTTGATATATGTGTGTATATATGTATACAAACACACATATATATGTGTGTCTGTAAAAAAAAAAAATTTCCCTCTAAGATTGGTTGCCTTCTACTTTAAACCCCATAAAATGTGGTGCTTACATTTGCTTACTCTTGTAGTCTGGGTGTTGTGAGGTATGAGTTGTCACATGGCCACATTTGCAGTCCAGGAATATGTTCACTTGTGGGTGATGCTCAGTCCAAGCGTGTGGAGAGCAGCCCTGGGCATGGCAGCAGGCAGCAGTTGAGTTCTGGAGGTTTTCGGCTGTCGGGGCTGGGTCCCCTGGGGCTGGGAGGGATTTCACCCGCCCCCCACGGGGGCACTCCCCCGTGAAACAGCCTGGCTCGAGGTCCACCGGCATGATTATGGCATATATATATATACATATGACACATATATGTGTGTGTCACTGTCACTGTCATCCCACTGCTCATCGAGTTGTTCGAGCAGGCACCAGTAACGTCTCTCATTGAGAGACTTATTGTTACTGTTTTTGGCATATCCAATACTCATGGGTAGCTTGCCAGGCTCTGCCACGAGGGCTCGATACTCTCGGTAGCTTGCCGGGCTCTCCGAGAGGGGCTGAGGAATCGAACTCAGGTTGGCCGTGTAAAAGGCGAACGCCCAACCGCTGTGCTGTCCCTCCAGTCCATGTGTGTGTATAAATAAACAAATATATGTAAAAGACTTTATCCTTCGTCACTGACTCACAGAATTCCCAACTGTTGGAATTTTGTAGTATTGAGGGTGATAAGGGTGTCTTTTTATGCAAATGAGGTAACTATTAGAAGCACCTGCGAATGGGGCCTGGTTGCCAGAAGAACCAAACATGTGATTGCCATGATACTATCAGTTTCACCCTAAACCTTCAGGGAATAAGAGGAGAACTGGATTGAGTTCAGTTGCCAATGGCCAAAGTGTTCATCTATTATGTATAAATAATAAAACTTAAAAAAAAAAGGTTCTGGAACTATGGGATTCAGAGAGCTTCCTGGTAGGTGAATGGCAGAGGTGCTGGTGAGAGGTTCCTGGAAAGGATTTGCAAGCTTTGAGCCCTTTACCCCACACCTTGCCCGCTGTGTCTCTTCCAAATGGTTCTTTCTCAGTTGTAGGCTTTGTAGCAAATGAGTAATATAACTAAAAAATGCATTTCCTGAGTTTTCTGAGTCATTATCACAAATTAAGTAAAAATGGAGAGGGGTTCTAGGAACCTCTGATTTATAACTAGCAGGGACAATAGCAATGAATTATCATTGTCACATGAAGTTAAAAGAGACTCATGGGTGATTGAATCCACTTCCTGTGGATTCTGATACTGTCTCCAGCCGATAGTGGCAGAATTGGACTGAATTAAATTGAATAATTGGACCCTGGGCTGGTGTTAGTGAGTTGTTTATTGGTTTGGGGCAATTCACTCTTATGCCAAGGTTGGAAAGAAGTCTAATTCCCTTTCACACAGCTCCAAATTTTCAATACACTTGGTATTTCTTGATATTTATAAAAGAATATAACAAATGAAACAATATTCATTGTCATGATTTCACACCCAACTTGACATGTTCAGAATTCAGTATAGATTATGAAATAACCTATTTTACCATTGAAAACAATCAACTAAACAAGTATCCAGTACACTACTTAAATTTTGTGAGAAAGAACTTTCCAAACACAATAGAACTCTTTACACTGATTTATATGGAACACCAATTCTTCAGGAATCTCTGGGGTCAAAGGAGCACCTTTTCTAAGGAATGTTCTTCAAATAAATTCTGCTTCATTGATTACTAATATCATGTGACTTTGAAAATTGCTTGGAGATGTTTTTACTTATTATCTATACGATTTAAATTTTTATTTCATAAGACTGCAAAGGAAAAATCATTGATGTTCCAAGGAAGATTTTATCTGACCTGTGTTAAAATACTTTGACCTAACTGTAAAGATGAGGCTGAGACCAACTAAAGTTCAGCTTGCTTCCTCATATTTTTTTCTCAAAATTTCTTATTTTTTATGGATCTCTTTAGTAATGGACATTGGTAAATACAGGAGTACAGGATATTGGAAAGTATATAAATGAGGAAATATTTTGAACCTCTGATGTCATTTAGGGCTAGAGCAATAGCACAGTGAGTAGGGTGTTCGCCTTGCACGCAGCCAATCCGGGTTCGATTTTTCTGCCCCTCTTGGAGAGCATGGCAAGCTACCAAGAGTATCGAGCCCACGTGGCAGAGCCTGGCTAGCTACCTGTGGCATATTTAATATGCCAAAACAAGTAACAACAATTCTCACGATGGAGACATTACTGTGCCCTCTTGAGCAAATCAATGAGCAACGAGATGACAGTGACGGTGACATTGATGTCATTTAAAACTTCATAGTGACTCCCTTTATTTCATATATAAGGATGTCTAAAGTCATAGGGACCCAGATTTGTGAGAGCTACAGATAGCCAGACTCAACAAAGAGGAGAATGGGACACAGCAGGAATTTGTATGCCTTGAACTCTTCACTATGTGTGGGGCTTTCCAGACAGAATTGGTTTTAGGTTGACAAGATCCAGTATTGCACAATGAGGAAATACCATTTTTTTTTCACTGTTCTGAATGTCATCTTTCCAACTGATTTTGGAAAAAAGCTGTTGTTTTTCTCATTTCTGAAGGTAGTCTTTCCGAAATATCAGAGCTTGTGAGTAACTGAGATCTCACTTTCAAGTATTAAAAATGTGATTTGATCTGCTGGCTGTTCCTAATCTCTCCCATCTCCTTGTTTAGAATCCTTGAGAGAAGTAGCTGAGGAAAGGTTTGATTTAAAACTATTCTCCCAAGCTCTTCAACCTCCAATTTTTATCACCCGTGTCACTGCACACTCACCACTTTCTTTACTCCCTTGGAGAAGACCTCTGTGTGCCTGAATTTTCTATAAATTTTTCCGTATTATAATTCCTTCTTATTGGTTCTATCAATGTGAGCAAAGTAGTTCATCTTGAATTGTTTCAGATGAAATAAAAAATTTCCAACAAAGTTATATAATTTCATGAATGTCCTCAAGACCACCAAGAGTGGTGTTCCTGGGACTCAAAGACCTGTACTTGGATACCAGAATCTAAGTTCTTTTCATTATTCTATAACGTTTTTCTCTAAGGACAACCATGAAAAAGTATTTTATACTTTTTCTGTAACTTTCTCTCTTCCAAAATCAAGTTATTCAATTCACAACTATAGTATGACTAATACAATTAAAGAATCAACAACAAAAGTATGATATATAAAATGACTATTATATTAAGTGTAATTTAGCAAATATTAAATGCTATAGGTTAAATAAGCATATTTAAATAAATTTTTCTACTAAATTCCCATTAAATATATAATATACATAATTTTATATATATTTGATATTTGAGAGGGGGCAGTCCCAGCACTAATTCCTGGCTCTGTGCTCTGAGGTCATTACTGGCTGGGTTCAGGGTATCATATGCTGTTTCAGGTGTCAAAACGAGATCATTCACTTGCAAGTCAAGCACTTCACTCGCTGTAACATTTTTCCAGCCTCAAGTATTATTTTAAAAATAAAATATGTTTTACTAGGGAGGATCAGAATATAAATCAAAGGTTTTTAAAGACTTGACTGTTTAGACATGTTGAAAACTATCTAGGAATCCTCAGCAAAAATAAAAATGTGAAAACTTCAAGAGTCATTGACTGTCCAGATATTCGTAGAGGTTTTCAGAGTCACTCAAATAAACTTTGCGTGCATGTAGGTTGGATCTGAAGGGTATAAAATGTGTTTTGGAGGTAAGAAAAAGAAATAGCAGTGGTTTAGAGGTGTAAGTATTACCAATTCCATAAACCCTTAAGATTGAATTTCTAGTTCTCTGTATTACCACTGAGAGGGCTATTACAAGTCAAAGTGAATCAGAACTTTTCTGAGCTATTTCCTTGGGGTGTTTAAAATCAAAGAAAATCACAAATCACAAAATCCCATTAATCGTCGATTTCTCCAGCGGGCTCAGTAACTTCTCCATTCGTCCTTTCCCTGAGATCTTAGAAGTCTCTCTCCACTCGGCAGAGAGTCTCTTGCCCGCACACCTGGCTGTATTCCCCGGGGCCCCTCGGAGGGGATGGGCTCCAGCTTCCCTCCCCGCCCTGAGCAGAGCTCCCGGCAGCCAAAGACCACCAGAACCTAGCTACAGCCATGCTCGAGGCCCCTCTCCACACGTTCGGACAGGCCTCATGCATGAAGGTACCGGCAGAGGAACCCAGGTGTGTGTAATCCCATCAATGGCCAACATCCAGAGACTTAAAAGTAAGCTCCCAGAAGCGCATGGCTCCAAAGCAGCTGTGCGATATCTTGTAGCCTGCTTCTCTCTCTGGGAGAAACTGGCAAGCTTCTGAGAGTTTCCTGCCCACATGGCAGGAAGCCTTGCAAGCTTCCCATGGTGTATTCATATGCTACAGCCAGTAACAAGCTGCATCTCATTCCCCTGACCCTGAAAGAGCCTCCTGTGCGACATTGTTGGGAGGGCGGAGTCAAAGAAAATATTTTTAGAAATTTGGAAAAATAGAGTGGGGGGATTGACTTGAAGATCTGGAGTAGATGTGTCGCAGGCATGGAGACCAGCAATGCATGACCACTGAATAAGAGTGTGGCCAAGCTGACCTGAAGCAGCACAGCGCCATCACAGAAGCACCCTGGAAACCATCTCTGGGCTGCCTGCACTCCATGGGGAATGCTACCTTCTTTTATGAGTCAGCTAAACAAATTAAATACTAAGAAAGAATCTATAATTTAAATTGAGAGATTTCATCAAGAATATACAGATTAAGAATGTTGCTTTCCAATCCTGCCTCCCTCGTCCTCTGGAATCCCCAGACTCACTCTTTTTGGTCCAGTATTAAAAATTGGTTTGCAAGCGGCAAATAATAAGACAGTGAAATTGAAGGTCGTAGTGACCTAGCACATGATCAAGACTTGGTGTTATGTAAGGGTATACTTATCTATAGTATCTGTATGGCAATTATATTTCTTTTAGAGGTATTTGCTATAGGTGCTATAGCATAACGTTTTGTTGGCTAGCTAATTAAAAAATCAACAACTTTATGATAATTCATGATAATAATAGGTAATAAATTCAATCTACTTTTTGGGGCTTCCAGAGCATAAAGTATTCCCATAAAAAATAGCTTAACGGGCACAGATGCTATTGGATATACACAGTGTTGTATCAGCAGCAATGAGTCATTGCTCCTTTATATCTGGCAGACTTCTTTTGGCTGGAGGGTCTCTGAAGAGAACAGACTGATGATTACAGCTAGAAAAGCTCATTATTAGTTTCCATTTCTTGTGGGCTAGGTCTTCCTGACACGGTTGTGATGTTCTGAGAAGCAGTTTGTTGATGTGTTGCTAAGGTTCATTTCTTATAAGGATAAAACTTGAAATGCCTTATGTAATAGAAATTTAAGAACCAGAAGGGGCTTATATGATAAAAATCTGCTTTCTGAAATGTTTAAAGGGACAACTACTACTTTTTTTTTAAAAAAAATCATCAGCCAGGTTGAGGATGAGAGATCCAGCAGTAAATTAAATTCAATATAGTAGTTGTGTTCATAAGGGTCCTTCAGAAAAATAAAAGTTAATATTTGAGAAGGTAATCTTATAAGGAATTGGCCATGCAAGTATAAAGGCAAATGTTGATGATACTAAATAGATTTGAGTCCAGGCATATAAAGGGGGGAATCACTACCGAAAATTGCAGTCCAAGCGCATGAGACAGAGATGAGATGAGATACCCTAATTTAAGATGAGGCAGGAAAAAGGGGCTACTTCTTCCTCCTCCACCTTTTGCTTCAGTTATTTTCATGCACTCATGATATTGGACAATGACCAAGGACAATGGAGAGAGTCATCCAGTGAGGCCACCATTTTAATACTAACCTAACCTAGAAGCACCATCACAGATTCACCAAATGTTGTTTTACCAGTTTTCACTGATCCAATTAAGTTGACGCATAAAATCCACTGTCACAGTAACTAAAAGAAAAATGAACAAAGGATTACTTTTCCTTAAGTATTCTATAGAAAGAAACCCATATTAAGGGGGGAAATTGCTTGAAGTGAAGTCAATGAGAGCTATCTTATTCGGGTAGCAGAGGGTATCAAGATATGATGAAACAATAGTAGAATGACTGAAGTCATCTATATTTTCAGTATCATATTGGTCAGTCTTGAAAAGTTAGTTTTGAAGTTATTTGTATCTGGGAAGTTCTTGAGGATTCTCAGTTTAAGACCTGCTGATGGAATGGACATTCAGCGGTCTTGAGAGGAATGGTACATGTCACTTGCCGGTCATGAGTTCAAGCTTCATCTACAAGTGAAAGGAAATCTTGTATTTGGAGTCTTTAGAAGAAATAAAATCCGGGAGTTACTGCTCATGCAAGTTGTGCGAGTGCTAAACATGTTTTCAGAGATGTTATAGAACATAATTGCCTCCAATTGGTCACTGTCACCTCTCATGGATTTGTTCGAGCAGGTGCCAGTAACGTCTCTCATTGTGAGACTTATTGTTACTGTGTTTTTGTCATATCCAATACACCATGGGTAGCTTGCTGGGCTCTCTGAGAGGGGCAGAGGAATCGAACATGGGTCGGCCACTTAAAAGGCCAATAGCACAGCAGTAGGGTATTTGCCTCAAATTGGTAAACTAATTTTTTAAAGTGGGACAGAAAAGCAGGGGAAAAGAGGAACGGTTATGTGTCTGCACAGCAATAGATTGTCCTCTTTAAAACCAGAGTGGATTGTGTGTGTTCATCTCCAACCCCACAAATTTCATCTATGAGGACACCAGTTTTTTGTGTATATTTTGCAGTGGGGGAAGGGACAGAAAGAAGAGATACATACATTCTAAATCCAGGTTCTTACGTGGCCAGGTGTGGTGGGCATGACTGCGTTCTAGTCCCTCGATGCTCTCCATTGGAAATTCCCTTATGAATTTTAAACCCATGATTTCTTAAGAACTTCACACTTCTTAATTGGAAACATGAATCTAAAGATTGACTCAGTTTACCTGCCTTACTGGTTTCTGTCAATGCTTGACATTTTCCCACAAAAGTTCACGGGTTGAGTTCTTGGGTGTCCTTCCCCCAACTTTTCAGTCCTGACCACAGAGGGGTGCTTGGCAGACTACTGTAATGATGGAGCTTAAAACTTGAAACTGGGGGCCAGAGAGATAGTACAGTCGGTAAGGGACTTGGGTTTGATCCCCAGCATACATATGGTCCTCTGAGCACTGCCAAGAGTGATTCTGAATGAAGAGTCAGAAGTAACCCCTGAGCATTGCTGGGTCTGGCCCCCAAACCAAAACAAAACCAAAAAGCCCAATCCTGAAACTATTGGGTAACCCACTCTCAATATTTACTTACATTAGTTTGTAATACGTAAGCTCAGAGGTTGTAAATGAAATTCTAAAATACATAAAAATTCTTGTTGACTCCAAAGTAGATAACTAGTACTGCTTCTGGAAGCTGATATTGCTGTCAGTATCACTAAATGATAATGTTTTGTGTCTTGAACATTCAAGGATTTCTGATAGATTTATTCAGAATAAAGTTTTGAAATTCATTGCTACTCTCTATTTTCCTAATTGTCTAGATGTAAAGGACAGTAAAATTTCTGAATAAAATTCACATATGTACTGAGATAGCTAATACCCATTCCTGGAGTTTGTGTGTGCCACCTTCATGTGGGGCTAACTAAGTGCTCCGACTTTCACCCCATCGCAGATCAAGAAAACAAAGTCAGGTTATTGTTGCTATTGTCATATGGTCAGTGTTCTCTAGCCAGGACGTTCTCATTTCACCCTAAATATGCCTGACCAGTCGTGGCGCACTGAGCATTATGCCAAATCTATTCGGAGGTCTTCAAAGGGGCTTTGATGCTTTGCTTTTTTGTCCTATTTTAAAAGTTTTGGAAGGAATATTCCATCAACAAATAGGATATGTGTCAGAGATATACTCAGCAATACTCTTGAGAGCAGACTCCAAAATTATTTTCAAATTGTTTTCAAATAGCGATTTATCTCTACCTCTGTGGGTGATATGATGAAACATTGGGGGTGTATGTGTGGGCAGGGGGAGGCAGTTTGGACCATAACTAGCAGTGCTCAGGAGTTATTCCTGGCTCTGTGCTTAGTGATCATTCCTAGTGGTGCTCAGTAGACCATATGCAGTGCTAGGGACCAAATTGGCACCAACTCTGCAAGCTTGCTTTGCAGCACCTTCACCTCTTCGTTATCTCTGATAAAACATTTTGCTTAACATGATCTGAAATTCTTTGCTAGATGATGGAGCCATCTTTTGACTTCTTAAGTCAACCCTAGGCATTATGTGTCTGACTCTCTACAGTGTTTTTTTCTCTTCAGAGCTGGCTTGTTCCAGACACTCAAAATAACCTCTGTAAGCGTCTCTCTCTTGCCAAAGTGTTTATAATAGGCACAGTCACTGCTGGTAAATCTTGTTGGCTTATTGCAGTGGCTAGCTGCTATGTTTAGCTTTTGCTGTTCAAAGCCTGTAGACCTCCAATGGATGGTAATTGGCTTTTTGGCCAAGTACCAAAGACATGAAATTTTGTAAGTAGTTCATGAACTCCCCTTCTCCACTAAATTTCAACAATGCTTCCTTTAGACTGAATGTTTGCTTCCTTGGGGTTTCTTAATTCTTAATTCTGAAGAAATCTATTATCCTTAGGTCTATGATAATGGACAAAATTTAAATTTCAGCTTGCATGCATATTTTTAATCAGGGTATTCAACAAGGTACGTTAAGTCATAATGGTGTGCTATTGAAAAATAAAATCTGAAGTTAAAGACATGAAAACAGATAATCAAGGATTAAAATAATGTGAAATTTCTGACCACTGAAAGGTTAATGGATTTTTTAAAAAGCAGATATCAAACTGGTATGTAGTTTATATTCCATGAAATACATTTAAAGGAGTAATATAGCAAAGTTGTAAAGTTGTGTTTACAATATCAATATCTATAGTGCACAAGAAAATACACCTTTTCTTTTTAAAAAAGTTTTATTGAATCACTGTGAGATAGTTACAAGCTTTCGTGTTTGGGTTACAATCACACAATGATCAAACACCCATCCCACCAGTGCACATTCCCCACTACCAATATCACTGGTATACACCCCCTTTCCCACCCTCCCCCTGCCTCCATAGCAGACAATATTCCCCATACTCTCTCTCTGCTTTTAGGCATTATGGCTTGCAATACAGACACTGAGAGGTCATCATGTTTGATCCATATCTACTTTCAGCACACATCTCCCATCCCGACTGATTCCTCCAGGCATCATTTTCTTAGTGATCCCTTCTCTATTCCAGTTGCCTTCTCCCCTCTGCTCATGAAGCAGGCTTCCAACTATGGGGCAATCCTCCTGGCCCTTGTATCTACTGTCCTTGCGTGTCATTCTATACTCCATAAATGAGTGCAGTTCTTCTATGTTTGTCCCTCTCTTTCTGACTCATTTCACTTAACGTGACACTCTCCATGTCTATCCATTTATAAGCAAATTTCATGACTTCATCTCTCCTGAAAGCTGCATAGTATTCTGTTGTGTAGGTGTACCAAAGTTTCTTTAACCAGTCATCTGTTCTAGGGCACTCGGGTTGTTTCCAGATTTTGGCTATTGTGAACAGTGCTGCAATGAACATATAGGTACAGATGTCATTTCTTCTGTGCTTTTTTGCATCCTCGGGATTTATTCCCAAAAGTGGTATTGCGGGGCCATATGGAAGCTCAATTTCTAGTTTTTGAAGGGCTGTCCATATTATTTTCCAGAAAGGCTGGACCAGTTGGCATTCCCACCAATAGTGAAAGAGCGTCCCTTTTCCCCCACATCCATGCCAACACTGGTTGCTTTTGTTCTTCTGAGTGTGTTCCAGTCTCTGTGGTGTGAGATGATATCTCATTGTTGTTTTGATTTGCATCTCTCTGATTATTAGCGATGTGGAGCATTTTTTCATGTGCCTTTGGCCATTTGTATTTCTTTTTTGAGGAAACTTCTGTTCATTTCTTCTCCCCATTTTTTGATGGGGTTGGAGGATTTTTTCTTGTATAATTCTACTAGTGTCTTATATATCCTAGATATTAATCCCTTACCAGATGGGTATTGGGTAAATAATCTTTCCCATTCTGTGGTCTCTTTATGTATTTTGGTCACTGTTTCTTTTGAAGTGCAGAAGCTTCTTTTAGTTTGATGTAGTCCCATTTGTTTATGTTTGCTTCCACTTGCATGGTCAGTCTGTTTCATCCTTAAAGATGCTTTTAGCTTCAATGTCATGGAGGGTTCTGCCTACATTTTCCTCTATGTACCTTATAGATTCATGTCTGATACTGAGGTCTTTAATCCACTTTAATCTGACTTTTGTGCCTGGCATTAGACAGGGGTCAGAGTTCTTTTCTTTACAGATAGCTATCCAGTTTTCCCAGCACCACTTGTTGAAGAGGCTTTCCTTGTTCCACTTCACATTTCTTACTCCTTTCTCAAAGATTAAGTGGCCATATAGTTGGGGGTCTGTGATAGGATATTCAACTGCATTGCATTGGTCTGAGGTCTGTTTCTAGCCCAATACCATGCTGTTTTAATTACTACTGCTTTGTAGTAAAGTTTGAAGTTGGGGAAGTTGATGCCAATCATCTTATTTTCCCCAAGGATTGCTTTAGCTACTCGTGGGGGTTTATGGTTCCATATGAATTTCAGAAGTGCTATGTCTATTTCTTTGAAAAATGTCATGGGCCTCCTGATAGGGACCACATTAAATTTGTATAGTGCTTTGGGCAGTATTGCCATTTTGATAATGTAAATTCTCCCTATCCATGAGCAGGGGGTGTGTCTTCATTTCCTAGAATACACCTTTTCTTATATGAAAAATTTGGGGTCATCTTTCAAGTTGGTGAGTAAGTCTTGTGTTTTGCTCCTTTTTAAGTGTTTGAACTGAAAGCTTTTTAGTGTTTTCAAAAGCTAGGGGGTCTGATGTTTAGTACTGGCTATTCATTAGAATCATGTCAGCAACATTTAGTGCATGTTAATAACTTAGATGCATTGTTGTGGGAAGGATTTTGGCATAAATCCTTTTATTCCCCCAAACTTTACAGACATTTTATATATTCTAGTGTGAGGATCACACATCTCAAAGCAGCTCTTCTGCTGCTGATATTTCTGCTGAAAACTGCATTTAAGAAGATTATCATTCTGTAGTTGGAAATCTGCCATAGCTGGGGCAGAAGCTAGGTACTATGTACAAGGATATATATGAAATAATAATCTTCAGAAATTAAAATGCTTTATTTTGAATAATTATTAAATAATTACATAAATTTAGTAAAATTGATCATATAAATAAATATGATTCACTTACTAAAATAATAATTTTATATAATGGTAGTATTGTTTTAAAAACTCAGGTTGGTTTGGAAATAACATATATATGTATATGTGTATATACATATATATGTGTATATACATATATATAAAACCTACTGATACAGATAAAATCCGGCCATTTGTGACAACAGAGATGAACAGCAAGGGAATGATGATGAGTAAAACAAGTCAGAAAGAGAAAGACCCTCTATAATTTAATATGTAGATAACCAATAACATAGTTGACAAACAAAATAAAAATGATCTTAGAATATAAGAATAATTTGATTACTAGAGGAAAGGGGGAAGGTGTGAAAATCGGGTAAAGGAATTGAATTTTATGGTGGAGATTAGAATATCTGTGGGGCGTGTTGGGTTACACCCAGCTATGCCCAAAGGGACCATGTGCAATCGCAGAGATCAAAGCCAAGTTGGCTGCTGCAAGGCAGGTGCTTTGTGCTCTGTTCTATCTCTCTCTCCCACAATAAGGGCTCCCCACCCCTACTCCTGGTGGTTTTTTTTTTTTGAGGGACACACCATCTGTGCTCAGGGGCTGATCCTCACTCTATGTTCAGAAGTCACTCTTGGTGATGCTCAGGGTACCATACTGAGTGCAAAGGATTCACCCAGGGTTGTCACATGAAAGGCACACATCTTGACCTCTGTAATATTCCTCCAGTCCTGGGGGTTAGATTTTTGGTAGTGCTTGTAACATAGTAAGCATAGATGTCAAATTGCAATGTTGTATACCTGAAACCAATATAATTTTATGAAGAGATGTTACTTCAGTGAAAAATTTTAAAAGTAGGCTAAAATTATTATTTGAGAAATTTGGACTAATCAGATGATTTTGAAAATGAAAAGATTGAGAGGAAATTCTGAAATATTAACATTTCCTCTTGGTACTAGAATAAAATTACTTCCTGATACTGGGAATACATAGTACTTTTGTGTGTTTTTTAAAGTATATCTATCTACTCAGAAATAAATTGTGAATAAATAACTCATGAATAGGCTCAAGCAATTATAAAATTGTCACAATTTGGCAAGATATACTCAGAAGAAATTTTTTTGTCTTTTTTTTAACAACCGTGTTTTCCATCAGTAATATTATTTTCCTTTCACTGAATTCCAAAAACCTGTTTATGTAAAAGGATGAGTTTAATTTATTATGCTTGTAGCTCATGGAATCGTTGTCTCTATGGAGACACACACACTGACCAGAAAGTTATCAAGATAAGACTGTTTATCTTGGAGGTAACCTAATCTCCACACAGTACTCTCAAGATATATTGTATTCTTTTTATAGTAAAGGAAAAAAAATTTTTTTTTTTAAATAAAAAGGTCTCTGACAGTACATCAAAATTCCTATCTCAATTGGTGCTTTGATCTCAAATCTGGTTAAATTTCAGAGTATTCATGAATGTAAATGTGCACAACACACACACACTCACAAACACACACACCCACACACTCACAAACACAATGGGAAACTGGGGTTAAATAGCCCTGACCTCATGAAGAACTGGTGTCTTATTTTTTTTTGGGGGGGGTCACAGCTGGTGATGCACAGGAGTTACTCCTGGCTCTGCACTCAGGAACCACTCCTGATGGTGCTCAGGGGACCATATGGGATGCTGGGAATCAAACCCGAGTTGGCCGCGTGCAAGGCAAACGCCCTACCCGCTGCGCTATCACTCCAGCCCCAAGTACCAGTCTGTAAAAGACCGTGAGGAGGCTGGACAACCCCCTCCAACAGAAGCTCCAGCAGAAACAGAAGGTCAGGAAAGGAATTTCAAAGAAGACCATCACCACTCCCAACCCCCTTGGTAACCTCCCTAGCAACTACTTTGACCTAGGTAGAAGCCCCACATGGGGGCAGGTTGGAGAAGCCCTATAAAGGCCACCTTGAAAAAAGGAAGCGCGGCATATGCTGCCCGAGCCCGTGTGCTGCTTCTGCTTCTGTGGCCGAGCTCACGCAGTGCCCCCGCATCTCCCCTCTGGAGGTGTGTACTTTCATGCTTTCTTGTCTAATGCTGCAATGTGTGTAGGGGCTCTCTCCGCCCTTGGAGAAGCCCGGGTTCTCTCTTGAGCACTTTGCTCTCCACTCTCTCCCACTTTCTCTTCTTCCTTCCTTCCAAAACCTCCAAATAAAAACTGTGCAATTTCACTGCTCATCTACTCTTGAAATTCCTTTCTGCGAGGTGAGACAAGAACCCAGTAACCCTGGGTCCCGGGTGGCAGAGGCATATCGGGAGAAAGTGACCGTCTTTCTCTTCCCCACTTCACATGAGTCATCCGTGCCCCTCTCCCCACATCAAAGGCAAGTGGTGTTGTCACAGGGAATATGTGATTACTGAATTTTCATTTTATGGGGGCCATGCTCAGCAGAGTTTTCAGGTAGAGCAAGTGATGGTGGTATCAGGTGGGTTCACTGGTCCAAACCAAGTATTTATCCAGTAGTGGTGGGAGAGCAAGCAGGTGAATATGTAGTGCTAGTGGGCCAATGCAGGACCTTTAAGTGCTAGGTATGGAGCTAGGAAGAACCCCTAACATCTTCAGGTGTGACCCCCCAAACAAAATGAAAAAGAAAATTCAAGCATTTCAAATGTTGTTTGTGAGGGTTGCCTCTGAGATTATGGGCCATGTCTTTTAGGCGCTTCTCTTCTTGACGTCCAGCCTCCTGCTCCTTCAAGACTCCTTGGAGCAGAGGGAGAAGGTGAATGGGAGGAGCAGAGGCTTTGGGGTCCTCCTTACCTGGGCTCAAGCCTTCTGTAATTGATGGGTGAAATAGCCCCGGGAAATGCCATTCCTGCTCCTGGGTCTTCCTTACTTCACTCTCAGCATAACAGTGATGATCTTACACAGTTCTGAGGCTCTGTTTGTGAAGAACTGAGTACTGAAAAAGTGGATTTCTCACCACGCTTGGTCTCTAACAAAAATACTGAAGACCAGGTGCCTTAGAACCCTCTGATATTCATGTCTTCTACTTCTGGAAGCGTCATTTGAAGACCCTGCAGAGTGGAGGTCTGTGTGTTTAGCCAACAGGCTGTTCTAGGCCTGCGGGATGTTATCTCCAGAGAGTGAGCAGGGCTGAAGTGGTGAGGGGATTCTCCCGGGTCTCTTTCAATGCTCCTTTCCTCACTATTCAGAAATAATTAAGGATGGTTCTGTTCTCAGTGTTCAGAGCTAATGAATGATGATGATCTTTTTCCCATTGTTCAGAAAAATAATTTTTGAACTGAGTCTAGATCTGCACAAAGAGACAAAACTGCATTAATGCACAGGAATAGCAACGATTCTCTGAAGACATCTGACGGATGCATCCTGTTACCAACCAGGCCACTTTTAAGAAGATGGAAGCATCTCTCTTTAAAACTGTGCTCCTGCTACCTCACCCAGGCCACTGTTCCTCCCTCAGCACATGCTCACACTTGAAGTTTTCGTGGTGATCTCACGAGCAAGCTGCTTTCTATAATTTTATTCCAAATTAATTATCCAGGGGTGATGGAAGTATCAAAGTGAAAGTATGAATCATTCCAATTACAACTGAAATCCCTGAAGAGTGTTGAGTAAAATTTGGACAGATCTAAACTTTGTTGAGCCTTGTTGTTTTCAGGATTAAGAGTGGACACTCCCTTTCCTTTTTTATAGCCTCTGAAAAAAGTCCTTTGAGAACTGTCATCAAGCTACATTCCAACATGTGACTGAGACCATCCTAGCAAAGTTATACCAACTACTAACAACTGTGAGACTAAGAGGTCTGACTTCCTTTCTACAACATGTTATGGACCATGAATCCAACCTCTTGATTTGCATTTCCTCATCTTTAGTTCATTTATTAAATTACATTTTATTAATTTTATTAGTATTAAATCAGTAATATTTAGTAATCTTTATCACTATATATAGTATAGTTCAGTAACAGGCACTAAACATATCAACCTTATCACAATACTCCAGCATTCTATCTATTCCAAATTTACATATCAAAATACTGACATTCAAATAAGTTAAACAACTCATGGAAGTTCACATAAACAGTGTGTGAAGTAGCTGGATCTTCAGCTTCGGTCTACAAGACTTCAATATCCCCATTCTTCACTGTTTGCTAGTGATTTCTCCATTGCAAGAAAAATAATGCTGGGATAAATAGGTCTGACCCACTGCAAACCTGTTTAAAAGGATAACTCTGAAAATTTTTCAAGTTTTGAAATCATTTTAAAACATCAATAAATACTGTTTTACACTGCAATTAAATGCATGGTCAAGAAATGATCTAATTCTATACTACTTCTTGCCTCAGATCTCTAAGTCTAGAGATATTTTTGTGTGTGTATATGCTCTCAGGGTAGAAAATTGCAAAGACCAATAGAAGCACAAATGCTTTCTTTCTTTCTGTTACTTCAAATACAATCTCCTTCCAACGTCCTGTATTTGGGTGTCCCCTGGAAGGTGGTACAAAAGTTGTCAAGCTTCCCTTCATTAGTTTCTTCTTCCAGATGGCCCAAGACTTTAAATGCTGAAGACAAAGTTCTTTTAATCCATGCAGTAGTGATATTTTATAGCAGCTAACAATAGAGGTAACTGTGAATAACTCTTAAGTTTCTTCAAAGGAAAGAATAAACATTAATCACAATATGTGTCACCATTAAGATGATTATCCAGAAGAAAACATTACCAATATTAATATGCTATGACAGATCCATAAGTGCTTTTCCCCTACTGCAAAATGTATGTTCCCATGGATACCTTTTGCTTGTCTACAAAAAAAAAGTGTGCTTTTCATATTGCCTTGATTAGCTAAATGCCAAATGTTAAATTATAATACTTAAGTAATCTAAACCTTAGGAGATGGAAGCAGCCTCAAAATTCAATTGAGTTCTAATTATTTACCTTACTAATTATCCAAATAAAATGTTTTCTTTACAAATGAAGTCACTAATTGAGGAAAAGGAATGTTAGCAATCTTGTTCTGATTTTTTTTTATATTTTTATATGGAAATAGATTTGTGGAATTAAGCAGTAAAAATAGAGCAAAGGAAAAGCTCATTTTATTATTATTTTTTTGAAAGCTAGAAATATTTGTGCTATTTGCTAAGCGTTCCACAATACGCAGGGCTACCCACAGGAAGCTTGCAACACATTTGGGTTTGTTGTCTGAATAAAGCACCAGAACCTTTGAAAAAAAGAGAGAGAGAGATGCTTTATGGGCATGAAAATAAATTGGGTATGAAAAGATGTCTACCAGCACAGACTGGAGGACAAGTTTTGAAGAGAGGAAATATTGGTCTGGTTTCCTAGCACCAGAGAGCTAGGGTAGGGTAACAAATTGCATGTACTCCAGTATTTTTCCAAGGAAAACCCACACTAATATGATGGGCAATGTTGGGATGGGCAATTGAGGAATGTACATCATATACAGAGAATGGTGGGGAGATGTCATTGGACTGCGTTTTCAGTATGGTGATGGAGATGGAGGTGTGGGGAGGACGAGAAGGTCTCCAGTGCTCAGCCTCTACTGGCCAGCACTAGGCAGCCTGGGCCCTGGGGTCCTTATCAGTACAAGTGTTCAAGGGTTCAGTCTTGTTCTGAACATAGTCAAAAGAGCGAAACCAGATGGCTTCTTCCACAGAGAGGTTGTGAAATATGACACAATAACCATCTTAAATATCCTATCTTAAATATCTGTCTTAATTTTCCGTCTGCCTCTAGTTTAACATAATCAATATTGTGTTTCCTCACTCCCTTGTTTACAAAGATATAGAAAAGGGAAAACAGCCATTCCTCATAGGATTTCCCCTCTTGGTAATGCCCTCCCAACCTGTGGGTGCCTACCCTGCCTTCCTTCCTCCTTCCCTGCATCCCATCCTTCCTTCAATTTTCCCTTCTTTTCCTCTGTTCCCCTTCCTTCCTTCCTTCCTTCCTTCCTTCCTTCCTTCCTTCCTTCCTTCCTTCCTTCCTTCCTTCCTTCCTTCCTTCCTTCCTTCCTTCCTTCCTTCCTTCCTTCCTTCCTTCCTTCCTTTGTGGCTAGAGATAAGAACCTGCCAATGGTAAGAAAAACATAATATGCTCTTGTATCAGGGAAGCTCTTGTATAGCAGGGAAGTTGTTTATCCTGCACAGGGCAAACCCAGTTAGGGGCAATTCCTGAGTGCAGAGCCAGGAGTAACCCCTGAGCATTGCTGAGTGTGGCCCAAAAAACAAAAAAGAAAAGGAAAAAGAAAAAAAAACCCAAATATTAATTACTTTTTATGTATTTCTCTTTATATTTTTAATACTTCTGGATTTGAGTATGTTGAAACATGGGAAGTACCTATAATATTATAATCACTCTGTATCACTGTCATCCTGTTGGTTATTGACTTGCTCGAGCAGGCGCTAGTAACGTCTCCATTCATCCTAGCCCTGAGATTTTAGCAGCCTCTCTTTATTCGTTATTCACAGTGATGCCGCACTGGAGGCTCTATCAGGGTAAGGGGAATGAGACCTACCATTGTTACTATGTCTGGCATAACGAATATGCCATGGAGAGCATGCCAGGCTCTGCCTTGCAGGCAGGATGCTCTCGCTACCTTGCCAGATTCTCCAAGAGGGAGAACTAGGCTATAAGAGGTCACGCGGATGCAAATGCGGCTGTGAGCTTCCAGGAGTTTTGTTTTATAGACTTTGAATCTTGGCCGTTGATGGGATTACACGGAACTGGGGGCAGTTTGTGGGTGTGGCTGCCAAGCTACTGGGAAATGGGGGGTCTGGGTGGAGGACTCCCAGTCCCAATCTGAGCAGGCTTGGAGATCTCAGCCCTGGGTCCCACACTCCTGGGTTCCTCCATGTGTGAGGCTTATCTGATCATATGGAGAGGGGCCTGGAGCACGGCTGTGACTGGGTTTCTGAGGTCTTCAGCTGCTCAGGGTGGGGAGAGAAACTTAACCCACCCTGCTTCGAGGGGCCCTAGTGAAGACAGCCAGCCACAGGGCAAGAGATTCTGCCATAATTATAATTATAATTATAATTATAATTATAATTATAATAAGATATGCATATTTGACCTTTGTCCCATTTGACAAAAAGCTCCTAAAAACTTTGAATTTTCTAATAAGAGTAATAAAGGTATCTTTGATTATGTTAATAAGGCCATTTTTGCAAAACACCTATAAAAGGGGTTTGGTTAACAGCGAACTCAACCTCTGATTTGTCCCAATCTCCACACACACCTTCTGTGGAGAGAGAAAAGATGCTAGATATGGAGTTTAATTACCAATGAGCAATGATTTAATCAACCAAGACTACTGTAAAAGTCCAAGAGGGCAGATTCCATGTGCTCTTGTGGAGTTCTGGGCAGAGAGGTGTTTTCAGAGAGGGCAGGACTGTAAACGTTTCTGCTATTTCCATGCCTCACCCTCTTTATCTCTTCTGAGGCTTTTCCTTTTATATTAAACCAGTAACCTAATAAAATGTATTTCTAAGTTTCGCATGTCTCTTTAGCAAATTAATCAAATCCAAGGAGGTCATCATTGAAACCTTCGGTCTCTAACTATTTAAAGCAGATTTGACAATCTCGACTTTTAAAAAACATCTGAAGTTGGGGTGGGGGAGTGGCAGTTGTTGTAGGACCAAGCACTTACCTGTGAGATCTGAAACTGTCTCCAAGCAGATAGTATTAAGTGGAAGATTCTCGATAGTGTCTGAAACTTCCTTGTTAGTGTGGATGAGTGGAGATGAGTGTAATGTTAATGTAAGTGACAGGAGAGTTTAAGGAAAAGATTGTTATCCTGAATTGGGGGACTCTTTCTAGAGCAGTGAGAGTAAAGAGAACGAGTACCCAATTAGATAAATCAAAGAAATCAGCCATTGACGTGAAGGGTTACTGAGAAAGTTGTAGCCTAGATTCTCAGCCTAATTTTGAAGTAAAGCATCCAGGCTTGTGGAGATGTTTGTTACAAAGCATTATTTCATGAGCATTGTAAGAAAATCACTAAAATATTAATTAACTTCGGTCATTATCTTGAAATGCTATTTTCTTGGCTCTCCTCTGCATTACAGGATGTCATCTGTCCCCTCACCTCATCTTTTGGTATTAAATAACAGGAAAGTGCAAAACCATAAAGTACCAACCTTTGGATGAGCCAGTTGTGTTTTAAAGATGTAGAAATGTGTAAAAATCTCCTAGGGTGGCCGGGAGAGGCCCTGATGGCTCTCCCCCTGGCCGCTCGGGTTCGGGGGGTCGGTCCCGGGCCACTCGACCAGCAGAGGCAGCCCAGGCTATGGGGCAGAAGGAAGAGGAAACGAGGGACAAGCTGGTTGATTGATCAGTTACCATTTATTCCATTCTCTCCACGCACCTGTTCCAGTCTCTCTGAGTCCCCATTCTAGTCTCACACTGCCCCTCATTCCTGTCTCCTCTTGTTTCTGCTGCTCATGTCTCTGTGCTCCATCTCGCAGCCTGGAGTCTCTCTCTCTCTCCTCTCTGGACTCTGACTCTGACTCTGACCTCTGGATTCTGACTCTGACTGCTTCTTTCCCAACAACTCCCTGATTCCCCTTCTCTCTCTCTCTCTCTCCACTCATCTCTCCATCCCTCACCCTCTAGACCCATGCTACACACAGTCTGGTAGCAAAATCAACATAAGAAAGCCCTTCTTGAGGGCCCACCAAGCTCAAAGGTATACCTAGAGGTATTCCAAAGCCCTTCCTGACTGCCCTCTGGCAAAATACCTCTTTAAGGTGTTTTTCTCCTTCCCTCAAGTCCAAAAACTCAATCAACATCTTAGTGCTAGTTATTTTTGTTTGGACACAGTAAGAGATACATTGAGGCTTGTAGGGAAGCTCTCCTGGGAACATCTTGCCACAGACTCAGTGGCAAGTCCAGCGCTCAGACCAGATTAATCATTCCTAACCCTAGCAGGATCTGAATCTAGTTATTACCTTTTGGATTATGACAGCATTTGTCCACGACCAAGCTCTTAACTTATAGTTAAGCATTATGGCACTTTGACCAGGCCCATCTTGATGCCAGGGTAGCACAGAGCTCACCACTTGCCTTAGTGCATACAGTCCCTCATCGGGACCCTGTTTTTGGGAGTGCTACAAAGTATGGGCAGCTGAGGCTTAGGTCGAGAGATCAGAACAGGAGGAAAATATCATTTAGAGTCAAATGGTTCCCAGGTTACAAAAGCATAGCATTTACTGTCTTCCTGTGCCCATACAGAAAGGACATTGTTCTGAATAAACTATGCAAAGGACTTAAGGAGAAAAGTAAAACAATATTTACAAGTCAACAGAGCACAAAGAAAGAAGTTACAAACAAACATGGAAGAATGGGAGCACTGTGATGGGAGTAACCCAAATAAACCTACGATACCTCTGGCAATGTTATCCTACAGAAATGCTAAGATCTTAAACTAGTTTTGTGGACTAAGTGACCACAAAGAAGCATAACCTCTATTCTAAAATAGGTTTGCTGTGATAAGAAGTTTGGTGAGCATGCTATTTTTGGGGGGATGTTTAGGTACAAGAGATCTGTTTTTTTGCAAGAGACTCATCTACTCTGCCTTATCAACAATATCTACATTCCAAAATGTTACACAAGCCTTTTGGTGAATTCAATAAATTGGCAGATCATAACTGTTTTTAGAGACCCAAAGTGGCTATGCTACACGTGGAAACTTTGTAAAATTCTTCTATGAACCTGAACTTAGAGAAGCCAGTCTCTAGTCCTTCAAGAGTTGAGAACACACAACACATAGCAAAGAAAAATTTAGTCTTTACTGTCAGCTTATTTTAGCTCCACTTTGATGCTAAAGATGAATCATAAAGCTTGCAATCATAAAAATCCTCCTATATTTTTTTTGTTTTGGTATACTCCCAGTTCAGTCAGGTACGTAAAAACACACCATATTCTGCTAAGTAAATAAAAGCTTAACAACTTTGAAAGGCAGCTAAGCATAATGGAAAACAGAAAAATCTATGAAGCCATAAAAAACATTGTATTTCAACTCTCCCACTTACTCATGAAGTGAGCCTGAAGATGGAATTTACTTCTTTATATTTTATTGTTTTAAACAAGAGAATAATAGGAGTTGGGGATGTGACTCAGTGGTAGAGTGTATGCTTTATTTTTGAGATCTTGGATTTCATCCCTGGTATTATATCAAAAATGAACCTAAAACAACCAACAACCAAAAAGAGAGGATCATCATCATCCAGTTCTTTATACTCTGATGAAGGGCACTCAATGATGTCAGTTTTGAAACTGCTAAGCATCATGCTAGATATATACTTCATATTAGACAATTGTTCATTGTCCATGTATTGGCTTGATTTACTTCAGTATGTCAATAGGGCTAATCGTGGATTTTCTTTTCTTCTTGTTTTAGAATTTTAAAACAACCAATATTTTCAATTGTTCAAAATCTTAAAGTCTCACGTTTTAAGTGAAATTGTTGTTAAAGTTATTTCTTAACTTACATGTTAGCTGAAGAACATTTACATTATTTATTACATTGAATGTCTATTCAGCATGTATGTTAGGTATATTATCCTTATTCTGTTCATGATTGTTGATGATTAAGTAGTTGCGTAAATCCTTATGGTAAGGGAGAACTCTTGTTTCTGTATCTTTGCTGAGTTCTCAGGTATTCAACACTTAAGCATTTATTATGAAAGAAAAATTCATTCCTGGATTTTTTATTTATTTATATTAATAACTTTATTTTATTTATCCTGAAATTTATTTATTTATATTAACTGAATCACAGTGACATATGAAGTTATTGTGTCAGATAGGAAACATCACTTTACCCAACTTCAAACTGTACTACAAAGCAATAGTAATTAAAATATCATGGTACTGGACAAAGACAGACCCAATGGAATAGAGTGGAATATAACACCGACCCTAAGATATATGATAATTTAATATTTGATAAAAGAGCAAGAGATAGGGAGTGAAGCAAATAAAGTCTCTTCAAGTGGTACTGTAAAAACTGAGCAGCTACATGTAAAGAAATGAAATCAGACCTCTTTGTAATGCAATGCACAAAAGTCAGACCAAAATGGATTTAAGACCTCAACATCAGACCTGAATAAGGTATATGGGTGGAAGAAAACATAGGCAAAATCCTCCATGATACTGAAGCTAAAGGCATGTTCAAAGATGAAACACCACTGAAGAGCAAGTGGAAGCAAAGATAAACTTGTGGGACTACATTAAACTAAGAAGCTTCTATATCTCAAAAAATATGGCAACCAAGATACAAAGACAGCCCATGAAATCATAAAAATTATTCATCTAATACCCATTTGATAAGGGGTTAATATCAAAGATATCACTGGCACTGGTAAAACTTTGCAAGAAAAAAATCCAGTCCCATCAAAAATGGGTGAATAAATAAATAGAAACTTCCTCAAAGAAGTAATACAAATGGCCAAAATGAACATTAAAAATGCTCTATATAATTTTCTTTTGCTTTTTCACAAAAATTTATTTTTTTATTTGTTCTAAAAGTTGAAAGTGACTTTTCTTTCTTTCCTTCCTTTTTTTTTATTGAATGCCTCCATCAGTGCACATTCCCAACCACCAATATTCCCAGAATACCCCCCCTTTCCCACCCTCCCACTGGCTCCATAGCAGACAATATTCCCCATACTCTCTCTCTACTTTGGGGCATTATGGTTTTTACAATACAGATACTGAGAGGTTATCATGTTTGGTCCATTACCTACTTTCAGCACACATCTTCCATCCCGACCAATTCCTCCAACCATCATTTTCTTAGTGATCCTTCTCTATTTCAGCTGTCTTCTCCCCTTTACTCATGAGGCAGGCTTCCAACTATGGAGCAATCTTCCTGGCCCTTATATCTACTATACTTGGGTGTCAGTCTCATGTTATGTTATTTTATATGTAGCAAATAAGTGCAGTCCTTCTCTGTGTGTTCCTCTCTTTCTGACTCATTTCACTTAGCATGATATTCTCCATGTCTATTCACTTATAAGCAAATTTTATGACTTCATCTCTCCTAATAGCTACATAATATTCCATTGGGTAGGTGTACCAAAGTTTCTTTAACCAGTCATCTGTTCTAGGGCACTTGGGTTGTTTCCAGATTTGGGCTATTATGAACAGTGCTGCAATGAACATATAGGTACAGATGTCATTTCTATTGTGAATTTTTGTACCCTCGGGATATATTCCCAGAGGTGGTATTGCAGGGTAATCTGGAAGCTCAATTTCTAGTTTTTGAAGGACTGTCTATATTATTTTCCAGAAAGACTGGACCAGTTGGCATTCCCACCAACAGTGAAAGAGCATTCTGTTTTCCCCACATCCACGACAGCACTGGTTGTTTTTGTTCTTTTGACTGTGTGCCAGTCTTTGTGAGATGATATCTCATTGTTGTTTTGATTTGCATCTCCCTGATGACTAGCAATGTAGAGTATTTTTCATGCATCTTTTGGCCATTTGTATTTTTTTTTTGAGAAAGCTTCCGTTCATTTCTTCTCCGGATTTTTTAATGGGGTTGGAAGATTTTTTTCTTGTATATTTCTACTAGTGTATTGTATATCCTGGATATTAATTCCTTATCAGATGGGTATTGGGTAAATATTCTTTCCCATTCTATGAACTCTCTCTGTATTTTGGTCACTGTTTCTTTTGAAGTGCAGAAGCTTCTTAGTTTGATGTTTGTTTATGTGGGCTTCCATTTGCTTGGTCTGGTATTTCATCCTTAAAGATGCTTTTAGCTTCAATGTCATGAAGAGTTCTGCCTGCATTTTCCTCTATGTACCTTATAGATTCATGTCTGATATTGAGATCTTTAATCCACTTTGATCTGACTTTTGTGCCTGGCATTAGAAAGAGGTCAGAGTTCATTTTTTTTTTTTTTGAAGATAGCTATGCAGTTATCTCAACACCACTTGCTGAAGAGGCTTTCCTTGTTCCACTTTACATTTCTTTCTCCTTTGGACGGATATGGAGAGAAACATCTGACTTTAAAGAGACGTTCTGGTTCAGAAGATAAAGTTGATGACTTAAGATGACTTGAAAACAATGCCAAAAGTCAACAAAAGCAAAACATTGTATTGTAAGAGAAGACATTTGTGATTGGAAATTCATTTGTGTTTGTGTGATCTCCTAACACAATGTTTTGTTGGATTTGAAGCACATTGATTTTGGTTGGGTGGGGTCATAGTGCAGCGCGTAGGGCATTTGTCTTGCATGCAGCCAATCCAGGTTCGATTCCTCCACACCTTTCGGAGAGGCAGGCAAGCTACTGCGAGTATCCCACCCACATGGCAGAGCCTGACAAGCTACCCGTGGCATATTCGATATGACACGGGTAACAAGTCTCACGATGAAGACGTTACTGGTGCCCGCTCGAGCAAATCGATGAGCAGCGGGATGACAGTGACAGTGACAGTGATTTTGGTTGAGCTGAATTTGAAACAGGTGATAAACATAAACATGGGAAATTTAGTCATTTGCCTATATATTCTAAATAATAATAAAGTTTTGACTAAGATATGAATGATGTAATTCTTAGATGGAAGAACATTAACTATGTTTATGAGTTGAGGGCCTAATGTTAGACTTGCCCATTCATTCATTTATTCATTTTACTACCATTTTTATTTACGTGTATCGATCAATATTCTAATAAAGTTTCCTTTTCTTTTCTTTTCTTTTTAACTGAATTAGGTTACTTAATTTATACACTGTGTGACATCTCTGGAAACTCATCTGTTTGAGTGTAAATCAAACACTGCTCTTAACACCATGTAAGCTCATTAAAAGTAAGTAAATGTTATAGAGCTTGGAGAAATGTTATAAAGAATACTTTCTTCTTTTTAGCAAATCCTTCAGTCTTCAGTGATCAGCAGCATTTCCTGTATGATTGGCTAATTGGTTATATTAGAACTAGAACTGAAAGGTAGGAATTAATGAGATAATGATCATAAGTTTGATTTAACAATTAAAAGTTCTATGATAAGCATGGTTTACAAAAGGGAAAAAAGCATTTTCTACAAAAAGAATCACTGACAAACATTTATAAATCTCAGCATCACAGATTATCATTTTAGAGACATAATTCTATATATGTTATTCAACAATCGGAGAAGTTCCTTTGCTTTCTTTTTATTAAACAGGGTTTGAAATAAAATCAATATTTGTGATGATAAAATAATAAATAACTTTAACATAAATTTTCTGATAATTGGTGCAAATACCTTCCAATTTATGGAGCAATAGTACAATAGGTAGAGCATTTGCCTTGCATGCGGCTGACCCAGGTTTGATTCCTCTGTCCCTCTCAGAGAGCCTGGCAAACTACCAGAGTATTCTGCCCGCACAGCAGAGCCTGGCAAGCTACCCATGGTGTATTTGATATGCCAAAAACAGTAGCACAAGTCTCACCATGGAGATGTTACGGGTGCCCACTCGAGCAAATCGATGAACAATGGGATGACAGTGCTATAGTGTTACCTTCCAATTTTATGTTTTAACTTCTTAAAACACTAGTTCAAACAGAATTTTGCTATAACATAGTTCAGTAATTTTTTTCTCATTAATTATGGCCAAGTAGCAACCATATAGTTGAGATGCGCCCTCCACAACCCAACCGCCTCCAATCTCCCAGGCCGCTTTCCACACACTCAGGCCAAGCTTCACATACGAGTCAACATAATCCTGGACTGTGCGGCCACTTTTGTGGCCATGCGACACATCATAAGACACTCCTTACTCATTTTCCATACCCCTCAGAGAGCCTGACAAGCTACCCGTGGCATATTTGATATCCCCAAAACAGTAACAATAATGTGCTCTTCATGTTCCCGGAGCGAGCAGATGCCACTGGGCTACACTAGTACGAGACAGGGACAAATGGAGATGTTACTGGTGCCTACTCAAGAAATCGATGAGCAATGGGATGACAGTGATGACAGTGATGAATAATGGTTGAAGCTAAAAAACTTTGGGTTCAAATATAATTTTGATTAAGAGTTAACATATTTTGGGTTTATTAAAAAATTTATAATATGCATGTACTTATGTATAATTAAATAAACTATCCATTCATTTTTTTACTATTTTCCATCCTTTCTTCTTTCAATGCACCCCTTTCTCTTCTACTTCCCTTTCCCTTCCCTTTTGACATTATAAAATTTCCTTTTTCCTTAGTTCTTTGATTTACCTCACCACTTTTTGTCTTTTTTTCCTTCTTTATTTTGTTTAATTTATTCTAATCATTGTGATGTATACTTAAGTGTTTTCTGCTCATATTTACACTACTATAGGTTTACAATGTAAACAAAACTTAAGTAGAGTGTTAATGTGATGCTAAATAGAACCGCTAGTGGATTTTAGTTCTGTAAAATTCTTCTGGTATTTTTATTAAAGAGCCATAATTTTATAAATTTTTCTCAATATGAAGCATCTCCACAACAGATGAGCAATTACATAATTTGGTTGGCAGTAAGAGACACAAAAAAAACTTGTAAAGAATGGTCTGTAATTATTAACTACTTTTACACAGATTATTTCTAAAAACTGTTGGACTTAATAATTAATTGGCTTAAAAAATCTAGATTCTTAGGAATCTTTCTAGAACACAGAAACTCATATACCAAACCTATCGAATAGTCCAAGTTTAATTTTGTGACACACATTTCCCACAGAGATATTGCAACTTAAATATATATTATCTTTTATTTCTAATTTAGCTATTTTTTTATGAATATTGGGCGGTTAAAGCACACCTACGGGTTTCCGGGAATTGCTCCTGCTGTGTAGTTAGACATCCTGGCAGTGTTCAGTTTGCTGTGGATTGAACTGTGGTCAGCTGAATGCTAAAAAATACACCTTAACCCTACCTATTTTATGTAATGTTTATGTATAGAATTTCTGTTTTGGATAGTAGAAATGTTGAATTGCCTAAATATGTCTATTCTTTTCTACCTTCTGATTTATGGGATGACTGAATTTGATAAACTGTACATATAACTCAATTAACTCCATGACCCATTAGTGTTAATGATGGTGATGGTCGTGGCTATAAAAGTGATATAAAAGTTAAATTTGTGATGCCTGCACATAATAAACATTCTCTGCTCTATTCTTCAGATATTCAACTGCCCAAATATCTGTGATGGAATTTTTTTATAAGTTTCTTAGAATCATATTGGTCTCAAATAACTTGTAAACGTCTACCACTTCTTTTCAGAGCATTTCATCACATTCTCCATCAATAACGTTCCCTGCTTTCAACCCTGTACTCCTGCTTGTACCCTTGTGTGGGTCCTTGGTATCTTCTTAATGCCCTGCATCTGTTCTCTCACTTAAAAAACTAAGAGAAGCTAGGTGTGTGGAGGGGGGAGGTGGAGGTGGGGGACTGGTGTGTGCGTGTGTACACTTGTGTATGTGTGTGTAAAGAAAAACATGACAAGGGCAACACAGCATGTCATAATTCATTATTTAATGCTTTCATTCAATGTTTATGATTATGCATCAGGGATTATGCTTAATATTTGTGTTCTAAAAATAAATACACATGAAAGCTCATTACTTTTAATGTTTTCAGTTTCTAAGCTGTGAAAACAACTCATGCTTAACTATTTGGTTGCAGTACAGTGCTCAGACTGCAAACTAAATTTATATTTTATTTTATTTAAAGGTAAGTGATATGTTATCTTCAGCAAAAAAATGGTGAATTTGGGGTAATTTAATATGCAAGTGCAAACATATAAGTATAGCTTTTGTTTAGTTACTGTAGTGACCAATTTTTGAAATTTTTTTTGAGTTCTGATGTTTATTTCCCCCCTTAGCTCTGCTATGCTTTAAGCAAGAAATTTTCAAATGCATTTAAGTCCTTTTGTGTTTAGACAAAGAAAATTTCACTGATTAAAAGAAAATATCAAATGTGCTATTAACAAAATATTTTAAAATCTAAAACAAAGCCAATAATAATTCTTTTTAAGAAGACAAGAAAACAAAATTACAGTTTTTAAAATAACTGCCTTTTTATGATATACCATAATTTGGGGGGTACTAATATGATACTTAAGCAGGTGGGTAAACAAGAAATTGTAGACTGAGATGTCAAAAACACTGATGATATGTTTAAACATATGTCTTAAAGTTAAGCCATCTCAAGAAGTTTACTAAAATGCTAACATTTACTTCTGTTAGAAATGTTGAAAATTAGCAAAAGTAATTTAAAAACAGGGTAGTAAAACTTTAAAATTTACACTAACTCTAACATTCTATATCATCTCCTCTTATTTTGCCTCTTGGAACATAAATGATTTGAAGTTGGCCTGATTGATTATTCGTCTCTGCACATGCAGAATCTGAGACATGATTTTGAAACAAATTAAAAAAATTACAATATATTAAAATATTTGCAACCTACCAACTGAAGGGCTGGAGGGATAGCACAGCGGTTGGGCTTTCCCCTTTCACTCGGCCAACCCGTGTTCTATTCCTCTGCCCCTCTCGGAGAGCCCGGCAAGCTACTGAGAGTATCAAGCCCGCACGGCAGAGCCTGGCAAGTTACCTGTGCGTATTGGATATGCCAAAAACAGTAACAATAAGTCTCTCAATGAGAGACGCTACTGGTGCCCGCTCGAACAAATCGATGAGCAATGGGATGACAGTGACAGTGACCAACTGAAAACAAACATAAGGAAGATGCTAAACCTACTTTTCACCCCCACTAAACTCTGGTTCAACTAGGAAAAGCAATCTAACCTCTCAGAGCTACAAAAACTAGCATAGATACTAAAGTTATTACACTGTGCCTAGACTTTGACAAGAAATGGTGCTCAGTATCACTGTCATTGTCATCCTGTTGCTCATTGAGTTGCTCAAGCAGACACCAGTAATGCCTCCATTTTGAGACTTGTTAGCTGTTTTTGGCATGTTGAATATGCCATGGGTAGCTTGCCAGGCTCTGCCATGCGGGCAGAATACTCTCAGTAGCTTGCCTGGCTCTCCGAGAGGGACGGAGGAATTGATCCCGGGTTGGCTGCGTGTAAGGCAAATGCCCTACCTGCTGTGCTATGGCTCCAGCCCGGTGCTCAGTATAGTACTTCTAAATTCAATTCAGAAGCTCTTTATGGGATTGACTTGCACACCTGTAACTCTTGCTTCTATTATCATACAATATCTAAAAATTATTGCTGGGTAAAATATGTTTTATTTCCTGTAGGGAACATAGTGCAATCATGACTTAATCCTGGCTCCTTTCTAAAAGAGTGCAGAATACTCCAGAATCCAGTTGAATTGACCTGCACTACACTGTAGCACTGTTGTTCCATTGCTCATCGATTTGTTCGAGTGAGCACCAGTAACATCTCCACTGTGAGACTTTTTGTTACTGTTTTTCACATATCGAATTCGCCACGGGTAGCTTGCCAGGCTCTGCCATGCGGGCAGGATACTCTTGGTAGCTTGCCGGGTGGCTTGGGAGGGATGGAGGAATTAAACTTGGGTCGGCCGCATGCAAGGCAAACACCCTACCTGCTGTGCTATCACTCCAGTCTAAATTGACCTAACTGGATAATATTCGAAGTATTACTCCTTTGAGGGGACTGGAGCAATAGCACAGTGCGTAGGGCATTTGTTTTGCACACAGTCGACCGGGTTCGATTCCTCTGTCCCTCTCGGAGAGCCTGGTAAGCTGCCGAGAGTATCCCGCCCACAAGGCAGAGCCTGGCAAGCTACCCATGGAGTATTCGGTATGCCAAAAACAGTAACAAGTCTCACAATGGAGATGTTACTGGTGCCCACTCGAGAAAATCGATGAGCAATGGGATGACAGTGACAGTGACAGTGACCTCTTTGAGGGCTGGAGATAGTACAGTGTGTGAGGAGCTTGCCTTGTATGTGGTTGGTCAACCAGGGTTCAATCCCCTGACATTCCACCTGGTCCCTCCAGCACTGCCAGGAGTAATTCCTGAGCCTGGAGCAAGCCCAGAGAATCACCATTTGTGCCCTTTCTCACTTTTCTGCTGGAACTTGCCCCAGCAGAAAATTAGAAATTAGAAGTCTAATTTCTGTTGAGCTGACTGTAATTAAATAATGCTGACTGAATTGATAATCAGGAACCAAGACAAGATGTTACTGGGGAGTTCATTTTCTTTGGGGTTTTGAAAGAAAAATATTACGTGGGCATTGTAAGTTCTGTGATTTAATATTTGGCAATTACTTCACTGCAAACTAGATTCTCTTCTTAGCAAATCTCTGTTTTCCAGTACTTTCTCCTTTTACACCTTCAAATTTTATTGCAAACCATGTAGTTGTTGTGCATTTAAAAATACTATATGAAGATCTTTGAAATTGATTCTTGGTGGTTAAATATGGCTAAGGAAAGAACCTAGGTTGCCTAGACTCTAGTAAGGTTCTAGATGGCCTATAAGAACAGTTGACCAATAAAATAAATCACAAAGTTAGCATATCCGGATAATTATCTAAGCTCCACTGATGATTGAATTTGGGATTCTTTTAAGTGAAAAGAGTTTGGGTAGAGAACTGATTACTGTCTCTATCTGACATATTGTGTATATATATTATGGTTTGTGGCTGATTAAATTAAGTGTTTTTTTAAATCATGCTGGCTCCAGCTTATCATGATATCTCTATTCACTGCATTAAAATCTCAGGATTTATGCTCTGAATGTTTATATTACTCATATATGGTCTTATTTTAAAAGCTAGTACCATATTTTTTCTTTCCTTTCTACATGCCATATTCTCATAGTTTATATTATATATTTTTCCTTTGATAACACAGTGGGTAGGGCATTTGCCTTGCACGAGGCCAACCCGGGTTTGTTTTCTCAGTCCCTCTCAGAGAGCCCAGCAAGCTGCTGAGAGTATCCCGCCTGCACAGCAGAGCCTGGCAAGCTCTCTGTAGCGTATTGGATATGCCAAAAACAGTAACAACAAGTCTCACAATGGAGATGTTACTGGCTCGAGTTTGAGCAAATCGATGAACAACGGAAGGACAGTGCTACAGTGCAAAAAAAAAAAAAAAGCCATAAATACTTATTATCCTCTACTATAGTTTTCTTTATGCCTTAACTTACCAACAGCTTTGTGCTCACCCATGAGATTAATTGACTAATAGAACATTAGCAAACTTGGTGGAAATAGATGTTGAAAGTGCTTGCACATTGGGGCTTGCTCTCATCTTGCTCTCGGAACTCTGCTCTGTGTGTCACACTATGACCCAGTTTAGGGTCAGATATTGTGAAAGGCCATCCTTGAGAACATTCCAGTTTGCCAAAGAAAAGAGTGCTCTAGAGAGTTCAGTAGTAATTGACTTATTTTCATTACTTTATTGATAGCCATCCTAGCTCAAAGAACCACCCCACTGACTAACCAATAGTGAAGAAATAGGGGGCTGGAGCAATAGCACAGCAGGTAAGGTGTTTGCCTTGCACTCGGCCCAAGGCCAATCCCCAATTGGTTCAATTCCCAGCATCCCATGTGGTCCCTTGAGCACTGCCAGGGGTAATTCCTGAGTGCAGAGCCAGGAGTAACCCCTGTACATCCCCGGGTGTGACCCAAAAAGAAAACAAAAAGTGAAGAAATAGTTTTAGTAAACAATGCTTCCTCTGTGTGCAATTAGCTTGTTTAAAGGGTAAATTTCTTTCAGTAAAAACTTGACAGTGACATCTGGACGAGGGTTGTTTCCAACTAATAGAAAAATTAAAACTTAAACTTAGTAGAAATGTATAGTGCCTTTGAAACCATTCACTGGATAGTAGATGATGTATTTTGGGAAATCTGAAAAATTGGCAAGAAAACTGCTAAGGTTAGAGGTTCCAAATTTCTTTGGCTGTCGACAAAATAGAAATGAACATGAGGCCAAGTAGAAATTCAGGCTGTTTATTATTTGCAAAATCATGCATAAGGAGACAGCATCGGGTAGGAATCTTGTCCAACACCCTGCTCAAAGGCTCAGGAAAGTTTTTTTAAAGAGCAAAGGTGGGAAAGACATGATATCCAGGTATGCAAGGATAGAAAGACACAAGAAGTCAGGTACTCAGGCTCAGTATACAGAATATGCTTTTTCATAGAGCCCCTGTGTCATTGGCTATTAAATCTTTAGTCCTTGGCATGATTTCGAGTGTTAAAATTAGAGATAGTTAAGTGATGGGTAAAAACTGGGGTCCAAATTGGAACAAACTGCTTTAGTCTGGTTCCTTCTGTCAAGTTAAACTGCCTCCCTCGGCTGTTCTCAGAGATATGTTGCTCAAGGACATGTATCTTAGCCTTTCCTGTTGAGGTAATAAAATAACAGCTTTTGTGGTACCTAACATACTCCCTATTGTCTCTCACACTGGGAAATGGAGGAATGGGACACATGCAATATTTTTAAGCAATTAAAATTTGTAGTGTTATCATGGTGTTAAAGGCAGAAATGACTACAGAAAGAACTGTTGGCTTTGCAAAATGACCCACCTTCTGGGGTGACTTTCAGTGAAAGAAGTGTTCAAAATTCAATTTCATGGTCATGTTTACTAGTGAGCATATTCCTGTTCATCCTCATGTTTATAGCAATGGTCATATATGTTTCTCCCCAGCCCTCTCAGCCCAGTCAGTTTGTCTTAGCATTACCAGTATACTTTCCAGCTGCAAAGAAAAGAGACAACCACCAGATAATTCTTTTTATGTTCGAACATGCAACAAGAATCCAAAGAAAACAAAATGGTGGTATCATGATGATACTTGTTGATGCCACTGTTCTCTTCCTCCTAGCAGAAGATAGTGCTAGTGAGAAAATGAGCACTTTGATCGTTCAGTCTTTGAATTTTAACCTTTGACTGGACGTGACCTACAGGCAATGAAGACTACTTCCTTTGACTGCATTTTTACTCTTGTGCATTCTGGGCGCATGTTGATTGCTGGTTCAATCCAGGCAACTGACATACTTTTATTTGTCATACAGTATTAATGCAGGTGTCAGGAAATTCCAGTTTTTATGTTTGTTTTTGTAAGCATTTGGAAAAGTTCTAGGTCCTCATGTATTGTGCAATAACAATAATAACTTCCTTGGTGGTTTTGGGACATTTATTCTCGGCAGTGGACGTTATAACAAGAAAATTTTTCATTAACTCCTGCCACCCAGTGATTAATGCATGATAGGGACTATGAAATGAACTTACAGTTATAATGGGATTAAAAATAAAGTATGGGATTCAATATTTCTCTGAAAGTTACCCCAACTCTTTGTATTTGGATTCTATGCACTGTGATCCTAAGGTTAACAGCATGAATTTACATGCATCTTTAAAGGACAGTGAAGAAAGATCATTGTGCATTTATTGAATTGTTTATATCTGCTGTCAAATTATTTTGACATGGAAGGTTTTCAAGTGACATTGGCAGAGAGGTACAATATTTAACCCTATGGTGAAAAATAAATTCATTTGTTGTATATAATTAAATCTGCAATCTCTGAAGTAAAGGTATGAGTAATATAGGTCATGAATGATTTAATTAAGGCTTTATTTTGGAAGTAAGAAAAATGACAGTGATGAATGAATGGCTGCAGTCAATAATTGGGCTTGTTATTTGTACAGTAATAATTTTTCCAAGTAGAGTATACTCTGTTATACTTCCTGCTAGCCATCAGCATGAGCCCCATTGCCTAACCACTATTTCATTTATTTATGTTTGGAAATCCATAAACATTTTTGTTTGCTATTTTGTTTCCTTTGTTATGTTTTAAGTCAAGTTTGAATGTTATACTTTAATTGAAAACTTTTGTCATGGTTTTTCTTGTAAATTTCTTTACTTGTATCATTTTGTCCTCCTATCCTGTATCCTAAAATAAGAAATACGTTTTTGACAGAGGCTTAGTGTATTTATTTATTTATTTATTTATTTATTTATTTATTTATTTATTTATTTATTTATTTTTTAATTAGTGAATCACCGTGAGGGTACAGTTACAGATTTACACACCTTTGTGCTCGTGTTTCCCTCATACAAGTTTCGAGAACCCATTCCTTCACCAGTGCCCATTCTTCACCACCAATAAACCCAGTATCCCTCCCACCCCCCAATCCCAGGGAAGCATAATTTTTTGGAGGGTAGGTTGTAGACAGGTGGATATCAAAGGGATCAATAAACTACTTCTGGAGCTGATCCCCTGAGGCTCATTGTTTCATCAGCAAACATAAACAAAGCAAGGGTTTAGCTCCCAGGGGCAAGGTCAGGAGGAGGTCAAGTCCCCTTGCCCAGAAGATCTGCTAGTAATTCAGGTCTTCATTTCTTATGGGCTTGTTCCATCCTTTGTGAAGGTGAGCCTGAAGGAAACTTGGCCCTGTCACTCTTCTCACTCAATGGAATATGCCCCAGTCAACTGTGAATTGAGTCATGTCAACCTGAATGAGGCCTGCATAAACCTTGAGTCACAGTCAACCAACCTCTTAACTAAAACGTGAGGCTCATCTAAAGAGGTTAGCTAGACTTTACCAAACCACAAGAACCAAACAGGCAATACTTAGAACTGAGAGTTAAGGATATTACTGGAAGTGTTCGACTTGGGATGGCTTATTAATATAATAAACTTAATCATGCATACCTTGTCTAAAGCACTTAAGTGCTATTAAAGCATTTAAGCTCATTCAGCCATCTACTTAAAATTCTCTATGAGTGTGCTATCAACCACCATGCTGTATTGGATGGGGCCTGTGCCACCTCTTTTTTGCTCCCACATGGTAGAATGCCTAGAAGGAAATTCAGAAGAGAAGTGTGATTGCCCTTGAAAAATATAAAATGAATTATGTCACTCCCCTAATTAAAATTTCAAGGCGCCAAAGTATACATCAGAGAAATTCAATAAAAAATTCTAATGCAGGCTTGCTTTCAACATGACTTTTTTGTTGACATATTGATGATTTTCAACTCTACCTTCACAAGCTGTAGCTTGCTGAAATTATGCATTAATTCATGATAAGTTTGTTAACACATAATCTATGTTAAGCATAGGATGTGCTAACATTCTAGCAAGGGAAATGAGATTTAAAACAAATGCAAATGCAAAAACTAAGTATTACTAATGTAATCATGAGCATTCATACAGAGAGCACTGCCAGCACCAAGAAGCACATTCTATCCCGCAGGAAGCACAAATACTTCAGTGGTGCTCAGGGGGCTACAATTGTTGGGAAGAAAAGAAGAGAGGAGATGAGCAAAACAAGAAACAAGAATAGCATCAGCATGATAGGAAATTGCTAGGGATCTCCAGTGCATATAGCTGGACTCTAAAGGCTGAGGGTGGAGGGTAACATGTGTCTGAAGAACTGGAGTAAGGATAGATCATGACAAACTCTGCTCTTGGCATCACGGAGCTTTGTCGTCCTCCAAGCGGAGCTGAGCCAAGGGTAAAGAGCCGAGGTCAGTCATGCTCAAAGGACTGTGTGTTAGGCTAATCATCCCAAGGGGAAAAAGTACAGTGATGGTCAATTTGTTTTTCATCCAAACAGATGTAAATGCAAGAATCTATGGCAGGAATATTAAGGGTTCACTAGATCTTTTTATGTACACACATCAATCCAGCTGTGTTCATCTTGGAATTGAAGTTTCTTGAAAGGTTGGAAAGTAGTTTTGTAGATGAGTAACACTTTTTGAATACTGAATACCAGAGGCTGAGCCCAGTATTTTTTTATTTCAAATTAGCTGGAGCTCATAAAGTAAATGTAAAGTAAAACATCTATGCATGTTTTAAAAGTAATGTTGCCCTGGTGGTTTTCAGGTATGGAACAAGATATTTAGACTGCCTACATGTCCATTTGGGGGCTGGAGAGATTGTACAGGGATTAAGATCCTTTCTCTGTATGCCACCAACTCCAGTTTAATCCCCAACACCATCAGGTAAGATTCCAGGACACAAAGCCAAGGGTAAGACCAGAGCACAACAGGATGTGACCTAGCCCCCACCCCCAGCCCCAATTATTTCTTTACAAGTTCAGGTGTTGACAAAATTCTTTCAGTCATGTATTCTATCTTTGCAAGGTGTATTTACAATTTCCCTTTTTATCACATTTTAAACTGCTTTCAAGAGACATAATTCTCTTAAAGGTTATTTTCAGAACTGCCACTTGAGTGCTTCGTGTTTGTAGGCATACTGTTTTGTTCCAACAAGGCTTTCATATACTTCTGATTTGTATTTCTCCTTCAAAATTCAATCTTTGGGACTGGAGAGATAGTACAGCAGATAGGGCATTTGCCTTGCACGCGGGTGACCCAGGTTCGATTCCCAGCATCCCATATGGTCCCCTGAGCACCGCCAGGAGTAATTCTTGAGTGCAAAGCCAGGAGTAATCCCTGTGAATTGTCGGCTGTGACCCAAAAAGAAAAAAAATTCAATCTTGAATGTGCTGCATGAAAGCAGTAGTTTGACAAAAGGAAGAGGTTGGATGGATAGTGGAAGGTGTCCATAGAGGCTGCTGAAATGAGTGCTTAACCTTCCTGGGAGTAACTATTAACTGCACAGTGCAAAAAAGGAAGAGGATTTGAGTGGAGGACTGCAAACCTTATCTCTGAGTGGGAATCCCTAGCCATTAGTCATGCTTGTGAATAAATACCCTGACCCTCAAATATCAACCTTTTGTCTTTATTGGGAGGGGTGGCAAGTTTTCTTCTTCTTTTTTCAATTTAGTTCATGAGTCAAAACCCATTGTCTGAAGTGCTGCTAGATGTGGCCAGACAGCCGAATATGATACTGATAGACTTCAGGTAAAATATCCCCACGTGGGTGCAGTATTAAACTTCAATTTTCCATGAAACTACCTCCAATACAATACAGCAAAAGGGAGAGGAATGAGCTTGTATAGTTGAGCCAGAGGTGGTTTGTGGGCATGGATCCCATTTATCTAACTTTTGGCCATTTCATTTATTGGGAAACTTGGTCCCAAGTTGTTGGGGTCCGGCCAGAGGCACAATGGCAATTTGGGGGTATCAGGAAGTGTGAAGGCACCATCAGGCTGCTGATGCATTTACCCCACAGGTACAGGTTGACCTGAGTGGCACCGTACCCCCACCAAAGTTGTTATGCTTTGGGTTATAGATTTACACCAGTTTGACATGGATGGCTTTGGAATACACAGCAACCTCACCTTGCCACCACCAAAGTGCCCCACCCCGTTAGTCTGGTATTCTCAATTCTGCCATCAGGATTTGTAGTCAGTTGTTATTGTCCTTGCCCTTATTTTATTTATTTCATATACCACAGATATGTAAGATCATTCAGTGCTTGACCTTCTTCCTCTTATTTCACACACCAGGATAGCCTCCAGCCCCAACCACACTGCAGGGAACTGCATAATTTCATTTTTTTTTACAGTGAAAATCGTAGTTAATTTCAATTTTTTGTTTTTTGTTGCTTCCTTGCATCTGTTTTTATGCTGTTAAATGGTACAAAGTGAGAATTTTCCTCTCTTCTCTGAAGGAAAAAGGTGTGATGGTTATGATGGTTACCATAAATGTTTGATTGAAGCTACTAGAAAACCACTTGGGCTGAGAAATTTTCTTTGAGGAAGGTGTTATATAAAAAAATAATTATGTTTAGTGGTTGTAAAGCAATGCAGATTTTTTAGCTTGTTAATCTTTAAATTGTATTTCTTCAAGGAATTATATACTTTCATTATTTATTTTCTTGATATTTCTTTAATGATGACAGACCCATTTTTTTGTCTTTATTGCTTTCTATGAGAATTCTATAAATAAGTGACCCACTGTCCACTGAGTGAATTTTTTCTGCTGGTTTCGAAGATGGTCTTTTCATCATTTTCCTCCAAAACATAATCATGTAACTCTGCAGTGAATTCTTTGTGTCCATTTTATTTGATATTTATTCAAATGTAAAAATAGTATCATTTACTAAACTTGGGAAATTTTTTGGCATCTTTTTAATTTTTTTTTTAATTGAATCACATGAGAACAGTTACAAAGCTTTCAGGTTTAAGTATCAGTCATACAATGATCAAACATCCCTTCACCAGTGCACATGTTCCACCACCAAGAACTCCAGTATGCCCCCCATTCCTGTCTGAGTGGCATACGATTTTCACTTTACTCTCTCTTTACTTTGATTACATTCATTTTTTGACAGAAAACCTACTATTATTATTTGGAATTTTCCCCCAATAATCAGACCTGCTGACAAGGAATCATTAGATAATTTGTTTTCTATTGCTGATAATAAAGAGCATATGATGTCACATGGCCACGACAGCAGCCGCTCAGTTTTGGAATTCTGGTATTTTAGTAATTAAGAGGTATTTCTGCCAGCAGCCACTTGGTTCCAAGATTGGTTTGTGTGCCTCTGGGATCATAGCCATTCAGGAGTGGAGGAGTCATTCATGGGCGGCCGCTCAGGGTCTCGTTTGAGCAGGGAGCAGAGCTGGTTCCACCCCCTCCCCCGACATCGAGAGATTTCCCATGGCCTCCATCACTGCAAGCTCTTCTCAGTCCATTTGGCTCTGAAAGGTGGCAATCGCCATGCTGCTGCTGCAAAAGAGAAAAGGTCAAGGGACAAAAAACCTTCCCCCTCTCAGAGCGGCATGGGGCCATAGCTTAGTTCACAGTCCAGGAGCATTTCTACCAGCAGCTGATGCATTCCGAGATTGGTTTGTGTACCTCTGGGATCATGGCCATTCAGGGGCAGAGGAGCCATTCCTGAGTTTTTTGTTTGTTTGTTTGTTTTTTAATCAGGAAAGGTCACTCGGCTGTGGAGAAATAGTCCTGGTCCCCATGTACCGGAGCCATGTTTGTAGAAGCTCATGATTGCCGGGATTTCATCTGGAGAAGGCGGGGAGACTGAACCTGCTCCATATGGGGCACCCCTGTGTTATCGGCTCGGTTTGGGGTCCGGAGTATTCTCTGTTGTTGTAGTCCCTGCCTGCCAGGATTCTTCAATGCTGAGTGCGGCAAAATGGTGCCAGGGCCGGCACCTTTTTTTCTTTAAAGACCTTATTTTTTATTTTTTTGCGTTGTTCTTCCTCCTTTTTTGCTTGGAAAATCTAAACTTACATGCAACAATTTGATATTGCTCCTTCAGTTATTGAAGAGATGATTATTTCTTAATCTTTTATTGCACCTCAGATGAAAAAAATAATTACTAGATTTTTTTTTCTGTTTCATGGAATCTTTTCTCAGTCATCCATTAGTCAGCTACCAAGTGTAATCTTTTAATGTTTTGTTTTAAATATTGTATTTTTCAGTTCTAAAACTGTGACTTCTTGAAAAACTTCTTTATGTTTTCTACCTTTCAGTTTAGATTTCCAACATTCAGTTCTTTGCATTTATGATTTGTTTTTGTGTCCTTGATCATGGTTACAATAACAATTTAAATCTCTAATTCTAACATCTGGATAGTCTTGGACCTTCGCCAGTTGAGTGTTTTTTTCCTTTGAACATGAATTATGTTTTCCGTTATGTCTTTATACACTGATTGACTTCAATTTGTAAATATTGTGGTGTGAAAATTTTGCATTCTGTTACATTAGTCTGCTGGAGGAAGAATGGGCTCCAGGAATTAAATGCAACAGTATATACAAACTCACCAGTTGTCTCCAAACATTGACTGAGTATATTGAAAGGAAAAAGAGTAGAAAGAGACTCTCCTCTGGAACAGAAGTGACTGAATGGCACTGGCTTCTAGTTCTTAATCCCTTCTTTAATGAGAAAGGAAGGGTTTCAGGTGGTCTGTCCTGGGAAGCTCAGCTCTTACCTGGGGTTGAACTTCCATTTCTTTTCTATGCTTTCACGATCTATTTGGAGTGGTCATGGTAGTGTGGGGCATGAAATATCTTTTGGCAGAGACTCTGACTTGGAAGGAGAAGAAGTTGGGTCTCTCAGCTCTGCTGTGCTCATTTTATTGTGGAAAGGGGAGTTTGGATGATTAAGTCCCAAAAGAGGGGGACTTGGGGCTTTCTAGTCAGCAGCCCTTCTGTGGGATTGATTGTATTTTATCTGAAGAGAGGAGAGACTCTTGCTGTGTTTCTTAGAAGCATAAGACTTTCCAACCTAGGGGAACCATTTCTGTCCCTGTCATTTTCTAAGTGTGGTAGGGTTTTTGTGTTGGTTCATTTGCTTGTTTTTATTTTTGATTCTTTGTTCATTTCAAATAACCAACTCTCTGTTGGACCCCGGGGTGAATTATTTAAAATGTTCTCTTCAAGCCTGTGTTCTCCTTTGAGCATGTACTTCACTTACTTGTCTTTATGTCTATTGTCTTTTTTGATTTGTTTTCCAGTCTGGAGAAGCCTTGTCCTCTTTTGAACATGTATTTCCTCTCTCTCCTCTCACATCTATTAATTTATTTATTTTTTATTATTTAATTAATTTATTTTTTAATTAGTGAGTCACCATGAAGGTACAGTTACAGATTTATACATTTTCGTGCTTGTGTTTCCCTCATACAATGTTTGAGAGCCCATTCCTCCACCAGTGCCCATTCTCCACCACCAATGAACCCAGTATCCTTCCCACCCCCTAATCCCATCCCCCATACCCCACCCTGCCTCTGTGGCAGGGCATTCCAATTTGTTCTCTCTCTCTCTTTTTGGGTGTTGCGGTCTGCAATAGGGGTATTGAGTAGCCATCATGTTCAGTCTCTAGTCTACTTTCAGCACGCATCTCCCTTCCCTCTTGGGATCTCCAATCACATTTTACTTGGTGTTCACTTCTCTATCTGGGATGCCTTTCCCCCAGCATGTGAGGCCAGCTTCCAAGCTATGGAGTCAACCTTCTGGTATTATATACTACTATTCGTGGGTGTTAGTCTCCTACTCTGTTATTTTATATTCCACAGATGAGTCTCACATCTTTTTAAACAGCTTTAGTTTAATAAAAACTATCTTGCTTGACTAAGATAAAATTAAAAAATAAGCTTGACTTTAAGAGGTTGGAGACAAGCACAAACATGTAAATGGCATGTTTTGGGGTTCCCTTTCCTTATCACTGTTCTTTCTATGATTTGTCTTTTCATCTCCCTGTACTTGTCTTTGTCCAACACCAGGTTTTTGCTCCTTCCACCTAGACACATAGTGTATTTCCTCCCTCTCCCCCATTTTATTTATTCTTCCTAGCAGAGATTGGGATAATATCTTGAAGTAGAAACACCTTAGGAAATTGGACATTGCTTCTATTCGCTGGAAGATTTCTTTTTTTTTTTCTTCCGCTTTTTGGGTCACACCCGGCGATACACAGGGGTCACTCCTGGCTCTGCACTCAGGAATTACCTCTGGCGGTGCTCAGGGGACCATATGGGATGTTGGGAATCAAACCCGGGTCTGCCTTGTGCAAGGCAAACACCCTACCAGCTGTACTATAGCTCCAGCCCCCGTTGGAAGATTTCTAATGTGGCTCCTTTCTTTCAAGTGTGTTTTACCCCCCATGATGGGGATTGAACACTGCCTGCCACATGCAGGGCATGTATTTTATCATTGAGTAAAATATCTGGATTTTTAAATGATCACTCCAGCATATTTAGTTGTTACTTAAGGGTCAAATCAAGTAGGGACTTGATTGGCCATTCCTGGAAGTGGAAGGAGTGTGTGACTGATAGCCTGGCACAAATCACATTTTCTCTAGAGAGAGGGGTATTTTTCCTTAGAAAAAATGTTTTGCAAAATATTTTACCGTTCTCTGATCTTCTGGACAAATCTTTTGGCCAGATTACATAGGAAATTAATCAATTCCAAGTTCCTATATTTAACATTATAGAGGCTTCTGGAAAACAATGGTATATTGACTAAGCTGCCTCTTCAGACATAGCAATTGAAAGTGAGGAACTATATGGATTCTTGTTAAGGAAGTATGTGCAGTATTTTTGTTGTGTGAAGTATTTCTATAAGGTGGAGATTTAAGGAACATTACAGAAAAATCTAAAATCACCTGGATACATCTAGTAGATTTTCATGTTAAGGATCTCTCATATCAGATAGCCATAACTCACCAAAACACTCAGTTCTTTAAATTTCTTATCCTTCGTTGACAGTTATTTTGGGCTTGTGTGACTAATTTTTGACATTGAAACAGAAGTATAAGAATATAAGTACAGGGGCTAGAGTGATAGCACAGTGGGTAGAGCGATTGCCTTGCACGCGGCTGACCCAGGTTCGATTCCCAGCATCCCATATGGTCCCCTGAGCACCGACCAGAGTGATTCCTGAGTGCAGAGCCAGGAGTAACCCCTGTGCATCACCAGGTGAGACCCAATAAGAAAAAAAAAGAATATAAGTACATTATGAGCTATGAATTTAGTTTTCTAAGCTCTTTATCTCTCTATCTCTTATTCCAACCTTCCCTTCCTTTTCACCATTTCTTTAAATAAAGCTATTTTACTTCACCAAAAATTTTTTTACATTGATTATATTTGTCTATTGGGAGGAAAAGGACCATTTAAGACAAACAAAAACAAAACTCCCACATTTACTTACAGATGCGTATCTAGAAAAAAATAAAGGTTAATAAGATAACACACTTATGTAGAATATAAAATGCAAAAGAAGTGGGAAGGCCAGTTAAGATTAGCAGATCCCGCACGGGCAGAGCCTGGCAAGCTACCAGTGGCATATTCAATATGCCAAAAACAGTAACAATAGGTCTCATTCCCCTGACCCTGAAAGAGCCTCCAATCATTGGGAAAGAAGAGTAAGGAGAGGCTGCTGAAATCTCAGGGCTGGGAGGAATAGAGACGTTACTGGTGCCCGCTGGAGTAAATCGATGAACAACAGGATGACAATGACAGTGAAGATAACAAGTACATGTATCTAGATGGTCCAGGATGCAAAACAGTAATAAGTAGTTGAACTATGGACCAAACTCATTACAAAAAGAATGTGAAGGAAAACACTGACATAGTAAAAACCTATTTAAATTGAATACGTGAGCTAAGCTGCATAGATGTAAATAATATTTCCAAATGGTCTTTTAGTGCAATAATAAAATTATAATGATTAGTAAATGAGGAACAACTCTTTTCTACTGCACTGGTTAAAATAACACTGGAGAATTTAAGTGTGTGTATATGTGGGATGGTATTTATTCCTAATATAATTTTCCCTAAACTGCTTTGAGTTCAGATTTAAAATAACCTGCATTTTAAAAACCTAAAAGCACAAACTTACATTCAGCTGAATTTTATAGTCTAGAAATAGTATTACCCTGTACTAAATATTTGTCTCAAGGAAGTTCCATTAACAGATATTATCTTAGCAATTTGCAGGGTGGAGTATAAATCACATAGCTAACTGTCTATTTGGAGATTAATTGGAAGGAACGGAAATTTTGTAATTGCTGGTGAAAAGAGTTGTAGCAACTAGGAAACAAGAGACTTGCTAGATGACAATTCTAAACTATTAGTGGAAGAGAGGTCAGATCATCCTGTGGAGCAAGGAACAAAATTAAGACCATTTTTGAAAAGTACAAGGAGGGCATGTTTTCACTTTGAAAGGAAAATTTTCTGAAAATTAAAGGTCTCTGACAATTGACTGGATACCCCCAAGCTCAATGAGTTGCTAGTTGCCTCTCAGGTCATACCTTTTAATGTGTGACAGTGTTGAGAACGGTTTAAGCGGTGCCCTGAAAGCTGGGGTGAGTGCAGGTACTGTTCTATCTCCTGCTACTCAATGAGGATTCTACAGGGAAAAATCAGGTATCAGGGAGAGGTCAAATGAATCTATAATCTTTCCCAAACGTGATAGTCTTATAATATTTAGGTCTTAAAGTATGCTATGAATTAGCAAAAGATTTAGTGACTAGTAAGAGAATGACTCAGAACTCATAAAATACAGAGGCAGTTCCTGAAAGACAAATCGTTTAAAAAAATTATTGTAGTTTTTGTTCTCATTTGTTATCAGCCAAATATATTATTTAAACTAGTTCTGCTGCCCTGTTTATTAAATAGAGTAAAATTTATATAGAAAGTAAAATGTATGCAAAAAATATATTGCATAAAATGAATAATTGGAAATATTGGGACACTTCTTTGGATCGATGTAATCTTATTGGAATTCTCTAGTAGAAAACACAGCTGCTATAAACCTGCTCTCTGGTTTGGAGAGAATCCCTGAACATATTAAAATAAGGATGTGGAAGGTTTAGAGATTTCTGTTGCTTCTATGTTGTATCTCTTAGCATGTTTGCTAGAGCAAGCGACAGAAGTTCCATCTAGATAGTAACCAAAATTGCTCTGTTACCCAGTAAGAATCCCAGAATAAGACAAGACGGGTTTGATGGATTTTGTAGGTGAGGTTCTTAGAAATCCAGGTTGTTTCTTTGTGATTCTTCTGTGTTTTCCCTTCATAGCTGCAACCAGGTTAAATGAAACAAATGCCTGTATGCTGGGTAATCATCTGTAGAACTTAGTTGCTTTTCTCATATAATGATGTTCTTAAGGTGAAAAAGGAGTGTAAGTACCTGTCTCAGGTTGTTAATTAAGACCGAGAAAGTGCCAGAGAGATAGATCAATGGACTGGAATGTACTTAGCATGTGGGACCCTGGGTTAATCCATGACACTAAACATTGCATGATCTGAAAATCCCTGACACTAAACACTACATGGTTCCTGAGCGCCAAGCTAAACACTGACCTAGTTCCCCTCACGCATCACCAGTGTGCGCCTTCCAAAACACACACACACACACACACACACACACACACACACACACACGTACAGAGAGACCGAGACCGAGAGATGGAGACACACAGAGACAGAGAGAAAGGGGGGGGCAGAGAGAGAGAGAGAGAATTCCCACAGCCGATTTACACAACAGCCAATTCATTAGGCTGTGTTGCAAAGGCAAGTGTGTTAAAAGTGGGGGAGGGGGAAATCACCAGGAAGAAGATGGCCTGCCTACCTATAATTGGCCAGATACCCATTGGGTAAATGAATGTTCAATATCTGAAGAAAATCTGACTTTTTGTAGCAGAGTAGAAAAATGATGTGGCAGGAATGAGGTTGGCTAGGTAACAAAACAGTGTCTGCCACATTCTCAGGTGCGAGGATTCTTTGTCTGCTCTTATATGAAATTACCTGCTGTGTTTATTTTCTGTGCTGCCGTAACAAAGTACCAGGCTGAGAAGCATCATGCTATAAGAATGAATTGTCTCATAGTTCTGGAAACCTGCAGTTTGAAACCAAGGTGTTTGGGGGGCCTTACTTATGAAACCTTCAGAGTATGCAGATTCTTCCTCACTTCTGGTGTTTGTCAGAAATCCTTTGCTGCCTCAACATCTAGAAACATCACTCCAGTGTCTGCCTCCATTATCTCCTGGTGTCTTTGCCCTGTGTGTCTGTCTTCTATAAGGACACCAGATAATACTGGATTAGACCATTAGACCTACCCTGATGACTTCATCTTAACTTGCTTATAGGAACAAAGATCCCATTTGCAAATAAAATCCAAATATTTACAGATGTGAGGAATTAGGGCTCTAACTTAACTTTGGGGGGACAGAATTCACCCACATTATCTGTGTAGTAATGCTTTTTGGGCCATTCAAATGCTCTGTTTGTCTCTTCTGATTATTCCTCTCTGAAATAATCTTAGTGGCATAACTATGTGGCAAGAGCACCAAAACAAGGCTTGAAGACTTGAGCATTAAGTCAGTCGTTTGGGGAAAGTCACTTATTTTCTCTGTCTGTCCATTTCCTCACTTTACCCTTGTACAATATGACATTCCCACATATGACATTCCCACTCAACAGTAAGACCTGTCAGGCCTCAGTTGACCCTTTGTTAGGTTAATGTATTTAACCACCACTGCCTGTTAGTGTTAAGTTTTAGAATCAAGAGCCCTTTCTAGCAGTATGCTCTTGGAACACTAATTATAACATTACCCCAAGTGAGTTGCTTAGAGAAAACATGAAATTTCTATTCCCATAGTTATATTTCTCAGTTCAGTTTGAATTGTTTGCCTTTAAATGTCATGAAAAAGTAGGCTTTGGTTTTTGTTATTTTCCATTTCAAAATTCTCACCTAGGAATGAGTGATCTTGTCTCAATTGTTAAGCTTTATTATATGAGACACTGTGACATTACCATTTTCTGTATTTTGCAGTGTCTTTACTTAATTTCAAATGTTGAGGTTTAATAAGGCATCATGCCTATTGGTTGTGATATTAGATTATGAAAAGACTAGTACATACACAAATTTAAGTACAGAAGAGAAATCATTATAGATGGAATTTCTGATGAAACTCCTCCAATTTCTAGTTATAGGGGCAGGGTGACTCAGAAGAAAAGTCATTTCTTGAGCTCCACTGGCCTTTTCAATAAATCCTGATTTTTGAGTCTAGTGGGTGTGTGCAGAGAAACCAACATAGGTCTAGCTGAGCTGGAATAAGGCGAGAAAAGGTTTATATCCATTGAATATGATTACTCAAACATATCCATTCCAGGATAATCACAAAGAGTCAAAAAGATGCAGAATTAAAAGTTGAGAGTTGCTAGGTCAGTAGAAATGTCTGTACTTTGATGACTATGGTGAGTAATACATCTGTCTACCTTATAGCCTGTCCTCATCTAATAGAATACCCTTCCCTGTTTACGGAAGAGTATCACAGGCTGGAAACATATTTCCCTACCCTACCCTAGCACACTGGAATGTTTGTTTCCAATGCAGCATCACTGTATTGGTTAGGAAAGAAGCTAGTAAAGCTGTAAAATATCTAAAGAGAACACAGAAGGTATGCATCTACATTTGGTCTGACTACGGAGAATGAGGGACAAAGAATGTATTCCCAGAAGGTTGGGGATAAACAGCACAGAAAATAGTGGGTAATTACTTGCTTTCAGAGAGGAGGTTCAGTAGCTTCTGCAATAACAGAACCACCATAGTCCTAAAATGCTCTCTACCTTGTGCAAAAAATATGTAGTAAAATTTTACAGCCTATAAATATAAAGACAGGAACCCAATTAAAATGGTAGCGCAACTTTACACATATTAAATGCTTAAGGCAATCATATATTCTATGGTTAATATGCAACTTTGCCTTGAAAATGACCTGAAGTATAATGTGTAAGTGAGCTCTGGAAGTGTTTCAGCTTGTAAATCATTGCAGAGCAGTGGAAAGAGCTGACCTGAAATTGGATGAAAGTTGTAACATCAAATGTGTGTGAATGTGGTCCATAATATACACAGTATATTATGTATATTACTGGACCATGCTGGCTAATGGCGGTTTAGTGATGTATATATGGGGTCTGTGTGCAGTTTTCTGTATTCATCCTGTGTGTCTCTTATGGGCGATACTGTGCATAATAAAACATGAAACCGGCACTATGTTCAATTTGTTTCCTAGTATGTCAGTCACAATGGAACAAAGTCAAAATAAAAAACAAGCATTCTAAGGCTGGAGAGAGAATGTGAAATGTAGGGCCATTGCCTTGCACTTGGCTAACCGGGTTCCATCTCTGGTACCCCAGGTACCATCAGGACTGATCCCTTAGCACAGTCAGGAGTACGCCTGAGAATAGCTGAGTGTGGCAAAAAAAAAAAAATCAAACACAAAAAAATCCAATAAATAAGTAAATAACAAAATTAAGATAAAGAAAAACAAGCATTTACTGTACTTAGAATAAACCACATTTTCTGTCCAACTATCGTAGATGTTTTATGGCAGTATAATTTAATAGCACTTTTCCCATTGGATAATCTATCTTGGGAAATAGATTTTTGTCCCCAAATTGTATAGCAGTCATAAAAGAAATGAATTGGATGGACATTCTGAGCTGCAATTGTATAATTGTGTGATATTACTACTATGTATTGCAGCAATAAATATAGGAATAAGAACATGTGCTAAGTTCTCACAGTATCAATTTAAATTAAGATTTATAATGTTTAAATGCATCTTTGCTAAATGACTTTTTCTAGCACAAATAGAGTAATTGCACAATATGAAGAAAGTAAGTGTTCAGTGGTTCACTTCAGCATTTCCTTACTTTGTTAATTACCACTACAGCTTCTAATTTATCTAGAAACATCCTCTTTTGGGTGAATGTTGCAAGTATGAATTTCAGTATTTTAATTTCAATCTTCCTTTTGTAAAAATTATTACTTAAATTATTTTAAAAGTGATGTTTTATTTTCTTTATTTTATTTTCTTAAGAAGGTGGCAAATGTGATAAATATATGTTAGTTTGCTAGGGCTGACATGACAAAACACTGACTGGGTGACTTAAGTAGCAGAAACATTTTCCCCAAGTTCTGGAAGTTCAAGATCAAGATGTTGGCAGAATTGGTTTCACCTGGGTGCTCTTTCTCTCTCTCTCTCTCTCTCTCTCTCTCTCTCTCTCTCTCTCTCTCTCTCTCTCTCTCTCTCTCTCAAAATCTCTCTCACTTGTAGATGGACAACTCCTCACTTTATGTTTGCTGAATCTTTGGTTCTCATAAACACACCAGTCCTGTTGGATTAGATCCTACAGATTTGATCTTGTTTTATCTTAATTATTTTTTGAAAATAGCCTATTTGCAGCTATCAGCTAATTTATTTCCTTTATTTTTTCTTTTCGGTCACACCTGGCATTGCACAGGGGTTACTCCTGGTTCCGCACTCAGAAATTAATTACTCCTGGCGGTGCTCAACGGACCATATAGGATGCTGGGAATTGCCGGGTCAGCCTTGTGCAAGGCAAAAACCCTACCCACTGTGCTATTGCTCCAGTCCCCAGTCAGCTAATTTCTGACGAGTTGGAGGACTAGAATTTCAGCATAAAACTTTGAGCTCTATTTAATACCCATAATTCAATATTAATAATTTAATAATTAACATAACTGCTAGTTTACATTTAATGTTATTTAATGATTAACATAATCATTAAAACAATTTAATATTCATACAATCATAAATATTCATTCATAAAACTGAAGCTCTATTCATCTATTTGTATGCAGGTGTCACTATCTCCATATAGAGAGGGACAGAGAGAGAGAAAGAGAGAAATAGAGATGTGGAATATGAAGAAACATAGAAAGAGAACAAGAAGCAATGGTCAGCCATCAGAACTGAAGATTTTGTCTATCAAACTATGCTTACATGGGAGGACAGTGATGGGGTATCTGGGGTCCTTGGGGCACTGGTGGAGGGAAATAGGTTCTCTGGTGATGGGTTTAGTGCTAAAGTGATATATGAATAAAAAGTGTGATAAACAGTATTATAAGTCCTAGTACCTCAATTAAAATGTTTTTTTTTTTTTAAAGTGGCATGCTCAAATTGGAGAGAACTCAATTCAGCTATAGCCACATGCTGAAGTGAAACTAGGCTCAGACAAGGCTGGGCTTGGACTCATAAGCTTTTAGGGTCTTTCCTCACTCACTCCATCCTTGTGGATGGCAACCTGATATGTCTACACTAGAGTGATGCTGACGTACAAAGTATGTTCCCCAAACCTAGAAACTAGCCTTCTATCAACAAGTTTATGTGTCCTTGGCCCCCTATGATCCCTTTTATTCTTTTTGGTCTTCAAAAGGCAGATACTCTGGGCAGAGAGAGCAAATGTCATTACTGGAAGGTTAAGAGCAAATTTAAAGGGAATTATAACATAAGAAGATTAACTTTCTATCTTGCATGTTCCCTTGAGTCTCAAAAGGGAATGTACAGAAAGACTTTTGTCCTTTCAAATCAGGGTGTGCCATATGACTATTTTTCTTCCTCCCATGTTTATGTCTAGCCTTGCTTATATTCTTCTGCAGCCAATTCCTCTTTCCTTAAATGCCTTCACTCAAAAGTTCCAATTATTTCTCTCGTAAGAACAGACCCATGTCATTCTGTATGAGTCAGGCAAATTCAGAAGGAATAGGACTTTGGGTCCTATTCTTAATGTTTATCAGAACACAGAGGTAGAATAAGCCAGCTATGGGATGGTCGTGGCAAGGGGCTTTCTTTAGTTCCATATTCAGTCATTGGGTCTCAAACCTCTCATCTATCATGGTGCCACTCTCAATGCATCTACACTCCAAAGGAGAGAGACACCCAAGTATTATTTCTTAGAAAGGTGAAGAAAAAAATCCTTATGATGAGAAGGTGAGTGTCTCTCCCTCATTGTGCAAAAAAGTGATTCATTTGATTAGGGGAGGGACATGATATTGGGGATGTTGCAAGGAAAGGAAGAAGGCTACTTCAAGAATTAAAGATTTATGGGGGCTGGAGCAATAGCACAGCGGGTAGGGTGTTTGCCTTGCACGCGGCCAACCCGGGTTCGATTCCCAGCATCCCATATGGTCCCCTGAGCACCGCCAGGGGTGATTCCTGAGTGCAGAGCCAGGAGTAACCCCTGTGCATCGCCGGGTGTGACCCAAAAAGCAAAAAAAAAAAAAGAATTTAAGATTTGGGGGGACTAGATAGATAGTACAGTGAGTAGGGCATTTGCTTTGCTGTGGCAGACCCAGTTCTGATTCCGTGGCGTACCATATGGTATCACAAGCACCACCCGGAGTAATTCAAGTGCAGAGCTGGGAGTAACCCCTGAGCATCACCACATATGGTCCCACAACAACAACCAAAAAAACTAACAAAAAAAATTAACGATTTTATCTCTGTGGCATTGGGTAGAATTTCCACTTAGTTTTTTTTTCTTTTTTTTTTTTTTTGCTTTTTTGGGTCACACCCAGCGATGCTCAGGGGTTACTCCTGGTTTTGCACTCAGGAATTACTTCTGGCAGTGCTTGGGGGACCATATGGGATGCCGGGGATTGAACCCAGGTTGGCCACATGCAAGGCAAACGCCATACCCGCTGTGCTATCGCTCCAGCCCCTCCACTTAGTTTTACTGTTAGTATTCAGAGTCTTCCTCAAATGGAAGGAAAGCAGTGTGAATAAGTTAATTTTGGCTACTTCAATGTAAAGCTTAAATGTTGAAGCATGACTGATAGATCTAGGAATAAGAGAGAGAGGAAGAGAATAAGAGAGACTGGAAGATGGGAAGGGAGAGGTGGGATAATGGTGGAGGACTCTTGAAACACTGGTAGAGGAATTGGTGTCACTCTTGGCAATCTCTAGGACTTAATACTATTGTCAACTCTGATGCCTCAATTAAAAAAGAAAATTACCAGAGAGATAGTGCAGTGGGCAGGGCACTTACCTTTCACGTGGCCTATAGAAATACAATCCCCAGTAACACATAGTGTCCCTTAAGCCCCACCAGGAGTAATCCCTGAGTGCAGAGCCAGCCAGAGTCAGCTCTGAGCACAGCCACACGTGGCCCAAAGAAAATAATAATAATGAAAAATTACCAACTTTTTACCATGAAAAAAAAGTGAAATTAATATAAAATTCAATACACTGTAGCACTGTCATCTCGTTGTTCATCAATTTGCTCAAGCGGGCACCAGTAACTTCTCCATTGTGAGACTTGTTGTTACTGTTTTGGGCATATCGAATACGCCATGGTAACTTGCCAGGCTCTGCCGTGCTGGCGGGATACTCTTGCTAGCTTGCCGGGCTCTCTGAGAGGGATGGAGGAATCAAACCCGGGTGGCAAACGTGCAAGGCAAACACCCTACCTGCTGTGCTATCGCTCCAGTCCAATAATGACTGAAAATCAGTTCAATACTCTGTAATCTATAAATCTTATTTCAGAGTAGATGTAAGGTTTTCAAGTGATTAGAAGTATCATTTTTACGCTATAAAATTTTCCCCCAGCAGTTTATTTAGTGGAGAGTTACTGCATTTAAGACTCTGCCATATTTAAGTATCAAATTAAGGGTATATGGTTGAAATTCCATTCAATACAAATGTCTTGAATAAAAATTGATAATAGCCTTCTAAATGTTCACTGTAATTGCAGCTTCTGAATAACTGCAGATAAATAATGTCAACTTTAATGACAAGAAGCATTATCAAAGATATAGAAATAATTTATAGTATAGGTTCACTTCATTGGTATTCATTTTAATTTTTGTATACCTAGTAAGTTGATCTCAAACTATAAGGCAAATCAGACAGAACTAAAATCAATTGGAACTTTTGTGAAAATGCACATTAAAATTCACAGTGTAATTTTGACTTCTGGTTCCTGACTAAATAAGGAAGAGAGTCAAATAAAAGAAAATCTTGAAGGAAAAATCATTTCTTGTCAATTACAGCTATGTTTGGTGTACAGAGGAGACTTTTGGGGTTCTAGTAAATGTTATATGTGTAGACATGAGAATGGCTAACGTAGAGTGGTCATGATAATTAATGCCTTTTAGGCATGTTCTTTACATCAATTAAAAATTCTCCTTAATGAAGAGAGGCTTGTAAAATTTCTCCTTTCCTTCTTAGTTTTCTGTCTTTCTTTGCTTTTGGTTATATAGTGGAAGACGGTAGCATTCATCTGCTCCTGATAGGGTTTCTCATAGCCAGGCATTTGAATTCCAAATGTAAAATTGGAAAAGGAAGAAAATCCCCACTTGTTAATCCTCTCCTTCCTACATTTCAGTTGAGAACAACAAAGTGGAGGGAACAGTAAAATAAGTGATAAAATAGTATGTTTTTCATTGCAAAAACAGAAATTTGGAAATCACTTCAAAAACTTTAGTTGTGATCTGGGTTAGGGAGTGGGGAGGGGACCTTGGGGTAAAGTGGAGGGACCCTGGCACTCTGGGGGTGGAAATAGTGGAGCAGCGCTTGAGTATAAAATAATCACATGCTATTTTGAAAAATAACATGTCGCTGTCACTGTCACTGTAGTCCTTTTGTTCATCGACTTGCTCGAGCGGGCACCAGTAATGTCTCCATTGTGAGTAACAACAAGTCTCACAGTGGAAAAATATAATGAAGCGGTAAAAATAAAACAAACAGATACTATTAACAATTAAAATTTAAATGGAAACTAGGGAATGTAATCATTAGCCTGTAGAAAATAAATAATAAATGTTATTAATTCATATTTCAACAGCCGGCAATTAAGCAATAAGAGCTACTATTTAGGAATATTTATTTTATGCCGTTTACTATATTAACTGCCAACATAATACTGCCGCATATATAAGCGCTGCATAACACTGTTATCTCAGAACTGGTAGCTGGGACAGCATACATGTATTTTCTCAGTTTCTGGGATTCAGTGTGTAAGCTTGGTTTTCTGCTTCAGGGTCCCCAAAATCTGCCACTTAGGGGCTGAAGCATAGTATTGCGGGTAGGATTCTTGCCTTGCACGTGGCCAACTCGTGTTCAATTTGTGGCACCCCCATAAGGTCCCTGGAGCCCTGCCCGGAATGAGTGCAGAGCTAGAAGTAAGTCCTGAGGATCACAGGGTGTGGCCCCAAACAAAACAAAACAAAAAGGATATTAAATGGGACTGAGACCTAGTCTCCATCTGAGGAGAATCTGCATCCAGGTGTGCAGAAAGTTGGCATGAGTTAGTCTGCTGAAGGGATCAGACTACAGGCTTTGTTCAGTTGGCAGTTGTCCCGAAATGATTTTCGCTTCCTTGTGTTGGCGCATTCTAGCATGACCACTTGTCAAAGCCAGAAAGGGGACGGCTCCTCTCTAGATGCATGTTACAATTGTATATAATATTACCGTGCATTTCCCATCTTTTTGCTCCACTCCGGTCGGCCAGAGGCAAAGGAAAGGTTCTCCTTGTGGGGCATTACGGGAATGACCCTGGAACCTGGGCTCACCACTATAGCGGTATGTAATGTTTTTCTGGCACTAGTTCACATAAGTGCCTCTATTTTACATGTAAGGAAACTCTGGCCGCAGGAAGGCTACGTTGTGAATCTGTACAAGTTAAAGTTATAATTAAAATGGAAGTATCTAGAAATTCAGCTTATTTACCTATATTTCATTGAAGTGTATTATTTCATAACAAGGTATATGTCAAAAAGGGAAAATGTCTCAACCACTTTAAAGGTTGATGTGTTTTAACAGGATATTAATACACTTATTACCCTATTACTTTTATGTATTCACACAAGTTGTAAATGCCCTCTCAACAAAACAAAATTGAGTCTGGGGTCTAAAATGATAGTACAGGGCACAGGGTGGAGGGATGGAACATTATACTGAAACCCAGCGTGAACAGCGTTGTAACTGTGTATTTCAGGTGACCCAATTAAATAAATAAATAAATAAAAAAGAAGTGATGGGATGGTGCATCTAGGTCATTGAAATTATAAGAAACGACTTTTTATCTTGTAATTCATTCTATAAGATAGAGTTCTATAGGATAGAAAATAATCTTACTCCATTTTGGGGTTACCTGACCCAACTCTGGGTGCATAATTACTTTTTCTTCCTTTAATATACAGGTCTCTTGCTTTTTCCCCTCTCTCGCTTCTCTTTCTCTCATCTTCCCTATCCATCCATGTTTCCTAAATAAAATTATTTACTTTACTAAAAACAAAGAGATACAAAATAGTAGAGGTGAAGTCTTAGTTGATAAAATATTACGTGTTTTAAAATACCCAACTTACCAAGGTATAGTACTGAGTAGAGAAGGACTTTCAGTATTTACCCAAATAATCAATAATACAGAATAATGACCCTGATCTGCAATGCAAGTTTTCATTGATTAGGTGTCCAGAGGTACTAAGAACATAGGAAACACATATTCACAGTGCATAGAGAAGTATTATTTGATATTTTTAGGAAAATATTTTATAATAGTATGGCAGTATAAAAATCAGCATTATGCTGAGCAGTAGGTAATAAATTATGTACCATAGCAACTAAATCTTGGATCTGTTAAGCAATTCACTTGCGTGTTCACAGAAATTGTGTAAAATAGAGCCAGAATTTTAACCCTGAAAATTGGACCTAGTAAAATCTTTTTTTTCCATTGATTCTCAACTGTATTGCTCTTTAGAATTACCTAGACGCCTTTGCTAAAATATAACTATCTTGGCAACACATGAGACTCATTAAATTAAATTTAGAATAGGTGTTTATATGTGTTTTTAAAGTACTCAAAGGAATTTAAACATGCAAGGAGGACTGAAAACCATGGATTTAAGTTCCATATTGTCTAATACAACACCATCTTAGTAAACTGTACATTCTCTTAGACTGTCTCCTTCTTCCTTACTTTTTCTTTTTTTTGTCTTTTAAATTTTCACAGTTAAGAGAGTTGAGATATTTTATGTATTTGAAGAAAAAATATTTAGATTAATAATGTTACTCAAAATCTGATGGGGAAACTATCAGATATAAATAGATAACAGAATGTGCTGTCTCTGTTTCTTTATTTCTCTCTCTTGTTAATTTGGTTTTACGTAATATATTGCTTAAAAGAAAGTTTCCTTTCTCCTGGGGTCTAAATTCATGTCAGTAAACATGACTACTTCTCTACCTCAGGCTTGACTTTTTGTATTTTAATTCATATACTTTACAAAATGGATTTAAACTGTCCAAATTATTTTGGGATAAAGTCCAAGTTAATAGTTTGTTGAAATGTCAGCTCAAGCTGAAATTTTCTTAGAAATTCTTAGAAGTTCATTTACTTCATATCTTAGTAGATCAAATGGTTCTCATAATCTTCAGAGAAAAAAATCACATTGATCTTATTCAAGAAAACTTTACCTAAGAATGTGGAATTAGTGCCAGTAAGACAGTACAAGGGTTAAGACATCTGCTTGGCATATGATACTGCATATGGTTCCCTGGGCACTTCCAAGAATAAGTCCTGACCTCCCCTGATTATGGCCCCCAAATAAAACCATAGGGAAAAATGAAAACCATGGAACCAGTGATTTTCTAACTCATTGATGTTAAGGAAATTAAAACCAAATTTCTTTAAATGACTAACTCTGGATATAAATTAGAAAATATGTACCAGGTTCTAGTCCTCATACTTTTAACTTTTATACCAGTTGTTTTTCACTCCTGGAATTTTATTTGAGATACTTTGCTTTTGTTGTCCAAATGCTACTGTTTCTTACTTTACGGATAAGACAACATTGGGAGTCTACCTAGGTGAGCATTACAGAGCACAGGTGGACTGGGATAGGAAAGTCTGAACAACAGAAGTTATGCTTTTAAAAAATAGACTTCTATATTCCTGCTTTAAATCTATCTTTAGCCTCTGTATAAAGAAATATCTCATTTAAACAGAAAGTCTCAGAAGAATGCTCCTAAATAAAAACATGCACATTATAAAGGAAGGCTGTGGATTAAGGAAATACATTTGAGGAATTTGACCAAAATGGATCTATGAAGAAAGTTCTCTTTCATCCCTAAAACTCTCAAACATACCCACAATGAAAAAGAATGGCAGAGGAGGGATTGGGAGCCACACCCAGCATTTTTCAGGGCTTACTCCTGGCTCAGTGCTCAGGAATTACACCTCGAAGTGCTTTGGCACTATATGAGATGCCAGGCATTGAACCTTAGTTGGCTGATTGCAGAACAAGCACTTTACCTACTGTCTTATCTCTCCAGCCTCTGAAAAAGAATGTTGAGAAAGAAAGTCTGAAAAGGCCGGTTTGAAGGAGTATAATTGGAAAATTCAAGAGAAGTAAGGATACAAATACAAATGTTCTTACATTTGGGCAACTCCATGATTTAAATAATAATTTATGACATTAAGTTCACCTCATGTTATAAAATTAGCCTTGACAAATTTTTATTCTTTTATTTCAAGGACACAAAATTGTGCTGCAGAGAACTGAGTTCATTTGAAACCGTTCTTTGGTAGGAAGTTTTAAATTAAAAAAAAAATGGTTTTATATCTTAATTTTCTACATGAAAAAAACTCTTCTTCTCTGATTTTTTCCCAAGTTAGTTTAAGAGTCTTATGAAGAATATGACTGGGGGCTGGATCGATAGCACAGCGGGTAGTGCGTTTGCCTTGCAGGTGGCTTACCCGGGTTTGATTTCCAGCATCCCATATGGTTCCCTGAGCACTGCCAGGAGTAATTCCTGAGTGCAAAGCTATGAGTAACCCCTGTGGATCACCGGGTGTGACCCAAAAATAAGAAATAAAAATAAAAATCAATATGATTGAAATGTGGAAATCAATTTTAGTGTAAGTAAAGGCAAGCTTGGTTAGTACCATTTTGTGTGCTTCTCACATAGCAGTCCCAAAGAGTACGGAGGAAAAGAAAGAAGAGAAGTCAAATTAGGTGTCATCTGACCAAGTATTATTGATATAAGGTAAATGCAATCAGTTAAAACTGAATTGTTTTAAAAAATTTTTGAGATGAAAATAAGATCCACTGGAGTAAACCATTCTAATGAAGAAAATAATTCCATATATATTTAAGTCAGTCTCAATTCTGCTGGGTGATTGTGTCTCTTAACACACAAATATCAGTTTTGTCAAATATAAAATATCATGGTTTTCTTAGGACACACAGTTTTCTCAGTCAATGTGTGGAAAATAGAGAGATCATTTTTGTTTTAATGTATGTCTCGTAGATCTTAATGTTGGTAAAGATATTTAACTACAATGTCTAAATAATTTTAACTTGTCAATTTTTTTAATGGAAACTTTTGGTGTAAAGTCAGTCTAAATTGACATTTTCAGTTAAAATGCAAAATAGTAAACCAGCACCCACTCATTAGTTTCAGGTCTAAGACTGATATGTGTAAATTTTTTGTTGTCGGCATAGCATAAATGGAACTCTAGTTTAGCTTAATAAAAAAAAAAAAGAAACACAAACTAGTGGGCTCCATTCCATACCTAGGAAACCATCATGATTTTAGTCTCTTTTTGTACATATTTCATGCTGCCTTTGGTGTTTTGCTTTATTATCAGGAGGGTCTTGGTATGGGATGGATATCCACTGGCTGTCAAATAGAGTGATCACACATTCTGATTTGATTTGGACAGGTTCAGGTGTGCTATGACACTGAATATTAATAGTTTCCCCTTTCTGTCAGAAGTCTCTTGTTTGAATGATACGTGGTCACCCTACCTCACAAAGTTACAAGAGAGGTGCAGACTCAGTGTAACTCCCTCTGAGGTTCACTGTTTATCTTTAACTTTTACCCAGTGAGAATCCTCTCTCCTCCATTGTATGGAAATTTAAATCCTGTGATCTTTGTTCACCTGAGATTCTATGGTAACATGATGTTATAATTCAATCACAATATTGTTTCTGGTATGGGTATTCCAAGACGGGGATCAATCAATCACTCTTAAACTGATGGATATGTCTGAATTGTAGGTGGTTGCTCAAAAATTCTTTGACAGCCTCTCCAATCTTGCTCCTAGGTTTTTTTCACTCTTCTGGATGGCTGGATTGAACAGGTCCGTAAACATTGCTGAGCTTCCTTGATTCAATGTCTCTAGGATTCAGTTTGTTCCACAAGACAGACTCATTAAACCTATGCCATCTTATGCTTTTAAGAGTTCCTGTCCATGGGGCTGGAGTGATAGCACAGCGGGTAGGGCGTTTGCCTTGCACGCGGCCGACCCGGGTTCGAATCCCAGCATCCCATATGGTCCCCTGAGCACCGCCAGGGGGTAATTCCTGAGTAAAGAGCCAGGAGTAATCCCTGTGCATCGCCAGGTGTGACCCAAAAAGAAAAAAAAAAAAAAGAGTTCCTGTCCATTTCAAAGCAACTCTACCTTATTAGCCCAGGCTGTTGTAGATGTAATAAACGTGACTCAAGCACCAGTCCTATGGCTTCCCACTGCAGGAATATATTATGGACTCTCAGAGTTCACTGAGAAGGCTCCTCATTACACCTGGGCATGGAGCCAAAGATTCCCAGGATGGCAATCACCATATCCAAATAAATCACTTCTCAACATTCTACTTTTATCAACATTTTGAATAATTTTAGAGAACTCATCCGGTGAAGGAATCAATGTTTGCTTTTGATATTACCATTGACTGTTTTCTTTATTTAAGGAAATCTAGCTTTGGATTTACACTTGGTTTTTGTCCCGATATTTTTGAGAAAATTCTATATAACATTTAATTATCTTAATGATCTCGGAAAGAATACACTCACTTTTCCTCCAATACCCAAGCCAATGACCACAAAAGGGTTCTGTTTGGCCTTGCTTATGACCCCTGACCTTGGATAGAGTTTATTTAAAGGGTCAGTATGCCATGCATCTTCTTTTGAGTTGAAGAAGATAAACCTTTGTGAATAACAGCTCTGTTAGAAGAGACAGAGCATAAACATATAGACCTATTTCCAAATTTCATTTCTTTTTTTTGTTTTGGTGATTATTATAAATTTTGAACATGTTAGAATTTCTTCTGTTGAGCAGTATGTGGACATCATAATGCACATAAGTACATAATATATATATAAGTACTTGTATTTATGTAACCTGTATTTTACACAAGTACTACACATTTGAAATTTTAGTATATATAACCCATGAATGTCAATAGAGACAAGTTGTTTGATGATACTTAAATCTTCTCTAACATCTATCAGTTTATTAATTTTTACATAAGAATGGAGAAAAATTGAAATAGCCAACTGTAATTGTGCAGTTTTTGTCATTTTTTTCAGCTATTGGTTTGCATATTTGGAGACTTATCTGAAACATGTAAGGCATATATGTATTAAGAATTATGACCTCTTAAAAAGCAGAATTATTTATTAGAAAATTCTCTGTGTCTAGGCTGGCCAATATTTTGACAACATTTCTCCAAATATTTTTGCTGATCTTTTTCCTCATTCTGGGATTCCTACTACATAAAAGTTATTCTACATGTTATTGTTGCACAGGTCAATGTTATATACAAATAATGAATATGTATAGAAGTCTAATTCCTGTTTTTGATTCCTTTACCTTCAAATTTACTGTTGTTTTTTTTCCCTCTGGGGTCCAATTTTCTAGGAATACCGTCTAATAAAATTTTTATTGTAGGCTGGAGCAATAGCACAACGGTTGGACTTTTGCCTTTCACACGGCCGACCAGTGTTCGATTCCTGCACCCCTCTCGGAGAGCCCAGAAAGCTACCGAGAGTATGGAGCCCACATGGCAGAGCCTGGCAAGCTACCCGTGCTATTGCATATGCCAAAAACAGTAACAATAAGTCTCTTAATGAGAGACGTTACTGGTGCCCGCTTGAACAAATTGATGAGCAACAGGATGACAGTGATAGTGAATATATTTTTCTAATATAGAAGTTTCTTTAACATCTTCTCTAAGAATTTTCCAGGGGCTGGAGCAATAGCACAGCGGGTAGGGCATTTGCCTTGCATGTGGCTGACCTGGATTCGATTCCCAACATCCCATATGGTCCCCTGAGCACCCCCAGGAGTAATTCCTGAGTGCAAAGCCAGAAGTAATCCCTATGCATCACCAGGTGTAATCCAAAAAGAAAAAAAAATTCCAATATGCTATTGAATTTCTATATGCAAATAATGAACTAGAAGACAAAGAGATAAAAAAGATGACACTATAGTGTCCCAAACATCAAGTTTCTAAGATTCAAGTGAAAAAGATTGTTTTGTTTTGTTTTGTTTGCTATTCCTGGTGGTTCTCCACTAGTCTAGGCTCAGTGCTCAGGGGTCATTCCCAGAAGTACCTGGGGGAAATTATGATGCAGGAAATTGAGACCAGACCTCCTTACAGCAAAAGAAAGTGCTTCCATCTTTTGAACTATTTATCCTACCCTAGTATATATAAAAAATAATCTCTTTTATATTCTTTGTTTGCTAATTCTGTTCCACTTACCATTTCAATGCCTTTTTCTGTTGACTGTCCTTGAGGCTATGGGCTACATTTCCTGACTGTGCATTTCATTAACTAATTCATTTTAAAAACAGCCTTGCTTATTTTATACAGGGGCCACTTCTGGTGATTCTCAGCCTGGTGGTATAGGCCTCCTGGTGTGGTCTGGAGTCAGCAGTGTTTGGGGCTACTAGGGCCATGCTCAGTCATGCTCACCATCCTGTGAAGTGTTTACCTCACCATCCTGTGAAGATAATCTTCAGGGTTTTACACATATTAGGGAAGCGTGCTACTAGCCTTCCTACCTGAGCTATCTTCCTAGCCCTGTATATTTATTTTTGACTTAATTCCATTTCATATGGTTTATTTATCTCTTATTTATGCACTTCACATTGCCAGATGTCTGAATTTGTTATATTCCTTTAGGTTCTTTTAAAATAATATTAGCATGCACCTGATTAACCTAGGGACTCAGTTTCATTTACTTAATCCTTGCGTTTACACATTATTTTTTTTAAATAGGGAATTTCTTATAGTATCACCTATCTTTATGCTACTTGGCTCTACTTCTAAAACATACTATTTCTGGATCATCTATGGGTTGTTCTACGCATCTAGTGAATCTAGTAACCCAGGTAATACTCAGGAGTTACTCCTGATTCTGCACTCAGGAAATACTCCTGGCGGTGCTCAGGGGATCATATGGTATGCTGGGAATTGAACTCTGGTCTACCTCATACAAGGCAAACACCCTCCCCTCTGTACTATGGCTCTGTACTAAGGTCAAATTCTTGACCTTTTGACACAACTCTCAAAACTCTGATCATTGTCCTCTCAATGAGACCACATGGGCTATGTTTAGAATTTAATTCCCTCACTGTGGTCTTGAATTGCTTTCTGGGAAGAAAATCGTACAAGTCCTAGTACTGACTTTTTTAGTTTACTTTTTTAGGGACCACAGTCCTTCCTAGTGTTTTGTCTAATGTATAACTATAGTACTTGTCTTTATTTCATTTTTCTACTTTTTAGAGTAGGAGTATAATTCTGAACTTTGTTACTTATACACTGAAGAGCTGCTGTCAGTAATTTTGAAAATAACATTTCTTTCAGAATTGCTAAATTTTGTATAAGCCTTATAAACGCAATTAGAGAAGTTTTATTTTTCTTTCAACACAAAAGGATTTTAGCATCTTCTTGTTATAAAAATTTTCTTGAGTACAGCTCATTATTCAGATGATTTTCTACATTTTTTGCTCATCTCAAAACAATGTAATTGCTCAATGGATTAGATGGAATAATTTTATTTGGTTTTTATCACTGTACTTCTCATTCAGCTGACAAAATTAATTTTCGCCAATTTGTGTGGCTTATATATTTTGTGATTCTGATGTTTTGTAAAAAAATGAAGTCTTTATTCTTTTGACTAAGTTTTTTCTAATACTGCAGGGAAAAATAGTACTTCCTAAGTTTTCCTTTAAACCCTGGAATTCTAAAACGTTTAAAAAATTTCATGAGAGTTCGTTTTCTGTAAATGTTAACTTTAATGTTTTCTTAGGTTTTTGCATCAAGAAGGAAAGTTAGTCACTTTTTCATTTTCATTAAGAAATAGGAAACTCAAGTTAATAATTGACACATTTTCTTTTATATTTGACATTTAAAAATTATGTCATATGGATAATAAACATCTATAAGTGAATGGCTGGATAGATAGGTAGAAAGAGAGGTTCTCTGTGATGGTCTTATGTTTGAACTGATGAATTTATTTTATAGAAATTCAAATTATATATATATATATAGTGAATAGTGATAAGAATTATCAAAATGATGAGCAACTCAGGAAAATTTATAACAGATGCAAATTATAATATGCCCTCAATTAATTAAGTTTTCCCCTGAGTCTATGGAAATATCATATCCAGTGGGAGTATTAAGACACCTCTAATGTTTTCCAATCCATTAAGTAATCTTTGAAAGATTCACATGAATAATTATTTTTTAAATTTTATTGAATCACTGTGAGATAGTTACAAGCTTTCCTGTTTGAGTGGCAATCACGCAATGATCAAACACCCATCCCTCCACCAGTGCAAACTCCCTACCACCAATATCCCCGGTATACCCCTCGCCTTTCCCACATCCCACTGCCTCCACGGCAGACAATATTCCCCATACTCTCTCTCTACTTTTGGGCATTATGGTTTGTAATGCAGATACAGAGAAGTTATGCTTGCTCCTTTATCTACTTTCAGCACACATCTCCCATCCCGACCAATTCCTCCAACCCTCAATTTCTTAGTGATCCCTTCTCTCTTCCAGCTGCCTTCTTCCCCGCTCCTGCACCCACTTATGAGGCAGGCTTCCAACTATGGAGCAATATTTCTGGCCCTTGTATCTGCTGTCCTTGGGTGTCAGTCTCGTGTTATGTTATTTTATAATCCACAAATGAGTGCAGTCCTTCTATATCCTCTCTTTCTGACTCGTTTCACTTAGCATGATATTTGCCATGTCTATCTACTTATAAGCAAATTTTATGACTTCATTTCTCCTAACAGCTGCATAGTATTCCATTAAGGAGATGTAACAAAATTTTTTTAACCAGTTGTCTGTTCTCAGGCACTTGGGTTGTTTCCAGATTTTGGCTATTGTGAACATTGCTGCAATGAACAAATAGGTACAGATGTAATTTCTACTGTGCATTTTTGCACCCTCAGAATATATTCCCAAGAGTGGTATTGCGGTGTCATATGGAAGCTCAATTTCTAGTTTTTGAAGGACTGTCCATATTGTTTTCCTAAAAGGCTGGACCAGTTGGCATTCCCACCAAAAGTGAAAGAGTGAACCTTTTTTCCCACATCCACGCCAGCACTGGTTGCTTTGGTTCTTTTGAATGTTTGCCAGTCTCTGTGGTGTGAAATGATATCTCATTGTTGTTTTAATGCATCTCCCTGATGACTAGTGATGTGGAGCAATTTTTCATGTGTCTTTTGGCCATTTGTATTTCTTTTTTGAGGAATCTTCTGTTTATTTCTTCTCCCCATTTTTGATGGGGTTGGAGGTTTATTTCTTGTATAATTCTACTAGTGTCTTGTATGTCCTAGATGTTAATCCTTTATCAGATGGGTATTGGGTAAATATTCTTTCCCATTCTGTGGGCTCTCTCTGTATTTTGGTCACTGTTTCTTTAGAGGTGCAGAAGCTTCTTAGTTTGATGTAGTCCCATTTGTTTATGTTTGTTCACATGAAAAATATTTCACCTATAGAAATTTATCCTTAGATTTATGAACTTTAACCATGCGGGAAATACTGTTGACGATAGTAAGAAATATGGGCCCTAGCAACAACCACATATAGTTATTTATGGAACCCTTATTTAATAATATCAGTGAATGAACTTAAAATTTTATGATTTTTTTCTTTTAATAATCAAGGGCATGATCCAATAAATCAAAGGCATAGAAATTTATTCCAATTCATCTATTATGGAGAAGATTGTATTTGCTTAATTTTCAGAAAGCAAATGAGATGATATAAAAATAGCTATCCCATCATAAAGAACCATAATTGTAGATGACTAATATAATATTTGGCAATAAGGTTGAAGTAATAAAACAGTTTGATCCTCAGCACCCCATTAGGTTCTGTGAGCCCCTCAAATGCCTGCATACAGGGCCAGGGGTAAGTCCTAAGCACTACCCAATGTGACCCCAAAAACAAAAGAAACAAAAATAATATAGAAATCTTCAGGTTATCCTTCATAAAGCAAGAACACATTTTGAGAAAACAGCTATTTTCTATATCCCTTATTCCTTTTTGCTTTTTAAAAGTATACAGAATTATTTGTCTTTTAAGCAGAACTCATCTGCATTTAGTCTTATCAAATCACATTTTTTAAAGAAATCATTTTCTTTCTGTGTTAGTCTTTGAATCTGCATCAGTGTTAAAGTCAGATTTTTAAAATTTCAGATAAGGATGATTCAGTTTAAGTCCACACAGAAATAGGCAGTAAAATATCTTGAAAATGACTCAATAACAATGCAAGAATTGCAAGGATAATACTCAAATTCAAATGGAAATTTTAAAATGCATCTTCTAAGATAGATAAGTGAGTCTTTCTGGTGGTTATAACTGAAAGAATAAAATTTATGAAGGCTGAAAAATTATGACTAGTTAAGAGTGGGTTACATGTCCATTTTTATATATTATGTCCCTTAAATTGAAAGACCAAGGATAGGGTTATTTAGAATTTGCAGCTTTAAAGGAAAGCAAGAGAGAGAGAGAAAAAAAAAAACAGGGGCCAGGAGAACTAGTTCCAGTTGGATGTTTGCTACAACTCTGTGGGAAGTGGAGGGCAGGTAGGACAGAAAAGGGAGCAACCATGACAATATTAGTTTGAAATGATCACTCCAGACAAGAACTGAGTGCTGAAAGTCATTAAAGTGGTAGCACTGTAGCACTGTCCTCCCGTTGTTCACCGTTTTTGCTCAATTGGCCACCAGTAGCTTGCCAGGCTCTGCCATGTGGGCAGGATACTCTCTGTAGCTTGCTGAACTCTCCTAGAGGGATTGAGGAATCGAACTGCCGTTTGGCCCCGTGCAAGGCAAACGCCCTGCCAGCTGTGCTATTGCTCCAGTCAGTTAAAGGGGTCCGCATGAAAACCTTTCAGTATATGTATTGCAAACCATAATGCCTAGAAGGAAAGAGAGGAGAGAGAGAGAGAGAGAGAGAGAGAGAGAGAGAGAGAGAGAGAGAGGCAAGAGGGGGAAAAGAGGATGGGGGGAGAGAGAGGAGAGGTGAGAGGGGAGAGAGAAAGAGAGGACATTGGTGGTGGGAAATGTACACTGGTGAAGGGATAGGTATTGGAATGTTATATGACTGAAACTTAATCATGAACAACTTTGTGCATCTCATGGTGATTCAATTAAAATATAAATAAATGAAAGAAGGTAACCAAATTAAAAAATAATAAATAAAGGAAAGCAAGGTATTGGAAATGATTTGCAGCATTAACAGTTGGACAAACAGTTGAGAACACATCCTATCACTTTCAATGTGTTTTCTGCTTTCCCTGTGTTTCTGGTACCTTAGTATTTGAGGAGTGAAGGAGGGAGGCTCTAAAAGACTGCTTTATTTATTTACCTTTTTAAATTTTATTTTATTAGTGAATCACCGTGAGTCAAAGTTACAGACTTACAGGTTTTCATGTTTATGTCTCAGTCATACAATAATTGAGTGCCCATCCCTCCACCAGTGCCCATTTTCCACCACCAATGGTCCCAGCATCCCTCCCACCACCTCCACCCTGTCCCCTTCACCCCACCCTGCCTCTGTGGCAGGGCATTCCCATTTGCTCGCTCTCTCTTTTTGGGTGTTGTGGTTTGCTACAGAGGTATTAAGTAGGCATCTTGTTCAGTCTGTAGTCTATTTTCAGCCTGTATCTCCCATCCCTAGTGGGCCCGACTAGCACCCTTTGCTTGGTGATCCCTTCTCTATCAGAGGGGCTTCTTCACCTAGTGTGTGAGGTCAGCTTCCAAGCTTGGAGTACTCCTCTTGATACTTATCTCTACTATTCTTGGGTGTTAGTCTCCCATTCTGTTACTTTATATTCCACATATGAGTGCAATCTGAGAAGACCACTTTAACCTCACTGTGTGAGTCAACCTGGCAAATGCCTGGCGTGGGTCAGGACGAGCATAGTCTGCTGCAAGTATTACATATGCAGCATTGTGCTCACATCTCACCAGCCCAACTCCACAGCTGTCGAGCGGAGCCTGGAGTTCACTTGTCTGCCCATTGTGGGAGATGATCGCTGTCACCCTCTGACTGGCACAGTGGACTCAGGCTGAAGCAGAGAATTGCTCTTTGCAGGGAAGGAAAGTTAATCCTAACCTTGGCAAAGGCGTTCAGGATCTGTCGCCTTCCCTAGCAAAAAAGAATTTCAGGAGAAGGCAAAGTAGTGAAGCAAGAGAGTTGTGCTGAATGAAATTTATTTTAAAAGATATGAGTGGCTGGGTAAGGCATTTGCCTTGCACGCAGCTGACCCAGGTTCGATTCTCAGCATCCCATATGGTCCCCCAGCACCGCCAGGAGTAATTTCTGAGTGTAGAGCCAGGAGTAACCCATGTGCATTGCTGGGTCTGACTCAAAAAGCAAAAAAAAAAAAAAAAAGATATGAGGGGTGAGAAAGAGAGGAATATGGGTTCCAAGAAGGAATAAGAGCTTGGGAGAGAAGTCCCTAATGGTTTTCAGGAGATTTTATAAAATTCCTCCAAATGGTTTTCCCTGGAGTTCTTTGCATATGCATACATAAAAGTTAATCACGGTGAAATCACAGGGCAAGTCTTGCATTCTTGATGGTCTTTTCATAATCTCACCAACACCTTCGGATTCTTCTGCAGTTTCTCCTTCTCTGGGTGGGGCCTTGGATTTCAGCCTCTGGGTAGTGCCACAGTTTCTAAGAAGAGCTCAGAATTTGCATCTCAAAGAGATGTGGTCTTTATGTCATTGGGCTACAGCAGGACTGGGTGATCTCTTATACCTGTCTCTGCATATCAGCAAGAAAGGACAAATAAAGCTAAATCAGATGAGGATGCTTGATCTATATTTCTGTTACTATTTTAGGTATGCCTATGTATTTTCAAACTAGGCAGAGAGTCTCTTGCCCGAATGCCTGGCTGCCGTCCCCCCGGGGCCCCTCAGAGGGGATGGGCTCCAGCTTCCCTCCCCACCCTGAGCAGAGCTCCCGGTGGCCGAAGACCTCTGGAATCTAGCCACAGCCATGCTCAAGGCCCCTCTCCACATGTTCAGACAAGCCTCACGCATGAAGGTACCAGCATAGGAACCCTGGTGTGTGCAATCCCATCAACAGCCAACATCCAGAAAAAAAAAAAAGCAAGCTCCCAGAAGTGGTATCTTATAATCGACTTCTCCCTCTGGGAGAAACTGGCAAGCTACTGAGAGTTTCCTGCCCACATGGGACAACCTCACAAGCTTCCCATGGTGTATTCATATGCCAAAGCCAGTAACAAGCTGGATCTCATTCCCCTACCCTGAAAGAGCCTCCAGTGCAGCATTGTTGAGAAGGCCGAGTAGAGAGAGGCTTCTAAAGTCTCAGCGATAGGACGAATGGAGAGGTTACTGAGCCAGCTCGAGAAATCCGACGATCAACATGATGATGATGATGATTTTCAAACTAAGCTTTTGCATTTTATAGTATCTTCTAAGAGTAAATATAGTTTAGGGTTATGAAATTCATAGAAAAGAAAATTCTCATGCACAATGAATCTAGACCTTAAGTTTAGGATTCAAACCCATACTCCCCAGTATCAGTGGCAATTCACCTGGAATTCACCTGCGCATTCTCTTGATACTTAAACCTTTGTTACCCAAGTCCTTCGATATCTAAGCTCTATATACTTTAGTCTTAACTGGTTCAATAGTAAAGACTTTTTTCAAAGGAAGAAGATGCAGATTCATATAATTTTTTTGTATGTATTGATTTTCACATCTTCATACATAAAAAATTAAAAAGCGATTTTTATGAACTAGAGTCTAAGAATGACCTGGATTCTATTCCTGGCATCGCATCACCCCCAGATCATAGGGGTTATCCTGAGTACACATTGTGGCCTCTGTTCCCCAGTGCACAGCCAGGGGTGATCCAGAGCAGAGAACTGAGAATAGTCACTGATTACCACGTGGACCCAAACTGAACAAGCAAAAACACAATTGTTTGATTTGTTCCTTATCAGAGATTTACAATTCAAAAACTTAACCCCGTTTTCAAAATTTAAATTTTAAATGTTTGAGGCAACAAATGTCTCTTAATTATCACAGAATTATATAGCTGGGAGGAACTTTAAAATGCTTATTAAGTGGCTAATTAAATATTCAGTTGGGAAAGTCTAAGCCATTTACTTGTGATTTTTAAAAAAAAAAAATCCATAGAACTGTGCGATCAGAGAAAAGGAAAGAGAAGAGAAGAGAAGAGAAGAGGAGAGGAGAGGAGAGGAGAGGAGAGGAGAGGAGAGGAGAGGAGGGGAGGGGAGAGGAGGGGAGGGGAGAGGAGGGGAGAGGAGGGGAGAGGAGGGGAGGAGGAGAGGAGGGGAGGGGAGAGGAGGGGAGAGGAGGGGAGAGGAGAGGAGGGGAGAGGAGGGGAGGGGAGAGGAGGGGAGAGGAGAGGAGAGGAGAGGAGAGGAGAGGAGAGGAGAGGAGAGGAGAGGAGAGGAGAAGAGAGGAGAGAGAGAGAGGAGAGGAGAGAAGAGAAGAGAAGAGAAGAGAAGAGAAGAGAAGAGAAGAGAAGAGAAGAGAAGAGAAGAGAAGAGAAGAGAAGAGAAGAGAAGAGAAGAGAAGAGAAGAGAAGAGAAGAGAAGAGAAGAGAAGAGAAGAGAAGAGAAGAGAAGAGAAGAGAAGAGAAGAGAAGAGAAGAGAAGAGAAGAGAAGAGAAGAGAAGAGAAGAGAAGAGAAGAGAAGAAAACAGGTACACCCCACAGAAGGATGAGCCAGTCAGAGAAAATGAAGAAGAGTCTGACTTACTCAAGCAGAGCGTGAGGAATAGATACTGAGGCTGCCTTTCCAAGGCCGGCCAACTAACTCATCCTTTAAGTCTTTGCTCAAATATTATCTCTACTAGACCCTCCTCAGTCTTCACAAGGGAAATTAATCCTACGCTTCTCTGGATGAAGTACACAGTTTGTGGACTTTTGGACTTTTACGTTTACCATATTGCTGCTCAATCAACCAGATTTTAAGTCTTGTGGGTCACAAATGTTGTAGTCACAGCTGGAGCGGCTGGCACACAATGTACCCTCGGTACATCTTTTCTAAGCAAAAGGGTATTTGGGTAGGTTTTAGATTCCAGCAATCATTTAGGTCTATTAAATGTTAAAGTCGCCCATTTATGCATCATAATTTGAAAGGCATCATTCTTGAATAGTGGTTTTCTGCCTGTACTCCTGAACTTCCCTTTTATAATCCCATATGCTAATAGTTGCCGAGTTTTTCTTTAAGGGCATCAAGGTGCTGTCAAATTCATTTTTACTTTGATCATCAAAGTGTAAAGCAATTTTGGATAAGTACTGTGGCTCAGAGCAGGATTTTTATGGTGTTCAAGATGGCTGGCATAGATAAAAGCACGACTTTGCATGTCAGTGTGACCTGTTGAGGGACCTGTGATTTGTGGAAGACATTACAGAGGACTCAAACATTTATACCCTTGACAATTTTCTATAACTGCAGGATGTTGGAAACTCTTTTTGAAACTATGCGAGTAGAAATGTGTAGGACAATCACTTTTCAATTTGAGACTAATAGATTATAGGTAAGACTGAAAAATTCTAGTGGCTTACTTGTGACCATTGTCTTTGCTTCAAATAATTTGGTAAGCCAAATTTATGATATTTGGCATACCGAATATTTAGGACCTTGGTACTTCTGATTATTTTTCTAAAATGAAAATGTCATTTTTCTCTTAAAATAATATGCATGTTTTCAACAGATCTGGATTCAGTAATAGAATGCAATTGATACCACATACATACACATACCTCTTTTAATTCAAAAGTAACAGCTTTTGAATTTTGAACTATGTCATTGTTTTCAAACATTTGCATTAAGTACCCAATAATTAATAAAGATTTTCAAGAGTTATGAAGGTGGGCTGTAATGTGTCTGAGTGGTAAAGTGCATGCCTTGCAAACAGGAAATTCTAGTGGAGCCTCAGCATGAAAAACAAATAAACAGGGGCCAAAGCGATAGCACAGCGGGTAGGGCGTTTGCCTTGCACGCGGCCGACCCGGGTTTGATCCCCGGCATCCCATATGGTCCCCCAAGCATCGCCAGGAGTAATTCCTGAGTGCAAAACCAGGAGTAACCCCTGAGCATCACTGGGTGTGACCCAAAAAGCAAAAAAAAAATAAAAAGAAAAACAAATAAACAAATATCCAAAGCCTTTGTAGATTAGGAAGACCTTTGCTGCGAGTAGACAGTCACATTTTCAGGAGAGAAAGGGTAGAAGGGACAATGGCATCGCCTTTATTCTCTAGAAAGAATTTAGATTTAACTGGCAAAATTAGTGATGAGAGCAAAACACTAGAGAGAAGGAAGATCTCGTTTATGTGACTTGAAGGGTAGTGATTCGAAGGGGGATAATTAGGAAAGTAATCTTTCCCTGCTCAGCAATTTCTGAAAAGCGTATCATTGCCATAAAAATTCAAATCATACTTTCTCTGTCCTTTTATTTATTGTCATACTAGCAGTATGTCACCCTAGATTGGTATTTGTCAAAGGAGGTATATTCATTTTATCTGAGTAGCTTAATAATTGTAGATTATACCTCTCAATCCAACAGATTCTTGGGCTGCTGTCTAGGAGTTTGGGGTGGGGAGTAGAGTCCTGAAATTTACATTGTTATGAGAATACACTAGGTGATTCTGATTAAGACAACTCTATTATCACAGTTTCACAGACCCATATTTAGCTTATATAATTATATTCTACAGTTTGTATTCTATCTACTATACTTATATATACATAATTTTGATTTCATACTTGGGATACACCACAAAAAACATTTAATGGAAGGCAATGTTTGCATTTTCTCTATGCCTTCCTTGTGACAACTAAACTTAATCAAGGTAATTGGCCCCTTCAAAAAAAAGAATTTTTTAATCAGATTTCAATTTGCTATCAAGCTAAGAGCAAGATGAATGAACCAGTCAACAGTCCTATTACAGCTATTTTTTTATACTGCCACAATATAAGAGACATCAAAAAGATTCCAGAGAACAGAATTGCTAGACAATAAGTTTCTACAATATTTGCTCCTTGTTAATTAGTGTTGAGAGAATCACTCAGCAATAATATAGAAAATATAGAATATATCACTGGCAATGAATTTTTATTCAAGTACAGTCTACATAGAACGTGACTAAATGAAAGATCATTTCAAGCATTTAACAAAAATCCTAAGTATATCACTCATGCATCGTAATAAAATTTTCAAAAGCTTATGAAGTTTTGTTGCTAAAAGTGAAAACAAAACAGTTCTTAACTTCTGGCTGGAGTACATTATTCCTCAGTTAATATAGCTACTCACATCAATTTCTACTTTTATTCCCCACTGTGTTACATTACCTGAAAGAGTAGATGATGATGGAGGGAAGAAAAGGCACCAAAATGAAAACTCACATAACTGACTCTTAAGGGTTTTGAATGGGGAAAGATGCCAAGAGGATAGATAAATGCTAACATTATTATCTTGAACAGAAGTGTCATAAGTATGGCCTCAAGAGAACTGGAGTAGAGACAGCTTAGACAGTTTATAGACTGGATTTTCTAGGGATTTGAAAAGGCTCCGGTGACTGGAAATTAATAGCGTTGAGAGAGAAAAGCATTTCTCTCCTTTGGAATATGTTCTTCTACTTGTATCTGAAGTTGAATTTTTTTTTTATGTTCTCCACCCTTTTATTTTTTTTATTTTATTTTTTAATTTTTTTATTGAATCACCAAGTGGAGGGTTACAAAGTTCTCAGGATTATGTCAGTTATACAATACTCAAACACCCTTCCCTTCACCAGTGCCCATCTTCCATCACCAACCCCCCCAGTATATCTGCCGCCCCCTCCAACCTCCCCAGTCCCCACCCTTGTACGTGATAAGTTTCACTTCGTTTACGCTTATCTCGATTACATTCCATGTTTCAACACACAACTCACTACCGTTGCTGGGGTTTCCCCCCAAAAAGAAAAAGACAGTCCTATTGCCAAGGAGGCATTTGATAGTTCTCCAATGCTAAGAATATAGAGATATTAAGTCCCGCTGTTTGTTACATAACTTTTCTTTTTCCCCCTTGCCCCGCGCCACCGAGTTCACGCCTGTTTAGTAATCGCCACGCTGTCTGACAAAGGGAAAAAAAAAACCGAAGAGGATGGTTATTTCCCGTCATCAGCCGGCGTGGGGCTCTTGCTTAGTTGATAGTCTAGTAGAGTGTCTGCAAGCAGTTTCTGGAACCAAAGGTCTTGCGCTGATATCGGCTCCGGCTCGAGATACCACCAGCTGGTCCATGTACATAATTTTTCCCCTTATATCCCATTCCCACGCCACCAGGTCTGTTTGCTTACTGGACATCACACTATGTTTGACACCAAGCGGCGTTTCTTCCCGAGAAAGAAGGATATTTCTTCTCAGCCGGCTTGGGGATATAGCTAAATTCAGTCTAGAGAGATGGCTACCACTTTGATTGCCTTCAATATTTCAACAAAAGACTTACTATTCTTGTTAGGATCTCCCACAAAAGTCCGACCCATTAAGAAGGAACCATTACATATTGCTGATACTAAGATGACATTAGGTCGCGCGGCCGCGGCAGCGGCCTCGCGGTTTTGGGTTTCTGTCTAAAGTCCAGGGAAAATTCTGTCTGAAATTCTATCACTACAATCTTTTACCCTTTTATGGTGCTCATAAGATGGGAAAACCTAGAGAAATACCGGGCCCCCCGCACGGACGGAGGTGGGAAAGCTCCCTTGTCCTCCTCAGTCATTCTGGGGCTGCGGGCGCAGAGAAGTGGGAAAGCCCACGTGGCTGCACTCTCTTTAAGTGTCCGATGTGGGCGGAGACCGGTACTTCCCCGCCCTCGATCTCCCGCCAGCCGTGCCGCGCATTTGGGTGCGTCTCTCCATTTTGTGCTCAGAGAAGTGGGGTGGAGGCTGTGCTGTGCTCAGGAGAAGTTGAAGGAGAGAGAAAGAGATTAAAAAAAAAAAGAAACGCTGGGCCCCCGCACGGGGGACCTGGCAGAAACGCTCAAGTCACATACTACAGGTTGCTGGCGGGCTGCTGGTGTCCAAAGCAGCTCCCTCCTCTTCCTCAGTCATTCTGGGGCTGTGGGCGCGGAGAAGTGGGCTGAAGTTGAATTTTGAGTAGTAGTTTGACTTGGGGAGCAGGCAAGAAAACAAAAAGGCTTTGCAACATGGGCATAGGGAAGGGGTCTAGGTGCTTGAGGGAAAATCTGTGGTGGAAATGATTTGAGTGTACAGAATCACCACTGGTCACATGATTTCTGTTCAGACTCCTGAAATAGCAGTGCCAAACGTGATTATAGTGAAGGCCCAGGTTTAGAACATCTAAGCAGGACTGTCAAGCTGAAGGACTATGTGGATGGAACAATAAGAGTCCAGTTCCTCTTACAAGATACTATGAATTGCCTGGATAATGAATTCAATTTCTGCATGTCATTTTTCTGGAACAACCACTACTTAAAAATTCATAATTTATACCTTATAGGATTTCTTCATTATTCAAGATGATAAGACCCATAAAAGTCAAAAAAAAAGATGAAGGAACACAATGACATAACTTGGATGATATCATAGAGTTAATTAATTTTGAGGGATGTTTCCTTCCAGTCATTTTTCTTTGATGTACTTTAAAATATGGATTATACTAAACTACAATTCAGAGTTTTCACTTGAAATAAACATCATTTTGCAGTTAAGATTATGGAGATAGCTCAATGGTAAGTGTTTCTTGGTCTGTATAAGACACTGAGATCAAACTCCAGCACTACAATATTTGTAGTAAGGTTTTCCATATTATGATAAATCTATCAAAGCAGTGATATAATATTTTAACTATTATTAAACTAGATTTTGGGGTCAAATGAAGTCACATACAGGAGTCTAAATCTGTTTCTGACTTAATAATCAACAGGCATAAACTTTAGTCAAACACAATGAAGAGTCTAGTATCTGTCGCACAATATTTTATCTCTAGTCAATAATACTATATTACACACCTAAGAATTTGCTAAGTTCTATCTCATGTTATCTGTTCTTCTCACAATAAAATATAACAAATATGTAAATAATAATTATCCATAGCAATTATTTAAGCTACTGATTGTGCCTTTTCTGCTTGCCTTTTGTATATGCGCTCTTCCTCCTTGCCTTCCTTTCTTCTTTCTCTTCTTCACTCTGTTCCTCCCTCTTTTTCCTCTTCCTTTCCTCTTCCTTGACTAACAGGAGTTTTCTTGGGCCAGAATGATAGTATAGCGGGTAGGGCACTTGCCTTGCATGCCACGCAGCCTACAAAGGTTCAATCTCCAGCACTCCATGTGATCCCCATAGCCCGACCAGAGTGATCTCAGAGCTTCGAGCCAACAGTGAGTCCTGAACACCATCAGGTATGGCTCCAAAACAAAACAAAATCAGGCCTCTTTTGTCCATTCTACAGAAGAAAGAAGCAGAACAATACAAAGACTTTAATAAAGGAAAGGTAAGCACCTGGATATGGTAGGTACAAGCTATTATTTAGCTCTTCAGTCACTGAATAGCTTCCTGACTACTGTCAGGAATTCACTGAAATATTTTGGGATAAATAAATAGTAAAGAACTGATATAAGTAACTGAATTAAGTGGGATCTTCTTTTGGGTTTTTGGACCACACTGCTGGTGTCTCGGGCTTACTCCTGGCTCTACACTCAGAGATCACTCCTAAGGTGCTTGGACACTATATGGGAGGCCAGGTATTGAACCCTGGTCTGCTAAGCGACAATCTCTCCAGCCCCTATATGAGCATTTTTTTGCCTGGGCAAAATATTACATCATTATGGACATGATCCGAGTACAAATAGTTCCATGCTGCTTTCTGGACCAAAACATACACTTACCAGTACTATTTGTTGCAGTTAACATAAGCACGTAGCTACTAAACTTTATCAACATTTATCCACTAAAAAGTTAATAACAATTTTAAAAAGCAACGCACATGCATTTCAAAATCCTTATGTAATTTCATTCTTAAAATAAATGTCTCATTGCTACTCTTTATCTCGGAGATTGGTCTGCATCTCAGTCTGAGATGTGTACTTTTGTTTGTTCTTTTCCCCCTCAAGAGTCCCATGTTGAATCTTGAGTGCTAATCTCTGTCTCTGGCCCTGTCTCTGCGTCTGTCTTTCTCTGTTTTTCTGTTTATCTCCATTCAAACCTCCCTAATATTCCAGTGAATAAATTTCTCTAAATAAAACAATTTTACTTCAAACATTTCAGTACTTATTAATAAGATATGAATATGCCTGTTGGGCCCAAAACAGCTTTGTTATGTCCCCCAGTTATATAGAAACTTTTGTTAGTTGTATTTATACACAATATGCACATTGTAAAAAGAGTTCCTAAAAAGTTAGCATCCGTCATGTCATATAGAAACAAAAACAAAGAATAGCGTTTTCCCATCTGGTAAAAACCCTGCACAACTTCTCACATCTTCAAGTCAGCTTGGACAGTGCCATTCTCATTTCCTGTTCCCCATGGATGTTTTTCATATTGAAATTGCTTTTTATCACAACAGTCATTACAAACCAGATTCACAAAAATGTGACGTCATTAAAAGGGTAGACAATCAAGTATTGAATCTGTAAACTAAACCCCAGCAGCTTAGTGCAGTGTTTAGTAAGAGTCAAGCATTTTTATCCAACTTATATTGAGTTAGGGTGCATTTTTCCCTCAAAATTTGAACTATGCCATAAGGCATCACTTGAATTTGATGGCCTGGGTGCCTAAGAGCACAGTTTGGCTTAGAACCATAGGAAACTGTTTACTTATGCTACATGTTTCATAGTTTGCATCTAGTGTGAGCATTAGCTAGTATGTACATAAGCAAATAATCCTTTTCAAAGCTCAAACCGAGTACCAAAATTTCTAAAAGTGATGTTAAATTTACTGTAAATATGAAATACTTTAGGTGCATGCAATACCCCTTAATGTTATAGGAAAAAATAAGGAAGTCAATAATAATTCATTGACTTTCTGTTTCAGATGCCTCTAGTAATTTAAATGTATATTCCCCTATGTTTAAATATTTTCCAGCTTTGTTTCAATGGTTAATTTCTGCTTTTATAGCATGATGATCTGAAAAAAATCACAGCACTGTCCTAGCACTGTTATCTATTGTTCATCGATTTGCACCAGTAACATCCTCATTGTGAGACTTGTTACTGTTTTTTTGGCATATCGAATATGCCACAGGTAGCTTGCCAGGCTCTGCCGTGCGGGTGGGATACTCTCGGTAGCTTGCCAGGCTCTCTGAGAGGGACAGAGGAATTGAACCCAGGTCAGCCACATGCAAGGCAAACACCCTACCTGCTGTGAAAAAAATACTCAATATAATTTCAGTTGTCATGACTTTATTGACAATTTTGTAATCAGCACAGAACAATCTTCCTTACCAGCATTCTCCGCTTTCACTCAATTTTACCCTCCCAACCCAGGCCATCTCTTTCCCCCTTCTTCCCCTCTGCCCCCACCCCCAACACACACACACACACACACACACACACACACACACACACACACACACACTCACCATTCCCTGGGTAGAATCGAGCACCTTAGATTTTTCCTTCTAATGATGTATCCTCATTAGATAACCTATCTGAAAAGAATCATTTTAATTTTGAAGATTTGACTTGGACATACTCATTTATAAGTGAACTTTTTCCCCACCTTGTCACAACAGCACATATCCAAATCAACACAATGGTGAAGAATATGCAAATAGTTCCTAAAGCTGGCCAAGCCAAGAACCTCTGTCTAGGTTTAATTGATTGAGTAACTTCCTCCACAAATCATTTCCCTAATTTACCCCAGACACAACAGTCATTAGAAGAAAAAAAAAAGCTTTCCTTCTGATGAACCCAAATCTATAATTTCATTGTCTCCCAGAGACTCAATCTGTTTATGGTAATTCTTTACTTAGACTTCCATATATCCTCAATAGCCTAGAGAAAATCTGGCTATTGGTAAATTGGTAATCTCTTGGTAAATTCATCTTTTTAACTGTCTCTCTAGCAAAATTTCCACAGCAAATTCGAGATGAGAGTTTGATCGATAAGAGTTGTAATAATTCACTGAAAAATAATAGTGAATTTTAAATAAAATCTTACTTGCACTATTTATTTCCTAGTTTGAAATTTTTATTTGAAGTCAGTCATTCCACAATCTCCAAAAATTTTTAAAAATTCCATACATATCTTCGATATCCCAGAAGTATTACCCATAGTAACTCAGGATGAGAGAGCTTTGATTTAACTCCTACTTTTTTGGGGAAAAATTAAACTTGTTTTGAGTGTATGATTTAAAACTATATATTTAATTACATCTCTATATGCTACAAGGATAAACACTTATTAAATAAAATTGAAATTTTGAAAAGGGTGCATGTTTCCTCTTTAGCCATGGGCCTCCGTGCATGTTTCTGATAATCAAATGAAAAATTTGCATTGATTAAATTCTGAATTCCCCATAAAAATGTCCCTTCCTTTGTTCTGCTTTAAAATTTTGAACTGTGAGTCATTTGCATTTAAATATCCTTTTAGATTTTATTCCTCATCAGCTTCAATATCCATTTGCTTGAACACAGAGATAAAAAAGCTCAGCACAGTATTGCATATGTTGCTGACAATCCCGCTTAATTACTTTGAATCTGCAATTAAAAATTGAAAACAAAAATAAAAACTCCAAATCCATAGAAATAAAAATCATAGCAAATGATATGTGTGCCCAATTTAGGATTTAGCATAGAATCTATCTGCTTTGAATGACTGGTTGCTTTTTTTGAATGATACAGCTGTCTCTATAACATAATGCAGCACACACAAAACTTTCAGCAAAATATAGCCCCTCAGTTTTGTGAAATTACATGGTGGCCACTTCAGACACTGGTTTATGAATTTACTGGTCCACTCATTACAAATGAATCAAGTTTATTACCAAGTACCTTTTCACCAGAACAAATGTTGATTAAACTGGGTAAATTAAAAAAATACCCAAGATTTTGAAAAGGGAAGCTATTTAAAATGTTGTATCATTAGCATTTTCATAGATCTTTTTCTTTTTCCTCTGTCTATATGATATAGCATCAATGACATATTTTCAAATATTACCTCCTGTTCTTCATCTTTTGTTCTAAGAGAAAGCTAGGTAGAGATCTAATCAGAAATGTATTTACAGCCAACTGAAAATCAGTTTTATAATGAAATGGCCACTGGAATATCTAAGTTCCATAATTTTTACTATAAATGGGATATGTGGCAGTCAACTTTGAAACTTTAAAAACAATTTCTGTAAAATAATTCAAAAATCCTAAGCATAAAAAGTACTAAATTTACTAAACCCTAAAATAATAATGTAAGACAGAATCCATTTCAAAATACACAAAATGTTAGAACTCACACAGGCTTGATTAGGAACATTTACAAAGGACATGTCATTTGTCTTTATTTATTCTAAGAAGTTACTTTATTTCATTAGCTTTAAAAGGCTTTTATAACGTTACTGGTATTTAAAGAATTCCTGTCTTTCTGAACTAAGGGATGACTCCCAACAGAGCTCAGGGACTAAATGGGTTGCCAGGGATCAAACTCCAGTGGGCTATGTGCAAAGCAAACACCCTACCCACAGTACTATCACTTCACCCCCAAACTCCCTTCATCTATCCTAGGCTCTTCCTCCCTTCTGATTTCTTAAATCTTTTCTGATGGCATCTTGATTTAAGAAACTTACTTCCTTCTCCTGATGGAACCAGCATCCAATTTCAGTTGCACTACAACATTTCCTTACAGCTGTGATTTAAAATAGGTTGGTGTGGCACGAATTTTTTAAAATAATGTCTTAGGTGACCTACCTCACCATTAAGATGAGAAGAAAATTAACTTTTGCAAAACAAAACCAGAGAAGTTTTTTCGAGGAAACAAAATGTATTCTTTTTGGTGCTGCTTGGGAAAAAAAAATACAAAAACACAAAAATCCTTAAGAGGCCAAAGCGATAGTACAGCTGGTCGGGCATCTGTCTTGTCCTCAGCCAACCTGGGTTTGGTCCCTAGCACCTATTATGGTCCCCCAAGCCCGCCACGAGTGATCCCTGAGCACAGACGGGTATTTCTCCCAAGACAGAACAAACATCAAATGCCATCACAACAAAAACTAAACACATGACCCATACTGTAAGTGTTCCAGAGCCATGTGTTAGCTAGTGACTCCTTGGTTGGTCACCATGGACACTGGTCATTCCACCACTGCCCTGACTTTCATTGGATGACCTCATTTAAGATTATGTGTATTTTTTTTCTTGCTCATTCTTGTTTCTGTTTTCACAATGATAATAAATTACTTTTATGATCAAACTAAGAATGACATTATTTATGCCTTGGGGGTAAGCCTCCTTGCTCTCAGAATTAATTCATAGTAAATGAAATTAATACTGTAGTGTACCTTATCTAAAACATATGCACCATTATGGGTCTCTATGTTGATATTCCTTTTTTTTAAATTAAAAGTTTCTCCACATTGCTTCTCTCTAACTCTCTAAAATACAAAATTATTTAATCAACAAGTTGGAGTCTCATTAGGAAAATATATTCAATAAAAAGTGGAATAGAAAAGTACTTGGCAATAAAACTTTGGCTGTGTTTATTTTACATATATATATATATATATATATATATACACACACACACACTCAGGAATGGGTTATAAGCTGTCAAACATCCTTTGTTAATATCACAGACCATTATATTGGAGGTATGCACCAGGCTAAAGGTCTTGCTTTCTATATCTCTCTCATGCTTTCTGCATCTCTCTCTCTCTTTCTCCCTTCTTTTTCTCCTTCCCACTTATTTATTTTACCCTGAACAGATCTTATTCAGCTGAGAGTTTGACTTTTCTTAAAATCAAACTCTTCGTTTACTCTTCATTTAGACTTGCACTTCTTTCCTTTAATTTAGAAATTTGGAAAGAGTTTCAAGACTATAGATTTACTTCTCTTAAAATACAGGCACAGGATGACCTCACTTATCTGTGGTATACAGAATAGCTAGATGAGAGAATGCATTGTAGTAAAAGGGACATGCCTAGATCACCCTTGATCCCAGAGCATAGAGAGGAAAAGAACAGAGAAGGAAAGAAATTTAGTGGGGAAGGAAGATGTGAAAGGGAAGTTACAGGGGAGCAGGATTGTGGGGCTGCAGGTATTTTGGTGATATGGGGGAGTGGTATGGCTCTTTGTCCAAATCACAAACTCAATAACACTGAAATTGCAACTACCAAACTTTAAAATGTCCCTGTCAAGATGGACAATTGGGGTGGGGGGGCAGGCAGGTGAGAACTTGGGAACACTGTGGAATAGAAGTTAACACTGGGGTGAGATGGGTGCTCGATCACTGTAGACATAACTCAACTATTTTGTTGAGACATAACTCAACAAAACTCAACTATCAAAAACTTTATAAACCACAGCTCTTAACTTAAACGAAAAAATTAAAAATATATCAGCTCTTACCATCCTGGATCTAGATCCTGGATCTAGATCTTGGCAGGCCAGTTCTTTGGAAGCTGAGGCAGCCTCCTCCTTCTGAAGATACACTTGTATTTGTACTTTCCAGGGTGTCATGATCTCCCGCTACTCACTGCTGTCTCCTCCAGCCTAGCCTGCATCTGTAAAAAAATCATTGGCTCTCAATGCGTAGGCATCAGACTTGAAGCTATTCCCTACGAACATCATAAGCACACACTCTGGCTAGACGTTGAGTTGTCTGAGGAGCTACACAGTTTAACAGAAAAATTGGCAGCAAAAATCCTGCCCTGGGCTGGAGCAATAGCACAGTGGATAGGGTATTCGCCATACATGTTGCAGACCCAGTTCGATATCCAGCATCCTATATGGTCCCTTGAGCACCTCCAGGAGTAATTCCTGAGTGCAGAGCCAGGAGTAACCCCTGTGCATCATTGAGTGTGACTCAAAAACAAAAAACAGACCGCTGAGATGTGATCCCGGGGGCCGCACGCATGTGCGGCCTCTCCGCAGCTGCACAAGCGTGAATCCAGACCCAGCAAAACCTCTTTCGGCATGGGCAACTCCTCGCAGAATGTCTCCAGCCTGAGAACTAAGCCTCGGCCCCGTGCCCGCCCAGGAGGGGAAAGGTATTTCTCTCTCTCGCCTCTTTCTCTCCGGGGATGAAGGATGCGGTGTCCGCCATATTATGGCGACCACAGATTGGATTTTCAAGCCTGCAATGATCCAATTTTCAAGCCTGCAATGATCCAATATCTGGAAGAAATCTCCCTGGACTTAGTTGTTAAAGTACGGAAATTCAAAATGCTAGCGGCCGCTCGACCTCATTTGTCTTCACAGTAGGTCTGAATCTAGTGGGGTACTCCTAACAACAATAGTGAGGTTTGTCTTGAAATATTGAATTTAACCAAAGTAAACAGAAAGTAAAATGAAACTTATCAGTTACAAGGCGGGGGTGGGGGGCGGGATGGGAGGTGTACTGTGTTGTTTTTTTTTTTGTGGTGGTATATGGGTGCTGGTGAAGGGATGGTTGCTTCAGCATTGTATAACTGAGACCTAAGCCTGAAAGAATTGTAATCTTCCACATGGTGATTTAATAAAATAAAATTTTTATTTAAAGAAAAAAACTGAGCTAGAGCTAAAAGTTCTAATAAAAATTTTTTTCAAGACAAAAAAATTAAAAAATTAAAAGAAATCCTGCCCTTTCTCAGTATGGACTCACTGACATTCACCACCATCTCCAAAATCTTCATAGGAGTGGTTCACAGTTTTCACATTTCACAATGTTAGACTTTAAAGAGCACAATTGTAAGAGCTACTTGTTCATATCTATCATTCACAACTCTCCAGCCCTGAGCGATTTAATCTTAAGGCTACAGACAGTGAATCTTAGAGGATGTGACATAAGAAGTGAGACAAATGTCTGTAGGTGACTGTTAAGATGCTTTTGAAAGGCACTTTCAAGGAAGCAAAAAAATGATCTTTGTGTAATGAATCTCAGTGAAGTTAGTTGAATTCACCAAGCAGTTACTCAAAAGAACTGCATTTTCTCCCCATCTTCCCCACATGTTTGTTTATGTGGCTATTTCAAACCAATCTCACTTTTCTAAAGACAACCCCTTAATACGTAATTCATTCTTTACCAGTGTAAACACATTAAGAAACATAGACCCTGTTGCATCACACATGTAAATAGGGAATATTTCCTAAGGCAATATGTATGCATATAAATGTATGTATATACATACACATACACACAGAGAATATTTTAAGTGAAAGTGGACTGAATTATCTTGGATTTTTTTCAGTTCTGTTGACTTTTGTTTTGAAGTCATTGAAAATCCCCAGCTGTTTTGTTTCATGCATAATGTCTATATTGCTGCAGGCATCATTCTACTTTAACCCAAGATCATTTTCAGATTAAGCTGTGCAAAAATGCCTTACATACATAATATTAGGACAAGCCCTCACAGGCTTGAAAAATTAATCCTCTTGAGCCTTAATTCTTTATTTGGGAGCGTGTCATTTTGGAGGAGGTTAATCTTTTGGTCCATTTCAGTGACCTGCCAAGAGGATGAGCCTAGCACGCTGGTCCACATGGCAGAGGCTGCGCGGAGCCGCACAGACCCTCGACAAGGCAGAGTTGCGGAAAGATTTCCGATTTCCAATTTCGGGCTGTTTTCCTAGCTCGCTAGGCTCTGCTGCCCCCTCGAAAAAAAATTTCGGCAGGGAAAGGGAGGCGGGCTGTCATCGACGAGAAGGAATGATTCGGAATTCAGCATATCCGGGAGGAACACCCGGGGAACCGAGAGCCCAGATTTGTTGACTCGACTTTTGCAAAGGCTGCTCGGATGCTGGGGGCTCCCGGCGCGCGCGGGGGCTGGGCAGGCCAGAGGGAGGGTCTAGCCTAGACGAGCCGCGGGAGCGTTTCCGAGACGCGCGCGCGCTCCGCCAGGCCCGGGCGCCGTCGGCTCTGCGCGCTGCAGCCTAGTCAGCGCGCGGCGTTCACGTCCTCTTTAGATTTCGTCTGATTTTCCTTTCCTTCCAGCGTCGCACCTCTGCTCCTACGACCCGAGGGATTGGCACAGGGGGGCTTGGGGGGCACGGAAAGCAAATCCCTGGCTGGGAACTGTGATTTTTTTTTTCCTCCCCAGCCCTTCCAAGATTGCGGCCCCGTTTGTCCCCCACTCCCAAGATCCGGACCCCTCTTGCTCCAAGTCCCCGCTCGCCTCCCCCGAGGCTGCGGGTTTAAAGCTCCGTCGCCTTCGTTTGTGCCTGACTCCGTTCCTGGAGGGACATTTGTTGAACCCGGTGCAGAATCTGGGGGCTTTGCGGTCCCGCGCTCACCTCTGCAGGAGACCAGAGCAAAGGACAGGAGGGGGGTAGTGGAAGGAAAAGGGTCGTGCACACGCTCAGGATTCAACTTAGGGGGGGGGTCTCTCCAGGGGGCGGAGGCGAGTGGCAGTTATTGCAGGTGGTGGGGACCCGCGAGGGGGCGCCGCGCTGGCGAGGGTCCCGCCGCTGGGGGATTCCAGAAGCTCCTGGACCAGAGACAGTGGTCGCCATCCCCTGCTCCTGCCTCCCACGGAAACTTCTCGACCGGCTCTCTCGGCTGCGGGACCGTCGCCCCCCGTTCCTAGCATCTGCACCTACTTCTTTTACTTGGAGGGAGGGATCCGCCCCCCTCCCCGCACCCCCTCCTGGGCGGCGCAGTGCGGAGCCGGGGCGCGCTCGGCCGGTGAGGTGGAGCTCGGACTCGCGGTGCACGCGGCGCGCCCCGCTCTGCGCAAACCCAGCCGCGCTAGTCGTTGGAGACCTGCGGTCTAGGAAACCTGCGAGCCGCGCCTTCTCGGAGCCAGACCCAGGGGAACCTCGGACTGACAGGCTGCGGGAGCGGCAGCTCCGGGTGGGTAAGTGTTAAGTTTCAACTCGATGCCTCCTCTGCGGGGAATTCCTCTGGCAAGTGCGCGGGTCCCGGCGGCGCGAGGGAGCGGGGGAACCCCGCACTCCGGTCGGGGCTCCCCTTTCCCCCCCTTTAGGTCCAAGATGTGGATGCAGGTGGGGGGTCCCCATCCGCAATTTTCTATTTTTCCTGAAGATTCTTGCCTATTTCCCTAACCCTTTCTAGGGAGAGGGCATGAGCTTTCCAGAACAAGAAGGTGTCACCGTTCCTGCCACTTGCTTTAAAGATCACACAGCTGCCCGAAGCAGAGCTTATACTGAATTCTCAGAAGCTGTTCAAGAAAAGACAGAATAGAGAAGGCAATCACGGGTCTTCCACCAGCTCTGTTTCACCCTCTGGGAGTAGCCTTTGGGCCAGGACTTTATCATAGGAACGTGTCACTGAACCCACTGGCGTAAAATAGACAAATAATGTTTTCCAAAAAGACCAGAGCTCCAGCGTGCCTGGGAGAGACAGTCCCTAATCTTTGGTGGGTGTTTTCTTTCAACACTTTTGCTAGACAGGTCAGCCATTAAATCTTGTATGTTGCTTTCTTGAGCGTTTGTCCTCCTTCTCTGAGACTAACAAGCAAGTAATACAGCATGTGGCATGATTTCTGATTTCTGGGGTTCTTATCCCGCCCCCCCTCCCACTCGCCAAGAAAACTTCTCGGAAGGTTTTGTGATTGTTAACAAGGTTCACTAAGGCAGACTTGTGATAGCACAAATACTGTTGCAACAAGTTCCACCGATTTAAATATATAGTCATGGTGTGAGCTGGTTTCTCACTCAGACCATTAGAAGGTCTTTGAATTGCTGGAAAAAAAAAAAAACCATTTTCCCATAGAAAAAAAGAAATATTTTCTTTCCGGATTAACTTGTTTGAGAACACCATACAGTTCAGTTTGTCTTAAAGGTATTGAGAATATGAGTATCTCCTTTTGCCTTATTTTCAGGAAAGAGATATTTTCCTCTATGAACTCAGATTTTAGTCTTTGTGCTTTGACTTTAACTCTGGCAGCTCCCTCTGCATGCTTGTCCTTCCTCTCCCACCTTTCCGGAGGGGCCGTCTGAAAGTGTGCTTCCTTGGGTGATGTTCTGACCTGGTGAAAAACCAGCAGGATGCTGGAGAACAGGTGTGGGTCTGGAGTTTCCACTGCTGAACTGTAGATCAGTCACTGTTCCTGCAGAGAAACTTCAAATAAGGTGATCTCAAAATTACAAACAACAACAACAACAGCCCCACAAAACAAAATGTGGGAGGGGGTAAAAAAGTTGACACATATCAAATGCACTCTGGAATTTGCACTCTCTAGCTCAGACTTGCTCTCAATTTAGTTCGAGGCAGTGCTCCAAGTCAGACCTCTTGGAGTCTTGTTAATTCTGTTAATGACTTGTCAGGATGGACTAATTGCTGTCTGTAAAGTCAGTCTCTCTTAATCTAAGGGAAATGGTATGACCAATCCAATATACACTGCAGGATTTAAATGGTCAGCTCTTTCACTCAGGACTAAGAAATGGAAGCAAATGCAAACAAGGGCCCGGATTCATTGAAAGAGTCTATTTGAAATTTATGCAGAGGGAAGTAATACTTATCAGGCAAGCTAGTGCATTAGCATGTGGACATTTGTTTTAGAAGAAATCTTCTTTGAAGATGTGTGTATAGGCATGATTGTGTGACTGGGTATGTATATGTTTTCTATCCTTGAGACAGAAAACTTTCCTTCTAGTGTTTACTAAGGATTTATGTCTGACCAATCAGGGACTGATTTGAAAGGCATTTTGGAAAAACTTTCTTGGAGCACTGTTTGCATCTCTAAGAACAAGAAAACCAGTTCCAGGTATCATATTAGAGCAAGGAATCCATGCAAGCAATTATTATAAGTAAAGGAAAGATTACAATTGTTACATTGTGTTTTGCTGACCTCAATCATTCAGTAAAATTGTATTTGCCTTCAGCTCTGTGTTTGTTTTGCGAAAGTGTTGAGTACCTTTAAGGTGTAGATAGTGTGTTAAGGATAAGGCAAGGCTTGGAAAAGATCCAGCCCTCTGTCCTCAGAGAGCTTTCTCTGTGGTGGAGTGGAAGGGGGAACGCAGCAGCTGCAAGGTAAGGTTCCTGAGTCCCCAGCAGCTGGGAAGTGAGTCCAGGTTGGTGGGGGAAGTCAAAGACTTCCTGGTTCAGAACCGGGAGGGCAGAGAGCCCAAACAAAGGCTGTGTATTGTGGTTCTAGCAGTAGCTCATTCTGATTGAAACACAAGGTAACTGTTGGCATGTCAGGAGTTAGGAAGCCAGGAAGCTGGGCGGGGATGAGTTCCAGGAAAGCTGTGAATGTTTTGTCTTGGAATTGAGAGTTTCTACTTACATCCACATTCTCACCCGGTGTGCGTCGCCTGTAGAGGGAGAACACAAAACAAAGCCCTGATGTTTGTTGGTATCAGCAGACCTCGAAAAGCAGATGCTACTCAAACATGAAAAAAAAGAGAAGGATATGGGGTCTAAAGAGACACTGGCAGGTTAGGTGCTTTCCTGGCACACAGCCTACCTGGTGTGATCCCTGGAATGGCATATGGTCCTCAGAACACTGCCCGGAGTGATTCTGAGCCCTGAGCACATCTAGGTGTTGTCCACAAAAAAAAAAAAAAAAAAAAAAAAAAAAGCGCAATAGAAGACACTGAGGCCATGCAGGCTAGCATGAACAAAGAGTTTCAGTCCCTAAACTGGAGGGACCCAGAAAGCAGGACTGAGTCAGAAGCCTAAGCACTGAGGCCCTTCAATGGAAATAGTCACCCTGGGGCCAGTCTTGGAAGAATGGAGCCGTGGGGCTGAGCTCTGTCCAGAGAAGAGAGGAGGGAGGAGTCTTTGGCTTCTCCTGTGCTCATGCCCTCCAGTGCTACCTTGTGCTACCTTGTGTGCTGCTGGACCCAGCCCGTATCCCTAAGACCCGGGAGTTGGTGAGAATCACGGAACAGAGTGGGATGACCTAGGCCCACATCAAGCCTGCCAGGAGTGATCCTTGAGCACAAATCTAGGAGTAAACTCAAGCACTGCCTGGTGTGGCTCCCAAAACAAGATAAATAAGCAAATAAATAAATAGAGTAGGAAAAATCTAGAATAGATATTGACTTTGTGTTTTGTTGATTTTTTTTTCCTCTTCTCATTTTAAAAGGTCAGTGGCAAGGCATTAATTGAAGAAAGGCATGTGAAGAAAATTTTTGGTTTGGGAGGCAGATTCACTGTTCACTGTCACTGTCATCTCGTTGTCCATCGATCTTTTCGAGAGGGTACCAGTAACGTCTTCATTGGGAGACTTGTTGTTACTATTTTTGGCATATCGAATATGCCACAGGTAGCTTGTCAGGCTCTGCTGTGCGGGCGCGATACTCTCGGTAGCTTGCCGGGCTCTCTGAGAGGGGTGGAGGAATCGAACCCGGGTCAGCCTCGTGCAAGGCAAACGCCTTACCCGCTGTGCTTCAGCCCGGGAGGCAAATTAGGAAAGAAAAGTTTTAAAACTTTCATATTGATATGTCAGAAAAAGATGTAGTTCAGATGTGGGTATATTTTTCACGTAGTACCTGTGGAATTCTGCTATAATTAGAACATTTATTTCAGATCATAGAAAAGTGGCTGTTAAAGGCTGGTTGCCTTTTTGAAAAATATCAACCAGTACACTAGAAAAATAATATAAAGATCTTTTGTTTCCCTTAAGTATGTTATATTTCTAAGAGTCCATAAGCATTTTCTTTTCTGTGAAATTTGTTGCTGCATTTGCAAACTGAAAGCAGTCAAGATAGTGAAGATCACTTTATGATTCTTAAAAGAAATTTCATGAAGGTAGAGCAGTTATAAAAGTAATCACACAGTTCCTAATATTGAATCCATTCAAAACATGTTGCATCTAAAATGGAATTATACCTCTACTCTAGGGATTATATTTTACCATTGAAATATATATATATTTTTCCAGGGTCTCTCTTTTTCTAAGCATTCATCTTTATTTTCTCTGACCAGACTTATTAACGGGCCTGCTTTTTTTTGAATCTCATACTAAATGCAATTCTAGGGCTCCCATATTTTAACCTCCAACCCAGAGTCTATCCATGTGTGAGATTTCTCTGCTTCACTCTCGATCCATTTCTGTTGATTTATTGTAGACTCTGACAATAGCTGCTGAAGATGGGCCCTATCGATGCTGAGGCTGATGAGAACCAGACAGTGGAAGAAGTGAGGGCAGAGCCGTATGGATCAGAGCAAACCACCTTGCCTAGAGGTGAGCTGCCCGCTGTCCCTGAGCCACAGCTTATAGACAGCACCAACCTGATTGAGGTCCAGGTTATTCTCATATTGGCTTACTGCACCATCATCTTGCTCGGCGTCATTGGCAACTCCCTGGTGATCCACGTGGTGATCAAGTTCAAGAGCATGCGCACAGTAACCAACTTTTTCATTGCCAATCTGGCTGTGGCTGATCTTCTGGTGAACACCCTCTGCTTGCCATTCACTCTCACCTACACCTTAATGGGCCAGTGGACAATGGGTTCTGTCCTATGCCACCTGGTTCCCTACGCCCAGGCCCTAGCCGTGCAAGTGTCCACCATCACCTTGACGGTAATTGCCTTGGACCGGCATCGTTGCATCGTCTACCACCTGGAGAGCAGGATCTCCAAACGAATCAGCTTTTTGATCATTGGCCTGGCTTGGGCCATCAGTGCGCTGCTAGCGAGTCCCCTGGCCATCTTCCGGGAGTATTCACTGATTGAGATTGTCACTAACTACAAGATCATGGCCTGTACTGAGAAGTGGCCTGGGGAGGAGAAGGGTATCTATGGCACCATCTACAGCCTTTCCTCCTTGCTGCTCCTCTACGTCTTACCACTGGTCATCATCTCATTTTCCTACATGCGAATCTGGAGTAAGCTTAAGAACCACATCAGTCCCGGAGGGTCTGGTGACCACTACCATCAGCGCAGGCAGAAAACCACCAAAATGCTGGTGTGTGTCGTGGTGGTGTTTGCGGTCAGCTGGCTGCCCCTGCATGCCTTCCAACTTGCTGTCGACATTGACAACCAAGTGCTGGACCTGAAGGAGTACAAACTCATCTTCACCGTGTTCCACATCATCGCCATGTGCTCCACCTTTGTCAACCCTCTCCTCTACGGCTGGATGAACAGCAACTACAGGCAGGCTTTCCTGTCCGCCTTCCGCTGTGAGCAGAGGCTGGACGCCATCCACTCTGAGGTGTCCGTGACATTCAAAGCCAAAAAGAACCTGGAAGTCAAGAAGAACAGTGGTCCCACAGATTCTTTCGCAGGGGCCACCAATGTCTAAGGCAGCAGCCGTGTGCGTGTACATGGAAGGTTTTTGACCAGAGCAATATCTCTGACTGAGAAGCATGCAGGAACATCCTGATTTCCCAGTCCAGGAAAATCTGAGTGGAAGCATCTGTGCTGTAGGTCAGGGAGAACTATGGGGTGACAGAGCTTTGATGAATGCACTCGTGTTCAAAGACAAAGTAATAAGACAGTTTGCTAACAGTTCGCAGGGTGGTTGGTGGTGTTATAATAAAAGCAGAGACAAATGCTTTTTGACCATTTTCCAGAGGGAAAGGACCTTGAACAAGGAGTTGGAATTATTGGCATTGTTAAAGCGGGTGGATGAATGACTTTCACATCACATTAGGGTGTTCATTGAGGATTCTCCGTTCTCTCCTTCTTGTATGAAAGACACCAGATGCCTGTTTCCTCTGGAGCCTCAGACTTTCCCAGTTCATTGTGTTTGGGTTACTTATTGTCCTTCCAATGGACCAAACCCATCAGGGAAAGCATGAGTTAACTATTATTAACTACTTGAATGACTTCCAGGATATAAACTGATATTTGCTATGTGATTAGTATTTCAGCCAATGATGGGGGTAGTATGCAGTGCACAATCAGTTGTTCTTATGGTTTGGCAAAAGTTTCTTCAACTCAGAATTGAAGGCGGAAACTCTGTATTATAGAAATGCAAACCATCATTTTAACTTCTCATTTCAAGTTGTTCCTTCTTTCTGTAGATACGATTTTAGTAACAAGCATGCACCATAATCGTTGCTTATTGTAACAACATTTGGAACATGAATTATTCCTGTGTTAAATCTGAGTTTATCTTCAGTAAAAATTAAATTATATTAGAAATTTTGTGGTATTTTGTAATATTTTATAATTATTTATAAGTAATTTTGGAAAAAATACAAAGCTTAAGTGTATTCATAGAACAATAATATTTTTTAAAATCATCTTCTGTGGACTAATTCATAATTTATTTAATTAATAAAACTGTAATTTCACCAAAATGGAACCCATCTGGTAAGAAATATTAAACACATTGGATTTGTTCCACTTTGCAAATGTTCTCTTTGGAACAGTTTCAGAATAAATTATCCTCCTTTCAAAATAATTGGCTATATTTTTGATAACTTATGAATAAATACATAATAAAATTTCATCTATAAATATTGGAGCATAAATACTATAATATTTTTCACTGACCTTTTGAATATGATTTTTGTTTCAATAGTACCCAACCAAAGATGCTGAAAACTCTTATGCTTATAAAAATTGAGGTAATAAAATAGTTGTATTTCTTTGGATGCTGTTAAAAGGTTTCACATTGCATCATATTTTTATAGGTGTAACTAAATTTGTGAATACATCCCTTAAATTTAAAAAAAATTTAACATAAGCATTGGTTTATATATAAACATTAGCTTTCAACTTGAGAGATTAATTCTATGGCTGTATTTAAAATTTATAGCACTGCTCTGTAGCACTGTCGTCCTGTTATCATCCCGATTTGCTTAAGCAGGCACCAGTAACGTCTCCATTGTGAGGCTTGTTGTTACTGTTTTTGGCATATCGAACATGCCATGGGTAGCTTGCCAGGCTTATTTAACTTCATTTCATGCTAGAAAGAAAAGGACTGGTCTTAAAGTTGACTTAATTTGGGGGATACTAAAAATGAATGAAAATAATAGAAATGAGGTGAAAAACTACTAATTAAACACAACAATATATATTAGTATGATATATCATTCAGTTGGATAATTCCATTTTCTGAAGGATTTGAAGTAAATGTGCAAGAAGCAACCTTTTTGTCCTTTAAATAGTGATTACTTTGTTCAAAATGTTAATTGGTAATTGTGGTTTTAAAATGCTTTTCCTCCTTCTTGGAAAAACCTTACATTGGAGGAAATGTGCATGCTATTGTATCACTTGTTATATTGGTAATTGATCAGATTCCAGTTAAAGCATGGGATCCAATTAATTGCTAAGTTATTAATATAACTTATGTTGTCATTTTACCTGTTGGAATAAAAATAATTTGGGAAATTAGAAAAACTGTGTGATTTTATATCAGCATTGCTATTCAGTATAAGACAATAAGCTTTTGATACAAGTTAAAATAGGAACCTAGTGGTGGTTCTTTATGGCCCAGCTCTCTTTTCATTGTGCACGTTTCATTAGCTGTTATAATATTGCGACAGTACCGGACTTTTATAGACCAACTCTTTCTGCTGGACTTCAAGCCTCTGTCTTTATCACCTGACATAGCATGTACACAAGACTGTTTACAGGACACATCAAACCAAGCTTGTCAACAACAGACTCTGACATTTTGATTCCAAACTCCATCTCCTCAGCTATAATACACGCACTGTTTCCTTGCATTCTCTGTTTTACTCATAGTACTACTGTTTATGCAATTCTGCAAAATATTACACTTTGGAGCAACCTTTTACTTCTCTATCTCTATGTCTGTCTTCTTTTTGTCTAAAATTTGACAACCTGGTTTGTAGAGTCAAATATTAAAGTTCAAAGTTCAAGGTTTGATGATAGGCTTATAAGGCCCCAAAGCAGAGGGCTGGAGTGATAGTACAGTGAGTAGGGCATTTGCCTTGCATGGGGCCTGCCTAGGTTCGATTCTCAGCATCCCATATGGTCCCCGGAGCACCACCATGAATAACTCCTGTGTTCAAAGCCAGGAGTAACCCCTGTGCATTGCTGGGTGTGACCCAAACACTGCCACCCCCCCAAAAAAAACCAAAGTATAAAATTTTCTGTTTTATTATGCAACTTGAAGGCCAATCACCATTCACTTTCCCATTTTTTATTATGAAACCTAGAGCCCTCTTTACTGGAGACCTGTCGGGCTGAAAGTTCCCTTTCAACTCGTGCCCGCTCGAGCAAAGGGAACTTTCAGCTCGACAGGTCTCCAGGAAAGACGACTATTTGTCTGTGGTTGAACTATTTGAATATTGTAGATGCTATGGAGAATATACATTTGCATAATTGGAAAGAACTTTATAAAGGAACTCCATTTATTATTCATTCAAAATAATCAAAAACCTTATACTAGGAAAGCGTGGGGGTAGGGGGGGCAAAGTAGTGCTTTAGTTACGATTCAGATAACTAAAGAGAATCCAGTCTAAGTGTTTCTAAAGGCCATTTAGTGCAAGAAACTAAAATCTTACAAAACCACTGCAGGAAGTGAAGAAGTGATCATCAGGAAAAGCTTCCATTAGTACCAATGAAATCAAGAAGTACAAAATGGCAGGAAACTATGACTAACGCCTGCAGTGCCAAAGTATAAGGTAGGTGCATGGGAACAAAAGCAGATTTATCAGCTAGAACCCTATTACTTATGTTATTGGGCCCAGATCCTAGTACACACTTCCCAGACTCACATTAATATCTTTTGCTTCTCTTCTGCGGTCCAAAATTTATGTAATTGCCTCATTTGTGGATTATAACCCACATTTGCTGTCAGGGATTTTGGGGAAATGTAATAATTAGGTTTCCAGCCCCTGAGCTACAGGGGAGATTAGAGAAAGGAAAATCTAACGGTTAATTGCTGTCAGACAATCTTAACAACTTTGAGAATTGTCCCCAAAGGTGTAATTTGAACTTTCAAATTCATCTTCTCATTCACTCTGGCTCTTTGGATTCTTAGTTTCAATGATGTGATGAGTTAACTACATCTTTGTTTTCTTCTTTCTGATATCAACACCAATGTTAAAATTACTTTTAAAAACGTTTCTAACTAGTAAAGTGGACTGAGAAGTAAAATGTGTGTATGTGGATATAACTTTATACATAAAGTATAGGTATATATTTACAACTCCATTAGCATTCATGTTAGATTGTTGGAACAGAGAAGGAAAAAAATCGTACCAAGTCTTTAAGAGTTATCTGAAAATCCACATAAGAATACATTTGTGGGGGTGGGGGGCAGGGGTTGAGAGATAATTCAGTGGGTAGAGCACATGCCTTGCACGTGGCCTATCCAGGTTTGATCCCTGGCATCACATATGGTCCAGTGAGCATGGCCAGGAGTAATTCCTAAGTGTGAAGCAGGAATAAGCCGTGAGCATTGCTGAGTATGGCTCAAAAACCAAAAATTAAAAAGAGGCAAAAAATTACGTTTTAGCCTAGCTTCTTTGGATGAATGAAAGAAATAATGCTTTCGGGAGAAAATAGTCTGAAACTTTCAAGTCGATAAGAGATGAAACATTAATGTCAAAACAGAGATAAAACTTTTACTTTTCCTTAAAAAGAAAAGGAAAATGAACAACACATATTGCAAAATGCAATCATGGTTTAATCTAATAATATTAACGATGGTAGGAATCTTATTAAACAAGGAATTTTTAAAGATGAATTAGTTTCTCTCCAGTAAAGAGCAGATTTGATGGTCACTTTATTATACTTGGTTTTCAATGTTCCTTCCATTTTTATTTGTTATTTCATCTGCTTTATGATTATTATAGCTTAAAATATTTTTGCAGCAATTTTTATTTCTGGTACAAATTTGTGCAAGTATATGACTGGTGGTGGATTTGGAACTATGTTGAATGACTGCTCTAACACTATAGGAAATTGAAGTTTTCAAATCATTTGAATAATTTAAATAATTTTTTAAATGTAGAGTGTACAGAATTGGTAACGATTGTATTATTTTGGATATGAATGCAATAACCTGTGATTTGTCTGCTGCATCATAAAAACTCTTGCAAATACTACAATATATATTTTCAACCTGCAAAAAAAATTGATTTGTGTTTTATAGAAGGCTACCTGCCTGTGAAATCTTGATCCTTTTCTACTCTGGCACACTGGTCAGATGTACACAGCTTTTAAAGGTTCTCCTTGAATGGAAGACATTATAAGAAAGATAAGTGCTGGTTACTACAATTCAATGTTACCTTTAGTTCTTTCTAAGTAATTTGTGAATCTTTTGCTCAATGGAAGTAAATAAAAATGATTAATCTTAAGTCTTCTCTCCTTCATAAATACATAACTGTCAAATTATAACACTTTAGCCAACTGCCTGCTTAACACCACACATCTGATCATGTATAGTCATGTGTGATCATATTAAAATTATATAAAACATTTTACTGAAATTAAGAATTTACAAATGAATATTTTAGTTTGTCTTTCTAGTAACATAATAGAATGTAGTAAAAAAAGAATATGTGTGCTTTTTTGGTGCACATGTATTTAATTAGAAACACTCGGGGCTGGAGTGATAGTATAGCGGGTAGGGCATTTCCTTTGCATGCAGCCAACCTGGGTTTTGATTTCCACATCCCATATGGTTCCCCAAGAATTGCCAGGAGTAATTTCTGAGTTCAGAGCCAGGAATAACCCCTGAGCATGACTGGGTATGACCAAAAAAGCCCAAAAAATTAAAAATAAAAAGAAACACTCTCAGATGCACACCATCATCCAATAATAGACATTGTGTAAAGAACATCAATTATAGGAAAGTGATTATTAGCCTTTTTCAGATTGATCTACTGATTCCCCCATTGTCCCTATACAAGTAATTGTCATTGGACTCTGGGTAGCAAAGGATGAGAAGAAAATTCACTCAGGAATTAACAGAAATAATTTAAATATATGCAATTTTAAAAGCTCCTGGGGTTTATGTAACTTAAATTTCTCAAGTAGTTGAAAATTGGAGATGACACATATTGAACCAGCATTCATTCTAAGCAGCAGCACACTTAAAAATGTTTCATGTCATGTTTTAAGGTAAAATAACTAGTGATCAGCTTCTCAGGCCATATAGATCTACAGTGCAATTATTTCTATTCTCACATAGAAGCAAATCAGAATTTTGTTTTGAGAATGCAATTGAAGTAAAGGAAAAAGTGGATTCAAGGGACATATTAAGGATCAGAACTGCTGGGTGCACTGTGCTTATTTAATTGGAGTCATATTCCATCTGTCAAAATCAGTCCATAATGTCTGGATCACGTTGAACTGGATCCTATTGAGGGATATAAAATAGGACCTAGGAGAACAGAAATAATGTAATTTTAGATTCAACAAAGTGATAAGAAAAATTTGACAATGAAGGCATTTTTTTTAGCTTAGGAGTCTAAAAGTAATGTACGCATTCATTATCTATAAGGGCTCTTGTGAGTATTATTTTAATTGTTATTATATTCTAAGACAATGTGAATCAGATAATTACACTCATGAAATTAGGCTATTTTTTCCAAACATTATATCTTTTGCTAGTGGATATTATTAGAGAATTTGAACAGACATTTAGAACCACCAATACTATGCTACTGTAATACAAAATAATTGAGCGTATACCTACCTTGAGCTGTTTTGCTATTAGTGTTAGTCATTTGTACTGATAGATTCACTATCACTTGAGACACTTTGCCCACCAGCATTTTCTTAAGAGATATTTGTATGACTGTACAACAGAGTTATGTCAACTTTGCAGAAAACCCATGACGATAAACAACTACCTTTTATTTGAATAGGTTCCATTATTCCCAATCCTACCTGTCAGTTTCTTTTTCCTATTGTTTTTCACTTCAATTCTGTTTTCCATCATCAGTGATTGGCTGAAAAGGTGGATATGTGAGTGGAATTTTCAGGGGAAGGTAATATGGCTCATACCACATCAGCGTTTCTCCACCCAACAATACTGGGTAAGCCTGCATCAAGGAAAAATTGAAGCTCCAGCTGGGGGATCAGAGTAATAGGCAAGTCCAAGAAAGCAATGTGTTCAACAGAGCATAGCACAGTGTCAGCAGCTTGGTAGGGTCTGCATCCAACCAGGAACTAGGTAGGAAAGGTCAGAAAAGAAGGAGGCAAGTGTGAATTAGTGGCTGCTCCATCAAAAATGTAAGAGTGAATCAAAATTCCCTGCAAGTTCTAATTCTCTAGAATAAAACGTTTAAATATAATGATTTTAATAAGTGGAAACTCATTTATTTAAGAAAAAGGATTGGAAAGATAGTAAAATGGGGAAGGGGCTTTCCTGTCATGCACCTGACCTAAGTTTGATCCCTGGCATCACATTTGATACCCAGAACCAGGCCAGAGCGATTCCTGTGTGCAAAGCCAGGAGTCAGTCCTAAGCACCAAAAAAACAAACAACTCTCCTGCTCCCAAATTCTTGTTTCTATTTCATGATAACTATTAATTTGCATCTTTGAAATTTTTTGCAGATTTGAAAAATTGATTTTCAATATTACCTTTATGCAAAAAAATATGACAGTTGAATCTAATTTTGTTTTGAATTTGCTTTATTTGGTAATTTTTTTAATTTGTATTTATTTGTTATTTCCAATTTTTAACTCACAACATTTTTAGTCAGTCCTTTGAAACATATTTTTGTATAACATTCTTTTGTACAGATGGGATTCAATTTTGATTTTATGGCGGTCTAATTTTTTTACTAAGTTCAATCATCTCTTATGTGTTAACTGATTAGCAGCCATCTGCTCACACAATCTACTATGTTATATATTATTCAACATCTCATGTGTAAGGTTGTTGCTAGTTTTCCTTTTACTTTACATGTGGCTTGTGCTATGGTTTAGATGAGTTATGGTGACAGTAGTGACGGTAATACATATCTGATTTAGTTTTAGTTGTCTAGTGGTTTTAATCACTGACTCTTGCTACACCAAATTTGAAGCATACATGGTCACATTTAATTATAAGAGATAAATGGGAATAATTATTTTGTTTTGTTTTGTGGCCATGCACAGGAGGCTAAAGGGGTTCTCTTAGCTCTGTGCTTAGGATTGCTTCTGCTGGTGCTCATGATTTAGCATTTCTGGGGATCGAAGCTGAATCTCCTATATGAAACACATGTGCTCAGTTGTGGAGCTATCACTTAGGCCAGAAATTAAAATTTAAACAAAGTGGTGCAACTAACTCTATACCACTAGAAACTATAAAAAAAGCATGAAGAAATCAATTATCAATGACTTGTGGTATCTAGAACTCTCCTGCACCATGAACGGGAGAGTCTATTGTCAAGGTTACTTTTAAAAAATGGCAAAATCTACAATAACTGAAAGCTTACTTTATTGCCAAGAAATTCATTTCTTCATATATACTCAGCAGAAATACATACAACAGTCACTGGAAAAATGTACTAGAAGCTTTCAGTTCTCGTGTCCTACTTGTAATAGATGAAAAACATTGTGTATGCATTGAGATACTAATTGTACATTGGCAGACTGCACAGTTATATTATTGCAGAATTATTACAGAAAAACTTTTATTTTTATTTTTTTTATTTAACTTTTTATCAAATCACCATGTGTAAAGTAACAAAGTTCTCAGGTTTATGTCACAGTTATACAATATTCAAACACCCATCCCTTCACCAGTGCCCATATTTCACCACCAAAAACCCCACTATACCCCCCGCCCCCACCCCCTACCCCCTACCGTATTACTAATGAATTTCACTTCATTTTCTCTTTACCTTGATTACATTCCATATTTCACTATAAAACTCACTATAGTTGTTGGAGTTTCCACCCAAGAGAGACAGACCTACTACCAAGGAAGCATTTGATAATTAGTTTTACATTGCTGGAAATGAAGAAATATGTAGCCCCACTGCTACAAGTACATAACTCTTCTCTCTTTTTTTTTTCTTTTCCCTTTTTTTTTTCCCCCGTCATCCCCCTTCCCGTGCCTCATAGTATGGTGTACGCCACGCCGCGTTGGCCAGCGTGGGGCTTTTGCTTAGTTCACAGTCTAGAGAGGTGGCTGCTACATTAATAACCTTCAATATTTCAACAAAAACTTACTGTTATTATTTGGAGTTTCCCCCCCAAGCCAGGCCTGTTCAAAAGGAACCATTTCACATTGCTGACAATTATAAATGTTCAGTCCGCACGGTTTTGGATTTCTGTATAAAGTTCAGGGAAAATTCTGCCAGAAATTGCATAGCACAGCTCACAGTCCCAGTGCATTGCTGTTCTGGGGACATGGTTGGGAGCACTTGCTGGGTTCAGAAGTCATCCATCTGGCTCCGGATGTTGGGTATACAGCAGCAGAGCGGCCGTGCAAGCGCATGGCCACCCGGTTCAAATCCCGGTGGAGTGTGGGCCGGAGCCGGTGCCAGCCCCAGCCCGCGACTTCTACAGAAAAACTTTTAGTTGAAGTATGAAGTGACATATAAATAATATACCAAAAAAATTCTCCTTTCAAATGCATGGAATTTGATGAGTTTGGACTTTTCCACGCACACACATGACTTTCACCATAGTCAAAGTAATAAACATATTCATCACCTCTTAAAGATTTCTTTTATTGTAAGGGAGAATGGCAGATAGTATCTTGCCCACATGCTTGGCTGTCTTCCCCAGGCCCCTTGGAGGGGATGGGCTCCAGCTTCCCTCCCTGCCCCAAGCAGAGCTCCCGGCGGCCGAAGACCACCAGAACCTAGCCACAGCCATGCTCAAAGCCCCTCTCCACACGTTCGGGCAAGCCTCACACATGAAGGTACCAGCAGAGGAACCCAGGTGTGTATAATCCCATCAACGGCCAACATCCAGAGACTTAAAAGCAAGCTCCCAGAAGCACATGGCCCCAAGTGGCTGCGCCATATCCTATAATCTACTTCTTCCTCTGGGAGAAGCTAGCAAGCTATGAGAGCTTCCTGCCCACATGGGACAGCCTCAAAAGCTTCCCATGGTGTGTCAATATGCCAAAGCCAGTAACCAGCTGAATCTCATTCCCCTGACCCTGAAAGAGCCTCCAATGCAGCATCATTGGGAAGGCCAAGAAGAGAGAGGTTTCTAAAATCTCAGGGATAGGATGAATATAGAGGTTACTGAGACCGTTCAGCCACTCGATCATCAACTGGATTTCATGATCATGATCGTAATCGTAAGGGGGAATAAGTTGTAACTATATGCAATATTAAAAAGAAATCTCACAAGTATCATTACAGTATAAGAAGTTGAAATTATATTCAACACTAATTACTTTCACATAAATTTAATGATCAGTCAAAATGAACCTATATTTCAGTAGTCTTATCTTATTATTGGTAACTTATTGAAAGGTGGTACAGGGAGACTTTTGTAAAATTCTTTTATTGTTACTTGGTTAGATGTGTTCAGATTGTTAAAGTTTATCAAGCTGTTTTTGGCCAGTACTTTTTTCTGTATGTTTATTATTTTATAATAAAATGTTTTCTAAATGCCAACACTTTGTTGTAATATTTGAAAATAGATTCTTCTTATACTAATTATGAAAATGTTAATTACTACAATCATTTCATAAAACAAATAATATTGTTATTAAAATGCAACAGAAATTTGTCGATTGAATCAACAACATATCCTGTAGATTCCCCCAAAGGACGATATATTTGAGGAAAAAAGTATGAGTATCAATTTAGAATAACTGAAGGGCTTAAAAACTGCAACAATTGTAATAAGGACAATTATTGAATAATCAGAATACAATTATTGAATCATAATACAATCACAGTATATTAGAGAACTATTAAATACAATGTATTTTATACCTTGCTTATAAGTGAGGGTAATTTTCATGGTGTGCTATTGCAGAGATGTTTAAAAATATATGCATAAGCAAACATTATCAAATATGCATCTCAAAATTTAACCATGTTGCTAAAAATTGTTCAGCCAATAGGCATAGAATGAAAATGGTCAGAAGGAAAATAAAATAATTTGATCTTGAGAGTCTTTGCATTCTAAAGTAGGGACAAAAGCTTGGACGTAATTGTTTTTTCAAATAAGGTGTTTGGATTGAAGGAAGAGAAGGAACTTGAATCAGGCCCATTGAGTCAGAAAGGTTGGGCACAAAAAGATTTACTGGGAGTGCAAGATGGTTTGGTTGAGAGCAAAGTAGCTTTATTAAAAGAGAGTAGTACACTGTTGAGAATGACAATGGAGACCTGCACAGAGAACTCACTTTGCACCATTGGGGAGAGTCCTTTATCATATGTGTCTCATGGGAAGTTGTTTATGGTATGTTTAGGTGGGAAGTTTTTGCTTTCTAGAGATTAGTAGATTCTGGGAGGTAAGTGAACAGGAGACATAAAGCAAATTCTGGGAAGGATGTGAGTTGTATATAAACTATCTCTGAGCCAAGCATGAGATGGAATAAGATGTATATAAAGTAAGTTGGGCCAATCCAGGAAGAGAGTGGCTGGGCCAGTTCTAGTTACTGACAATCGAGTGAGCTGAGGGTGACAGATGAACAGCACAGCTGACTGCTAGCAGGTATGGTCTCAGCATGCCAGATCTCTTAGATATTAGAACTCATCCAGGCATAATTTGACAAGCCTCTGCTAGACCACACCAATAATCAGACACATTATTAGGGTCACTAAAAATGAAGATAATGATATGATATTTGGGTTATGTTTTAAAACATAAAACCAGGGCTATTCTTTAATTGTTAAGAACATTTCTTATTATCACCAAACTGTTAGTACATAGTCCTACTTATTTACAATTTAATATAAATGGAAGTTGTTTTCTGGGTAATATACCTTAAAGTATTAATGGTAGCTGTCTGATATTGTGCAATAAGATCTAAAATAATTATTTTTTAATTTTTTTTAAAAAAATAAACTCAAATGGCTGGCTGTTCTCCACAGGTTCAGATGAGCTCTCCCATGAGAGAATTTGCAGAAAAACCCAGGTATGAGGGTCCATGACTGAAATCTCCAACTCGCTAGGAGTGGGAATGGACCTCCTCCCCACATCTCCCAAGTTTACCAGTAGCTTGGCAGCCACACCCACAAACTGCCCTTGGCACCATATCAATGGCCAAAATCCAGAGACTCGGATATAAAGCTCCTGGAAGAGAGTAACACAGGCCTCACCCATGAGTGAATTTTCTCTATAATTGTATTCTAAATTTTAGAATTTCTGGAGCGACCTCTCCTACTCTACACCACTGATGTACCAAGCTTTGGGGGGCACAATTTGGGATTTGGGGTGGAAATATTCGAAATATGGTTGTGAGAAGGTGCAACGATGGTGGGATTGGTGTTTGAATATTAACTGTAATGAATTATTGTGAATAACTTAATTATTGTGAACAACTTAAAATAAAATAAAATTTACAGATGGAAAAAGTTAACTCAAAGTTAAAATAAAAAATTTAAACTATTTATTATCAAATGAAATTAATAAAACAAAAACGAATAGCAGAATAAAAGCAATACTACAAATGATTTAACAAGAAATGGACTTTGGTTAAAACCTCAATTAGGAGGCTTCACATATATACCAGTCATGAATAAGAAAGGTAAAGTGACACTAAGTAACGTAGCAACAGATGTACAAATTTCTTGAAAATATATTTTCAAGAATGCTTTTATAATATTTGCAAATAAACTGGAAAATAAAACAGATGGAAATCCAGCAAAATAGTTACTTTTCCAATTCACTCTGATGAAGTTACACAGCCTGAGCATAAATCATTGGGACAAGGGGAAAAAATTCTGAAACCATTAAGAGAGATTAAGAGAGATCTGTTCTCGACATTGCATACACTTAGCAAAGCGCCTCTCTAGGACACAGGGCGCCTGAGCTACAGAGAATAAGCCCCTGGCTCTGCACTGTCTTTGTTGTCTGCTCACGTGGTGAATGCCATTCCCGACCAGGTCCCATATGGCTTCACTAGTGCATTTGATCAAGAATGTAGAGTACAATGAATAAAAGAAGCGCCTTCCTAGTTTCCGCGCCCCACCCCCAAATTAGAAGAATGCTGGTTACAAATACTTGACATTTAAAAAAATGAAGACTATTTGTATGATTTTTTTCAGTGCCTTTAGAGCATCTGCTGTGATATTGCCACAGTTATTTATTCTCTTTGGCTATTCCTGATGTAAAAATGTTAATATTAGAACCTTTCAATTTGAAAATATGTCCAGAAAAAAATGCCATTTGGTTGTGGTGTATTAATATTTTTATGTATATAAAACTTAAATGCATTTTAGTATTGGGAGAGGTATGTTACAAATTTTTTTTAAAGTATGTTTTTTAGGATGAGGAAAGAGAAATCTGAGGGCTAGAACAAATGGAGACATTACTGAGACCACTTGAGAAAATCAACAATCAACGGGATGATGATGATGATGATGATGTTTACATCAAACCAAATTGTACTATCAGATCTAACCATGTAATAACACTAGATTATTACTGTTAAAATAATCTAGTATTATTATTAGATTATTTATTAGATATAAATTTATTAGATATAAAATTGCTACTAGAAATAAAGAATAAAAAATGAAATAAGAGACAAACAGTTATGTGGTACAGATTAAAAATATAAAATTTGTAACTTTAATAAACGTAATAACATTGCTGATAATTAGAATATAAGAGAGAAGTATCCTATCCATCACAGCATACAAAATAATTGAGTCTACTAATATGTTGGGCTGGAGTGATAGCACAGTGGATGGGGTGTTTGCCTTGCATGATTCCTCTGTCCCTCTCGGAGAGTCCGGCAAGCTACCGAGAGTATTCTGCCTGCACGGCAGAGCCTGGCAAGCTTCGGTGGTGTATTCGATATGCCAAAAACAGTAACAAGAAGTCTCACAATGGAGATGTTACTAGTGCCTGCTGGAGCAAATTGATGAACAAGGGGGAGACAGTGCTACAGTGCTGTGCTACTGATATGTTAACATATAAAGAATATGAGTCTGGAGAGATGGCACAATGGGTAAACCATTTACTTTGCACATGACTGACCTGGGTTTGATCCTTGGCATTTTTTTTTCCTTTTTGGGTCACACCCAGCAATACACAGGGGTTACTCCTGGCTCGTGCACTTAGGAATTACTCCTGGTGGTGCTCTAGGGACCATATGGGATGCTGGGAATTGAACCTGGGTCGGCCGTGTGCAAGGCAAACGTCCTACCCACTGTGCTATGGCTCCAGCCCCAATTCTTGGCATTTCATATGGTTCATGAACCAATGACAGGTGCGATCTCTATTGTATAGTCAGGTCTAAAACCTGAGTATTGCCAGGTGTGGTAAAAACAAAACAAAACAAAACAAATTCAAGAACAAAATATATGAAAAATAGTGAAGAATATTATTTTAATTCTGTGTCACTCCACTTGTCAGACCGTTGCTCATCGATTTGCTCTAGAGGGTGCCAGTAACATCTCTACTCGTCCCTGTCCAGTGCTAGTCTAGCCCAATGGCGTCTGCTCCCTCCAAGAACACAAAGAGCCTCAAACCGTTAGTTCAGGGTCCTGATGAAGAAGTCTGACCATCCCATAGGTGGGCGGCCAGGCGTTCTTTTGACATCCCATGGAATCCAGTCAGTAACAGTAACAGTAACATTTTTAATTCTACAGAGGAAATAAGGGTTTAAAAAAATTTTTTTGCTTGTTGGGTCACACCTGATGATGCACAGGGGTTACTCCTGGCGGTGCTCAGGGAACCATATGGGATGCTGGGAACTGAACCCTGGCTGGCCACGTGCAAGGCAAATGCCCTGCCTGCTGTGCTATCGATCCAGCTTCTGGAAATAAGGTTTTTTTTTCTTTTTTGGGTCATATCTGGCGATACACAGGGTTTGCTCCTGGCTCTGCACTCAGCAATTACCCCTGGAGGTGTTCAGGGGACCATATGGGATGCTGGGAATTGAACCCGGGTCAGCTGCGTGCAAAGCAAATGCCCTACCTGCTGTGCTATTGCTCCAGCCCCAGTTTTTTTTTAATCAAATTAAAATGAAAACTTTAAAACTTCATTTGGAAAACAGGCAGTACAATTTTAGGAAAAAAGATTTTTCCCCCAGTCTGGGGCTAACTAGTATGTAAAGTCATATCACTTGAAATTTTTTATATTAACCAATGACTACTTTGAGAAATCAGGAGAACTTGTGGTGAGTCTGACAAAAATCCACATTAATTCCAAGATATAATAAATATGGATTTTTAAGTCAGTTATAGCAAATTAATTGTGTAGCCAGTAACTCAGGCATAATTTGGCTTTCAGTTGTTTGTATATCCTAGAAATGAAAACTATGGCTATGGCTACTACTGTAGGCACTATACCCAGGTATTGCACTCCTTTATTGCACTTAGTAATTTAGTCAAAGATAAAAAATTTTAGGAAAAATGAAGTAGTTTCACAGGTCAAGAGCAGCTGCCGCCTCTCTTCCTTGAACCCTCGGAGGGTCATAACATGGAAAGGAAACTGCTGGTCATACTGTACAAGCAAGACAGCATCTTAATGTTCTGAACAGCTCAGTTATTGATCTTCTCTCTGCTATCTTTATTCTTCAAGTAATTCAAGTTGCAAAAACAGGAACTTGATTTGAAGGAGCACTTACAAATATCAAGCTCTTCTGACACATGAACCAAAGCCTACATGGCTACATTCTCCTCCTGATACAGAAAGAAGAATAAATGTCATTTGCTAGGTAATATTTTCTATCCTTTACATATTTTTCCCACAGAAAGCATGTAGTAACATATTTTTGGAAAAATATTACTTATTACTACCTCATGTATTATTTCGAGCTACACCCTAACTCAATCAGCTTGTAAAGACATTGGAAGATGATTAGTTACTTTAAAATATTCATGTGGTGTGTGTGTGTGTATGTATGCGTGCTTGAGTGTGTGTATGTCTGTGTGTGTGAAACAAGATAGTTTTTATTGCATGGAATTGACTTAGAAAGATATGTGGGGAGTGAAATAGAGAAATATATACTCAAGAGAGTATATATATGTATATATATATATATATATTCAAAAAATCAAGCAAACAGACAGAGACAAGTGAGACACTTGTTCACATGGGCTTTAAGGGTAAGCCAGTGTCTTTAAAATCTTAAACAGGTGTTTTAATATAGAAACTGCTCAAAATGAAAATCAAACTTATATTTTATTTTTTCCAGAATAATGGCCATTGCACGAGCAAAAGTTAAATGATAAGCTAGAAAATACTTACAAAGAAACAGAATCTTGATGAGTTATCTACACTCTTGGTATGCAGCATTATTCGCATTAGCCAAAGTATTAAACAAACATAAGCCTATGTCCACAAATAAATAGCTAAAGATGTAAAGATGCTGTGTCATAAAGATACATGTAGAACTGTAGATGCACCATAAAATATTCCTCCATGAAAAAGAAGGAAGTTCTGGCACTTGAATAACAGCATTGGAACTTGAGGACATTTGAAATGGTATCAATCAGACAGAAAGACAAATATTGTATAATATTCCCTATATATAGAATTTAAAATTGTCTAATTGTAGGGGCTTCAAAAATTGTCTAATTTTTGGAGCAATAAGATAGTGAGTAGGTCACTTGCTTTGCATATAGTTCAACCAGGTTTGATCCCTGGTATCCTATATAGTTCCCCAACCCCTGACAGGAGTAATTCCTAAGCACAGAGACAGGCGTAAGTTACCTCTGAGCATCCCTAATGTCTCCATTTAGTGAGGCTTGTTACTGTTTTTGTCATATCAAATACACGAAGGGTAGCTTGCCAGGCTCTACCAAGCAGGCAAGATACTCTCATTAGCCTGCCGGGCTCTCCGAGAGGGACAGAGGAATCGAACCTGGCTTGGCCGTGCATGTAAGGCAAACGCCCTACCCGCTGTGTTATCGCTCCAGTCCAAAGTAAAAAGTAAATTAATTATTAAATTGTTGATTTTTTAAAAATCTTGGGGGACCACAACCAGCAATGTTCAGGGACTTATCCTTGTATCTCTCTCAAGCCCCTAAAAATGTCTAACTTAACAAAGAGAACAGTGACTTTCAAGAGTCGAGGGGTGGGGAATTTTGAGATGGTTAAGCTGTATAAGCTTCTTGTTACAAGCTGAGCAAGTTCTGGGGATCTAATGTACAGCATGATGATTATAGTTCATGATACTGTATTATATACTTAAAAAGTACTAAGAAAATGTCTTAAATGTTCTCACATACAAAAAAATTTCTGTACTGAAAATATTGTCTAACACTACAGAGGCGATAATTTTGCAGTATATATTTCAAATAAATACATTGTACACCTAAACAGTACTTAATGTTATGTCAATTTTGCAGCAATATTTTTATCTTGAGATAATTTTACTTAAGACAACATTGCATTACAGTGTTATGTGTTTCATTATTATAAGTCAACATTTGTATATGCCAACAAAAAAGACCAAGCACATTGATTTTAGCTTAGAATATCAATTCAAGCAGTCAAGACATATTTTTCCCTGTCTATATGAGATCACTGGCTCTACACCAGTTTCCATATTATTCATGTTTTATTCTTATCAGGACTGGAGCAATAGCACAATGGGTAGGGTGTTTGTCTTGCACGTGGCATAATAGCAAAATAACACAATAGCACAATGGGTAGGGCGTTTGTCTTGCACGTGGCCGACCCGGATTCAATTTCTCTGTTTCTCTCAGAGAGTCCGGCAAGCTACCAAGAGTATCTTGCCTACATGGCAGAGCCTGGCAAGCTACCCGTGGCATATGTATATTTTTTTATTTTATTTTATTGAATCACCGTGACAAAAGTTACAAAGCTTTAAGGTTTAAGTCTCAGGCATATAATAATCAAACCCCCATCCCTCACCAGTGCCCCTGTTCCCCCACCAAGAACCACAATATTATAAGTGGTTCCCCCTCCCACCCCACCCCCCGCACCTGAGTTGCCAATGATCTTCACTTTATTCTCTTTATATTTTGGATACATTCAATATTTCAACAGAGAACTGACTACTATTATTTGAAATTTTACCCCAACAATCAAACCTGCTGAAAAGGCATCATTTGATAGTTTGTTTTCCATTGCTGAGAATGAAGATTATAGGAGCTTGTGTGGCTGCTGTTGCGGCCGCGCGGTTTTGGATTTCTGTTCTTTTAGCTCAGTTGACAGTCTAGATGCATTTCTATAAGTCTCTGGGTGCCAAAATGGGTTAGTAGCCTTCCTGGATCATAGTCTTTAGGGAGCAGAGTAGTCATGTCGTGCGCAGCTGCTTCAGATCTCATCTGGTTCGAGGGCATGCCAGTAACACCCCCACCCCATGATCTCTTGCACGTACCCATGACATATTTGATATGCCAAAAACAGTAACAAGTCTCACAATGGAGATGTTACTGGTGCCCGCTCAAGCAAGTCCATGAACAATGGGATAACAGTGCTACAGTCATTCTTATCAGGTTGCATCACCAGTCTCTCCACCATCAGAGAGTCAATAACCTTTGACCTCTGTCTTATTGTTCCTTCTTGGTATGAGCTTTCTTTAAGATAGGGAAAAATTGAATCTTTGTTATTGTTTGTTCATTTTTTTAGTTTGGGTGACATACTCAGTGGTGCACTCAAGAATCACTCCTTGCCCATATGTGGTTTGATTCTTTATAATCCAAACACAAGTGAGATTATCTGGTAATTTAACTTGGTATTTGTCTTCTCTTTTTGACTAACTTAAAAAAAATACAAAATTCAGGCATGCAATGTCCCAACATCATTCCCACCACCTGTATCATATTCCCTCCACCAATGTCCCCAGGGACCCTCTTACTCTCCAGGCTGCTTTCTTGACAGATACGTTTTTAAGTTTGATATTTGTAGTTTGGATCTCATGTTTTTAGTTTTATTGGTTCTGTGGTTCAGACGTAGCGATATAACAAATCTTTCGGCACCACCAATGTGTCCAAGACCCTTAACTCCCTGTTGTTTTCCATCTAACTCTCTTTACTTCCCCCTCAATTTCTCTCCTCCCATATTCTTCTTAAATTCTATAATTGAGGAACCAGGGTAATCTAGGTCTCCCCCTTTGATATCTTACAAACTCTTGTTTTCTTATTCTATACACTACACACATGTGAGATTGGCTGGTATTTGTCTTTTTCCTTCTGAATTACGTTGCTAATTTAATCAGATGTAATCTTAATCTGATATCCTCTAGTTCCATTCAAGTTGCAGCTCTTTGCATGATTTTATCTTTCCTTGCATCTGCATAGTTTTCCACTGTGTATATATACCACACCTTCATTATCCACTCATCTATATTTGAAACATAGGTTAATTCCATATTCCTGCTGTTTGATAGTAGTGCTAAGAGCTACAATGAATAATGGTGTGCATGTCTTTTTGAATTAAGGTTTCTGTAGATATTAAGAAGAAACAAGAAGTCTCACCATGGAGATGTTACTTGTGCCTGCTCCAGCATATCAATGAACAACAGGATGACAGTGACGACAGTGATACAGTGATACAGTATCTTTTGCCTTGCAGAAGTTTTTTAATTTGATGTGGTCCCCTTTGTTTATTTTTATTTCTGTTCCCTTCACAAATGGAATCGCCTCCTTGAAAGCACCTTTGAGATCCATACTTTGGAGTTTTCAGCCAATAATATCCTCAATGATGGTTTAAGATTTTTCTGCTTTTATTTCTATGATAGGGTAACTAAATAAAAAAATTCAAGGACCACATGGTAAGTTGCAGACCTTTTGGATCACTGGAATTATCAACTAAGCAGACCACCTGTCTTTGCCTTCAAATGCTCCTAAATGTATTTGTTTATTGAATAGATTATGCATTGCAAAGATACTATTGCATTTCTTATACAGGATATTTCTATTTTAATTCATACAAATTTCAAGTCATATTTAGTCATTAGGCATTTTATCAATCACCATCTATGGTAATATAACGTTATTTTTCTTCAGTAAGATCCAGAATTTTAGACTTTGTTTTTGGAGGTAACTCCCGGTGATGTTCTGCCTGATGGTGTGAAGCTGAGGGCTTGGTGATCAGGCCAGAGTGACGCCCTGGCGCTTGGCGAGTGTATAAGAGTCCAGGGTCATTCCGGAAGTACTGCTCTGGGACCACCATGGTTATGCCTAGTTGTTCTTGGGCGGGGGCCATATGATGTCCAGATCAGTTGTTGTGTCTTGTTTATGTTAAGTATTTACTCAACATCTTTGAGCTATCTCTCTGATCCTTGTTTGAAAATGTTACTGGGCTTGGGGCTGGAGTGACAGCACAGCCGGTAGGGCATTTGCCTTGCACTCGGCCGACCCGGGTTCAAATCACAGCATCCCATATTGTCCCCTGAGCACCGCTAGGGGTGATTCCTGAGTGCATGAGCCAGGAGCGAACCCTGTGCATTGCTGGGTGTGACCCAAAAAGCAAAAAAAAAAAAAAAATCATTGGACTATACCTGTGAACAGTAAAGAACTTAAATTTAGATCTTTTAAATGATTTTAATTCTTAATGTTTCCTATGTATCTATTTGACTCTGAAAAGGAAATTAAGTGTAAATTAGAACTAACGTATACCTAAGCTTTATTATTATTGTTATTATTTTGTGTGTGTGTGAGCTAAAAGGTGCTAACAGTACTTCATTGAGATAAAAAATTAAATTTTATCAGGACCTAAGAAGTAGTAGAGTGGGTAGGGCTTTTGCCTTGCAAGCTGCACACCCTTGTTCAATATCCCTGGCACTGCACAATAGTCCTCTGGGCACAGAGACAAGAATAAGCCCTGAGCACTACCTGGTGTGTCCCCAAACACACCCCTCCCCAAATTAAATGTGACTAACAAAACATTTTCTAGCACACATTATGATGTCTTACTGGGTTGGGCTTTAAAAATGTGCTCAAGAAAATTTTAAATCATATGTAAACTTCTTAGCTCTTCATGCTGATATAGTATGGATCAACATAAAAATAACAGCATCACTTATAAGAATGCATTGTGAGATATTGTGAATCAATTTATTTGCTCAATTGGAAACACAAACCCAGAATTCATCAGTTTTTATTTATGCCAGATACAAACTAATAATTTGAAAGCCTATTAGAATTTCAACAAAAATTCTAAGGACCTATAGAGTGGCAAAAATGTCAGCTGTCTTAATAGTTTGTCAATTTTTATTAAATGTATTAATCCCCAAGATAAAGTGCTCTCTTTCAGCCTATTTATTTATGTGACATTTGTAACTCTATCTCAAACCTATCTAGTGATAATAAATCTTTGTTTATTTTACTCCATGTACTGTACTGTTTTCTGCCTTCATTTGTTTCAGTATGAGACACACCGGGATGGAGACAAATTGCTTCAGGAAATCAGTTGTTCTAAGACTTTCTCTCCCTTTGTTTTGATATGTTCTAAATTCTGCTCTTCTTGTGGTTAGTATTGGCATCTTTTTTGACTTTTCTTATCTGTAATCTTAGAAGGACAAAAACATTGTAGGTTTAAAAGAAACCCCAAATTCAATAAAGTTGAAAAATCAATATTTAAATGTCTCAGATAGCTGTGAATTACAGCAAAGCCTGAAGAAGCCAACCAAGAAGTGGGCACTCAAGGTTATAAATGCTGGTGCTCATCCAATACACTTCCCAGTCATTTCAGTTAGAAAGTCATCGTTGTGAATTTGCATAAAAGGTTTTAGGCTGCTGGTTTGTCCTAACAATTGTTGTAGATAGCAATATATGTGACTAAAGGTTTTAATTTCTTTTGTGCTTTGTGTTTTGTAAATCTACCATGCATCTTTCTGTGTGACCAAATCTTTGGTTTGATATTAAATAGTTTTGACAGAATTTTATAGTTCTGCTAGAATGGTGTAAGTTTGACAAAAAAGGGTTATGAGGACAGTAGCAAGGTAATTGGAAAAAAAGGTACAAATAAGTTTTGGAATAATTTTGCTTTAAAATAAACCAAGAAAATAAAATAAAGCATAATAATTGTGAGAAAAATAGGTAATTTTGTCCCTAAAAACTGTAGCACTGTAGCACTGTCTTCTTGTTGTTCACTGATTTGCTCAGGCAGGCATCAGTAATGTCTCCATTGTGAGACTTGTTACTGTTTTTGGCATATCGAATAACATACCACGGGTAGCTTGCCAGGCTCTGCTGTGCAGGCAGGATACTCTTGGTAGCTTGTCGGGCTCTTCAAGAGGGACAGAGGAATCGAACCCTGGTCAGCCACGTGCAAGGCAAATGCCCTACCCGCTGTGCTATTGCTCCAGTCCAAAAGAAAAAACATTTTTACACACTAATGAGAATGACCTAAGGAAGAGAAAGAGATGACCGAGGAAAAAAGAAGTGGAGAGTAGGTGGGATCAAATTCCCATGTGGAAGGACCAATTTGGACTGCAGCTTGGCTATCGAAGAAATGCTAAGCACATAAGAACAGGATATGCAGGTGCAGAGGTTGGTGGCTGAGTAGATACAAGTCAGGCGTTCTGCATTTGTCTTCTAATTTCTTCCATTTATTTAGTGATGCATGAATAAGGTTATCAGTTGAGAATGAGGATGGTAGGTAGAGTTGTAGGGTTGAAAATGAGGAAGTGTTGAAAATAAGAAGACAGATATCAAAAAAAAAGGGGAATTGAATGGACCAGGGATTGTTTATAGTAGCAAGGCCTTTAGAAATGAAGCCCACATCCAGTTCAATTCCAAGTTGTATACATTTCAATGTAATTTTCTCAAATATAACTACTTATTTCCTTATCCATAACTACCATAGTTTAAGCTATCATTGTCTCTTACTTCAACTGTGTCACTGTATCACTGTCATCACTGTCATCCCGTTGCTCATCGATTTGCTCGAGCGGGCTCCAGTAACATCTCCATTGTGAGACTTGTTGTTACTGTTTTTGGCATATCGAATACGCCACGGGTAGCTTGCCAGGCTCTGCCAGGATACTCTCGGTAGCTTGCTGGGCTCTCAGAGAGGGGTGGAGGAATCGAACCTGGGTCAGCCACTTGCAAGGCAAATGCCCTACCCACTGTGCTATCACTCCAGCCCTTAAACTATTAAGTTCAATTCCTCCTTAAACTATTAAGTTCAATTCCTAGTTACCATAAAATAATCTTGCTTCTCTGCAATTCATTTCTATCTTTGTCATTAGATTTATATTCTCATTCTACATTTGTTTATGATAACACTGTATTTAAAACTGTACTGGCAGCTCTGCTGTGAAGGGTCTCCAGGGAAGAAGGGCCCGAAAGATGACTCAGTGGTTTAAGAAGTGCCCTGGTCAAGAGTGAAGCCCTGCCCATTATCCCCGCTGCCAACTTGCCCCCGGCTATTGTGGCGAGGGTGCTATGTGTGTAAAAACACAAAAAAGAAAAAGAAAGGGGCGAGGAGCACCTCACCGCACCGCGCCGGGCACTGGGCACAGGGCAGCGGAGCTGACTCTCCCTCCACCCACGTTCGGTAGTCACCAGCTGCTTCCCCACCCCAGGGAGGTTGATGGCGATGATGAGGCAGGAGAAGGAATGGAGGCAAGCCGTTTGGTCTCAATCGCAGTTTATTCCAATCTCCTCTCTATACACTCCCGTCTCTCTCTGGGCTTCTTCCTCCCCCATCCTACTTCATTCTCCTCCTCTGGATCTGCCCTAGAACTCACCCCCAGCCCCCTCATACAGCCACCTTAAATCCGAACCCCCATGCATAGGTGTGGTTACAATCAATAGGGGGTAAAGTTCTATCCCTTAGGGGATGCTTTCACTAGGACAGAATCTCTTTCAGCAGGACATCCGCCCAAGAGTGGAATCCCTCCAAGAGCGGAATCCCATGGGTGTGTTTCTCCTCTCTTTGTCCAACTAACATAGAAGTATTCATATTATTAATCATTTTGTATGGACATAGCAAGAGATGTATTAAGCTTATAGAATTGCTCTCCTGGGGTCACCTTGATCTCAGACTACAGTGCTCAGGCCAGATTAGTCTTTCCTAGCCCTAGCAGGGTCCTAGTCTCGTCGTTGCTTTTGGATCATGACATGACATGTCCATGACCAAGCTCTTAACACATAGTTAAGCATTAGGCTCTTTGGCCAGGCCCATCTCGATGCCAGGGTAGCACATAACTCACTGCTTGCCCTGGGTATGTCCCATCCCTCATCGGGACCCTGCTTTTAGGGGTGCTAGGAAGTAAGGGCAGCTGAGACTTAAGTCCAGAAAGCAGATGCCCGGGAGTGAATAATATTTGAAGCCAATTAAATCCCATGTTACCAAAGCATATTAATGAATGTCTTTCTTTGTCCATACAAAAAGGATATTGTTTTAAAATAAACTATTCAAAAGACATAAGAGAGGAGAAAGACAATATTAACTTACAATACAAGTTCACTGTCCTAGCAAGGTCTGACCTTACAAATTAACAGAGTTTGATTAGAGGAAGAGCAGATAAACTGGTAGAAGTGGTTACAGATAAACAAAGGAATGGGAGTGACTCGGGAGCACTTTGATGGGCGTGACTGATATACCTAAGCTCCTAGTGGCAAGGGGAGCAGGACATACCAATGTAGTCTAGAATTGTTTAGAGATTATTACCAGATAAACCCAAACTCTGTGGCAAGGGAGAAAGGACAAACCAATGATATTCAACACTATGGTCTGGGAACCACTGCAAGATAAATATATATGTGCATATTGCATATATTTATGTCACATGTAAAACTGTGATACATTCTTCTTTGGGGGGTTTCAGCTTCAACCACACCTAATAATGCTCGGGGGCTCCTCCTAGCTCTGTGCTCAAGAGCAACTCATGGCAGTATTCAAGGGACCATACATAGCACCCCAGATCAAACTAGGGTTAGCTCCATGCCAGGCAATCCCTTTATTACTGGTCTAATGATACATTTTTCTTCATTTTTTTTCTTTTTGTTTGTTTCTTCATTTGATTTTTGGTTACACCCAGCAATGTTCAGAACTTACTCCCGACTGTGCTTAGGGATCATTCCTAGTGGGGCTCAAGGGACTATACGTGGTGTCAGGGACCCAACTGTGCCAGTTTTATGCAAAGCAAACTCCTTACCCACTCTACTCTCTCCTGGACCTTACACTGTTCATAAGAATTTGTATCCATTATTAAAGTATATTTGGAAATGTACTTTGGGAATATACTTTTTAAAATTTTCAACTTACAAATATACCAAACTTTATAAAATATATACCAAAAAAGGGAAATTCTTTTAGGTACATGTTTTTATGAATAATAAATGGAATTCTAGACTTTCTGTAGATAGCTTTATGCCCTGACATCTGTTTCTGAAAAGTGTAGAATATATAAATCACATCAAATTTGGAAAATTATGTTTTAATGGATATTATTATTCTAGTATAAAACAAATAAAATGTGGAATTTTATGTTTCAAGTTACATAGTTCCATAAAATAAAATCTGTGCTTCCTTTCCAAAACAATTTTATAGTACTAATTCACTACTGATGAATGACATTTTTAGGTCTTAATCTGCCTGTCAACTATTCAAATCAAGAGAACATCAAACTACACACTCAATAATTAATATTGTTAATTTTGAACTGACCCAAATGGTATCATCCCCCCAGGCCACTTACATGGAAAATATCAACAATTATGCATCTTGGCAGATTAATAAATAAATCTCTAGCCATTCAGGGGGCTAAAATACCTGCTACTCACATGCCATCTATTAGGAGCAAGTTCTCTTTTCTGGCCCAAAAGGATATAACAGGACCACCTGTTGCAAAGAACTAAAACTAACTCTAAATTCCTCAGGCATGGCAATCAAAATACTCAATACTGTGAAGCCCAGTGGTGGCTTCACAGTATTATATATTCAGTAAGGTGAATAGTGATTAAGCTGTGTGACTTCCCATTAGAGACACGCATCAGAACTGAAGGAATAGGGGCTGCAAATAATTTCAAATTCCTTAGGGGGAAAACAGCAGGAAGTAAACCCTTGACCACAGTAGGCTGCATTAGGTATATTTTGGGGTGAATAAATCCACAGGGGTGTCACATTAGCTCAAATGATAGGGCTTGGTTAAGTAACGCTAGTTCACATTTCCTAAATGGCAAATTGCTCTCACAGGGGCATTTATAAATGCTCAGTGACTTATTTCCCACTCATACAGGATACCACTCCTCCCTCTTTCACTTTTGCATATATGCTCATAAATTTACAGGATTGGTGACAGGCCATTGCTTCATATTTATAAGGTAGCGCCATGATTTCTAGAAAATACACTATTTCACCAAGGATATGAGTAATGCTCCTGGAAGGACTTTGGGTACCCTGTGCCAGGCTGACCACAAGTCACCACCCTAACTTCTCGGTGCTAACAGGAAAGTCAAGGTAATATTACTCCAAGCCATCTAGGGCTCCACTGACCTTTCATACTCTTAACCAACACAATTTCTTGGCTCAGTTAAGATTTAAGTGTCCAGATTCCCCACTGCTTAAATTAACTGTAGATTCAAAAGAGTTATTTGGGATAAATAATCACCCTTTTGGCTCCCATTGATCTTCTTGGATTATTTGTAGATCTTGGGAACAAATTCCAAATTCATAAGACCCAAGGCAACCAAAAGTTTGGTCCTTTGTATTCAGAACATGGTTTTGAATTTAAATCTCTTGTGCGGAAGCTAAAAAACGCATAAATCCTCCTAATCTGATTTCCAAGTAATAAGGTACAAATCTGAGCTTGGCGGCATGTTCTTATCGGCCACGCTAACACAATCAGCAATAATTGTCCAGTCACCACTCACAAAGGTAGGAAAGCTGAAAGCGTAGAAGTATGGGGAGATGTAATTCTTCACTATCTCATTCCCTCCATACCAGTTCCATGTCATTCTTATCCAGAGAATGTAGTTGGTAGATCTAGACTTGTAGATAGAAGGAAGGTTAGAGCACTTCACTGGAAATTCATATATAGACTCTGATTTTGTTTTATTTTTTAAATTTTAATTGCAATAATGATTGTTTTATATTCTTTAATTAACATTCTTGGTAAGTCACAAAGTATATTACATTCCTTCTTTCTATCTTTCACAAAACTTGATTATGGTAGCTGGCTGCCCACTCTTATGATGTTTTTTTTCTTTTGGTGTTCAGTTTTACATATATTTATTCATAAGGTACAAATACTAAAATGACTCCTCTAAAAATTAACTTAGTATTCTGTCCTATACTTAGAAAAGAGCAGCAATAGGCCTGGAAAATAAGCTTTTAAAGTTTACTATTCCAATCTTTATAACATAATCGTGTATATATTCAATCTCTTCACTAACACTGTACTACTAATGTTCAATTCAGAAACTGATTAAAAAGTGGTTTTAGATGACAATAATTCTAACATCAAAGCCAATGTAAATTTTATGACTAGCAGAATACATTTTAAATTAAATTAAGACTCAATTTGAATTTCTTTGGAATAATTTTGGCTTATACTTAATTTATACATTAGTTTTACATTTGCTTGAAAGTTGTAGAAATACAACTTCTATGCAAAATGGTTTTAAATATATGTAGCATTACCAAATTTAGTTAGTTGTCTAGGTCTAAACCCTAGGTTTTTTCTAAATTTTATTTTATTTTTATAAAGTTTTCCACAATAATTCATTGCATTTAATATTCTAACACCAACTACATATGCCCACGAGCGTATTTCGAATGTTTTCATGCCGACAGCCATACCCTGCCCCCAAAGCAGCACCTAAATAATTTATTTTGTATTGCTTGTTATGAATAATCCACTAGTGATCCAGAAGCATTTCCTTAGAGGAAAGTCTGTGAAGATTGTTGTATCTCACCCTGGAGCCAGTAAGCACTTGTATAAGAGATTACTAACATATGAGATGCTGCTGTTTGGTGCTCCAGGAACTTTAAAATTTGGAAAGTCCAGAGCATGAGGTTCTGTTGTTGATCACGATTTGTACAATTCATAACTGCAGATGTTAGCCATTAAAATTTTGTGATTAAATAAGCCACTGAAAATGAATGCCTTTATTTCTTTTAATTATGTTCACCCATAGCGCAGCGGGTAGGGCGTTCACCTTGCACGTGGCCAACCAGGTTTTGATTCCTCCGCCCCTCTCGGAGAGCCCGACAAGCTACTGAGAGTATCTCCCCGGCTTGGCAGAGCCTGGCAAGTTACCTGTGGCGTATTCAATATGCCAAAAACAGTAACAAGTCTCACAATGGAGACATTGCTGGTGCCCACTCGAGCAAATCCAAATCGATGAGCAACAGGATGACAGTGACAGTGATTTCTTTTAATTACTTTTTATATAAACAATGTGGAAAACTTAGTTCTTAAGGCTGAGTTTTATAAGATATTAGAGTTCTTAGTTCTTAAGATCTTAGATCTTTAATCATAGCATTCAAGAAAGGATTGGAATTGGCTCATATCAATGAGTGAATTTTATAAGGAAAATTCAAGTAATTAAAGGAATTCACGAATCACAAATCACAAAAATCTCGTTAATCACCAATTTCTCGGGCGGGCTCAGTAACCTCTCATTTAGTCCTTTCCCTGAGATCTTAGAAGGCTATCTTGACTCGGCCCTCCCAAGGATGTCCCAATGTGTCAGGGGAATGAGATCCAGCTTGTTACTGGATTTAGCATATGAATACACCATGGGAAGCTTGCAAGGCTGTCCCATGTGGGCAGGAAACTCTCAGAAGATTGCCAGTTTCTCCCAGAGAGAGATGCAGGCTACATGATATCACTTCTGGGAGCTTGCTTTTAAGTCTCTCTCTGGATGTTGGCTGTTTATGGGATTACACACACCTTGGTTCCTCTGCCGGCACCTTCATGCATGAGGCCTGTCCGAACGTGTGGAGAGGGGCCTCACTCAGCATGGCTGTAGCTAGGTTCCGGTGGTCTTCGGCTGCCAGGAGCTCTGCTCGGGATGGGGAGGGAAGCTGGAGCCCATCCCCTCTGAGGGGCCTTGGGGAAGACAGCCAGGCATGTGGGCAAGAGACTCTGCATCACTCTCTTCTGAGAGCTTGCTTCTAAGTCTCTCTCTGGACTTAATTAAAGGAATTAGTGAAGGCAAATTTTAAGAAAAATAAGTGACATATCTTTGAGCACAAATAATTATGACAAGTCCTGTAAAATAGAGTGGAGTGATGGAAACCTTTTAAACTCTAGTTAGAAGAATGGTTAATGACATTTACTATAAAAGCAAAATGTAATAGTTGATTTACAATGAAGGACTAGGTGTATGAAGTAGATGTGACCAGGAGAATCTCTTTAACAAATGATGCAAGTAAAACTGGATAAACATATGCAAAAAAGGAAAAGAAAAAAAGAAAGAAAGCCAAGAAAGAAAGAGAGAAAAAGAGAAAAGAGAAAAAGAAAAGGAAGAAAAAGAGAAAGAAAGGGAAGAAAGGAAGGAAATCCTTATCTCATGATGCACACAAAAGTTAATTCAAAATGAGTAAAGAAATCAGTATCAAACCTGTATCTATAAAATTCACGAAGAAAAACACAGTCAGTGCTCTTCACAATTATCGCCCTCAAAGGAATCTTCAATGACATAATTCCATTGGCAAAAGGAATACAAAAATAAATAATGGGACTACGTCAAGCTAAAAATGTTTTGACTTATTAATTAAATGAGGCCTACAGCAAAAATACACCCTGATAATTGTAATAAAATATGTGCACATTATACATCATAAATAAACTAATATTCAAAGTATATAAAGCATCCTCAAACTCAACCACAAAATAAGGCAACGAAGAAAAAAATGGGAGAGAAGATGAACACTTTCTCAAAAAAGACTCATCAAGCTGATGATCAACTTTGATCATAAACTAAAATGACAGTGAATATATCACCTCACACCAGAGAATGGCCTATATCCAAAAGTGGTGTCAAAAGAATTTGTCATTCGCTGTTGGTAGGACCACTGTCTAGTTCAGTATTTTTGGAAGTTGTTTTGGAGATTTCTCAAAAATTTGAGAACAGAGTTTCCAAGAGACCATGAAACTTCACTCCTGGGCATCAGTCCCAAGAACACAAGAACATTAACTCAAAGGAACATAGGCACACCAAGCTTCAGCACAGCATTATTTGCAAGTAGCCAAGATCTGGAAACAAGTCAAATGCCCAGTAACAGATGAATGGATAAAAACAGTGAAGTGTATCTACACAATAGAACACTACTCAGTTAAGAGTAAATAAAACCTCACATTTCTCTGCTACTTGAATATAATTAAAGAGTGTCATTCTAAGTGAAGTGAATCAAAAATAAAAAAGAACTAATTCCAGGTGCCTTAGCTCATATTTGGGGTACAAAAAGAAAAAGAGAAAGAGAGGGAGAGAGGAAGAGAGAGGAAGTGAGGGCTGGATGGAGAGAGGGGGGAAAGGAAGGAAGGGAGGAAGGGAGGGAGGGAGAGAAGGAGGGAGGAAGTGAGGGAGGGAGAGAAGGAGGGAGGGAGGGAGAAAGGGAGGGAGGAAGAGAGGGAGGGTGGAAGGAAGGGAGGGAGGAAGGAAGGAAGGAAGGAATGAAGGAAGGAAGGAAGGAAGGAAGGAAGGAAGGAAGGAAGGAAGGAAGGAAGGGAGGGAGGGAGGGAGAAAGGGAGGGAGGGAGGGAGGGAGGGAGGGAGTAAGGAAGGAAGGAAGGGAGGGAGGGAGGGAGGGAGGAAGGAAGGAAGGAAGGAAGGAAGGGAGGGAGGGAGGGAGGGAGGAAGGAAGGAAGGGAGGGAGGGAGGGAGGAAGGAAGGAAGGAAGGAAGGAAGGAAGGAAGGAAGGAAGGAAGGAAGGAAGGGAGGGAGGGAGGAAGGGAGGGAGGGAGGGAGGAAGGGAGGAAGGAAGGGAGGAAGGAAGGGAGGAAGGGAGGAAGGAAGGGAGGAAGGAAGGGAGGAAGGAAGGGAGGGAGGAAGGAAGGGAGGAAGGGAGGAAGGGAGGAAAAAAGGGAGGGGGGAGGAAGGGAGGAAGTGAGGGAGGAAGGAAGGGAGGGAGGAAGGAAGGAAGGAAGGAAGGAAGGAAGGAAGGAAGGAAGGAAGGAAGGAAGGAAGGAAGGAAGGAAGAAAGGAAGGAAGGAAGGAAGAAAGGAAGGAAGGAAGGAAGGAAAACCTGAGATAGGGTCAATATAATTTCGGACTGAGGATGGTAAAAGAGAGGGAGGAATGTGGGACAATGGTGGAGGCTCTCTGGTAGTAGACATAGCATCACTGCAAATAAAAACCAATAACATTAGGTTAATTGTAAATGTTGAAACCTCAATATGAATTTATTTGAGAAAAAAACAAATGTGTTTTGAGAAATTAAAAATTTAGAAAACCCCACAAAATGTAACATTTGTAACATTCTTTTCCAACAACACATTAGAAACATGAAAGTATGACAAAGATTTTAAAAACACACTAATATTCAAAAGCAAGAATTCGTACACGAACAATAAGGACTGGGGCTGCTAAGACAGTACAGCGGGAAGGGCATTTGTCTTAGACATGACTGACCTGGACTTGATCCTTGGTACCCCATAGGGTCCCTTGAGCCCTTCCAGGAGTGATCTCTAAGCACAGAACAGGAATAAGCCCTGAGTACAGCAGGATTGGCCCAAAATCCTAGAAAAGAAAAATCCCTGCTTTTTAAGAATAGTAATGACTTCTACATATGTTTATTTTATAATCCAGTTATGGAAATTGGTATGGAAATGTTGACTTTTAGAGAACTGCCTTGTCATATTCCCTTTTGCAGTTTTAGTGCTTAACACTGTTGACATCTGTGGGACTCAATAAATATTTTGTAATGAATTAGTGTTTGAATTTATTAAAGGAAGAGTGAAAAACTGAAACTATGTCTTTGAGGCTCTTGCTGATACAAAACTCAGAATCATTGTAAAAAATCTGAAGATTCTACAAAGTCTGTGTCTAGCTTATTTTTTAATATGCAGAAAACTTAGAATCAGATAGTGAATTCCTGAAGTTAGTTATTATGGCTTCACTGTATCACTGTCATCCCGTTGCTCATCAATTTGCTCGAGCAGGCACCAGTAACGTCTCCATTGTGAGACTTGTTACTGTTTTGGGCATATTGAATATACCATGGGTAGCTTGCCAGGCTCTGCCGTGTGGGCAAGATACTCTGCCTGGGTAGGCCACATGCAAGGCAAACGCCCTACCCTCTGTGCTATTGCTCCACTTGACATTATGGCTTAGTCATCATTTATCTTTCCTCCCACCATTGCTCTTCAAATCAGTACCAGCTTAAAAAAATCCTACTCTATTCCAGGCATTTTTCATTCATCTTACTTAGTATTATAGTCAGCTTTGGTTGCTATCCTATATATATATATATATATATATATATATATATATATATATATATATATATATATACAGACACACATATGCATACATACATATTTATGTATGTATATATATGTTGACTTGAAAGACAGAACTAGAATAAAACACTGTTTAATTATATAAGTCTGTCCAGATTTCCTTCTCAAAATTTTCTTGTCTCTTCACTCAGGCCTGGAGTGATAGCACAGAGGGTAGGGTGTTTGCCTTGTACTTGGCCGACCTGGATTCAATTCCTCCGTCCCTCTCAGAGAGCCCAGCAAGCTACCAAGAGCATCCCGCCTGCACGGCAGAGCCTGGCAAGCTACCTGTGGCATATTCGATATGCCAAAAACAGTAACAACAAGTCTCACAATAGAGAGGTTACTGGTGCCCGCTTGACCAAATCAATGAACAGTGGGATGACAGTGCTATAGTGCAGTGCTTCACTCATTAAAATTTACATTTGTAGACTTTTTTCTATTCCATGTAAACTCCAAAATACATCAGTAATTTTTAAAATAACAGGGAAGACTTGATTATTACCACAATGAGACCCTAGTACAAAATAAAACATAATGCAATATATTTCAGATGATAGAATTGAAATGAGAATGGGCATTATATTGTATTAAATTATTTGAATTTCTTTATTTCCTTTAAGTTTGGTTGGAGCAAACAATATATAGTAAATTTGTTATGTGCCTGCTAAGGGGCAAACTGGGGGTGGGGGATGGGGAGAAATCTGGGGCCCATCGGTGGAGGGAAGTTTCCTCTGGTGGTGTGATTAGTACGGGAAAATTATAGGCCTGAATCAATTGTGCTATGAACAACT